>NC_062223.1:66292663-66905441 GCF_902686445.1 Sciurus carolinensis
AAGAAAATCTAAGTAAACTGTGGATTTTAGTTAAGAGTAATGTATTAATATAGATTCATTAATTCTAAGTAAGTTGCCATTCTAATGTAAGATGTTAATGATAGAGGAAACTGCAGGGTCTATGTGGGAACTCTCTGTACTATTTGCTCAGTCTTTCTGTACATCCCAAACTGTTCTAACAAAAGTATATATACATTTAGGAGATGGGAATGGGAAAGACAGTAGAATGAATCAGATATAACTTTCCTATGCTCATATATGAATACACAACCAGTGTAACTCCACATCATGTACAACCACAAAAATGGGAAGTTTTTCTCCATGTATGCATGATATGTCAAAAAAAATTATACTGTCATGTATAACTGAAAAAAATAAAAATAAAAAACAATTTTTTTAAATATAATTTAGCCAGGCATGGTGGTGCGTGCCTGTAATCCCAGCAGCTTGGGAGGCTGAGACAGGAAGATCACAAGTATAATTCAGCCTCAGCAACTTAGTGAGGCCCTAAGCAACTTAGCAAGACCCTGTCTCTAAATAAAACATAAAAAGGACTGGGGATCTGACTCAGTGGGTAAGCACACCTGGGTTCAATCCCCCGAATCAAAAAAAAAAAAAAAGAAAGAAAAAGAAAAAGAAAAGAAAGAAAGAAAGTAAAGTATACAAATTCCAAAGTAATTGGAGTTAGGGTATGACTCAGTGGTAAAGCACTTGCTTATCATGCACAAGGCCCTGGGTTCACTCCCTAGCAAAAAACAAAAACAAACAAAAAAAACAAAGACAAAACCTTTACAATAATTCCTAAAGGAGAAAGGTTAAATAGCATGTGCTTAGGGCATTTTTCCAAGTCAATTTTTTATTTCCCTGCACCTCCAAATCACACCCCAACTACACTGAACACTTCACTCTTCCTTTTGGTGAAAAGTAAAGTTTTCATTCTAGGCCCTTTGTGCCTCTGAGCCCTTACACATACTGTTCCCTCTGCCTAGAATGCCCTTCTCAACTCAGCTAACACTTTATTTAATTCCAGTGTTTCTCCAGCTGCCCCAATTGCCTCCTCCTGTGACATCACTTATCTCTTGAAACACTAACACATTATCTGTTCACAACAAATTCTAGAAGAGCAAGAAGCCCAAGTCAATCACCTCTCCTTCACTCCTAAGGTCTGAGCAGCTAACCAAACCGTCACCAACTTTAAATTTTCCAAGCAGAAGTCAGAAAAATAGTCCCGTATGAACCCTTCTACCCTCACAATGGCAAGAAGTACATCCAGGCTGTCAGAATGGACCCTTCGAATCCCTTCTCTCTTGATCTGAGATCATAGGAGAAATACTAGTACATCCGTATTCCTAGGACTAGGTGGAGATGAAACTCACTAGACAACTTTTCCAAAGAAATTCCCTTTTACAAATCCCCTTTCCCCCCCATACTTTGTATTCCTTTGGTGTGGGTGAGCAGTTTAATGAATTGTTAGCAGTTTCGGGTATCTGCTTTGAACACATCTGGATTGACTTACCTTGGCACTTGCTTTGGTGTCTGATACCTGTCATATTGTACTGCAAATGTCTGCATGCTTGAACATCACTTCCCATCTCCTTCTCTGTGCCTTCCTGTGCTATGAAGTCTGGAAAATTTAAAACTATAATTCCCTTGCAGCTAGCATACTAGACTCAAGGAAGGGCCCTCGCCTCACACGAGTGTTAGATGGTATCCATGAGACAGAGGCCTCAGCCTACTGGCAACAAGGTCATGGGCCGAGCTCAGCTTTTCAGTGAATGCTCACCAGCTTCCTGGATGTTAGGGGGCAGCTGGTTGGCAGGGTCGAGAGTGATCTCCAGATCACAGCCCCAGCAGGGCCTTCTGAATTCTGTTCGCAGCCCCTGACTTCAGCTACTCCAGCTCTTCCAATGACTTTGAATGCTCTTGAAACCTGAACAAATAAACACATCTGCTTAAAATACCTAGAACAGTTTCTCTATCTGTGTTGGTTTGCCAGGGCTACCACGACAACATACCCTGAGTTGGGTGACTAACACAGAAAAAAATTGTTTTCTTAAGGTTCTGGAGGCAGGAAATCCAAGTTCAAGGTGATAGCAGGTTTGCTTTCTCCTGAGACTTCCCTTCTTGACTAGCTGATGTTCACCTTATGCTATGTCCTCACATGAACTTTCCTCTGTGTGCATATTCCTGGTGTCTCTCTGTAAGTCCTCTTCTCTTCTTCTTATAAGGACACCAGTGCACTTGGATTAGAGCCATCCTAATGGCCTCATTTTAACTAATTTCCTGTTTAAAGACCTTATTTCCAAATTCAGTCACTTTCTGAGGTACTAGAAGTTAGGACTTCAGTATAAAATTCAGCCTGTACTAATACCATCCCCGATACCTGACTGATCCATGTATCTTGATGTATGCCCATACCACCGATTTAACATCTTTAATGAATGAATGAACACAGTAGAGCTTTACAGCAAAAGTTCTTTCTCTAGTCACATTTCCTTTTCAGAGAGGCTGCCAGGGTTCCCTTCCAACCTCTCTTCACTAGGACTATTTTTTCTCCTGCAATTTTTATGGACAGCAAAGAGACTAATAAGTGGTATATTATGTATCTTTTACTTCTTACCTTACCACAAATTAACTGCTTAAAACTATGTGTGTGTGTGTGTGTGTGTGTGTGTGTGTGTGTGTGTATTTTTTTAATTATCTCACTGTTTCTATGGTTCAAGAGTCTATGGTTCACTGACTCCTTGGCTTAGTGTCTCACAGGTCTGTAATCGAGATGTCAGCATGGACACAGTCTCATCTGAAGCTAGTCTGTGGAAAGATCTGCTCCAAACTCACTCAGAATTCAGCTGGCAGAATTCAACTCCTGTAGGTTTTAGAACTTCATTTTAATGATGTCCATTAGCCAGTGGTCACTCAACTCTTAAAGCCTGCCATAGTTCCTTGGAACGTGGGACTCACAACATGGTCATTTGTTTCCTCCAAGTCAAGAAAACAGCTCATCAAGATGACATTAAGACCATGTGCATACAATAGCCTCAAAAAAATAAAATACTTGGGAATCAATCTAACCAAAGAGATAAAAGACCTCTACAATGAAAACTACAGAACACTAAAGAAAGAAATTGAAGAAGACCTTTGAAGATGGAAAGATCTCACATGCTCTTGGATAGGCAGAATTAATATTATCAAAATGGCCATACTATAAAAAGTCCTATAAAGATTCAATGTGGAATTCCTATTAAAATTCCAATGACATTCTTTACAGAACTAGAAAAGGCAATCATGAAATTCATTTGGAAAAATAAGAGATCCAGAATAGCCAAGGCAATTTTTAGTCAGAAGAGTGGAACAGGAGGCATCACAATACCAGACCTTAAACTATACTACAGAGCAATAGTAACAAAAACAGCATGGTATTGGCACCAAAATAGACATGTAGACCAATGGTACAAAATAGAAGACACAGAGATAAACCCACATAAATACACTTATCTCATTCTAGACAAGGCACCAAAAACATACATTGGAGAAAAGATAGCCTATTCAACAAATGGTACTGGGAAGACTGGAAATCCACATGTAACAAAATGAAATTAAATCTCTATCTCTCACTCTGCACAAAAATCAACTCAAAATGGATCAAAGACTTAGGCACTAGAACAGAGACCTTGTGCCTGATAAAAGAAAAAGTAGGCCCAAATCTTCATCATGTCAGCTTAGGAACTGACTTCCTTAACAAGACTCTTAAAGCACAAGAAGTAAAATTAAGAATCAATAAATGGGATGAATTCAAACTAAAAAGCTTCTTCTCAGCAAAGGAAACAATACTGTGAAGAGAGAGCCTATAGAATGGGAAAAAATCTTTACCTCATGCACCTAAGATAAAGCACTAATCTCCAAGAAATATAAAGAACTCAAAAAAACAACACCAAAAATAGAATAACCCAATCAATAAATGGGCTAAGGAACTGAACAGACACTTCACAGAAGAAGATATACAATCAATCAACAAACGTACAAAAAAATGTTCATCATCTCTTGCAGCTAGAGAAATGCAAATCAAAACTCCTCTAAGATTTCACATCACTCCAGTCAGAATGGTAATTATCAAGAATATAAGCAATAATAAGTGTTGGCAAGGATGTGGGGGAAAAGGTACACTTACACATTTCTGGTGGGACTGCAAATTGGTGCAACCACTATGGAAAGCAGTATGGAGATTCCTTAGAAAATTTGGAATGGAACCACCACTTGACACAGCTATCCCACTCCTCAATTTATACCCAAAGGAATTAAAATCAGTATACTACAGTGATGCAGCCACATCAATGTTCACAGCAGCTCAGTTCACAATAACTAAACTATGGAACCAACCTAGATGCCCTTCAACAGATGAATGGATAAAGAAAATGTGGTACATACACACAATGGAATATTACTCAGCCTTAAAGAAGAATGAGATTATGGCATTTGCAGATAAATGATGGAACTAAAGAATATCATGCTAAGTGAAATAAGCCAATCCTCAAAAACCAAAGGCCAAATGTTTCCTCTGATAAGTGGATACTGATCCATAGTGGGGGGGGGGGGGAAGTGGGGGAGAGAAGAATGAAGGAACTTTGACGTGTGCAGAGGGGAGTAAGAGGAGGGATGGGGTGGTGGGGATGGGAAGGACGGTAGACTGAGACAGACATTATTACCCTATATACATGTATGATTACACTACTGGTGTGACTCAGCACCATGTACAGTCAGAGGAATGAGAAGTTACGCTCCTTTTGTGTACAAGGTGTCAAAATGCATTCTATTGTCATGTATAACCAATTAGAATGAATTTCAAAACTTTTTAAAAAGATCACGTGCAACATAATCATACATTCCACCATCTATACTGTATTCTGCTAGTTAGAAACAATCTCATCCACAGTGAAGAAGAGGGGATCATACCCAAATGTGAACGTCCAAGGTGAGATTCATGGAAGCCACCTAGAGGCTTACCACAGCTGCCATCTGCTTTCTGGGCCTTGTCCTCTTCCTTCCTCTGTCGGATCTCTGTGATCGGGACCCTGTGCCTTCCTGATGGCCTCAGAACTAGGGAAGGGGGCTGTGGGTGGAGCTCAGTGGTAGAGCCTCTGAGTTTGATCCCTAGGTAGGAAGAAAGGAACCAAGGAAGAGGGGGGGGGGAAGAGTGGGGAGAAGAAAAAGAAAGGAGGGACACAGGGAGGAAGGGAGCAAAGGACATGAGGACTTCATTCAGAGCAAGTGCCTCTTCTAGCATAAAGTATCCATGTGGGAGCTGTCTGAAAGTAGAGAACCCATCAGTTTTACTGTTCTAGGTCCAAGAGGGGCAGATGAACTTGGGTTGTTGACAACCTCAGCTGCCTGAACCTTTTGTGGCTGCTGCTTCAAGCTCCCAGGAGCCCCCCAGGGAGAGAGCACTCCTGTCCTTTGCATTTACCAAGGACCCAAAGCACATGGCACACACCTCTGCAGCAGCCTCTACCACATGAGCCTTTTCCTGCACTGTGAGTGTGTTCATTTTATGGCTTTTCAGATTCCAAACCCCTGAAGGACCAGGACCTTGCCCTGTTTTTCTTTTTAATTGCTCACTGTTGTGACCCAAGATTTGGCATATATGGATATTCTATATACATTAGGAAGAATAGATTAATTCCATAACTTGAAAATCAATATCTTGACTATAATATCAGAATGTAGAGAATTTAAATAGACAATTTGCTAAACACTTAGAAAAAAAATGAGATTCATACAACCAAATTAGGCTCAGATGTAGAAAGACAGTTGAAATAGATTAAGTGGAAAGCAAAATGTAATTACATGTGATTTTTTTGTAACACAAAAATGCTGTAATAAAGAATATTGATAATGATAATAATTGACATAATGAGGGGACTGGAGTTGTGGCTTGGTGGTAGAGCACTTGCCTGGCATACGTGAGGCCCTGGGTTCAATTCTCAGCACCACATATAAATATATAAAAGAAAAGATTCATTGACAACTAAAAAAAAAAAATCTTTAAAAAAAAATTGACATAATGAATATTATCAATCACAGTCTGCATTTTATTTTTCCTGTAATGTGTGACTTTTTTTTCTTTTTGCAATGCTGGGGACCAAATCCAGGGCCTCATGCATGCTAGACAAGTGCTCTACCACTGAGCTACACTCAACCCCATTTTTACATTTTGACTGAAAACACCAAAAAGGAACATAAAGAGCACAAGGAACCCAAGCAGCTTATCAATGGATCGTGCCTAGTTTCCTTTTTATATGGTTATTATGTTGATGATTCACAGAATTCAATGTAAGTCAAGAAACATTTATTAAGAGTCTACCACGTGCAAAGTGTTGAGCCAGCGCCAGACTGCTAGAGGTGGAAATCAAGGGCAGTGAGACTTGATTTCATTAAGGTGTTCAATAAAGCATCTCATGATCCAGGGGCCTCTAAGGTGGGAAGGTTGAGTGGTATAAAAGTATTGGGATGATTCTGCAGCTAACTGAATAGCTGTACCCACAGAGGGTTGATAAATAACTGGGTGTCCATTGGCAGGAAACTGTCCTTATGAGTCACAGTTACCCCCTAATAACCTGCCCTATATATGACTTGACTAAAGAAGAAAGTAAGCACACAGTTTAGCGTTAACAGCTAAAAGATAAAAGAATAAAAATGCCAAATGGTCAAAACACCAGGAAATTCAACAAGGATCATTGTAAAGTTGTGTACTTAAGCTTCCAAAAAAAAAAAAAAAAAAAAACCAACAGTCCAGATTCATAGGGATTCCTGGTTTGGCAGCAGTTCATGTGGAAAAAAAAAAAAAAAAACTGGGTTTTTAATTGACCACAGATTCATTCTGAGGCATTAATGGAATGTGACTGATAAAAACAAAGACTAGGGCAATTCTTGACCACAGCCATAAATCTAGCATGCAGATAAGAGGGTGGCAGTTGAATCCTGTTCCAGTCAGACCACACTGGAGTTCTGGTTTCACTTCCAGGCACCCATTTCACTGTTGGAACATGGCACCCTTCGCCCATCTTTGTGCAGTAAGATTTTCTTGCACCCTTTTTCTATCTCATGTACTGGCATACTCTCAAAAGCAGTATTCCAAACTAGGACAAGTGAACTATACAGCTATACCCTTCTTACATAGCAAGATAATGAGGCAGTCATGTCACGTGGACCAGGTCCCTTACAGAAATGTCAATCACCCTAGCTTGCTGTGAACTGATTCTTTTATTGCAGCCTCCTCTCCCTGGGGATCTGGGCCTGAATGCAAGGGTAATGAAATGACTAGAAATGTGACCTGCAGCCATTACATGTACTCCAAAGGATTCTCTCCTCCCCCTCGTCATAAGATTCCAAGGAACCGACCTTGCCAGCCTCTTCTAGAACTTCAAATTCATCATTTCATCTGAAAACTGGAAACCACGCTATACTTCAATGCAAACAAGTCATCAAAATTAGATTGCAGAAGTTCCTCTTTCCCCCTCTAGTTAATACTTCTCCTCTATTGCCAGAAACCCAACTCAACTCTCACTTCTCTTTCTTCCCCAACCCTAGTGAGAATTGGGAGTGAGGAAAACTTTAAGAAGAAAGGAGGAGAAAAGAGGAGAAAAGTGGGAAAGGAAGAGATTAACCCTGATTCCAAAGATAGTCTTTATGTTATTGTTCCAGAAAACCATGCTTCTCTCCCTTTTTAACCCTCTTTAATTCATTTGCCTGCCCAAGGGCTAGAGAAAACCCAGGCTTTTAGGGCCCACTCCCTCCAAAGAGGCTGATCTTAAAACTAGAACCAGTCTAAGGGGACCACCTTCCACCCAGGCAAGATGCCTGACCTCAAACCAGGGTAAGGTGTAGTCAAAGATCTGCACACGCCCTCTTCTTCCTTATCTTACAAATGCCTGAGAAGCGTGGTCTCTCCAACTAATGCCCTTGGACTGAAGGGTGAAGGTTATATCCATAAGTCGAGGTTTGTGGTAAACACTGTGAATCCTTTATCTCACTCAATACCCACAGTAAATCCAGTGTTGAGGTGTATCAGTTAAGATGTCATCCATTGGGCTGGGGAGATAGCTCAGTTGGTAGAGTGCTTGCCTTATAAGCATAAGGCCCTGGGTTCAATCCCCAGCACTACCGGAAAAAAAAACATGACATCCATTACAAGTAGCAAAAAGCTCAACTCAAAATGACATAAACAGTGAAGAGGATTACTGGTTTATACACATGAAATAAAAGAAGTAGAACAGACTTTGGGATGGGTAGATTTCAGAGTTCAACAACTTTGTCAAGGAATCCTCCGTCTTCCTTCTCTCCACCATGCCATGCACAGTGAGTGCATCCATTTAGGGCTGGCCCTTATTTTAGTCTCAGAGTGACTTTTCTTTGCTATTGGAACCACATATATCCTTTTTTGTATATGATTTTAGGCCTGAGGATTGAACCCAAGGGTGCTCTACCACTGAGCTACACCCCCAGCTATTTTTAAATTTTTATTTTGAGACAGGGTCTTGCTAAGTTACCAAGGCAGACCTTGAACTTGCAATTTTCCTACCTCAGCTTCCCAGGTAGCTTGAATCATAGGCAGGCCCAACCACAGCACCTGACTTCCAGCCAGAAGAAACAAGACCTTCCTCCCACCCCCCAAAACAACCAGAAAACTTCTACAAGCTCATTGGCCTGAATTAGACCAGGACCCATGAGTGGGTCTACAATATTGATTTGGAAATGGAATCATTTGAAGCCCAGGCCTTCAGAAGTGGAATGGTCTATTGTGGGGAGAAGAGGACACCTAACAAAAGTCCCAGTAGTAAACAACAGGAGAACAGGTGCTGGAGAGGCAAATGAAAGTCTCTCTTAAGTGTATATTATCGCAGTTGTGCAGAGAAGACATCAAGCTCAGAGAGGCTATGCAGCTGTGCATTCTGCACCCCCATCAGGATACCTTAAGGAATCAAACCATAGAAAAGCCAGAGTAGTTATCCCTTCACCTTCAACCTAAAGCATGAAGTAGGAAAGGGGAACAAGGATTTCATAAGGCTGAGATCTTAACCACTGTGTTGGTGCCAGGAACCACTAAACCAACCACCCCACAAAGCTGAGGCAGTATTGAATCTGCATATCCCCTGGTACCATGTCTAGCTCAGCAAATATCTGTAAACTTAAGAGAAGAGACTATAAATGTATTGCCCATGATGGTGAGTTCTAGAGCACTACTTTCCAAGTCCATTCTGGATTCAGTCAGTGGTGTGGGCTAGCCTGGGAACCTTGCCACAATGCATAACATTGCACCTCCTGGGGAATGTCTTCCAGGTTCCAAAGGACAGATTTGCAAATAGACTTCTGGAGCACAGCCCTATCCACTGCTGGGAACTGCCTTTGTTGGACTTGTTTATTTGGGAGAGTTGCTCTGGACTTTCACCCAGCAGTTGCCTGGCAGGAGGTGACCTGCCTTTCGCCAACAGAGGGTGGGGTTAGCAGGAGAGTAAAACTGATAGCTGCTGCTCTGTGCTAACTGGGCACCAGGCTATACCATGGGAGGGTTAAGGGCAGAGTAGTCTTTTTTTTTTTTTTTTTTTTTTGTGGTGCTGGGGATTGAACCCAGGGCCTTGTGCTTGACAGGCAAGCCCTCTATGAACTGAGCTATATCCCCAGCCAAAGGGCAGAGTATTGAGAATCCAGAGTGCAGCTGGTCTCCCAAAGAGGACTTCAATTAAGGAGCATGAGTCTCCCCAGCCCACTTCCACTTGGTGGAAGAGGGAGAGACAAGGTTGACTCACATGAGGTGAAAGTCTTTTGCAATTTTCAAGGGTCGCTGCATAAAATCTTTGCTATAAGCAGTTGCTGTTTCTTGTTCCTATTGAGGTCTTTCACGAGGCAGCATCAGATTTTGAGTGTCAAGGTCTGCCACAGCCACACTGGCCATGAAGATTTCTGTGATCTATTTTGAGCAATTTCACTATTCATGGTTCTGGCAAACTTGTCCATTTTCTGACAATATTTAGAGTCTGAGGTAAGTGTGAAGTAGATAATGACCTTTCAAGTCATGGCACAATGTTCTGTTTAAAGCTTTAATTTCTTCCTCAGAGCATCTGCAAGGTCCTTTGACCCTTCTGCATGGCCTCCTGGAGATCGCTCTGAGTTTCTGTCCACTCATGTGTGCCCAGGTTGGGGGAGATGATGAATGATGGGTAGAACATCCACGTGTCTTGGGTCGTGAGGCACCTCAGAGTCTGCCCAAACCACTCCTTTGGTCTCTGCCACCCTTGCAGCCTGTTCTGATATGCACTGTGCTGACAGACTCCTCTGAGGCATTTCTTTCTCTCTGGACAATTTAGGATCATCCTCAAAACACATGTGAGAGCACACCAACTCCCCCCAGTGAGTAGTTACGAGGATTTGGCTCACATTTCAAGCCTGCCGTGGCTGAAACAATACCATATCTGCAGCTTAGCTTTAGGTGACTCACCAGAAGAGCTATTTTAAACAGAAATTGTAGCGACTAAGATTACATTTGTTCTAGGAAAAACAGACTGAAGGGACAAAAGGCTAATGCGATGTTTTTGAAATGCTCTTTTTGAGCTCATAGAAGCCCTGCTGTATTTTCTTGACAGCATCCTAGTTACCGGGCACAACAGGAGGGGTAAGAACTGGTATCTATAACACTCAAGAAAAGACCCTGCCTTGACACCATCCAGCAAGAATTGTGTTCATCAGAAGCCAGGGCTGCTGAAGTAGTGATGATCTTGTCCATTTAGGCACCAGGGAATGTAATGCATACCCTTGGGCTAGAGCCGTGGAAGCCTTGTAAAAGACAGAGTTTACCAGTCACCTATCCTACCTTCCACTCACCTTCAGTTCTTTCAGCAATTACTGTCCCTATTCTCATCCCCACCCCATTGTGCAGAAGCAAATTGAGGCTCCTAGCTCTCATTTTTTGAGCTGGGACAGGGTTTCTAGGAGGAGCAAGGAATTGACATACAAGGAATGGGGGCTCTCATGCTACTCAAACCAAGAGCTCAGGTAAAAATCAACTCCATCATTCTGTTGAGAAGCTGCTTCCCTTCCTGGTGGGGACTGGGAGGTGGTGGGAGGAGTGGGGGTAGATGTAAGCATCAAAGCCTGAGGATTTGTCAGGACGGGGAGGGAAAGTGAAACCACTACCCCAACCCTATGTCGCTGAGTTTTCCTTCCTGTTTGGGGTCCCTCACTACACTTCCCATTGCCTCTATTACATCAGTCCCCCAGGGAGATACTGATATTTCTGTAGTGTTCTACAAACCCTTTTCCGAAATTCTTCTTCACTCCGCTGAGACAGGGTAGATCTTTCCCAATGCCTCTGCAAAATTCTAAGGGAGAACAAGGGGAGATAAACAAGAAAATACTTGAAGCATAAACATGGTCAAGCTTGTGTAATATGTTAACAATGGTGAGGCTTAAGGAATGAGACTTGGAAGGGAGGGATTTTGTACATTGTAACTTTCTTGCTTAACTATTTTTCAAGAGTCATATTTACTTTGTAAGTAATACATGTGCATTTTGAAGCATACCCGGTATTCCTTTGGGCCTTCCATGGCGTTCCAGCTCTCATGGCTCATTCCATCTTCACACTTTCCACCTGATTAATTTTAAACTCTTTCTTGGCTCCTTTCTACCCCCATCCTTCTTCAACAGGTCTCACAGATCTTCCATGGAGAACGATGTGTGATAAGCTCGATCATTCATTCAATATGTGTTCCCTGTGCCAGCTGTAGTGCCAGACACTGAGTAATAAGTCATCACATACCTTCAGTGCTTATCAGTATCTCTCAAATGCCTTTCTCCTTGATAGCAGAAAAGATCAAGGGTCATTTCCTTAATACTTCATTCCGTGTCTATCTAAAAAGTCCCAGATCTTACGTTTTTTGAAAAAAAAGCACTCAGAATGATATGAAAACACACTTAAGAGGCTCATTAATCTCTGCCAATAAAAAGATCACGGTCGAAAGAATTCCTCAGTACAACAATGACAACAATGGAAAGGAACTCATTTGCATACAGATGGATCTTCCCGAAGAAGGCAAAGAGGAAAATCCCACTTTCTGAAATTGTTGGAGCAGCAACAATTTACTAATATAGTCAAGACGAGGCGATCTCTGTCCTCGGGGCTCCCCAATCAGATGACTAAGAAACCTTATCAGGTCCATCTCAGCATATGACTGCTAACTCTCCTGCTCTTTACCTGGGCTTCAGGGAGCCACCAAGTCCTCCCTCTTGTCATCTAACCTGAGGTCAGGTATTCCCACTTGAGAGTGATTTAATTTGAGCTAGTCTTCCCTTTCCTGGGAACTCCTCTTCCTTCAACTGCCTCAGTTTCCCCAAGGAAGACAAAGATAAAACATTTGGAAACACCACAAAGAGAACCTCATGCGAAGGTTTAGAGCCAATTTTACAGAGAACACAGTGGGGGCGAGTTGGCCAAGGAACACCACCCACTGACACACCCTTCAGGGAACAATCTGTGCTTGGGGAATTTGCCTGCGGTTATGGCTCTCGACATCATTGACCCTCGAGGAAAAGACATTCAAACCTTCAGGTTCCTGGGCCTTGCTCAGAGAACTCATTGGCCAAAGCCATACATGTACCACCACCCCTCTCCCGAAGGTCTGGGGTCAGGGAATCTGCTTTTCCCCTCTTCTGAGTTCTAGTCAGCTTATTCCAATGGATGGGGCAGGTGGGACTTACTGGTCTGAAAGAGAGCAACCACCATGTGGCCTAACAGTTTATCTCAAGAAATGGCAGACAGCTGATACAGCATGATATAAACATATATTCCCAAATCCCCCTAAATTCTTCAGGGCACTTGGCTAAGATCAACCAATACACAATCATCCTAAAATCATTTCAAGAATTTATTCCAAAGGAAACAGCAGGTGGCAGCAGAGTTTTATATTTTTTACCCTTTGGACTGGAATGAAAATGTATCAGGAAATAAGGGCCTCATTTCTGAGTCAGCTGGCCTAGAAATGGGTGCCCTGCCATTTTTAATGCAGAGTATAGAATCTCCTCAGGTGGGCTCTATACCTTTTAACAAAAGAATCTCAAAAAATGCCCTGCCCCCAAATCAGAGGCTTGCCTGGTTCTGCTGGCCAGGCAGGAAAGTGACTGCAGCAGAGTGGCCAGATCACAGAGGTGCCCAATTTCAAGGTGATGCTTGATTGCAATGGAGAGGCTCTCAAAGAAACTTGAATTTGATTAAGTAGAAGTATGCCCAAGAACTGAGCATCCATCTCACAGCGTATTTACCTTCTATTACAACACAACCCATGGCAGAAATATGGGGGCTAAGAAAGATGGAGAAAAGAAGAAGAGTTAGTAAAATCTGTTTCTGGTGCACCTAGTGATTTAAGCACCTCTGAAAACTACATCACCACCCCACAGCTGCTGTAGCTCTGGGCTGGAGAGTAGGCAGTGCCAAGATCACTGTCTGGTTTGGTCTCAAATGTCTTTCTTGCCTTAGTGTTGAACTTGGCTCTCAACTTCAGGCTGTGGCTGGAAGGTTTCCATTGCCACAGCACAAACCTGGAGTTCAGAACCCAAGCTTTTACTGAATTGCTTTGCTGGGCAAATCCAGTTTGTCTTTAAGAAGTGACTGGTCGCTAGACATAGTGGTGCATGCCTATAATCCCAGCTACTCAGGAGTCTGAAGGAGGAAGATTACAAGTTTGATCACAAGTATGCCAGCCTGGGCAACTTACTGAGAGAACACCTGTCTAAAAAATAAGAAATAAAAAAAGGGCTGGAGACATAGCTCCCTGACACAGTGCCCCTGGGTTCAATCCCTGATTCTGAAGAAGGAGGGAAAAAAGTGCCTAGTCAATTAATTTCATCCCAAAATTGTGCTTTGAACTCTCAGACACACTTTAGATTGAGTCACTTCATTTCCATCCAGGAAATAATTCATTCTTCATTCTCTCTCTCTCTCTTTCTCTCTCTCTCTCTCTCTCTCTCTCTCTCTCTCTCAGTACCAGAAATTGAATCCAGGGGCACTCTACTATTGAGCAACATCCCCCACCCTTTTATTTCTTATTTTTTTAGATAGGTTCTTGTTGAGTTGCCGAGACTGACCTTGAGCTTGTGATCTTCCTGCCTCAGCCTCCTGAGTAGCTGGTCTTACTGGTGGGTGCCACCACGCCCAACATAATTCTTATTTTTAAAGGTAGGGATGCAGGAATTTAGAGGGAATGGAGGATTTTGAGTTATTATTTTTAAAGGTACAAAATTTGTTGAGGGCCGGGGTGGGGAGACAAAATTGAAGACCTTGTTCCTAAGATCCTACCCAGATCTTACAAACAGATGTGTTTGTGGATTTTCTTTTTGGAAGTCGAGTTGACAAAAAAAAGGCTTTGGCCTTTTGTAAGTTACATAACTGAATCCATGGTACCTCAGCTCCTGGTGATCAGTGAGAACATTCCTGAAAGGTGTGCTGGAAGTGGAAGTTCATTTATTTACATAACATGGGGCTTCAGCACCAAACACATGCCTTTTTTTTTTTTTTTTTCTTCCCCTTTCCTGTAGAAAACATGATTCTATTCTGACAAATGAAGGACAAACTTTACAGTTCTCTGCATAGAAAGGGCCATTTAAAATTATCTGCTAAGAAAAACATTCTGCAATTCCTTTGAATGTAATAAACAATATATTTTGGGGCAACTTGCCGCAAATGTTCCAGAATTCATATCAACATTTAATTCTCCCTCTGTGTGTATGTTCTGCACTCCCCAAATATGATGTTAAATCATTTAATGCAGAGAATTGACAGCACCAGGAAAATATTTGGATTGACTGTCTGGAGTTGCCATTATTGGCTTTAATTATGACCTACTGGCTCTTGGGTCCTGAAGCAGCCAGAAAATGAAATATGTGTGCCAAAGTATTCATTAGAATTCCCTTCTCAGTCATCGTTCAGAAAGAAAAAGTTCCCTTCTGGCTCCCATCCTCAGTATTTTAAGTGGAGTCATTAATATGCCAGATTTTTTAAAGGATCCCTCAGAAAACAAGATTATGCGCATACCTTGTATTTTGCATTAAAAAACATCTTGGAAAGGTCAAATGTCCCTTTGCTCTCATTCTATTACCACGAAGAAAGAATGTTTTTTGCAGCATGATGTTTGCGGGTATTCTCCACCAGGCTTTCTCTTTCAAGCCTTGCTCTCTTGAATGGACTTGATCCTGTAAGCTTCCGGACTGGAAGTTCTGGTGAAGCACAGCTTGAGAGAGGAACTATTCAGAAAAGATGGTTGAATTTCCTCTGTTCTTTGATGTTCCTCTCACCCTGAATGTAAGATCTTAGAATGTTAGAGTAGGAGGCAAGGGATCTTAGAAATCATTGTCTGCATGTCCTTGTTCTATAAGTGATTTGGCTAAGGCGAAATGATACTACCTCAGCTTTGTGTTCTGGCCTGGAGAAAGAATAGCGCTTTGTTTTGTCTTTTAAATGGGGACATTCTTATTGTTACTATTAAAAAGAGGGGCCCTTTAATGAGCAATCGCTACACTGCCAACCAGGAAGAGTATCACTCCGAGGTATCATTCATCCTCACTACAGGTCTTTAAGGTGAATATTATTATTCCCATTTTCTTGATAATGAAACTGAGACTGAAGTTAAAGAGATTTGCCCACAATTACAGGAGGAGGGAGAGTCCATATGCAAACACAAGGTTGTCTAACTTGTGTCCTTTACTAACCCCACCCTACTGCCTGCCAAATGAACTGAGGCCAGAGTATTAATCAGTTGGGATATCTTGGGCCCTCACATCACTTTAATGTTTCAGAGAAGGAGGTGAGGGAAGAGTCCTCCCTAGTGATAAAGTGGAAAGGGTTGCCTGTGTCCAAGCAGTCCCCACTTAGCAGAATTTGCAAAAAGATCAGCAGGGATCATATAGATGCAACTATTTCCCACTGTCTGCTGGACACGTTAAGCATGGCCGTGTACTCTGAAAGCTTTTGAAAGACTTCCCAGCTTTTAATAAAAGTTGGCTGATTTGGTGTTGACAATTTGTCTTTCATTTAATAAAGATTTGGTGGGGGGGAATTTGGGACAGATGCTTATTTTGGAAAAAAAAATTGGGAGTTTTGTTTTTTTTATGTTAAAGGTCATATAGGGCTAGGAGAACAGATGTGGTATGAATTAGGGAAGTTGATCTGATTGTCACTTACAGTGGCATAGATGATGGGGTTATTGCATGGAAACACTTGAGTTTTCCATTGAAACATGGTTTGGGAAAGAAACATTGACGTTTTAGGAAAAACTAATAAAGTTAAGATAAAGTTGGAATGTTACGTATTAAACTAAAGAACATGAGCTGGGAACATTCCAGGGAAACATCTAAGTTTGTTAACTTAGGTGCCAGTGAAAATTGTGTACACTGAAATTTTACTTACTCTCAAAGAGAAAAGTCATATATCTGGGTTAGTTATAAATAACCTGCCTGGTTCCACAGTTCCCCTCTTTGCATTTGAGGTCACTTGAACCATTCTGCAAGTAACTGTGTACCTGGTCAGGGTGACTTCAGGAGCATCACCTCCACGTGAATTTTATCAGTGTCAAAACACCCCCATCTACCAAAACCCTCCTAATCCACACCAACCTCATGCCTATTTGGGTTAGCAAATAGCAGCACTCCAGTGTCTGAAACAAGGTCCAACACAGAATAGATAGTCAACTAAAATATTGTTGACTGACCAACTAAATGAATGAATGAATAAAATCCTGTTTCTCCTGAATCAAGTGACCCCAAGTGCCTAACCCTATTGTGTGACTGGTGCTGAGACCCAGTCATGATATCATGTCCCTAGGACTGCAGCCCCACCAGGTTCTCACCAATCCCTTCACAGATGTGTATTAGTTTGTTAGGACCATCCCAACCAAATAGAATGGCACTGGTGGCTTAATCATTAGAAATTTATTGTCTCACAGTTTTGGAGGCTGGAAGTCCAAAATCAGGGTGTTAGGAAGTTTGGTTTGTTTGAGGCCTCTCTCCTTGGCTTGCAGATGGTCACATTTCTATGTGTTCTCACATGGTCTTCTTGATGAGTTTATTTTATTTTAGTTTCCCCTTTCAAGGGAGTCACATTCTGAAGTACTGGGGGTTGGGAGTTCAACATACAAATGGGGGGTGCTCAATTCAGTCCATAATAAGCAACTCTAGTCCTCTCTCTGCATCCCCAAGCTGGGCTGCTTCGGAGCTACCTATGATTTGCTCCTAGAATGCACACTTCCCTGCTCTCTGCATTCTCCCCTCCCCCTCCACAAATGGGGTCTCACTATATAGCCTAGGCTGGCTTCAAACTCATAATCCTCTTGCCTCAGTACCCTGAGTAGCGTGTAGCACCACGTCCAGCTTCTCTGCCATTCTTGGTGCCCTGTCACGTCCTGCTGTTCCTCCTGGATGCCAGCACCCTCCAGCCCAACCACCTGTTCGCTGTTACTTCACCCTAGACTGGCCTTCTTCCCATCACCTGTAGCTGGTCTTGTCTTTGAACACCTGCCCCCCTGGCTACAGTTAACCCTTCTATTTCTGTCTGTTTTATTAAATGCAACATTAACTCTAAAGCAAAATAAACATATCAGTTCTTGTTCTTTGTTTCTTATGACCACTGGCGTGCACTTTTTAAAATGTAAAACGGCAATGTATGGCCTGGGGGTGTGTGTGGCTCAGTGACAGAGTGCCTCCGTAGCATGCAGGAGGCCCTGGGTTCTACCTGCAGGATGAAAACAAACACACAGTAACAATAAAGAATGGTAATGTGTGGGCTAAAGTTGCGTGGTCTCACAAAGGTAAAATTTACACATGATCACATATGGTATTATTATGCCCCACCCACAGGGAATCTAGTTCAATTGGTTTGAAACGGAGCTCATATCAGCATTTTTTTCAAAGTTCCCCCACAATTTTAATTGACGAAAGGGATTAAGGATCACTGCTCTAACTGGTATCCATCAAATTGAGAGAACAGGTTACCAACCAGGCTAGAACAAAGGAGCAACACAAGGCTGGGAGGCCCAACTCATAAGTGACATGCAAAGGTATTGGAGTGTGCCTCTCCAAGTCCAGTCTCAACTAAGACAGAGGTGATTATTTTCCCTGTGGCAATACCAGTCCTTTTATGTTTCAAGCTCTGCCCTTTGGTCTAAGAAGTTAGGGGTGGTTCCCTGCCCTGTGATGCTCTGGATGGAGCTCAGCAGTGACTCCAGGCACAGGTGAATATCACTTGCGCTAGATTATGATCTACGGGCCCCAGCAGTGGTAGCAAGAACAGTTAACCATGGCTCAGACCACAGCGGAACTCACTCACATGGTCCAAGATGAGTTCCAGGCATTTAACTGAACCCACATGTTGCTGAATTGACCCGCCATCAATGGCCATCCCTCTCTGTGGGACTTACACACACACACACACACACACCCGCCTCCTGCCACCTCTTAGATCCCCAGAAGACTGGGTGAGAAGTCCTACTCTGGGCTCCCTCTAGCCTCTTTCCCTCTAACCTCTTTCTGATAGGGACAGATCCCAATCCCTGGTGCTTTTTGGCCTTCCCTTTTGATTCTCAAGAGCTTTTTCTTCTCTCAACAAAACCTGCTTCTCTGCAAATAAAAGGCTTTGGCTTTCAAAACTATTGTTTTTGATGTGGGCTTCAAGAGGCTATTTTAAAATTCAGAAAACTGAACACTGACTGTTTTCTTCTGACTGTTTCTTTCTGTTTGCATCCGGTTGTACCAATCCTAATTCTCCTTAAGGCAATGCCTCTGACTTACTAGGGGAAAGGTCAAGTGGAAAATGTGTAGCAAAGAAAAGCAGGAAGATTAACATTTCAAGATTCTCTTCCCACATAAGAAATAGTGCAACACCAACCACTTCTCCAACTTGCCCTGCAAGTCCCAACCAGAGAGAAGTCCTGGAAGGTCTCACAGGCAGAGCGAGGACATAATCAGATATGTCTCCATAAGAAAAGTTCAGAATCACAATTATTAAATGTTGTTTTTTTCAACAAGTCAATATCATGAGAACAAGAGGAATGTTAGAGATATGACAATTTTATTTGGAACCTGTTTTGAACAAACCACTGTTAAAAGACAGTTTTTGAGACAATCATGTCAATTTGATTGTGGACTGGGTATGAGCTGATACCACAGAATTGCTATTAAATGCTAACAGTGACATGTGTACTCTGGTTATGCAAGAGAACTTCATTGTTGTTGTTGTTCTTTTTCTTAACAGATGCATACTAAAATATGTGGGGATAAATTGATAAAATGTCTGGGGAAAAGAAAAGATGCCAGGCACAGGGGTGCATGCCTGTGATCCTAGCTACTCCAGAGGCTGAGGCAGGAGGATTACAAGTTCAAAGTCAGTCTTGACAACTCAGCAAGACCTTGTCTCAAAATAAAAAATAAAAAGGGATGGGGGTGTAGCTCAGTGGTAGAGTACCCTGAGAAAGAAAGAAAGAAAGAAAGAAAGAAAGAAAGAAAGAAAGAAAGAAAGAAAGAAAGAAAGAAAGGAGGGAGGGAGGGAGGGAGGGAGGGAAGGAGGGGAGGAAGGAGGGAAACAGAAAAAAGAAAGGAAAAGACAGTCTGGAATAAAACAGAAAAAATAGAAAAGAAAAAGAGATAGGCATGAGTTGTAGAATCATGACAATTGTTGGATTTTAATAGAGTATATGGAGACTCATATTATTATCTCTAACTTTTACATAAGTTTGAAAAGTTTCATAATAATCTTTTAAATTGTTAAACTAGTGCATAAAAATACAAACTGAGCAATGGAAGAGAATAAAAGGCCCAGAAAGAGATTTATTGTTCAAGAATTTATATTACTGATTTATAGGCAAATGGACTCTTTTTTGACATGGAGACCCAACAAACAAAAAGACTGGAGAGATTCAAATAGAACCTGGGGAAACAGTCTTTCTTTCCACTCCCTTGTCTCCCCATGAAACTTAAGAAGTAACTCAGGATATGATTTTTGACATTGAAAGATGTCAAAGTGCTGGGCGTGGTGGTGCATACTTGTAATCCCAGTGGCTCTAGGGAGGCTGAGGCAGGAGGATCTTGAGTTTATAGCCAGCCTCAGCAACTTCGCAAGGCTCTAAGCAATTCAGTGAGACCTGTCTCTAAATAAAATAAAAAATAGGGCTGGGGATGTGGCTTAGTGGTCAGTGCCCCTGAGTTCAATTCAAAAAAAAAGAAAGATGTCAAACTATATGAATGAGTAGGAAAAAGCAGGTAATAGACAAACATGATCCCATTTACTTTTAAAAATTTTGTTCTAATTAGTTATACATGACGTAGATCCCACTTATTTTTAATTGTGTGGTCCATTAGTGAAAGTTCACACCATCAATAAATAAATGAAGATAAGTCAAAATTCACTAGTAGTCACAGGAATTCAAACAATAACTTTATTGCTTTATTTATTTAAGACAGTCCTGGGAATCAAACCCAGAAGCTTACATACACTAAGCAAGTATTCATCACTGAACTTCATTCTCAGCCCGGAATAATATTACTTTTACATCCATCAAGGTGGTAAACATCAGAAAAAGAGGACCCACACTGAATTTATCAGGGCTGTGCAGAGACAGGTAATAGAGCATGGGAATTGCCTCACACAATCGAGGAGGCTGAGAAGTCCCAAGATACACTGTCTACAAGTTGGAAGACCAGGAAAGTCAGAAGCATGATTCAGTCTGAGTCCAAAAGCCTGAGATCCAGGAAAGCTGAGGGTGTAACTCCCAGTCTGACAGGGTGGAGCGAAGTGCCCTGAGTGGAAGTCCTAGAGTTTGAAGGTCTGAGATCCAGTGTCTATAGGCAGAAGAAGATGAATGTTCCAAGTTAAGGAGAGAGAAGGAATTGACCTTTCTTCCATCTTTTTTGTTTAATTCCAGCTCTCAATAGATTGGATGAAGCCTGGTAAGAGCAGATCTTCTTTAGTAGCTGATTCAAATGTTAATCTCCTCTGCAAACACCCTCACAGACACGCCCAGAAATAATGTTTTACCAGTTATCTAGGTATCTTTAAATCCAGTCAAGTTGACGCATAAAATTAACCATCACACCTGCCATGTTGGCAAGGATATGAAGAGATGGGAACGCTCATGCACTACTGCTGGGAATACAAACTGACACAGGCATCCCAAAAAAACTTACACAATTTCACAGTATCCGTATGTAGAAAGCTTTTGAACAAATGATGAAAGTTTGTGATACATTTCCTCAAAAACTTTTAATTCAGATCCATAGAGGTCACAAAACCAGACATTCATCTACGCATTATTTGTAGCAGAGGGATGTTGCAGGCAACCCAAGTAGCCCTCATTAAAAGACAAGAAGAGTAACATGTGGTAGAATGTGTGTGTGTGAAAGAGAGACTATTAGAAAACAACAAAATGGAAACACAATAGATTGTATGTGAAACAGTACAAGTTTTACAAAATTACACTCATATAATTAGCATAGCTATCAAAAAATTAGTGAGGATTCTTTTGAAGAAGATAAGAAGAATGAGAATTAAAGGGGGAAAAATAAAATGATTAAAACAGAAGACTTTCACAGATTGGTAATAATTTGCTTTAAACAGAAGTGTGTTTAATTCAGCTCTCCCCACCTGAGTTCCCTTTTTTTTTTTTTTTTTCTTTTCTTTCTTCCAGTACTGGAAATAGACCCCAGGGTCACTCTATCACCTAGCTACATCCCAGCCCTTTTTGTTTTTTAATTTTGAGACAGGTCTTGCTAAATTGTCCAGGCTGTCCTCTACTTGTGATCTCCTGCCTCAGCCTCCTAAGTAGCTGGGATTACTGTTGTGTACCACCATGCCTGGCTCCAGGTTCCATTTTTAAAAGTTATAGATAATGTATTAAAGTGTCTAAGGGGTCTATATTAAAATATTAATAGTGATTATCTCTGGGAGTGGTATTAAAGGTGAATGTTGTTGCTGCACTTAATAAATATTGTGTAACAAGCAAAACATTATTTTAAAAAACTCATCTTCCTACTCAGAATTACTTTCCTGCTGTTAGATAAATGTACAATAACCTACTAAAATCAGCTGCCTGTGTGGCCACAGTCATTTTATTGTTTTTTCCAGAATGTTCCAAAATAGCTCTGGAACAAGACCAGTGGGACCACCAGATAGCTATCTAGCCTCACCCTTCTTCCCATGCAAATGAAGACCAAGCCTCCAACTCAGCTTTGGCAGAAACCTCTGTGGGACTCAGGATAACAAGGCCCTCTCCTTGGCTGGGGAAAGGAAGGGCAGCACTCATAACTCTCTCAGAGTCAGCTCAGAACATCCTCTGAAAAGTTGCCTTGAGCAGCAGTTGCCAAGACAAAAGGTCCCACCTCAAGGGTGGAAATTCTATTTGCAGCTTTGTAGACACAGGTGTTCTTCCAGCGACTTAAGACCTACAGTGTGGTGGGACAGTGTTTGGCCCAGAATAGCTCAGAAGGCCTTCCCCTCAAAAGCCAGCTCTTGAGGGCTTCAGTGTATGTTCTAACTATATTTGGCAATACAAACCAAAGAGGTCAGTGGCTTAGCTGGCGGGGCGGGGGGGGGGGGGTATTCCTGATTTATAATCCCTGCTTCAAACCAGGACCAAGAATTTAAAACTCACTTCATTTATTTATTCTGTATGCAATGAGTTTACTATTGAAGCAGTTCTCCCTCCCAGTCCTACCAATCCTCTTGTAAACCCTTCAGAACCACAGGTGTCAATCACCTACCCAAGCCATCCTTGTAGTAGAGGACTCTCAGGGACATCTGGCTTGAGAACCTAAATATTAAAAGTTTTCCATGTTACTCCTTATGACTTCGGAGCATCAAAATAACTCATAGCACCTGGGTGCACATCCAGGTTCCACCACTTATTAGTCACTGTGTGACCTTGGCTAAGTTACTTTATGTCTCTGAGGTTCAGTTTCCTTATCTACAAACAGAGATAATAACACCTACTTCACAGGGCTGCTGTGAGAACTAAATAAGATAAGGTATATAAAGTGGTTAGAATATCTGACACCAAGTGCATGCTAAAAAAAGAATCGGTTTCCATTCCCCTCTCTCACTCCCCTCCACCCTTAGCTGCTCAGCCAACGGTGTTGGCTCTTCAAGAAACTGCCTGGTACTATTGACTGATTACAAATGGATAATACCATCCCACAGCCAGCAACAGTAGCTGCCGATAAAAACTGGGACTACTTCTCAGCTGTGAACAGGTCGAATCAGCTCACAAATGACTCATCGCTGTTGATAAATGATGTGTTCTTGGCATCAAGAGACCCTATCCTGATAAGCTTCAGCACCTTAAGAAAAGACAAAGCAAAACAACAACAAACAAACAAACAAACAAAACCCCAGAAGCCTTGCCAAATAGCTTACAGAGAAGCCTGGGATTTGATGGTGACCTTCAGCTAATCCTAACCATGTACCAGACTGTTCATAGGAGGGTCTCTGTCTTCTCAGAAATGTCTGCAGTCACAGGACTGCAGTGGGAAGGACTCCAGCCGAGCAGCTGCCTCTCCCCTCTCAGCGCTGCACCATTTCAGCTGCACTTGCCTCAGATTCCCTGAAGTCATAAGACTCCTCAGGAAAGGCTAGATGCCTGTTCCCTGCTTACAACAGCCCCAAGCTAGTGCCCAACCTGCCTTTGGCAGCTTGGTCTGGTGGTTGAAGCTCTGCCAGGGTGAGGTTTGGCTGGAGGGCCCTGTGGGGATGGGACAAACCCTGGCTCAAGGAAGAGGGTAAGTGTTTAATCTTCAGCCACTGTCTATGAGGCTGAAGTGTTCACAGTTCTGTGCAGTTTCTGTAGCCCCTTCAGACCTCCCCCAATCCACTCCTGGCACAGAAATTCCTTGACTGGAGTTTTTAGTCACTCCTTCATTCATACATCCTGTACCTTTCCTGGCACAGAGTTCCTTCCAAGTGAATATTTATTAAGGAGTCCTTAAGGACATGATAGTCTATTGCTGCATTTGTAAACCCCTAAATTCTGTTGAACCTCACAAAATTGTTAGGATCAAACAGATTACTGTATAAGCCTGACACGTCAACAGTCAGGGGCCCCACACTGAGGTCTTGTATGAAAATTTCATGTTCTAAGGTCTTCTTTCTCCTAAACTGAAACTGCTGCCAGTTGCAGTGTAACCCCAGCAAGTCTGGAATTCCAGTAATTTGGAGCCTGAGGAGGGACACAAGTTCAAAGCCAACCTCAGTAACTTAGTAGGACCCCATTTCAAAATAAAAACGGCTGGGGGTGTAGCTCAGTGGCACAGCAACTCTGGGTTCAATCTCCAGTCAAAAATAGAAAAAAAAGAAAAAGAAAAAAGAAACTGCTTCAGAATCAAGTTGTCACTCAAACCAGTCTACGTCTTCGTGTGTATATACATAGTGCTTCCACAAGGAAGAACCATTCTCAGAGGGGGCCTGTAATGTGCAATTGAGGCAAAAGCCCCAGAGGGAGGTAAACCACTCTGGAAAACATTTCCATCCTCCAAACCACCTTCAGACTTTCTGCATTAGGTAGATTTCTGAGATCCCAAAGAAGCACTGATATTTTTGTCATGCTCTGAAGTGGAAAGGAAACTTTGTAGAAAAGACAGAGAACTGGTCTCCCTCTGGGGTCTTCAGGATATTGGCTGGGACAAACGGCCGAAGAAAATCAAAATCAGGTATGCCTCTTCCATCGACTGCCTCCCCCTACCTTCCCCTCCGGTCCGTTCACTGATACTGTGCTTCTAGTCACTCAAGGTCTAGCACCTATCAACGGAACTGGGGGTAAACTTCTAAGATGATAAGTCATAAAGAAAGAAGCAGGAAGGAAGGAAAGAGAGAAAGGAAGGCCAGAGAGAAGTGGGAGAAAAAATGAAAAAGTCTTCGGGAGGAGGAAGGAAGAGGAGAGCTGCAAGGGGAGGCGGAACAATGAAGGTCTCTGGCCGTCCGAGGCGCACGGTTCCGGCGGCACGTCCGTCCCTCCCGCCTGCGGCCAGCAGCTGCACGCTGCGCAGCGTGTGGGCGCTGAGTCACTGTCCCAGAACAGCAAGCCGCTGTGCAGGTCGCGGGGGGAGGGGGCTGGTTGGCATTTGCAAACTTTTTTTTTTCTTCTTTCCTCTTTCATTAAGGCTGTGTGCTGACTCCCACGTAGGAGAACTTATTAAACCGCACGTACTGCCTCATGGCTCTTGGGGCCAATCCGAGACGGTCGGCAGGGGGCGCCACAGCCTCGCTTATGGGCCCACCAGCTTGCTGGGAGCTCGGGCGGAAAGAGGACTAGGATGGTAGTTCCCGAGATACACGAAAATTCTGCTGGGATAGTTTCTAATTTTGACACCCGCAACTGCCAGAGTAAACTCCCCACTACACCTCGAAGACCACCCAACTGTCTCAAGAACGCTTTCGCTCAGTGTCGGTGGAACAATACCATAAAACTGGGCCACAGTTGCGCAAGACGGGGAGTCCAGGCTCGCCTCCCCACTTAGGCTCACCCTACCCCGCCCCTCCTAGCCGCCACGCGAGGCGGTGACCTCGAGCGTCTCCGCGAAACTGATTCGCACCCAAGACACGCGCTCTGCGCGCCCCACATGGAGAACCGAGCTCGTGACAACTAAACTGTTGGGTCAGAGCTCTGAGGGGTCAGCTCAGACCGCCCCTCCATCCCTCCTCTCCAAGACCAGCGGCTAGACCCCAAGTTTCCAAGCGATCGTGAGCAGGACCCTCCCTGCCTAGATGCGTGAACTGAGAATGAATCAGCATTGAGACAGTTTATTGGTTTGCTGTTCGCACATCACCCATTTTATGTAAATAGGTTATACAGAGACACAATGTTTCCTTCTTCCACAGGCAGTAACCAGGCACTCTTATTTTACACACGCACGCGCGCGCGCGCACACACACACACACACATTCCACGAAACCAATGTTACACCTTGCTGAGACATTCACTTCTTAAAATAGGGGGAAGGGATAATATAGTTGCTTTAAAATGCCCTTAATACAATATATAACGTACAAAAATATCTCTATATATTTGAAGTTACAAAAAAATCTTGACAGCAACAAACTTAAATATTGATAGTTACCTCTGTTTGTACAATACGCATTGCACTTTTCCTCTCTAGGTTTGGAAAGTTCAAGTAATATTGAGGCTTGCGCCCCGTAGGGTGACACCCCTTGAGAAATAAGTTTGTGAGCGGGCAAAGCAGTGGCTCAGACCCCTGCCCCAAGGGTCTCAGCATTTAATTTTTAGTTTCTCCTCTCCATGAACCTGGCACTCCCTCGGATTCCTCTGCCCTCCCTGGGCACCCAAGCCTCTTAGGGGTGAAGAAAGCGCTCAGCACTGAAGGAGAGGGGACCCTGCAATGCCAGGGCTTGCGGCCGAACAGTGCCTTCTGGACTCCAGGTATCTGCAAGACTGCCTTAGCCTGGTCCCCCGAAGTCCCCTGCTCCGGGAGGCGCCAGCTTGTGCGACTGTTCGATGCTGTCACGGGTGCCTAAATCCTAAGGAGGGTGGAGAGCACTTGGTGCACCCGGGAGCCCGCAGCCGCGCGAGCCTGTGGCTCTGAAGACACCAGAGTCCGACTCTGGCTAGTCTCCGGCAAGGAACGACGGCGCCGTCGGCCATAGCCTTGGGGGCTGATCTTGCTCCTGGGGGCGACACCGTCCTTGTCCTTGTCTGTGAACTGGTAGATCTGGTGTGCCAGCTTCTGAACCGTGCACGTCCCGAAACGACAGCCAAAGCTCCGGAGGCCCTGGAAGTTATTCATACTCTGGCGGTAGCGCTTGACTCGGATGCGGACGGCGTCCGGACTGCTGGGAAGGAGAAAGAAGGCTACTTGAGACCCCAAAAAGCAGAGTTTTGGCCCCAGTCATCAGGAACGAGAGTCATTCTAGGACCCGAGGGAGTTGGAAACTGCTCCTGAGATCCGAGCTACAAATCCAGTCGCGGCGATGCCCATAACCAGGGCAGAGGAAAGGGATAACTCCTTCCGCACACCCCCTCCCTCCACCCGGCATAGTTACCTGATCTGAGGGCTGTGAGAAGCGCCCTTCACGTCCTGGGGCCGAATAAGAGTCTGGGCAGTCTCCGCCTTCATGTCAGCAAGCCCGGTGGGGTAGCTGCTGGACACTTGCAGTTCTCTCTTCCCACGACTTACAGCCCACTTATTCCATCTATTAAACACAAGCAGAGCCAATTCGAGTGAGTTCAGACGACTTCCCCGCCCGTTCCCGTTCTCATTCACTCTTATTTTTTAAATTATTTACGGTGCTGGGGATCCAACCCGGGGCCTCACAAATGCTAAGCAAGCTTTCTACCCCGGACTACATCCTCAGCCCTCCCACTCAATTCTAACCCCTGGAGACCAACGATCAGTTTCCCCTGATCTGCCAGGTATCAGGACTGGGCAAGACGCTGCCAGGACTCACTTCTTTCTGAACTCCGACGCCACGTCGAGCCGAGCAGTGTCGGCGCCTAGGAAGGCGAGTGAGCCCAGGAACATCAGAGCGACGGAAAACAGTTTCATTCTGGCAATGCACAGAACCTGGAAAAGTAGAAAGGACGAGTTTGAGTACCCCGGCCTGCTGCGCGGCTCAGGCAGGGCACAGCCGGCGGGCTGGGACCCGGGAGCCAGCGGTCTCACCCCCTAGCTCTGCTTGGCTTTGACGCTTATCTCCCCAGCGCGCAGAGAGGCGCCAGAGGCGTTTGCACCAACCGGTGACCGGCCCCGCAGGGGAAGCAGCTGCACAGCTCCAGTCTCCCAGAGGTTCTCTGCTCAATGCTTGGAACTTGGTTTATGAAGCAGGAGACTAGGTCTCTGCAGCTCCATCTTTATGCATGAGCGGGGTGTACCCCGGAGATAATCCCCCAAAGTGGGTTATTTTTTCATCCAGCGCTCCCAGTTTCGGGTTTTGACAAATGCCCACCTTTAACTCGCTGGGCCTGCAGCACCTACCTGCTGAAGCGGTGATCTGCCAAGTACTTGGAGGAAAAGCTTCGAGACGTCCCTTTGACAGTGGCAAAACACCAAAATCCGAGACTGCGATGAGAAGCCAGAAGTGGTAAGGCTGAAGCTGTTCTGCCTAGTGTCACCAAGAAACCACTGAGTGGCCAGCTCTGGTTCTTGCGCTTTATAAGAGCTCAGGGGGCGGGGCCTGTACTGCCCTCGCGCCCTCCCTTTCCTCTCGCGCGCGCTCTCGGAGCGCAATGCTTTCACGTGAGCGTGGGGTTGGGGGGTCTCTTGTGCCCAGAGGGCTCACAGATGGACTACAGGAGATTGGTGGAGAAACTATCACAATCGTAATTCTCTGGCATGGGTACAAATGGTAAGGAGGGGCGAAGGATGACTAGGAAAATCTTTGGGGGTCCTTATCCGAGGACCTGTACAACCCAATGAGGGGCCTTCTGGCATCGAGTTGCTAGAGCCAGAGCCGGAGGACCGTGAGCCTGGCCCGAGCCCGGGACCTGGGGAGCTGTGGCTTCAAGTGGACCGCGCCCCCTGCCGGCTCAGCGCCTGACCTAGACTCGACCCCAGACTCCCGCGGAGCCGCAGAGGCAGGGTACGAACCCTGAAGAGAGGAGTGGGACTGCAAGCCTCCTCCCCACCCCCCCATCCCACTCCACCCCACCCCGAGAGCGGGTGAGGCCCGGAGGTTTCTGGATGGGCTAGTAAGATTTCACAATAAGGGCAAAACTAAACGGTTGAATTGAGAATTGGGATTTGGAGGGGGTAGTTAACCGAAGTTTCAGAATGTACGTGCCTATTTGGAAATACAGGAATATTTGGAAAGTTAGGAAGAAAGATACCGTTTTATCCCCCCCACCCTTGTAATCCAATTATGCCTTATAAGGTTATAACCTGAGAGTTTGCCTGGCCGCCTTTATCCACCCATTGTAAACGTGAGGATTGACTGCCAGGGAGCACACTAACGCTTCACGTATGTTAATCGCTTTGCAGTTTACAAAGCAATGCCACATCCCGATTTCCTTTGATCTTTACACTTGGGTTAGGGAAGGAAGGCACCATTACTTTTCCCATTTCACCAAGTATAAAATTGAAGTTCAGAGAGGGGAAGTATATTGGCTAAAGCGACACTAAAGATAAGAAGCAATAGAGTCCTAACTCGATCCGGCAAGCAAGCACGGTGCTTTGGGGCGCGGCGGCGTGGATTCTTCTAGGCTGGGGTCACCATCTCTTCAAGGGGGAGAAGAGAGTCCCAGCCCCCGCCCGAGGATATGTGCCTGTTCATGATGAATCAGTTCAAACACGTTTGTCACCCGTTTGTGCTGTTGGCTCACAGCTTCTCCACTTCACTTTCTTGCTTACTTTCTGGGGGCCAAGCTGGGGAGGAAAGGCTCAGCCCCGCGGGGCTCCCTACTTCTTGCATATGAGTCGCTGGCGTCCTATCACCCACAACCTCAATCAAGTGTCCTGAAGCTCAGCAACCTAACTGAGGCCCGGGGTGTGAGATCACTGACTAGACCGCTTCTTATCCTTGCTCTCTGACAATTCGGACATAGGCAAGTCACATTCTCTCTTTAGCGTCCCCATCTAGAATGTGTTCCCAGAAGATCTCCAAGATTCCTATCTGCCCTGCCATAATCAATCTGAGAGCCAGCCCCGCTGGGTCCCCTCGGACCTTGCTCACAATGTTCCTGGGATGAGCACTGCTGGCTCAGCCTCCTTTTCACTCTCAGGACTGAACCGTGGACATTGCACCTGGGAAGAAATGGCCCCGACAAGGTTATTCTAAGGGCTCTTGCCAGAGGGAGACACTTAAGTAGACGTGAGTTTCAACTGAGGGCGGGGGACAGATTCCAGACTCTGGTTCTGTAAGGAAGTGGGGGAGCCCAGGGTTGAAGGGGTGGGTAAAGCACGGCGAATTGGCCCATTTCAGGTCGCCTGACTGGCTGCAGGACAGTCACAGCAGCAGACCAGCATCTGCAGGTCAAGCGGCTGGTCTGTCTGCACCTCAAACAGCAGGTATTACTGTGAGCTTGCTGTTTCCAAGAGCCTCCCCCGTCTAACTATTGTTTTTGTTGCTCCCATTTTCCGTCTCTTCCTTTCACTTTGTACCCAGGATCCTCTTCACACAGATCCTGTCTAGGATGGGCTGTCAATCTCTCTGAGGATGCTACCTACCTGTCGCCAGCTTCCAGCTGGGTCCCTGCCAGATCAGGTTTTACTTTCATTTCCCCCCAGCCTGCGCCTGGAACTGTTCAGGAGGTCAAGGACAGCTGGGCGTTGGCCCACATCCAGGGAAGGTCCCGTGATCTGGACTCGTTCCTTCCAGTCCCCACCAACCTTGAGAGGTTTGGTCTGCAGGGAACTCTGAGAACCTCCTCTTTGCTGTGTCCTTCAGGAAAGCTGGTGATTCTTTGAGGGAAACTGAGCTCTAGCTTGGCAGCTATGATCTTGGAACATGCTCTCAGCTCAAACGTCTTTTGAGCTGCAGACAGCTTCAAGAAGAAAAATAAACTCGGGTGGAAACAGACTCAGTGGCTTGGCTCCACCAATCTACAGTGCCTAAGCCAGCAGCGTCGCCTCTGTACAAGGAATTCCCACCTGAGAGCCTTGGCACGGTCTTATCAGCCTGGGTGCTGTTTGCCTTTCTGGCACTTAGCAGGTCTGTCGCTTAAGAAAAGAGTCAACTCTTTAAGTAAAGTCCTGGATTGTGCATGGGTGGGCAGCAGGGGTCGGATTGTCCCCCAAAGCATCAAGGGGCTTAAGTCCAAAAAAGATAATGAATTTGCCAAATTTGTACATCTATCCCCTCCCCAGGCCCCGTGAAATCTAGTTGCCTTACTTAATCATTGTTAAAGCGGGGGGCGGGGGGGAACCCTAATAACATAAATGTGGCACACACACACAAAAAAAACACAGGAGTTCTGTTCCTGGTGATTTGTTAACACAAGAGTTTCCTCCATTCAAGTTGCAATGATTGCAGTTTCCCACTGAGCATGGACAGTACAAGGAAGAAAGGAAGGAAGGAAGAGAAGGAAGAAACATCTTAAATATCTTCCTGGCAAGAAAAGAGAAAGAAAAAGAAAAAAAGAAAAGAAATCCTGGTTAATGAAGACCCACTATTTGTGTGTATGTGCACCAAAGACTTTTAGAAGGTGAGACTATAAATAAATCCCCAAAGCACTGTAATAAATGTGTATATCCTGATATGGTATGTACAGACATAAGAATACATACTTGTTGAAAAATAGTGTTTCAGTTTCTTCTTCACATTCCTTTTTAGTCTTTTAGGCCCTAAATTCAAGCACTATTCTTTTTTTAATATTCATATTTTAATAGGGTTATTTTCTTTACAAAGGAATTACCTCTAGGTTTTTCTAAATAGTTTCCAACCAGTTCAAATGTGACTACAATGATGAGCAAAGAAGCCTGTATCAAAATTCAGGAGGCTGGTTTCTTTCCAAATGTGTTCATGGAGTCCTGACCTCAGGGCTCAGTACTTCCTATCCTTTTTGATAGTCATGAAACAGGGGTGCTAACTGTTAAGATGTAGGTATAATATTCTAGAAAAATACCAGAGTTGAAAGAACACTGAGTTTGGGTCCTGACTCTGCCTAAAATAATGTGAATTTATTCAAGCTGTTTAACCTCCTTTGTAAAACAAAGGGGCTGTATATTTAGATGACCGTTGAGCATCTTCTCTGTGCTGATATCCAATAATTTAAAAGTATAAAGTGAAAGAAGTACATTTAAATATACTCTGTGATTATAAAACACAATATAGATTCTGTTGGTTATCTTTACAAGTTATAACATAAACCATCAAATTTATAGAAACCCAATTTGCACGTAAATTTTCAGGAAGATATACATTACTCTATACACTTATCTAATGATTAAAATGAGATGACTAAATGCATTATGGTATCCTGGATTAGATTCTGGAGCAGGGAAAAAAAAAAAGGAAATTAATGGAAAAAACCCTAGTGATATCCCAGTAAAGTGTATAATAAGTTAACAGTAATATGCCAACAGTAAGATCTTAAGTTTGAAAAATTCACCATGTTAATAAGGTAAGATGTTATGATTAGGGAAAGCTGTGTGAAGGATATACAGCAATTCTATGCACTGTCTTTGCAAATTTTCTGTAAATGTAAAATTATTCCAAATAAATATTTTAAATAAAATTATTGTGTTAAGTCTTTAGAATATAAACATGCATTCACAGGACCACAGAAATTAAGAAAAGGGACTGTCCAAACCAAAGTGGAAAAAGTAGGAGTGTAAGGAAATCAGACAGCAAGCAGCCATATTTTTAACACTACACAAAAGCAAGAGGAAGACTTGCTTTCTGAAATTAGAAAACTTTTCCTGAGCCCCATGAAAAAGTAAAAATGAGCATGGACTAAGAAAATAAAACTGTGTTTTGCCATTCATCAAGTATTTATAACAGACATAGATAAAGTCAGACGCTGAGTTAACCAATGGTTCCTCTCAAGAACATGTTTTAAAGAGTTACAAATCCCCCCATTTTGAGTTATTATTGATTTTTCACTCACAGAGAACCTCAAGCATTATTCTTGATAATGTTTGGAGTTTAAAAAATTGTGTGGTGGTGGTTTTTCTGTTGACACTGTGGACACAGTCCCTGAAGCTAGGGTAATCACACTTAAGTCTTTCAGAAAGGTAAGGGGAAATAATAACAATGACTAAAACACAAGTAGTACAAGTAGTACACAAGTAGAGGAGTACATCACATAGTGACAGCAGATACCTCTTTTTTAAAACAGGAAATTTTAGGGTGCATTCAGTATTCATGTAGTTCAAAATGTTGTTAAGTTCAGGAGTTGTTTACAACATTCTCTGGAAAACAAGTTTCAAGATGTATCCTGAAATCATAACATCAAGTGGTTTACAGAAAGGACACAATCAGCCTTGCAGATTTGGTCTCATAAGGAAAAATAAAGCAGGCTAAACAGGTCAGGGAATTTTTTTTGGTATCTCTAACTTCTCAAAGGAACTAATAAAAATATAGATTCTTTCCAGAAATAGGCATATACATAAAATCAATTACAGTATAAAAAAGGAGTATAAGTTCAGGAGATTGACCAATTTGAAATCTCTGACACAATAAAAAGTATCATTTCTTTATCTTTAACTTCTGTCTGCTTTGGAGTGGTGGGGTCAGGGAGTGCAGTTAACCTCTGCTTTTAGTGCACAATATTTTTCAGAGTATCAGCATGAAGAAAAGTATGCTTTTGGTACTCCTGCCCTCCTTTTTTTGTTGTTGTTGTTGTTGTCCTTGTTTTGGTTTTGGTGCTGAGGATCAAACCCAGAGCCCCACATGTGTTAGGCAAGCGTTCTACCATTAGACTACATCTCCAGACTCGTGCCTCACTTTTGTGCTCCTGCACAAAACAGACAGAAAGTCAGTCCTATGATCAAGCCAGAGGGTAGACTGCTCTCAAGCTTAGCAAGGGTAAATTGCAGGACAAGTGAAGGAGAAGAGAGAGAGGGTAGTAAACATTAAGAAATTTATACTAAAAGCAATAACAGAACAAGATAAAATGACTTCAAGAGAAATTTACTACTGAATGCCATGAATGAAAAGATGATAGAAAGCATGATTAGACACTTAGGGTCACTTCTAGCCAAAGAGAATGGTGTTAAGGAGAGTTACCTGCCTACAGGTGGGGATCCTGTACTATCAGATTACAAGAAAAAAGGAAATTTAATATATAGGCCTGTATGATCTGAAAGTTTATTCATTCCTTCAACAAATATTTACTGATCATGTATTAGATGTGCAGCATTCTGCTAAGTTCTGAACATACAGTGACCATCAATGCAAACATCACTCTTGCCCTCAAAAAAGTTACAAACTTACAGCCTAGTGGAAAAGCTAGCTATAAATTAATACTCATAGGAATAAATACATGATTGATTATAAATTGTTGTAAATGTTCTCCAGTGGAGAAAAGAGCATGTGCCCAGAAATGGAAAAAATTTTAGTGCCTCAGGGCTGGGGATATAGCTCAGTGGTAGAGCACTTGCCGGTCATGTGCAAGGCCTTGGGTTCAATCCCCAGTAGGCAGGGTGGGGAGGAGAGCAAGTTCTGCCCTGTAGCAAAATGATAGCTGGACATGGTAGTGATACCTGTTATCCCAGTGACTCAGGAAGCTGAGGCATAAGAATCTCAAGTATGAGGCCAGCCTGGGAAACTTAGTAAGACCCTGTATCAAAATAAAATAAAAAGGGTCAGGGATGTAGCTCAGTAGTAGAGCACCCCTGGAATTTGGTTGGAACATACTAAATAAGAGGGAAGAGTGGTATAAAATGAAAGAGGTCAATGGGGTCAGAGTAAATAGGACCCTTTGGGACACATTGAAGATTTCACACTTTATTTGTGGTTACATGGGAGGCTATTGACAGGTTAGAAGATAGGAGAGATATGATCCAATATACATTTATTTTAAAGATCATTTATTTATTTTAAAGATAATTTTGGGACTGAGGGTGTAGCTTGGTATTAGAGCATGTACTTAGGTTGTATGAGGCCTGGGAATCCCTCCCCAGCACTGAAAAAAAAAAAAAAAGTAAAAGATCATTTTCATTATTGACTATGTAGATGAATTAGAGAAGAACAAGAAGGGACACAGTGCAGTGGTGGTACCCAGGAGAGAAAGGGCCTAGTCCCACCATATTCTCTATTATATCTCATGCCCCACATACACACACTCCACCTTAATTGCACCAGCAGAGCTATTTTCAAGGACATGCACCCTGTTCAGTTGTACAGGGCCTGCACTCAGAGGTGTCTGCACCATGTTAAAGATTTTGCTAAAGCTGTATGAAATTCTTAATAACTTTTGAACAGTAGGTCCCACATTTTCATTTGCACTAAGCTCTGCAAATTATGTAGCCAGACCTGCTCACTAAACATGCAGTCTAAATAAAAGCAGCCTGCAAACTCTGACAGTACCTATTTATACTATAGCTGCTAATGTCAGAGGTACTTCAAATGAATGCCAATTTTCAATCATTTATCTCATCACACATGTAAAAGCAACAGTAGGACACTTTCCATCAATTATCCTTGAAGTTCTCTTTTCTGTACCTCAAACATACATTCAAGGTAGAAATGGTGTGTTTGCCATACAAATTTAAGACAGGGCAATAGCCTGCTTACTGTTTTAAAATTTTACCCACATAGAAAGACTGAAACCACTGTAGCACAGTGGCACAGGTTTGTAATCCCAGCAACTGGGGAGCCTAAGACAGGAGGACCACAGTTTAAGGTAATATATTGAGATCCCATCTCAAAATAAAAAATAAAGAGGGATGGGTGTAGCACCGTGGAAGAGAAGCCCTGGGTTACTGAACTGCATTTTATTATTATTTCAGAAGTATTTCAGTACTGGAAAGAAAAAGAAAAAAGAGCCTGGAACCAATGAAGGACAGAAACCAGTTAGAAATGTATTACAATAATATAGGTGGAAGATAATAACGGTTCAGACTAGTAAGGGTGGTGTAAGGATGGAGAGAAGTGGACATATTTGGGAAGTAGGTGTAATAAGACTGAGGGATAAATGTGGGGTTAACAGACATGTATCAAGGGTAAAAATCTTTGTTTCTTGCTGAAGTAATTGAATAATTGTCAATGGATCAGAGAATTATTCACCACAGCTCTTGGGCTCCTTCGTTAGGGGTTGTAGAGACAATTTGAAAGGGCTAGAGCCCTGCCTGTGGAAATTTGGTCAAGTCTAACTCTCATATTGTGTTTCTGAACTGTAGTGGCTAACCACAGGAAACACTTAAAATGAATGTACAGATCAACCACACTTACCCCTACAACCCACGGTAGGAGCAATGGGCTGATAAGCCTTACTCACTAATTTTCAGCTTCATTTTGTCTTCTAAAGCAAAAAGACAAGCATCTACTTTAGGGATACTTCCATTATAATGCTGCATAGCCTTCTGCCTTGTTGCTCTTGCTGGCCTTTAGTGAAACAAATCTGTGCTTGCTTTACTTCCTCACTCTTTGGTAAAACGTAATGGTGGTTATCTTGGGGGAGGGTATGGCCTTCAGCCAAACTCAGAAATCAGGCTGCCTTGTCAGTGCTTTATCAGTTTCAGGCGCTTAGCAGCTGTTGTCTGAAAAGCAAAGTACAGCCTCAGTCTATGCTAAATATGCTCACGTGCATATACAAACATGCAGTGCATGTGAATAAACACCTGGGATATTTGAAAATCCCTAGGCTACAAAACAGTCATTTGCAAATGGTTGGCAGTCTGCAGAAGACCTTAACAGATTAAATATACCTAAGGGGGGCAGTCTGATTCTAGGCTTGAAAGCAGTGAAATTTTGATTTTAAAAAACGTTAAAATAATTTAAACCAACACTTGCAAATAAAATAAAAAGTTATTTTAAAAAGCAAAATGGGAAACTTCCCACTACAAAGTTAACTCAAAATGGATCAAAGTCCTAAATATAAGAACTAAAACTATGCAGTGCTTAGAAGAAAACATAGAAATAAAATTTTATGACCTTTAATTTGGCAATGGATTCTTAGATATGACATCAAAATCACAGAAAACAAACAAAAAAAAATTGAACTTTATCTAAATTAAATCTTCTGTGACTCATTGGGCACCATGGCACATGCCTATAATTCCTGCAACTCAGGAGGCTGGGGCAGGAGGATTGCAAGTTTGGAGCCACCCTCAGCAATTTAGCAAGACTTAAGCTACTTAGTGAGGACTTGCCTCAGAATAAAAACTAAAAACAATTGGAGTGAAGCTCAGTCATAAAGCACCCCTGGGTTCAGTCTCCAGTATGGGGGTGGCGGTGAAGGACAAAAACTTTTGTGAGTCAAAGGACATTTTCAAGAAAAGGAGGGCTGGGGATGTGGCTCAGTGGTAGTGTCTAGCATGCATGAGGTTCTTGGTTTAATCCTCAGCACCAAAAGAAGAAAAGGAAATGACAATCCATAGAATGGGAAAATGTCTGCAAAGCTTATAACCGATAGGAATTTAGTAACCAGAATGTGTAAACTCGACCACAAAATAACAAACAGGGCTGAGAGTGCAGCTCAGTGGTGGAACACAGGAAGCCCTGGGTTCAATCCCCAGCACTGAAAGACTGAAAGGAAAAAAAGAAAAGAAAAGAAAGGAAGAAAAGAAAAAGTCAATCGCGAGTTCGAAGCCAGCTTCAGCAACTTGGTGAGGCCCTAAGCAACTCAGCAAGACCCTGGCTCTAAATATAATACAGAAAAGGATTGGGGATGTGGCTCAGTGGTTAAGTGTCCCTGGATTCAATGCCCAGTACAACAAAGAAAAAGTCAAAGGACTTGAATAGACATTTCTCCAAAGATTTTGAAGTGACCAACATTCATATGAAAAGATGCAAAACATCATTATTGAGTAAGTCAGTAGAGAAATGTAAATCAGGACTACAATAAGATACTACTTCTACCAACTAAGATGGCTATAACAAAACAATAAACAATAAGAATAGGAAAACAACAAATGTTGGCAAAGATGTAGAGAAATCAGAACCTGCCGGCATTGCCAAGGGGTAAAGTGATGCAAACAGTGGAAAATAGTTTGGTGTCTCCTCAAAGTTAAACATAGGATTACCATAGAATTCAGTAATCCTACTCCTAAGAACACCAAGAATTGAAAACAAATACTGAAACAATTACATGTATAGGCATGTTCATAGCAGCATGATTCACAATGCCAAAAGGTAGAAACAATCCCCAAATGTCCATCAGTGGATAAACAAAATATGGTTTATGCATAAGGTGAAATGTCATTCAGTCATAAAAAGAACAAAGTGCCAATACTTAGGTATGGTGCTGTAAGGCAGTATTGATGCTTCAACTTGGATAAAACTTGAAAACAATATAGTAAACAAAAAACTCAGACACAAAAAGTCACATACTTTTGTTTTGTTTTGTTTTTTTTTAATCTTTCAGTACCAGGTATTGAATCCAGGGGTGACTCTACCACTGAGCTACAATCCCAGACCTTTTCGTTTTTTTTGAGACAGGGTCTTGCTAAGTTGCCCACGCTGACCTCAAACTTGTGATTCTCCTGCCTCAGCCTCCTGAATAGCTGGGATGATAGATGTGTGCCACCACACCCAATTTATGATTCAATTTATATGAAATATCCATAATAGGCAAATCCATAGAGACAGAAAGCAAATTGGTTGTTGTCAGGGGCAGGAGGAGGGGAAAATGGAGTGACTGCTTAATGGGTGTGGAGTTTTCTTTTGGGTTATGAAAATGTTTTGGAATTAGATAGATGTAGTAGTCATGCAACACTGAATATACTAAATGCCACTTTATGGCACAATTCATTTTATGACAGGTAAATTGTATCCCAATTTTTTTTTTAAAGGGGGTAAAATGGAGAAGGAACCTAATTGTCTTCAAAATCTAAAAGGCTATATCATGCAAATATATCTGCCCCTTCTGGGTAGCTGCACAGAGCGGACTCAGGGGAAGTTACAGTAGCACAACTCTGACATAATAAGGAAGAACTTTCGAACAGTAGGGCTGTTAAACAGTGGAACGGGATGCTCCCAGGAAGTAACATTACTCTATATGGAAAGTGATCAAGTTGGATGATGTTCTCCCAGGGAAGTTAGAGAAAGGATTTCCATGTATGGGGTATGATCTGAAGATTTAAAAAAAAAATTATTTTCAAGATCAATATATTTTCCCTCCACCTCTGCAATTGAGCTGATTCAGTTTGACCATTAGCAATTTACAGAGTTAAAGTATTCTTCAGTTTCAGCCTAATCTACACAATCTGATGAAGCATGGCACACAAAGGGGAACTAGTAAATTAGAATAAATCTTCAGTGCTGAAACACCAACCCTTTGGACTCTCAGTTCAGAGTTCCAGTCATTTCAGCTGCCTGATTATGACTAGGGGTGGGGGGGAGGAGTGGGGTGGGCCATGAATTGCATATTTATTCACTAAAAATACTGGTTAAACACTTATTATATTATATACTGATACTTTAAGAGCTCGTGTATGTAAATATTAAGGATCAAATCCTAAATGAATAGTGAGAGATAAGCAACCACAAAGATTATTTCCAAACCACAGAGAACCTCAAAACTTCAGAAATCTATCATTAGTATATATTTTATTAAATTTTCATGTGATATTAACAAGTGACAAAGTAAGCTCATCTAAGTGACGCACTAGCCAAATTCGAAATGATCAATAGGAGGTGTAATAAAAGGCAAACGACTTGGACAGTCTCTAGACTGGACGATGAGACCCACCAATGCATTTCATTGCGTGTTTGTGCAGGGAACTTGAAAGTTACCACCTGCTTTCGGCTGCAGGAGCCCTGGGACTGTTGCAAAGGAAGCTAGCCGAGGCAGGCGGGGCTCCCCAAGGAGAGGGAGAGACCAGCCCAGTTCGGGAGGATCCCGGGGAAGCCGCGTTTCTGGGTGGAATCCTGCTCCCCCGGGCGCTCCGGGGGAAGCCCAGGCTGACCGCCCCCGGCCCAACCAGCAATGAAACCCGAGGCGCCTGAGGATTGCGCAAAACCCTCTCCCTCCCCCGCTTGCTCGGTGGCATGTTTCTAAAATTCCCATCTGCACAACATAAACAGGAAACATGCAGCAAAAACCCTGGCGGTGCAAATTCCAAGCTTCCAGCCGAGGGCGGGAGAATCTCATCTTTGCTGGTGGTGGTAGTAAGCAGCGCAAAGTGAAAACTTTCCAAGTGACCCTTCAACTCTTCAGGTCCGGTTTCCCAAATCACGCCCTCCCCGCCCTCCCCCAACAAAAAAAAGAATAGACCCTTGCTTTAGGAAAAATAGGGAATGGGGACCGCGAAGCGGCAAAGAGGCCTCAAAGCCACGTCCCGCGGCTCCAGAGGCGGCTCGAGGCTGGGATAAGCCCGGCTACCCACTCCCGCGATCGCCGCAGGAGCGGCCCGCCGCGGGTGGGGGTGGGTTCGCCACCGCGGTTCGGGGCCGCGGAGCCCGTCGGGTGGGGGCGGGGGAGGAGCGGGCGCCAGGCGCGGCGCAGGCGCAGAACGCGCCTCGGTTGTCAAACATGGCTGAAGTGCTGCCGCTACCGCTGCTGCCGCTGCAGGGAAAATGCTGAGCCCTCCCGGGCCGGGTGGGCGGCGGCGGCGAGGGCGGCGACGGGGATCCGCTTCCCGGGCGCGGCGGCGGCGGCCATGGCCCGGCTGGCCGACTACTTCATTGTGGTAGGCTACGACCACGAGAAGCCAGGTAAGGGTGTGGGGCGGGCGCCGCCCCCGGGCCTCCTTGCCCCCGCCCCCCGGCCGCTGTCCAGTGGGCTCCGCGGGGCCGGGCGTCGCGGCCGGGAGGCGGGGAGGCGGGGAGGCCCTGGTCTGCCGGCGGCGGAGCGGGCGGGCGGCGACGGGCCTTCTTGGCATGGCAGAACCTCGCGGTGGGCGTGGGGCACCCGCACGAGGGGCGGAGAGGGGGAGGCAGCACCGGCCGGGCCCAGGGAGGACCAACTGGGCCAGCCTCGGGTCAGTCTGGGGCTACGACCCTCTCTCTGCAGGCGCGCGGGGACTAGGGGCAGCGCCCTCGTGCCGGCGAGATTGGGCCCTGGACCGCTGGGTTGGGAGGGCGGGAGCCGACTGTGTTAAGTTCCTCCGGGATGAACTTCTACCCTGCATCCTGAGTGAGTAACGAGTGACGCAGGGGGCTGTCCTCTCCAAAAGGAAGTGCTGAGAGTCCAGTGCTACCTCACCCTGCGTGATTGGGGGCATTTACTGACCGCCCCTCCGAACGCTTGGTACGGACGAAGTTGGAAAGGATCTTTGCACTTTTAAACGTTTCTGGGAAATGCTCCCCGTTCCTTCAGGACTAAACGCATCCCGCGGATCGCTGGAGATGATGTTTCACTTTAATGTGTTTTTAAATTGTTTTCTTCATTTGTTATAAAATTTCCTTCACAAGGAACAATTTGGCTAATTCATTGCCTTTTATATTTTAATTGATAGACTTCCGCAATTTAAGAGAATTAAAGGTCCATGCACTTTTAATTTTGTTTGCATTCCTTTGTATGGTTACATAGGTAAACAATGTAATAATAAACTGAACTGGGGAAGCATTCATGTTTTTCAGGGTAGTTGCAGCCTCACGCTTGAAAGGAATCTTACATTCCTTCTATTCCCTTCATTTTTCAGAGATGCTGAGGTTGTGTTTTGCTGATGGTCACAGTCATTGGTAGTGTTAGAATACCATTGTTCCACCCCCTCTTGTTGGTCCATTGTCCCTCTCATTACTGCTTTCCTAAGAACTTCCCCTTCTTTAGTGGAATTCTTATATTCTTTCATCTTTCACCACACGCGACCTGATTGAGGTCAGTTATTTAAGAGAAGGGTCTGGGCTATATTTAGAGTGTCTTCTGGTTTCAAAATTTCATATTGTTTCCCAGTAATTTTGCATAGTTTAGTGTCTCCTACCAAGATTTAAGTGTGGAGGATCACACTTTTGTTTTTAACCTTTGTGATCTGGGATCAAATCCAGAGTCTTGTGCATCCTAGGCAAGGACTCCAGTGAACTACAACCCCAGCTTGTTTTTAACCTTGTTTAGTTTTCAGTGACATTGTTCTGCATCCTCAGCCCACTTCCCTCATTGGATTTTGAACTCAGAGGCACTCTGCCACTGAGGTATACCCCAGTCTTTTTTATTTTTTATTTTGAGACAGCGTCTCACTAAGTTGCTGAGATTGGCCTGGAACTTGCATCCTCTTGCCTCTGCCTTCAGCGAAGCTGGGATTATAGGCATGCACCACTGTGCCCAACTTCCCCTCCCACTCCAACATTTTTAAACAGTCACAAATTGAAGAAAAACTACGAGTAGGGTACAAAGAATTTTTTTCCCTGAACAATTTGGGAGGAAGCTGTTGATCTGAGGACCTGTCACCCTAGAATACTTTAGTGTGCATTTTCTCCAAAGAGGGTATTTTCCTACATAATTACAGTACAGGCATCAAAATAGGAAATTCATATTGATACAGTGCAACATCTAGTTATTTTGTTGATTGTGCTGTTAATTTCTTTACTGGCAAAAAGATCACTGCAGAATTATGGGTTGCATTCATTTGTCATGTTTCTTTAGTCTCCTTCAATCTGGAACAGTTCCTGCCTCTTCTCTTTCATGACCTTGGCACTTTTGATGATTACAGTCTGTAATATTTTGTAGAATTTCCTTCATTTTGGAATTGTCTGTTCTCTCATGGTTAGATACACATAGGTTATGCACTTGGGCAAGAGTATCACAGAAGCAATGCTCATTGCATTTTCCAGTTAGGTGGTGCACAGTTTTACTTCATTATTGATGATTTTCACTTTGAGTATATAATCAGTATCTGCCAGGTTTCTCTACTGTGAAGTTAATACTTAATAGTTTTTGTGAGGAGTACTTTGAAACTATGTAAATACTTGTTCCTCAACAAAAACTTGATGGATTCATTTATTGACGTCTATGAATTCATGGTTTTATGTTTTTTTTTTTAGTGGATTATATTCTGTTACTGTTTGTTTTAATCTGTTACTGTAACAAAAATATCTTAAACTGCGTGATTTATAAACAATAGAAATTTATTTCTCAAAGTTCGAAACACTGAAAGTTCAAGATTTAGGATCCAGCAGATTTGGTGTCCAGTGAGGGTCTACTTCCTCATAGCCATGTTCTCACTTTAACCTCATATGGCCTAAAGGGCAAATGAGCTTTCTGGGATCTCTTTAATAGAGGAACTAATCCCATTTATGAGGGCTCCACCCCCATGACCTAGTATTATCACTTCCTAGTACTGTCACCTTGGGGGTTGAATTTTTTTTGGGGGGGGTTATAAACATTTAGGCCATAGTAATATTTATTTTGGTGATCAAATTATTTCTCATTTGTACAGCTAGTTTTTATGTCTTTATGATATATCCCTATCATTCTTTGCGTATATCTTTACTTTTCAGCATAAAATATTCCTGGGCTGGTGTGGTGGCAAATGCCTATTTTCATCCCAGCTACTCAGGAGGCTGTGCAGGAGGATCACAAGTTCAAGGCCAACTTTGGTAAATCAGCAAGATTGTCTCAAAATAAAAAATAAAAGCCTGGGGTGTAGCTAAGTGGTATGGGGCTCTTGGGTTTAATCTGCAGTACTACCAGAACCAAAAACAACCAAAGATTTTCCTGGATTATCTTTTTTCCTCCCGCTTCTTTTTTGTTGAATATCATCTAGGGGTCTCCTGCATGCTAGGCAAGCACTCTACCACTGAGCTCTCTACTCCCCCCTCCCCCCCCCAGCTTATTTTGTACTTCCTTCTCTTGACCCTGGAATTAGCCATTTCTCTAGGGATCCCTGATTCCCTTTAGTGGAGAATGACATTTTTCAGTGCTCGGGTCTTATTGCTTTTATGTTGTTAATGGTTGGAACTGGCAAATATATGTATGTATGCACACATACACATTTGCATCTGTTGCTTTACATTTTGAAAATTGAATTCACCCTGATACTTCTGATTTCAGTTTAACACTCCAGGATCCTTTTACAGGTTGTAATGTTCTTCACAGACAGCAAGATATCTGGCTTTCTGGTTTTCATTATTCTTAATATTTTTATTTGTTTAGTTTCTCATTTATAACCAACCTTTTTGTTTATTTGCTGTGATGATTGAACTCAGGGCCCCACACATGCTAGGCAAGCATCTACCACTGAGTTACATGCTCAACGCCCCCAACCTTATAACTGATTTTTCTTCTTCACCACCGTCCCCTTTCCCTCCTAATGCTCAGATTCTTCATTCCATCTCTTCTTTCCTCACCTCCATCTCTGTCAGGATCTAAGAGCCCGTAGTAGGGTGCTTCAATACAGGGCCTTCCAGCGTACTCTGACTTAATACAGGGCTTCCCCAGCCTACTCTGACTCCCCAGATTTGTCTCCCCTCTGGATGTGTACACATTTCTCACCCTATTAAGGCTCTCACCTCCCATGCTGGGTTGCTCCTAGTGAAGACATTCTTCTGAATGTGTCCATACCTCAGTGTTGCATGCCATTGACCCACAACTTGGATTCAACACAGTGGACTTTAGTTTCTTTTCACATAGATTGTCTCTGTAGCTCACTTGCAATCCTACAAGCTTCCGCCCCCAGGCTGCTCCTCTTCTCACAGGATGGAAAGTAAAATTTTTTCTTTTTCTTTTTTTTAGAGTAACAAAAATCTAGAAGCTTGTATAAATTCCATAATCTTCCATAGTGAACTGTATAATTTTTTCTGTTTGGGGTAAGTTTTTGTAGTTTATTCAAGTATAATTTACATGCAGTAAATTTCACTCTTTTAAGTGAGCTGTTCAGTGTTTCTTTTTTTAGGTTTTTTGTTTTTTGCTTTAATACTGGAGATTGAACCCAGGGTTGCTTTTGATTTGTGGTTATAGTCTTCCTCTGTAAAAACTTATTGGAAGAAAATCTACTAAATCTATGTACTTTTAAAAATTACAATTGAAGATTCAATCTAATTGATTCTGCAGACCTTTATTACATAGTTTTCCTTGGGCATTAATATGATTTTATTATCCAGCTCTCTCTAAAAGCTAATCATATTATGATGATATGTTACTGAAATATATACAAGATTTAATACAAGAGTTCCTGGAATTATTCAACCAACATTCTCTTTACTTTTGTACCTAAAGTGTCTTTTCCATTAATAATACTTTCAACTGAATTTTGAATATCTATTTTAAAATTAAATTGAAAGAAGAAACCCTGTGTTGAAAAATTGCTTTTAAAAAAAAAAAAGAGTAAGTATGTGCTATGCAAGTTACATAGAAAGAAGAGTACCTAACACTTTAGTATTTAACAAACGTATATTGAGCGAACACACAATTGTTAGAAATGTGGAAAAAAACAAAGGAGAGGGGAGATGTGGTTATAAAAGGGCAACAGAAGGGATTTTTATGGTGATAGAACTGTTTTGTATCTTCACTGCATGGTGGATACATGAAATTCCATAGGTGATGAAATTGTAGAGAACTAAATACTACTCATACAAACTAATACAAGAAAATGGGAAATCTGAATAAGAATGATGACTTATAGTAAAGTCTGTATCCTAGTGATGGTATAGTGCTATGATTTTTCATGATGTTACAACTGAAGAGAACTAAAGTAAAGGATACAATGGTTTCTCTCATTTCTGATAGCTGATGTGTTTGTTTACCCAGGGCCCTATATCATTGAGCTACATCCCCAGCCCTTTTTACTTTTTTATTTTGAGACAAGGTCTTGCTGAGTTACCCAGGCTGGCCTTGAACTTTTGATCCTTCTGCCTCAGTCTCCCAAGTAGCTGGGATTATGAATGTACACCACCAACCCTGGCTTTACAACCGTAAATCTATGATACCTCAAAATAAAAGGTTTAATTTGAAAAAGGCTATAAGGAAGATAAAAAGATACCCTTAACTTCATACTGGTAGTACAGGGATTTTTGTTGTTGTTTTGTTTGTTATTTTGGTACTGGGGGTGGAAACAAGGGACTTGTGCAAGCGCTCTGCCTCTGAACTATATCCCCAGTGCAATATAAGGAAATATTTATGCTATAAAATCTCAGAAAAACAATCTTCAGTGGTGGAATTATTACATCTTGTGTGAATATCAGTTTAACTTCAACATTCACTTTATTATTGGACATTTACTTGTTTCCAGTTTTGTGCTTATGATGCTGCTATCCTGTTCAGGAAAACGTAGCTTGAAAACCTCGTTTTTTTTTTTTTTTTTTTAAAATAGTGGTTTGATTTTGATAATTTGAAATTACGACTTTTTTTTCCAGATTTTACATATGTACAGAATAATTAAAAATTTTTGTTTCTAATAGTTATTTAGCCAACTGTTTTACTTTTAGTTTCACTCAGATTTGTCAAAAATTGGTGACTACTGAGTTAAATTCCCTACATGCCTTTACTTTTATTTTTCCTTACTTCTGCTTTCCATTAATAAATTTAGAAATAATCTACTTATCTAGATTTTATTTAACCTAGAATTAAGTTTGATAATCATTTGAGGTTCTTGTATTTTTTTCCATATCAAAGTGTTTGCATATATTAGAGAAAGCATTTGGAATACTTCATAGGTAATTAATTGGTTTCATTTAAGCAGTATGTTATAGGTGAGGTAAGGCCAAAGGTAAATTATGTATAATACTTAAAATACTGTAGTTTGAGACTTTTTTTCCCCTCTGCTGGCGATTGAATCTAGAGCCTCTGTGTTTGCTAGGTAAGAGTTTTACCACAGAACTATACCCTAAGCCCCCGTCCCCCTGTTTTTGGTATCAGGGATTTAATCCAGGGGTGCTTTACCAGAGAGCCACATCCCAACCTTTTTTATTTTATTTTTGAGGCAAGGTCTCACTGAATTGCTTTGGACCTCACTAAGTTCTGAAGCTTGTCTTGCAATCCTCCTGTCTCAGCCTCCCAAGTTGCTGAGATTATAGGTCTGTGCCACCATGCCCAGCAGCCCTTATTTTTTAAATTTTATTTTGAGGTAGGTTCTTGTTAAGACTGATCTGGAACTTGGGATCCTTCTGCTGCAGCCTCCTGAGTAGTTGGGATTATAGGTATGTACCACCACACCTGGCTTCTGTGTGTGTGTGTGTGTGTGTGTGTGATTGAACCCAGGGCTTTGTGCATACTGAGCACACACTAGAGCACTGAGTTACACCGAGGCTAGTCCCTTGAGCCTATGCATTTAAAAATCAACTATCCATTTTTAAAAGGAAATTATTATTAAACTGTTGGAATACATAGTGCAAGATCCCCTCCTCATCCTCATTCTATATTGAAGGAGTTGGAATTTCCTGGCTATTTTTTTTTTTTTTTTTTTTTTTACCAACTGTCAAGAACTATTTGGGATTAACTGATTTGAAAGAAATATTTATTATTTTCTAGTCATTGTGCCAAATGCTAGGACAGTAAATAAATGAGTGAACAGGTGAGTCCCAGAGCTGGGTGTGGTGGTCCTTGCCTGCATATAGTCCCAGCTGCTGAGGAGACTCAGGAGGTAGGAGGATCACTTCGGTCCAGGAGTTCAACTGGGCAACAGACACTGTTAAAAAAACAAAAACAAAAACAAAAAAAAAAAGAAAAGAAAAGAAAACTATTTTTAACTTAGTCATTAATGGAGACAGTCTTGAAGTAAGAAGTAATAATAAGAAGATGGATCTATTTTCCTGAGAGAAAGAGAAGACTTATGAGAGGTGATGTTTAAATGAAGTTGAGTAGGATGAGTAAGTCTTTGCTATATGGAAAGGAAGACAAAGATTATAGGCAAGGAGAAAAATGTGGAAGTATGTGTGTGTCCTGTTACTGTAATGGAGAGTAGTATAAATGGGAATGGAGGTGGGCTTTGATGTTGGAGTGGATTGGGATCAGACTATGTATAGCTTTGTGGAATTTAGCATTGACTCTGTAGATAGTGAGGTTTTTGAAAAACAATTAATCTAGAAAAGTGACTCATGGTAATGAACTGGAGGTAGAAATATCAGTATCAGAAAATTCTGGAGCATTTACAGTGAGAATACAAAGGAAGATATGGAATGCTAGAGAAATTTGAAAGCTCAAATTAGCAAAATTTAGTAATGAATGAATATGAGGAATAAAGTGGGAAGAGTAGGTGAGGATAACAAAATCTCTAGCCTGAGTAATGGGTGGGTAATGATGATATAAATACAATTAAGGCATTTAGGAGAAGGAATGAATTTGGATGAAAAGCTAATCAAGATAGAGATATTATTTGGGTATTATAAATATATGTCAGGTTGTAAAGATAGGTAAAGATTAGAGATTTAATTTGATAATTTTAAATAGCTAGTTGATTGTCAGATATGAAGAAAAGAATTAGATTCCTCAGGAAATATGTAGAATGAGAAGAGGAGTGACATAATGGTTGAACCGAGAGAGAAATCAGAATTCAAGAGGTTGATAAAGTAGTAACAGCCAGGAAACTGAACAAAGCTAGGAAAGAGAACAAAGATTGTGAGGTATCATGGAAGACCAGGGTGTACCAAATTTTGAGGAAGAGAAAATAGTAAATAAGTATGAAATGTTCTGAAGATGTTGTACGGATAATGAAGGCTAAAAATAAGCTCATGAATTTGATAATTAGGATAATGATTTTAGAACATTATACAGTTGTCTCTTGGTATCCATGGGGGATTGGTTCCAGGACACCTTTCCCAACTTCAGGACACTAAAATCTGTAGATACTCAAGTCCCTTATATGAAATGATGAATATTTGCATATAACTTGTATATATCCTCCATCATCTCTATATTATTTAAGATACAACATAAATTCTATATAGTTGTTATTCTATATTGTTTGGGGTATACTGATAAGAAAAAGTCTGTATATGTTCAGTAAAGACAAAATATTTTTTTTCTGACTATTTTCAATCTGTAGTCGGTTAAATTTGCAAGTGCTGGTGAATGCGAAACCCAGAATACTTAGGGCTGAATGTAGTAGAGTTGCAGGGACCAAAGTTAGTTTAATAAAATGCATGTCCCATGTCATGCTGCATAAATTTCATGTAGTCCAATATATTTAATTTGTGTGTGTGCGTGTGTGTGTGTGTGGTACAGGGATTGAATCCAGGACTTTGTGCATGCCAGGCAGGCACTCTACCAACTGAGCTATATCCCCATCCCCATATTTAATTTCTTTTAAAAAGTTTATTATGACCTGCAACTCATGGCTTGTGGAAAGAGAAGTCAGAGGTGACTTCAAGTTGCAAACCTCAAGGTCTGAGATACTTGTAATACTGTGAATTAAATAGAGGATTTAAAATGTTTTTCTTTTAAAATTGCATATGTCTTTGTGGGTTTGGAAGATACTGGGTTTTATTTTATAGACATCTGAGTGGAGTCTTCAAAAAATGGGACAGGTAAGAGTAGGTAGAGCTGTAGAAAGTTGCCATTGAGGCAGAAGAATGGATGACCAAGGACCAAACTTTGGGGAATACCATTGCTAAGGGTATAGAAAAGAAAAGGAATCACAGAAGAAGGGTTTGGAGAATTTAAGAGAGATGTTTAGGTTCTCCCCATTAGCCATTCTTCTCTATGATAGTGATAGAACTACTATTGATTTTTGACTAGTTATGGGGCTGTGCAAAAGAGATCATTTTCAAGTTTATAACAAGTATAAATCTGTGAATCTGTTCTGGTCAGTTCAGTGTAGGTGAAAATTATGAATGACAGTATTTCAAAAGTGTTCTTAAAGGATGAAAGTGTGCCTTCTAGCTTTTCTCTTTTCTGAGACTGGCATTCTGATTAAAGACTGGAGCTCTGGCAGTCATATTGGGCCAAATAATAAAGGTCCATACCCCAGGGATGTCAAAGCAAAACATTAGAAAGAACCTGGGTTCCTAATGACTTGTAGTAGGATTATCATAGCAGACCTGGGGTGTAGCTCCTCTGGACTTTTTTAAAACAAGAAACCACTATAAATCTGAATTTTCAGTTTCATGTATTTAATCTCAATACACAGAGGAGGGGAAGATCAGAATCCAGAGTCATAGAAAGCAAGGGAATATATCTGAGTCATATGTGGCAGATGGAGATCAATGGGATAAGTTAAGAGCTTTGCAGATGAAAGTACAGATCTTCTATTTCCATCAAATTTATGGATAAGGAGGAACCAGTGAAGGTTTCCTCCCACTAGTGGCTCATAAGTTATTACTTGTGAACAGATACACAGCTTTTGAATGAAAATTCTGAGCTGGAGGTTTCCTGATGCTTATTACACTCTAGTACATTATTTTATCTCTTGAGAATTTATATCAAGGATAATCTTAACCCTGAATTGTTTCAGCTGGCATGTTGTGTTATAAAGCAAATTATAGAACTTTAGCAGGAGAAATTAAGGAAATGGAGGAAGGAGATTAAGCACTTATTTTTGAGAATATTTTAATGGTGTTGACGTAGGTGCATTAAAGTAGGTTGGAGATCATAAGCTAGAGCTTATATATATTATATTAACTAATATTTGTCATAATTATATTTTATATAATTACATTATACATTATTTGCTATATTTGAGTTTTTATATATGTTCCACATCTGGGACTATGGGACAAAATGAGTTAAGACCTTTATTTTGAATAAACTGATTTTGATGGGTAAGAATATCTGGTTGGAAAACTTTGAGAGTTTTTTCTTCAAGATAAAAAGACTATTTTTTTTTTTTTTTTTAAATACCAGTGTTGTTTGTCTTATTAGTGCTCAATACATGTTCCTTTTTGGGGGATTCTGTATTGGGGATCTAACCCAGGGCCTGGCACATGCTAAGCCAGTGCTCTATCATTGAACTACTCTCCCAACCTTGATAAGGTACGTTTGTAGAATTGAATTGTAGAAGTAGTAAAGTCCAGTGAGAGTTAAAAAAAAAAAGTATTTGTGAGCATCTATCACAATGGAAATCATTGGAATAAGAGCAATTAATGCTGGAGACAATGGGAATAAGTTTAGGTATAAAGTTCCTTAGGACTTGGAGGTTTTAGTCACCTTATTTGCTGCTATGACTAAAAGACCCAACCAGAACAAATGTAGAGGAGGAAAAGTTATTTGGGGGCTCACGGTTTCAGAGATCTAATCCACAGTCAGCAGTTCCATTCCTCAGGACTCAAGGTGAGGATGAACGTCATGGCAGAAGAATGTGGTAGAGGGAAGAAGCTCCTATCATGATCAGAAAGCACAGAGAATAGTCTCCACTTGCCAGATACTAATATGTACCCCAAAGTCACACCTCCAATGCCCCACCTGCCTTCAGTTACCACTCAATTGATCCCATCAGGGAATTAATTTGCTGATTGGCTTAAGACTTTCACAACCCAATCACTTCTCTGAACCTTCTTGCATTGTCTTACACGTGAGCTTTTGGGGCACACCTCAGATCCAAATCATAATGTATGCAAATGTTTGCAGGATACAAATATTTCAGTTAACCTCTGACTCCTTCCCTTTAAAGGGTGTGTACTTTGGAAAATAAAATTGCCATTTCAGTAGTCTTAGAGATATTCTATACAGTAGTCTTAGAGATATTCTATACTGATCTGCATCAAAGAATGTCACTGATCAACTGTGGGGACTTTGTGAGAAGTGACAAGTCAAGTAGGTGGGTATTATAAAACCAGAAATCTAATCTTTTCCTCCCTCTTCACATGGTTTTTGTGTCCTTGACCCAATCTCCCTCTCTTTTATAAAGACATCAATCACTGGATTTAGAATTTATCCTGTATCCAGAATAATTTCTTCTCATTATATCATTAATTATATCTACAAAGACCCTCTTTCCAAATAAGATCACATTTTGGGATTCGAGTGGACTTGAATTTTGGAGGGACACTCTTTAACCCACTAGAAATGTAAAGGTTCATGAAATTTTTTTTATAATGCTGACTGTTTGCAAATGTTTGGGAATTGATCTGACAGAATAATGCTAAATTGACTTAGTTTCTTAAACATAATTTTGAGGTAACTCATACTTTCAAAAGTCAAATATATATAAAAATTCATTTCCATAACATTACAAGTTGAAACAACATTCACTTTTAATACCTGCATTAATAATACTTACGGAAAATTAAGAGGGGCTGAGGGTGTAGGGTAGTGGTAGAGTGCGTGCTTGAGATCCCAGGTTCAGTTCCAATCACCAAAGGAAAAGAAGAAAAAAGAAAGAAAAAATTAAGAATTCCTTGGATGATAGACTTTGTAACTTTGTACATAGTTTTTCTTTTTCTTTCTTTCTTTTTTTTTTTTGCTGTGCTGGGTGTCCAACTCAGGTACTTACACAGGCTAGGCAAGCACTCTACCACTAAACTATACCCCCAGTCCTACAGATAGATTATTTTTCAACTGTTTTTATAGGCCTTCCACTTTTCATTGAGTTTTCTCTTGTCCTTTTTGTACTTCATTCCTGGAGTTGAACTTAGATTATTTTTTAACTGTTTTTATAGGCCTGACACTTTTCATTGAGTTTTCTCTTGTCCTTTTTGTACTTCATTCCTGGAGTTAACTTCTTGATACTTTGCCAGTTAGCCTTGAGAAAAAAAGGACTGGGGTACAGCTCAGTGGTTCAATCCCTAGTACCCCTCCACACACCTATTTTTCACCTTATTTATCAATAGTGTCTTTTGTAGGAAGTAAGAGTTAGACTGTGCAAATTGACCGATATTAAAAGATCAATAACTGTAACCTCAGAAAAAAATTGCTTCTTTAAGCTTCTTGAAATCATTGTTCTGATTTTATGATTAAAGCATGAAGAGAATTTTCAAGTTTTGAATGCTATGGCGTGTTATAATCTGCAGTTGCCACTAATATTACATAAATTCAGAGATTGCAATGAAATAGCATATTGGTTTATACACTCTTAAATGTTAATATGTCTTTTATTGAACCTTCACAGGTGTATATAATTAAAAATAATAGTATTTATAGAATTTCATCTTTGTTAAAATATTATTTTGAAACAGGGATGTTAGTGTTACATGTCCCTCAAGAAACAAATTTTGTTTTATTCCTTCTGGTATATTGTTTTGTTATTTCATTTTATTCGTTTATTTTATTCATTCATTTATTCATTTAGTGCTGGAGATTGAATCGAGGGCCTTGTACATGCTAGATAAATGGTCTACCTGTGAGCTATATTACCAGCCCTTTTTTTAAAAAATTTATTCTTATTGTAAACAAATGGGATACATGTTGTTTCTGTTTGTACATGAAGTAAAGGCATACCATTTGTGTAATCATACATCTACATAGGGTAATGGTGTTTGATTCATTCTGTTATTTTTTCCTCCCCCCCACCCCTCCCACCCCTCCCACCCCTCCCACCCCTCCCACCCCTCTTTTCCCTCTATACAGTCCCTCCTTCCTCCATTCTTGCCCCCCTCCCACCCCCCATCATGTGTCATCATCCACTTATCAGCGAGATCATTTGTCCTTTGGTTTTTTCTTTCTTTTTTTTTTTTTTTTGCGGTGCTGGGGATTGAACCCAGGGCCTTGTGCTTGCAAGGCAAGCACTCTACCAACTGAGCTATATCCCCAGCCCTGTCCTTTGGTTTTTTGAGATTGGCTTTATCTCACTTAGCATGATATTCTCCAATTTCATCCATTTGTCTGCAAATGCCATAATTTTATCATTCTTTATGGCTAAGTAATATTCCATTGTATATATATACCACAGTTTCTTTATCCATTCATCAATTGAAGGACATCTAGGTTGGTTCCACAGTCTGGCTATTGTGAATTGAGCAGCTATGAACATTGATGTGACTATATCTTTGTAGTATGCTGATTTTAAGTCCTTTGGGTATAGGCCAAGGAGTGGGATAGCTGGGTCAAATGGTGGGTCCATTCCAAGTTTTCTGAGGAATCTCCACACTGCTTTCCAGAGTGGCTGCACTAATTTGCAACCCCACCAGCAATATATGAGTGTACCTTTTCCCCACATCCTCTCCAACACCTATTGTTGCTTGTGTTCTTGATAATCGCCATTCTAATTGGGGTGAGATGGAATCTTAGGGTAGTTTTGATTTGCATTTCTCTTATTACTAGAGATGTTGAGCATTTTTTCATATAGCTGTTGATTGCTTGTAGATCTTCTTCTGTGAAGTGTCTGTTCATATCCTTAGCCCATTTGTTGATTGGATTATTTGTATTCTTGGTGTAGAGTTTTTTGAGTTCTTTACACATTCTGGAAATTAGTGCTTTATCTGAAGTATGAGTGGCAAAGATTTTCTCCCACTCTGTAGGTTTTCTCTTCACATTGCTGATAGTTTCCTTTGCTGAGAAAAAGCTTTTTAGTTTGAATCTATTCCAGTTATTGAGTCTTGCTTTTATTTCTTGTGCTATGGGAGACCTGTTAAGGAAGTCTGATCCTAAGCTGACATGTTGAAGATTTGGACCTACTTTTTCTTCTGTAAGATGCAGGGTCTCTGGTCTGATTCCGAGGTCCTTGATCCATTTTGAGTTGAGTCTTGTGCAGGGTGAGAGATAGGGATTTAGTTTCATTCTGCTGCATATGGATTTCCAGTTTTCCCAGCACCATTTGTTGAAGAGGCTATCTTTTCTCCATTGCATATTGTTGGAACCTTTGTCTAGTATGAGAAAATTGTATTTATTTGGGTTTGTGTCCATGTCCTCTATTCTGTACCATTGATCTACCTGTCTATTTTGGTGCCAATACCATGCCGTTTTTGTTACTATTGCTTTGTAGTATAGTTGAAGTTCTGGTGTTGCGATACCCCCTGTTTCATTCTTCCTGCTAAGGATTGCTTTAGCTATTCTGGGTTTCTTATTCTTCCATATGAATTTCATGATTGCTTGCTTTATTTCTGTAAGGTATTACCAGACCTTTTTATTTTTTATTTTAATACAAGGTCGCACTAAATTGTTGTGACTGACCTGGAACTTGAGATCCCTCAGCCTTTCAAATAGCCGGGATTACAGGCTTATAACACTTCCTGGCCTTTTAAAAATTTTGTTCTAAAATTCTCTTGTTGACTTGGAACTTAGAAGGATTGGGAGACCTTTTTTTTCCCCCCCAAACAAAAGACAGTTAAAACATAAGAAAAAGTGAATAATTTTAATTTATTTTTATTTTTTATTTTTATTTTTGGTGGTGGTGGTGGTACTAGGGACTGAACCGAGGTGTGCTTTACCACTGAGCTACAGTTCCAACTTTTTATTTTATTTTATTTTTTTTGGTATGGGGGATTAAACTCAGGGTCACTTAACCACTGAGTCATATCCCCAGCCCTTTTAATTAATTTATTTATTTTGAGATAGGGTCTTGCAAAGTTGCTTAGGGCCTTGCTGATTTGCTGAGTCTGGTTTTGAACTTATAATCCTCCTGCCTCAGCGTCCTAAGTTGCTGGGCCCAGCCCTTTTTGATTTTTTATTTTGAGACAGGTTCTTGCTCAAGCTGGTCTTAAATTTGTGATCTTCCTGTGTTGTTTGGATTATTGGCATGCAACACCTCTTCCCACTTTTACTCACATCTTGATTTTACCTCCTTATAAACTTGCTTTCTCACTGGTCCTTTTGCCTGGCTCGGTGCCATATGATTTAGAATCTCTGCTTACTATTTTGTGTGTGTGTGTGTGTGTGTATGTGATCAAATTCAGGGTCTTGCTGCATCTTAAGCCCATGCTAAGTCCATGCTAAGCCTGTCCACTGAGATACACCCTCTGCCCCTGTGCATATCTGTTTTTCTGTTCAGCTTTGACTCAACTATTATGGTTTTGTTGCACATTCCTGGTACATGTTCCTCCATATTCCTTGGCATATTGCTTTAACTGACCTCCCTATTGCTAAATTCTTTTATATCTTACTTATTGTAGTAATACATATTTGTTACAAAAATTTCAAACATTACCAAAAGCTGCTGCCCTCTTGACTATATTACCTCTCTACATACTTTGTCACAATGAATTTGGTTCTAGGCACCTATATGAAAAATTTCTAGTTTTTTTATTTTATTTTTTAGTACTGGGGATTGCACATGGGGGCAATTTACCCCTGAACTTCATCCCTAACCCCTTTTATTTTAAGACAAGCTCTCACAAAGTTGCTTAGGGCCTTTCTAAGTTGCCGAGGCTAGTCTCAAACTTGCAGTCTTCCTACTTCAGTCTCCTGAGTGGCTGGAGTTGCAAGCATGCACCAGTACTTTTAATGAAATGAAACCCCAGTCTTCCAGAATTGACAACGGACGGAAAGCCTCAACAAGGGAAGGGTCTGCTTAACCTGCAAACTTTAATTCTTCCATTTCTCCATTCTGTCTTATGGAGTACAATTTTTTTGTAACAGTTTTACATGTCATCCCATACAAAGTAAATTTTCCCTTTATGTTCTGAGACACAGCTGAAACAAGACTGAAACAGTGAAGGAAGACTTTTCTTGTTGGAAACAGTGGCACATGCCTGTAATTCCAGCAGGTCCAGGCAGGAGAAAAGCAAGTTCCAGGGCAGTCTGGGTAACTTAGTAAGACCCTGTCTCAAAAAAATTTATGTGCATATAAACAGGGCTGGGAACGTAGATCATTGGTAGAGCACCCCTGGTTTCAGTCCCTAGTTCTGCAAAAATAAATAAATAAAAGACTTTTCTAAAGATTATATAATGCGCGCACACGCGCACACACACACACACACACACACACACTTGCACAAACATACACACACACCCACACCAACCAACCAACCAACCAACCAATCAACCAATCAACCAACAAAAGGTTTCCAAGGTGTAGTTTACTCCTTTTGGGTCTGTGGTTTCTTAAAGGATATGGATACCATTCCATTTGCTTTCTGGTCTGCCATCATATGATAGAAGTCATTTTTCCTTTCACCCTGTCTTACTTGTTTTTATAGTATTGGGGATTGAACCCAAGACTATTCTGCCTCTGAGCTACATCCCCAGCCTTTTTTATTTTTGAGATAGGATCTTGCAAGGTGTGGAGGCCTTGATCTTGTGATCCTGCTTTCTCAGTATCCTAAGAACTTGGGATTACAGGTGTGTGTCACCATGTCCAGCTTCAATATGTCTCTCTCTCTCTTTTATTATTCTTGACTTTTTAAAAAAATTTGTTCTTTTTAGATATACATGACAGTAGGATGTATTTTGACATTATACATAACATGGAGTATAACTTACTCTAATTAGGATCCCATCCTTGTAGTTGAACATGATGTGGAGTTACACTGGTCATTTATTCTTATATGAATTTAGGAAAGTTATGTCTGATTCATTCTACTGTCTTTCCTTTTCCTATCTCCTGTCCTTTCCCTTCATTTCCCTTTGTCTAATCAACTGAACTTTTATTCTTCCCTCCCCTGCTTATTGTATGTTAGCATCCACATAGCAGAGATAACACAGAGAACATTTGACCTTTCGTTTTTTGGGATTGGCTATTTCACTTAGCATTACAGTTTCCAGTTCCATCCATTTACTGCCAAATGCCATAATTCCATTCTTCTTTATGATTAATATTCCCTTTTGTGTATATATATATATATATATATATATATAGCACATTTTCTTTATCCATTCATCTATTGAAGGACACCTAGATTGGTTACATAGCTTAGCTATTGTGAATTGAGCTGCTGTAAACATTGATGTGGCTGTCTCCATACTGCTTTCCATAATGGTTGCACCAATTTGCAGTCCCACCAACAGCGTATCGACGTGTCTTTTTATGTGTAGACCCTAGGTGAGGGCTAGGCAGATAATCCATTCCTGTCGGGTCTAGAGTCCCTTTCCTGGTTCTCATATTCTACCTAAAGATCTGGTTGATATCAGGACTGCTTTAGGAGATATTCTATTCCTTACCCTTAAACACCGGCATCAACTGTTTATATAGTATTAGAAATCTGCACAACAAAGGATAGTGATGTAGGTTGGGATATCTTTGTTTTTGTACCTGTTTGCCACTCCTGGTCCTAGCATTGACAAAATATTGATGTTACTTAGAAACATGGTCATAACATTTATGCATGTATCAAAACACAACCAAATAAGCATCATATTTTCTGTTATTTTTTAAAATAAAATAAGTTCTGTGAACTATGTGCTTGTGTATTTATTTTTGATACATTGTAATCTTTCCTGTTTGATTTTAATCTGAATAAATAATGATACCATTTTTCTTACTCCATAAGTGTGAATGTTACTTGAAGCAGTTTTAAAAAATCAGTGGTTTGATTCCAAAAACATCTAGATCCTGGAATTATTTAATTTGTTCAGTTAGGTTGTATGATTTCTGAAAATTGGCTTATTGTTTTAATTTTACTCTCTTGTTTAACATGTATTTTTTTCCCCTACTAATGATTAAACAGAATAGTTACCAAAGCACCTAATTCAAAAGCCAAAACATAATAGTCTTTTCTTCTATGTACATATTACATAGAAGCTCACTCTAGGGACTATTTTAAATGGATAATTTTAAAGAAATGGTATGTTGAAATCACTGTGTTTACTAAGGATTGTTTGTGCTTGTGGGTCATGAGGTTTGAAGCTATTGAAGAAATTGTTACAAGACTCAAGGAAATTGTGTGAGTGGTTGGTAATTGGCAAATAAGTAAGCTTCAGCTATAGTGAACTACTTTCATTCTCCTAAGGAGTCATAGTTGTTCACCTTTATTTTTCAAGTGCTATTCCCTTGTTTAGTTTGTCTTTTTAATTTTAACCATCCCTGTGGGTATTACCAAAGCAACATACTGCTAACATTTTGACATACCTTTCTTGAGACTTTATGTTCATTTACATGTAATATTTTTATCATCATTATTTTATTTCTTACAAAACAAATTCATAATACCTGTTCATTTATGCAATGTTTTTAAAACAATTGCCAGATTTCCATATACTGTATATTTTATATAATGACATTGTTTTTTGTTAGTATTTCATCATTTTAATATACACTTTAACGTTCTTATAATAACTTTGCCAGTGAATCTCTTATGATGAGACATTTTGGTTAGTTACAGTTGTAAATGATGTTATGATGAATCTTAGGTAAATTTTTGAGTTCTTTCTCTTTTCATTTTGGTATTAGAAATTGAACTCAGGAGAGCTTAACCACTGAGCTATGTCCTCAGCCCTTTTTATTTAGAGTCAAAGTCTCACTGAGTTGCTTATGGCCTGGCTAATTTGCTAAGGCTGGCTTTGAACTTGATGTCCTCCTGCCTCAGCCTTCTCCTGAGTCCTGGGATTACAGGTGTGTGCCACTGTGCACAGCTTGAATTCATTCTTAATTTCTTGAGATAAGTAAAGAGAGACAGAACAGTTTAGTAATAGTAAAGTTAAAAGTGTGAAATGAAGCCAGGTGGTCTGGGTTTGATCCCTGGTTTTACCTCTTAATAGTCCGACCTAATTTTTCTGTCTCAGTTTCTGCATCCATAAAATGAGATAATAGTAAATTGATTAATATCCATTAATTGATTAATAATAGTTTCTGCCTCAGAATTGTTGTGAAGATTAAATGAGTTAATTCTTATAAAGCATTTAAGTCAGTGTTTGATATACAGTTATGGTGTAAATTTTAATTCCTGGAAGTGAATCTCCTGAATCAAAGATTATATATGTTTTATGGACATATATTAATTTTATGCTCAGAAAGGTTCCTTTGGGAACCTTGCCTTTTATTCTCTGTGGTCTCAGGGAAAGTGTCATTTCTAGTTACCCACATGCCCTAGTTTTAAGTTGAGCTAATTAGAGCCATCCTTGGATCTTCTTTTTTGGAACAAAGCCTAACGTTTACTATTGGAATGACTAAGGATTCTAAGTTGAGGCTGCCAAGGCAGCCTCCCTGCTGTGTTTAGAGAGTCTAGCTGAGCATTGAACACACACTATGGCAAAGATAGCCACAAAATGAAGATGGACACAGGGTTTGGAAACATACTTCTGGTTACAGCTGTTTCTGAAAGCCAAAAGAACACTTAAATAGTTTTGAGGTGTATGCCAAATAGTCTTCCTGAAAGATTGAGTCAAGTTAGCAATATTGGAAAATACTTATTTCCTTAGGGGAAAATTCATTAGGAAAAAAAGTCACTTATCAGTGGAAACTGCATAGCTCCAAGAAGGTGAGGATGCTAAGGGTTCGTTAAGTGAGGTCAGACTTTAAACCTAATTCGAATGCATTCTCTGAAACATTACAAATTGCTACTTATCTTTGATCATTACTGTGTCCTAAAAATATTTGAAACCAGGAATGTGTGTTCTGAAAATCCTAAAGTTTTCCATCTTGTATTTATCTGATTTATTCAGACCGAAAGAGATTCTTGCAGGCCAGGTCCCAGTATTCTATGAGTAGAGAAATTCTTGGAATTGAGGGGAAAAAAGTCCTTTCAGCAGAGGTACTATTATTTTAGAGAATACATATTATAAAGTAAATAATAATTTACTGATTATTTATTATGTGGACAGTTGTAGGCTGTAAAGAAGTTGATAAAGATATTACAATATGAATTAGGAGAAGATTGCATGGCTTTAATTGTGTGAAAGGTGGAACACATAATTCCAATTGATAATGGCTACTGTTTATCAAATACCATGTGCCAGACTTGATGGTCTAATTTCATTAATTTCTTACTACAGCCTGATAGGTGTAGTTACTGAGACTTGGAGACATTAAGTAATTTGCTCAAGGTTATATATTGATCCTGTATTGCAACTCCCTGTCAAGATGTAGTTTATATCCCCTGATGTTCCTGTATGCTCCTTCCCATTCTGTCCCCATCCACCCAGAGGCAATCACTATTCTAATTTTGTTCTATATATTAATTTTGCCTACTCTAAAATATCACGTCTGTAGAACCATACAGCATGTGTTCTTTTATGTAAGACTTCTTTAACTCAGCATAATGTTTTGGAGATGTATCCACATTGTTATGACTATCAGAAGTTTATTCCTTTTTTTGTTGTTGTTGAATAATCTTCCATTGTGTGAATGAACAACAGTTTGCTTATCCATTCCATTGGTGGACACCTGGACTGTTGTCAGTGTTTGGAAAAATGAATAAAACTGCCATTAATATTCTTATAAGAGGCTATGTGAAAATATTTTTTCATTTCTCTTGGGTAAGTACCTGCCAATTAAATTTCTAGGGTATATTTTGGTATATGGTGGAAGGGTGTGGTGCAGGAAAGGAATTCAGGACATGATCCCTCACCAGGGGGACAAAATGTAAACCCCAAAGACATCCCCTCAGTAAACTACTTCCTCCAGCCACACCCTGGCTGCCCACTGCACACTTAATTCATTCAAGTGAATTAATCCACCAATTAGATTACAACTCTCATAATCTAATCATTTCACCTTTGACCATTCTTGCATTGTCTCACACATAAACTTTAGGGGGATATCATATATCCAAACCATAACATATAGATAACAGTTTAGTCATATTGAAATTAAAAACAAAGTAGACTTAATTTTATTAATATATTGTGAGTGGTGGAGCATATCAATTAAAAAATCATGAACTTGAAAATTTTGGATATAACTTCTAAAGGTGATCTAGTTTCTGTCGAGCAGGAGAACACAGACTATCCAAATCAGAGGAGAATGATGTAGATAAATAATTTATTAATATAACTATAAATATTACTACCAATTAAATAAGTATTTGAATATATGGAGTGAATTTAATATGATTCAAATATTAATAGGGTTAAAAGCAGTAAATGCTAACAAGATCACTTTTGCCTTTGGATTTGGAATTGTTACTAAAAGGCCTCAGTAAAAGTTACTGAGTTTGCCTTTGTATTCCTTTTAGTGTAATAGGTCTCTATGTTCATTCCAAATATAATAATCTTAGAATAAAACAAATTAGTATTTTAAAAACTAGGTTTATTTTGTTCTCTTTCTAATAGTTATATTTTTGGTGTTAAGAGTTTTGGTGCTTTAGATAAGGCATAGTTATTATTGATGTAACATTTTTACCCTTTGTGGAAAAATGATTTCGTAAGATCAAAAAATTTTCAAAGTATTTGACATTATTAGTACTACAAAAAAAAATTACAAAGGATGAGAAATTCCCTAGGGTTAAGGTATTGTAGCTACAGTATGCTAGTACTTTTTTGAAAAGTGGCATTTATCAGACTTTTCCATCTAGAAATAAGATATTTTTGTTCTTTTTTCTTATATTGATAAGTCTAATGATAATGTTTTTGGTTTGTATATTCTTTGTGTTACTGGGGATTGAATCCAGGTCCGCATGCATGCTAGGCAAATGCTCTACCATTGAACTATACTCTCAGCCCCATTTTTACATTTTTATCGAAAACACCAAAAAGGAAATAAAGAGCATGAGGAACCCAAGTAGCTTGTCAGTGAATCATGTCTAGTTTCTTTTTCATATGGTTATTATGTTGATAATTCACAGAATTCAATTTAATTCCACAGACATTTATTGAGAGTCTGCCACGTGCAAGGTGTTGAGCCAGTGCCAGATTGCTAGAGGTAGAAATATTAAGGGCAGTGTAACTTGATATCATTAAGGCATTCAGTAAAACATCTCATGTTCCAAAGATGGCTAAGGTGGGGAGGTTAAGTGGTATGAAAGTATTGTGAGGGCTGGGGCTGAAGATCAGTGGTAAAGCACTTGCCTTGCATGTGTGAGGCATTGGGTTCAATCCTCTGCACCACATTAAAAAAAATTAATGAATAAATAAAGATATTGTGTCCATCTAAAACTAAAAAATAAAGTATTGTGAGACAGGCTTGGAATGATTTCAGTCTTTGTAAATTTGCTAAGGATTGTTTTGTAATATAGCATGCAGTCTATCCTGGAGATTGTTCAGTGTGCACTTGAGAAGGATGTCTATTCTGTAGCTATTAGGTAGAATGTTCTATATTATGCCTGTTAGGTCAATTTGGTATATAGTATTGTTTAAATTTGCTGCTTTCTTATTGATTTTTCTGCCTGGAAAATCTAGTTATTATTATAAGCAGAGATTGAAGTCTTATTTTTGTATGGCTGCCTAGTTGTTAGATCTGTCAATGTTTACTTTCTATACTTAGGTGTTCTAATGTAGGATATATATATATATATATATATGTATATATATATATATTTATATTTTACTGTTCAATTTGCCCTTTTATCATTACATAATGACTTCTTTGTCTCTTTTGGCAATTTTTAACATTTTTTGACTTTGTCTTTTATTTGATATAAGTATAGCTACTTACGCGCTCTTTTTTGATTACAGTTTGCATGGAGTACCTTTTTCCATTCCTCACTTTTTAGCCTATATGTATACTAAGGCTAAAGTGTATCCCTTCTAGAGAGCATGTAATTGAATCTTGCTTTTTTTAAAAAAAATTCATCCATCCATATCTTTTGATTGATGTGTTTAATCCATTTACATTTAATATGACTATTGATAGGTAAAGACTTACTGTTGTTGTTTTTAGTAGTCAATGGCTCTTTTATTTTATTTATATGTGGTGTGGACCTCACACATGCCAGGCAAGCACTCTACCACTGAGCCACAACTTCAGCCCCTCATGCCTGTTTTGTAGTTCTTTTGTTCCTTTTGTTCTTTCTTGCTATTTTCTTTTGTGCTTTGAGTTTCTGTGGTGATATACTTTGTTTTTTAAAAAATATTTTCTATTACAGGAGTTTCCTTGTTGATATCATAAATCTTACATAAAAGTTATTAGTTATTTTAGATTATTTTGAGCTGATAAAAACTTCAATCTTATACAATCTATGCCACCCATTTTGTTGTCAATGCCAGTACTTCTACTTATATTGAAATCTACCAGCAATTTTTTGTGACTATAGTTTTATGTTAATAAATCTCTCCTTTAATTTGTATGCTTGGGTTAAAAGTCAATATGTGTCACGGTTGGAGTATTGCTTATTTTGTATTTGTTGATAAATTTACCTGTACTGGGTGAGATTTTACTTTAATTTGTTTTCGTGTTGTTGGTTAACACTTTTTCATTTCAACTTGAAGAATTCCCTTTAATATTTTTTGTCAGTTTAGTGGTGATAAATTCAGTTTTTGATTGTCTCGGAAAGTCTTTTATGTCTCTTTGTTTTAAAATATAGCTGTATTAGCTATATTATTTTTGATTTGCAACTTTGTTTTTCCCTTTTCTTTCAGCACTTTGAATGTATTATCCTGCCATCTGCTGGCCGGCAAATTTTCTGCTGAGAAATCCACTGGTAGTCTCATGTTTCCTTACATAGGATGTGTTACTTTTACTGCTTTGAAAATTTTCCTTGACTTGATAGTTCAATTATAATGTGTCTTGATGTAGAAACTCTTTTTTTTTTTTTTTTTTTTTTTTGGGTGCTGGGGATCGAACCCAGGGCCTCGTGCTTACAAAGCAAGCACTCTACCGACTGAGCTATCTCTCCAGCCCCCTTGATGTAGAACTCTTTAGAAGTTATACTTATTTGGAGTTTTGGGCTTCATGATTCTGTATATTCATTCTTTTCTAGATTTTGGGAAATTTCAACCATGGTTTCTTCTCTCTCTCTCTCTCTCTCTCTCTCTCTCTCTCTCTTTTTTTTTGCGGTGCTGGGGATTGAACCCAGGATCTTGTGCTTGACAGGCAAGCACTCTATGAACTGAGCTACATCCCCAGCCTCCTCCATTTCTTTAAATTAGCTTTCACCCCTTTTCCTTCTGTGATCCTGTTATGTATATACTAATTGACTCGATGATACCTAATGTGTCCTGTAGGTGTTCTTGATTATTTTTCACTTTTTTCTCCCCCCCCCGTGTTTATATAATTTTATATTACCTTGATATTTGCCGAGTTTTTCTGCTTGGTTGATTCTGCTGTTGAAGCTCTCTGTTGATGTTTTCATTTCAATCATTTTATTTTTCAGCTTCAGGATTTGTTCGGTTCTTTTGTTATGGTATTTATCTGTATATTAAACTTAGCATTTTGTTCATCTGTATTTTACTTGATTTCATTTAGTTACAGTCCATGTACTCTTATAAGTTTACTGCATTATTATTTTCCTCATTTCATTTGATTGTCTGTGTTCTTTTATAGCTTATTGAGCTTTAAGGTAATTGTTTTGAATTCTTTTCTAGGCAGTTCATAGATCCTTCCTTCCTTCCTCCCACCTACCCACTCACTTAGGGCATTGTGAATGCTAATCATATGCTCTACCACTGAGTTACAACCCCTGATCTCTATTTCCTTAGTGTCAGTTACTGAAGCTCAATTTTTCTGTGATGGTGTCATGATTCCCTGTTTCTTTGTGATCTTGTTTTTGTATCTGCATTTGAAGAAGCAATCACCTTTTCTATTTTTTATAGAATGACGGGTAAAACTCTTCACCAGATGTTCAGGCAAAGTGATTCTGGGTAGGCTCACTGGATGAGGGGATGGGTGTAGGGGGTCAGCAGGCCCTGTGCTGGGATGTATCAGAAGGCACATTTCACTACTTCTTTCCTTCAGGGGAGAACTTGGGGAGACTTGTGGACCAGGTGTATCTCTCTCAGTACTGTGTTGGGAAGGCTGCATTCTAGAGCTCTTGTGAAGATCCTGTTTTTAGGCTGGATGATTGTTATACTTCTTTTTCTTTCTTTTTTAAAAATTTTTTTAGTTGTAGTGGACACAACATCTTTATTTATTTAATTTTATGTGGTGCTGAGGATTGAACCCAGTGCCTCACATGTGTGAGGCAAGTACTCAACCATTGAGCTACAGCCCCAGCCCCTATACTTCTTTTTCTATGGGGAGATGAGTGTGAGACCCTTTTATGCCATTTTGCTGACATCACATTTCTGTTTCTCATATTTTCAATTTCTTGAAGTAGTTTTAAGAAAGTATTTCTTGGAGTTTGCCCTTTTCATCCAGATTTGTTTAAATTTATTGCCATAACATTTTTTTTTTTGGCCTGGTGCCATAACATTGTCGATAATATACTTTTATTATCTTTTAAAAGTCAGTAGTGTCTGTAATGATTTCTAATTTTGATTATTATTACCCTTTTTTCCTCTTTGTTTTGTGTTATTGGGAGCTTATCAACTTAATAACCAATTTTTAGATGTATGTTTCTTCTCTATTATATGATCTTTTTTTTCTGTTTCATTAATTTCTATTCCTGTCTTTATTTTCTTCGTTCTTTGGGTTTAGTCTGCTATACCTTTTTCAAGTTCTACTATACTTTTTTCAAGTTCATAAGATAAATTTTTAGATAATTGATTTTTAACATTTCTTCCTTTTTTTTTGTATGGGTGGAGTACTTTTTTTTTTTTGTATGGGTGGAGTACTGGGGATTGATCTCAGGGCACTCAACCACTGAGCCACATCCTCAGCCCTGTGTTGTATTTTATTTATAGACAGGGTCTTGCTGAGTTGTTTAGTGCCTCACTTTTGCTGCGGCTGGCTTTAATCTTGCGATCCTCCTGCCTCAGCTTCCAGAGCTGCTGGAATTACAGGTGTGCACCACTGTGCCTATTTTTTTTTTTTTTAATGAATTTAACACTATCCATTTTCCTCTAAACACAATCTAATCTATGATACAGAGGTTAGTTTAATAGTCTGATTTATTAGTATTAATTTATAAATTAATATATCTTTTTAAAAAATTTTGTTTTAGATGTTGATAGACCTTTATTTTATTCATTTATTTTTTAATATGTGGTGCTGAGAATCGAACCCAGTGCCTCACTTGTGCTAGGCAAGCGCTCTGCCAGTGAGCCACAACCCCTGCCCTAATATATCTTTATAAAAATTAATGTCCCTTAAAAATATTCTCCTTAGGCAAATATTCCTTATGAAAAATATCAAAATTATGGATTTAACAAAATTTTGTCATGTAATTAAACATTTGATGAAAACTTAAATACTTTTAAATATTGAATTAAAATCATAAAATTTCATAATCACTGTTCTTTTAAACTGTCTAAACACATTAAGCAGGGAAAATCATGTTATATTTGTAAATGATTATTCCAAATCATATGCAGCATTCAATATCATGAATTTAACTGTTTCTTATCCTTATTATAATATATTCCTACTATTCTAATATTTCTACTTTTTAAGGTGTAATTCAACCTGATATAATTATATTTTGTTTTTATCTTTTCTAGCATTTAGTAATAGCACCAAACTCAAAGGCAAAAAGCATTTAGTCTCAGACCAGCAAAGGGTTCAGTTCTGGGTCATTGACCAGTTATATTTTGTGTTGGACATGAAAACTGATTTTCTAGTCTGTGATGATTCAGGTTTTAGCTTTGTTCTCTATGATAATGATTTGTTTAATCTAGTTACTATGCGTTTTATCATGGCACTTTTACATTCCTATCTTTCATCTAAATTTGTGAAAATTTGTGTTGCTTCTTAGAAATAAGACAGTTCTAAAATTTTGTTTAGCCAAACTTAACATATTATCCTCCTGTTTTGTTCTAATGATTATATGCTTTTTTTCTGACATGATTAGAAACTTAATGCCTGTGGCATGGTAACATTAATATGTCTACCTGAGGTTTCATCCTCTGGGATATGAATTCTTAAGTCTGCATAGTTAACTTACTTTTAGGTGATTTTGTCTAATATGCTCTCTTGGGACATACTGAAGAATTTCTTTTAACTGATTACTGTGTATCAGTAACTAATTTGCTGTTGTACTTACTAAGGGGCTGACCTCTGATACTGATTGGTTCTTCTTGTCAATAGTACAGTTCCTTCTTTGGGCCAGTGTTTATTTCACTACTGATTTTGTTCACTTTCTTCTGCTTATAAAAACAGGTCAGGTGCAGTGGTGTACCCTGTAATTCCAGCAACTCAGGAGGTTGAGGCAGGAGGATACCAAGTTTGAGGCCAGCCTGGATAATTTAGTGAGACCCTGTCTCAAAATTAAAATTAAAAGGGCTGAGGATGTAACTCAGTGGTAGAGCACCTGGGTTTCAGTCCTCAGTACAACAAAAATAAAATTAAAAAAAGATAAAAATGGACACATTTCTATGTTTCATTTTTGTTCATTTGTTTTGCAGTATTGGAGATTAAACCTAGGGGCTCTCTACCACTGAGCTATACCCTCAGCTCTTTTAATTTTTAATTTTAATTTTTAAATTTTGTCCTTGAACTTGCAATCCTTCTGCTTCAGCCTTCTGAGTAGCAGGGATTACAGGCATGCACCACTGTGACATTTCTTTATTTTATGAATGAACACATACTCAAAAACAAAAATATCCATAGATCCACATATAGTGATACTTTTCTACAGATTAAAAAAACCCTATTATATTTGCCATTATTGTTTATACAGTGTATTTTGTCTTTTTGAACTCTTTTCTACATTAAAATTTCTAATTATTATTTGGAATTTGTGTTTTTTGCTCACTTCAAAATTTAGTCTGTAAAATTCCTTATTTGGGTGTGTGTGGTTGTTTTAGTGCTAATTGTGATATTCTTTATAGTAAAATTATTTCCTGTTTACAACAGGATATTACAGACCCATTCTTATTTTGTTTCCTAATCCATGTTAAGTTCTTTGCCCAGGTTTTCTAATTGTTTCCATCAGAAAAGTTTGTCTAAATTACTGAATGTACATTATTAGAAGTGAAAGTTGTACTGTTTAAATTGAACATTTTTTCCCCTGAATGTTCAGTGTTCATTGTTATTTCTTTTGTACCTTTCTGGTAATGAGAACCATTATATTTTAAGAGAAAATCATTACCCATCTTGCATGATGAATATCTCGACGAAGCAATCATTCAGGTTGCCTGTCATAGATTAATAGTTTTAGGGCATTGCCAATAACTTTTGAGTCTGGTTTGTGATGGTCAGCAGAGAGTTATGAAGAAGTAGAGATGTGAGAAAGATTGTTGATGTGAAAGTATCTTCTCTTTTCAAAAAAGGGAGAAATTCATATAACTTAGGCTTGGCATTAGTGTTGGTCAATGTTCTCAATTGGGTTTTTAAAAAAATATTTGTTAGTTACAGATGGATACAAGATCTTTGTTTATTTGTTAATGTGGTGCTGAGGGTCAAACCTAGAACCTCACATGTAAAAGGGAAACTCTCTACCACTGAGCTACAACCCCAGCCCTCAATTGGGTAAAATAACAATGTTTTGTGACAGAGTATAATTATTATATATTCTTGAAAAAATATAAATTGATTATTATGTATTGAAGGCTCACAAATGCTGGTAGAGTCATTAACTTGATATTATCTCCTTTAGATCTTTATAAGGAAGGTATTTCTTACCTGTTTCTCCTTTTTTTCCTCCACACAGAAATACTACCTCTGTAGCCCTCCTTTTGACCAATTTTAGCCAATGAAATATGAGCAAATTGATATTTCTCATGTTCCTTAATGCATTCAAATATATTTTTTCTTTTACTAAACTGTAGCCACACTGATTTTCTTTTTGCCAGTAACACATCAAGCTTGTTACCATTGTTCCTTCTCTTGTGGATGTGTATGTCCTCTTTATCACAGTTCTTTTGTTATGGCTAATTAGTATTCTGTCATGTATCTGTACCACATTTTATTTATCCATTGATGGACACCTAGGTTGATTTCATATCTTGGCTGTTGGGAATGGTGCTGCAGTAAACATGGGAGTCCAGATATCTCTTTGACCTACTCATTTCCTTCTTTTGGATATGTATGCAGTAGTCAGATTGCTGAATTATATGGTAGTTTTATTTTTTAATTATTTGAGGATTCTCCATATGTTATGAGGATTCTCTCTCATACTGCTTTCCATATGGCAGTACTAATTTACATTCCCACCAGTGGCGTGTGAAGATTCCCTTTTTCCATATCTTCATTCTCACCAACATTTGTGTTTTGTTCTATGTGTTTGTGTGTTTTTTTGTGTGTGTGGTATTGAGGATTGAGCCCAGAAGTGTTCTAGCACTCAGCTACATCCCCAATCCCCCCGCCTTTTTAAAAATTTTGACACAAGGTCTCACCAGGTTGCCCAGGATGGCCTCTAATTTGGTGATCCTTCTGCCTCAGCCTTCCAAGTAAGTGGGATAATAGGTGTGTACCACCATCCCTAACTCTATTGTTGTTTTGATAATAACCATTCTAACTGAAGTTAGATAGTAATCTCATTGTAATATTGATTGACATGTCCTGGATGATTATTGTGTTTTTGTTTCCTGTGTAGAAACTTTTTTAGTTTGGTGCTGTTCTGTTCCATTGGTCCATGTGTCTCTTTTTAGGCCATTATCATGCTGTTTGGTTGCTGTAGCTTTGTAGCATATTTTGAAGTCAGGTACATGTGATGTCTCTGTTTTTTTTTTTGTTTGTTTGTTTTGTTTGTTTGTTTGGTATTGGGGATCAAACCCAGAGATTTGTGTATGGTATGCAAGTGCTTTACTACTGATCTGTCTTCTCAACCCAAGCTTTGTTCATTTTGCTCAAGATTGCTTTGTTTATTTGGGGTCTTTTGGTTCCATATGAATTTTATGCATAAAATTGCTTTTTGCTTCTGTGAAGAATGTCATTAGTATTTTGGTAGGGATTGCATTGAAATTATAGATCATTTTGGGTAGTATGGACAGTTTTTAACAATATTCATTCTTCCAATTCATGAACATGGGATATCTTTCCACTTAATGTGTCCTCCAGTTTTTTTTTTTTTTAACCAATGTTTTATAATTTCCAGTGTCTAGATCTTTTGTCTTCTTGGTTAAATTTATCCCTAGGTGTCTTTTTTTTTTTCTTTCTGTAACTATTATAAATGCAATTGTTTTCTTGATTTCTTTTTCAGATAATTCACTATTTATATATAGAAAGTCTACTGAATTTTATATGTTGATTTTGTATCTTGCACTGTCCCTAAAATCATTTATCAGTTTTAACAAATTTGGGGGGGGGGGTCCTCAGTAAGGGTTTTCCTCTATATAAGATCATGTCACCCACAAATGGATAATTTGATGTCCTCCTTTCCAATTTGAAATGAATTTTATTTCTTTTTCTTGATTCACTGCTGTAGCTTGGACTTTGAGTACTATTTTGTATAGAAATTGGCATTTTTGTCTTGATCCTGATCTTAAAGAAAATACTTTTTCTGTTTAGTATGATGTTGGCTGTGGGTTTATTTTATATGGCCTTAATTGAGTTGAGGTACATACCTTCTTTATCTATTTTTTTTTTTTTTTTTTTTGAGAATTATCTTGAAGGGATGTCGAATTTTGCTTAGTGCTTTTTCTGCATCCATGGAAATGACCATGTGGTTTTGGGCTTGCTTTCTGTTAATGTGATGAATCACATTTACTAATTTGCATATATTGAACCATCCTTGCATCCCAGGATGAATCCCACTTGATCATAGTGAATGATCTTTTTTTAATGTGCTGTTGAATTCAGTTTACTAGTATTTTGTTGAGAATTTCCAAATAATTTCTGATCCCACTGTTATGACAGAATAGAACAGAAATTACAAAGATAAAATCTAACAGTTGTAACTGCACATGGAAAATTTTTGTTGTTGATTAAAATCTGGTAGCAATAAAATCCTCTTGACAAAATGCAGATCTTAAAAATTGGCTTGGAAAAAATAAACTTGGTTAAGAAAAGGAAACTCAGTATGGTAGAAGTTTATCACCCCTTTCCCCTTCAAAATTTAATATGGTAGAAGTTTACCTTTTTATTTGTTTATTTTTGAGATGGGGTTGCTCTCATTGCTCAGGCTGGCCTTGAGCTGCTGGGCTCAAATGATTCTCCTGCCTCAAGTCTCTATAGGGGCTATAGGACTGCACCACTGTGCCTGGGGATGTTTACATTCTTAAAATTTGTTTTGGAGGGTTGGGTTTGTGACTCAGTGGTAGCATGCTCACCTAGCAGAGTGAGGCCCTGGGTTCGATCCTCAGCACCACATAAAAAAATAAAGGTGTTGTGTCTACCTACAACTAAAAAATAAATTTTAGAAACAAATTATTTTGGATTGAAAACAAAATTAAATTGTTACATAGAATGAATGTGTTGAGGAATTGGTCTAGCAATTCAGCAAAATGAACTTATTTTTTTTTTCCCTGAGAACGGGGGGTCTCACTGTGTTCCCCAGACAGGCCTTGAAATCCTAGGCTTAGGTAATCCTCCCACCTTAGCCTAGAATGAACATTGTTTAAAAAAGAAAAATGGTGTAATTATGCTGTACAGAAAATTCATCAATTTAGATCCCTTTCCATGAGTACTTATGGAAGAATCCAAGTGGGTATATAAATTAGTGAAGTACATGTTTATATTGAGATACTAGAATTATAATTTTGTATCTGACTCTTTGATAATAATATTGACATCAGTATTAAATCATTGTGGATGTTGGGTCCTTTTGTGAAGATGAAGTTGAGGCGGCATTAGGAATGTAAAAGATTTATTAAGGAATATGCCTATGAAAGATTAATGAAAATAGGATAAAGCCAGGAGAGTTCCTCAACTTGATGTAGATCTGACAGAGTTTTAGCCAATCCAGTTAGGGAACTCTGTAGCAAAGATTGCTTGTTGAAGGAGTCCCGTCTTAGGCAAAATGGCCAGGCCCTTGTACTCTAGCTGTGCTTAGTCATGTTTGGGAGATACTTGGGAAGATTTTGGCTTTGGCTAGAAAGCTGAGGCAGAACATGAAGGTGATTATCTTCACTGCAGTTGAATCCTAAATTCTTGAAAAGAGATCTGAATGACTTTGGCTTGCATACTAATAGTTATTTTATTTTATATTTTTAGAGAATTATCACAGGGCATTCAAAATATACATCATTTATAGATATAGATATATATCTTTTGACTAGGGGATACACCCAGGGGTTAAGAAAAAAATGAATTAGCTACTTCTTAATTTCTTTTTTTTTTTTTTGATGGTGTTGGGAATTGACCCCAGGCCTTATGCATGCTAGGGGAGTGCTTTACCATTGAGCCACACCCCCAGCTTGCTTCCTTCCCCCACTTTTCTTTCTTTTCCCCTTTTCCCCTTTTTTTTTTTTTTTTTTTTTTTTTGAGTACTGGGGATTGAACTCAGGGGTACTCGACCACTGAGCCACATCCCCATTTGCTTTTTGTATTTTATCTAGAGACAGGGTCTCGCTTAGCTTCTAACTTTTGTTGAGGCTTGCTTTGAACTCGTGATCCTTCTGCCTTAGTCTCCTGAGCCACTTGGATTATAGGCGAGCATCACTACGCCCAGCTGTTTTTTTTTGAGTCAGGGTCTTGATAATTTGCCCAGGCTGGTCTCCAGCTTGTTTTTCTTCTGCCTCATCCTCCCCCATAGCTACTTTTATGTTTTCAGAATCTCAAAAATCAGTAGTGTAAGATTATGGATATGGATTACTCATGAGCATCTGACAGAAGGATGATGTTTTTGGGGAGGAGGGAGTTGTTGACTACAAAGTTGTTATGCTTTAAGACAGGGATAGAGTTGTTCTTCCTATACATTGTGATGATTAAACATAATACTTACCACGTGTGTGAAGAAAGTCTGTAAAACTGAATAAAAAAGAGAAAATTGATAGAAATAACAAGGTAACTACTTTGTAAGGGAACATTTGTGTTGAAATTTGTGTATCAGCATGAAACTTTCGAAGAGAAGACATGATAGAGTAAATTGAAAGATGAAAGTAGGTCTTTGTATATAGCCAGTTAGCTTCTTTGATTGGAAATATTTGCTTAAAGAAGATGTGTGGACCTTTTGTGTTTTCAATATACTTTATGTATTGTACTACTGACCCCAGGCAACTGGAGCTATCCAGATGGCAGATTTGTACTCTTGGTCACCCTGGGACTAGGGTCTATGAGTTAAAGAGCACATATTCATCACTGCCTACCAGAGAAAATAACAAAGGAGATGACTTCTGAAGGACTTCATATTGCTATAGAGGTAGAAGAATTAGTTTTGGAAAACTTCACGGTGGGTTTGATATTTAGGAGTTAAACTTTTCCCAAATGAAAAGAACCCCCCTCCATAATAAAAAAGAACCTCCCCCCCCATAATAAAGAACTCAGACAAAATAAAAATATAAACAAGAATTTCTACTACTTAGATGTAATTGTTACCATTTTAGTATGTATACTTCCCAACTTCTTAAAATGCTTGTGAACCACCAATGCATGAAACATGTGTTACACCTTAAAAATAGTGACTTTTTAATTTATAGCATAATATGCTGTTTATGAACTTTGTTTAATTTACTATGTTTGGATATCTTTCTGTGTAAATAAATATGTACACACACACACGTGTGTGTGTGTGTGTATGTGTGTGTGTGTAGGCGTATGTATATCTCCACCTCCCCTTCAGTACTGGGAGTTGGAACTCAGGGCCTAGCATATGCTAGGCAACTACTCTGCCACAGAGCTATGTCCCTTGCTCAGTATAGATGCTATTTTTAATCACTGTATAATTTTTTTCCAAATAGTCCCTATTATGGATGGACTATAACTGTTTCATGAATATACTATAATTCATTTAACCATTTGCCAGTGTCATGTATCAAGTGACATATAGGGCACTTAAATGATTTTTTAGTATTATCAGACAGTGTTGTGGTTTATACACACAGATCTCGATCTCGATCTCTCTCTCTCTCTCTCTCTCTCTCTCTCTCTCTCTGTCTGTCTTTTTTCCCCCTAGTCTAGTACTGGGAATTGAACCCAAGGGTGCTTTGCCACTGAGCTGATAAAAAGTCCTTTTTATCTTTTGTTTGAGGCAGGGTCTCACTAAGTTTCCCAGGCTAGGCTTCAACTTGTGATCCTCTTGCCTCCACCTCCCGAGTGGTTGGGATTATAGGCATCCAGCATACAGGCATGTGGTACTTTTGAAAGCCTATTTCTGTTGGATGAAATTTTATAAATGAAAATCACAGTTTAAAAGACATGAATATTTTTAAAACTTCTGAAATGTATTACTGATTGACCTCTATAAATTTTGCCAACTTCTAGCAGCAGGATATATGAGTGTTTTGTTCTTTTTATGTAGAGCTGGGAATGAACTGAGGCTGTCCTGTGTGCTAAGCATGTGCTCTACACCCCATCCCCTGTTGTTGTTCTTTTAATTTCTCAGCTGTAGATAATATCTTTCAGTTTAACTTTGCCAACCTAATAATAAATGGTATCATATTTTAATTTGCTATAAATGTTTGAATCTAGAATGATAAAATGTTACTGAGAAGTAGTAAACCAGTTTCCTTTGGGATGGTAGAATAAGTGGTACAGAATGCTATTTTGGAACTTACATGGTAGGATGGATGAATTAAAGATTGCTTTTGATAGAATTAACAAAATAAAAGAAAAATTGAGTTCTTCCTCTTTAAAAATGATAGTCATTGTCACGTAGAAACTGTCGTAAGGTAATAAAAGAAATACAAATAGAACATGTATTAGGAAATAAATTTCTATTTATAATAGCACAAATACAATTTTTATGACTTGTCTTTAGGAACAGAGAGTACTCCTTGTCTTGGATTCAGATGTTTACTATTTTCTCAAGGACATTCTTATACGACTTAAGACAACTGCTTTTTTGATGGGGAATTGGGTTTTCAAAATGCTACAATCTATTAAAAAATACATTTTCATTTATCTGGCATAATTTCATGTTCCATTTGGGCCCTTTTTTTATAGAATTAAGAATTTTTTTTAATGCAATTGTTAAATGTTATCGGTAATATTCTCAAATTGGTTATATTTTAAGATGTTCCTAATATGAGTTCATTTGAAAGATTACCAGTGTTTTTGTTTTTTTTTTTCCTCAGGTACTGGGACTTGAATCCAGGGGTGCTTTACTGATGTGCTACATCCTCCAGCACTTTATTTTTTAATTTTAAGACAAAGTCTCACTAATTTGCTGAGGCTGACCTCAAACTTGTGATCCTAAGGGTTTTTCATCCTAATTCTGAGTAATATAGAATATCAGGGACAATAAAGAAACATTTTTATGTTTTTTTTTTATTTTGAATAAAAATTGTGTTCTTTTTATTTTTAATAAAAATATGTCTCAACATTTATTTGTCATATCAGTTTCCTCATACCTCCCTATCCCCACAGAAGGTAAACTAAGAGGGCATTTGTACTGTCTAAAATGGATCAATATTTTAGATCTTTGTAAACTTGAGCCCAGGTTGGGTTTTCAGTTAATAATTTAAAAATTTGTTTTAAAGCATCAGTATTCTTGTTATATTGACCTTTGGGCATCCTGGAAAAACATGCAGATGTGGTCATTGTTCTCATGACGCTATGGTACTATAGGGGTGTGTTATTTAACTGTTTGTCACTGTAACCAAAATACCTGGCAAGAACAAGTTAGATGCTGCAGCAGGACATTAGGTTTGAGACAAAAGCAAGCAGACCGCCTGCCCACCAGGTGTACTTGCTAACCAGGTTCCAGAGCAAGCCCTTCCGCGAGAAGTAAAGGTTTGCCTTGCATGTGTTTCCTTATTTCTAACACACTGCCCAATGATATAGAAAAAAATATGAACTTGGGAGACTGAGACTCTGATTGGAGGAGTTCTGGGTTACAGTGATTGGCTAATTTTAGAATTAAGGTGGGCAAAAAAGAAGAGCTACAATTGATCCAGTTAAGGCTGAATTCTAGATTTTGAAAATGAACCACCAGACCTTCTGCTTCTCACAGTTATAATAGTTGCTTGAAAATCTTTGCAAATTCCAACATCTGGCTCATCTTAGAGTTAGTCTCTGTTGATCAAAAATAGGTCACTTTTTCTAGATTTTTTTTTTTTTTTTGGGTAAAGAAATTTCAGATTGTATACTGGACTTCATGAAAATGAATTTGTGGAGGCTCTCAGGTCTGTTATTTCTTCCAGAGTGTGTTCATGCTTTTGTGTAGCAGCCTATTAACATGATTGGACTCAAACTGCAAACTCTATCTCTTAGGGGGTAGCTCTCAGTTCAGTTCTTTTATTCTTAGCTGAACTCCTTATAATCTGTTCTTTGCAACTATGATTCAGGGGCAGTCTAGTATCTACCTGTATTTTGTGCCTCTCCCTTTCTGGCTGTTTTTTTTTTTTTTTTCTCTGAGAATCCTTTTTAACTTTCCAGTATCTTTGGTCTCCTTGAATTCTGTTATATAGTTCTTTAAGGTAGTAAGACTGTGTTGTGGAGTTTATCTGGGAGTTTTAGGTACCTATGGTGCTGACTGGACTTGCTCTCAGGCTAAAACTTGTTTATGATGAACTTGCCTAATAGCACTCTCTTTCAGTCGTTGACTCCCTTCCAGTATTTGTTCGCTAATGGTTACTCTTTAGGTAGCTGATTTTTGTAAATTATTCAGAATTTATAGTTGTTACTTGTGGAAAGGTTAATTTGGTAGGTGCTTATTAGTCATAACAGAAGCAAAATTCTTTTCATCACTTTTTGTGTGGGGAAATTCCATTCATTACTATACTACCTAATGTACATACCATTTTTGTCAATATATCATATACAAATTAGTTAAAAAATACCATTTCGAGGCCAGGTGTGATGGTAATGCATGTAATCTTAGCACCTTGGGAGGCTGAGGCAGGAGGATTACAAGTTTGAATCCACCTTCAGCAATCTAGCAAGACCCTGTCTCAAAAAATAAAAATAACTAGGCATGTAGCTCAGTGGTAAAGTCCCCTTGGGTTCAATTCCCAGTACCAAAAAAGGTAAAGTCATTTTGATTATTTTTGCCTTGTCAATTTCCTGACTTAGGAAAGACAGAGTTTCTGACCCTTTAACAGTCTAGTGGGAAGACAGGTAAATGGACCATAGTAATTTAACAGAAGGAGACATGGCAGAGGGATAAATAGGATACTGTTAAGAGAAATTTAACCCAGTTTGGTAGGGAAGAAACAAGGTGAAAGATGACTTCCTGAAGGAAGGAATTCCCTGAAGGAGGGAATTTCTGTATTTTATCTATGAGAAATAAAAGTATGCCAGGTGAAGAATAGAATAAAAGGCTATTTACAAAAAAGAAGGGGTCTAAGAGCAAATGACTTGTTAGAAGATTTACAAGTTTTGCTGTGGCTACAGTAGATGGTGTATGTGGGGAAAATGTCAAAATTGGAGGCCCATCATTTAGGGCCTTGGATGTCATACTAAGGACTTTGGACTTTAAATTATACACAGTGGGAAGCCATTGACATGTTTTAAATTTGAATGTCAAAATCAAATTTGCATGTTAGAATGATTATTTTGGTAGCAGTGTACAGAAGAGGGAGAAATGGGAAGTAGGAACACCAAGTCATGCAAGAAATTATGAAGGCCTAACGAAGTTGTAGTAGAGAGGAGGAGATGAACCCAAGTGAGAATTTAGGAGTAAAAGCAGTAGACCTTGGAAAGAGAGTCGTTGTATGTGTTGTGTTAGTTAACAAGGAGAAATCTACAATGTTTGGAAGTTATCCTTTCTCTCAGAGATGATTAGCAAATATAGTAACATGTCTCTAGGGCCCAGTTTTATCCCTCATAAATACTGTCAGGAAGCAGCACATTTTGGTCCCTGGTAGAGGCATCATTCATTGTGTCTGATTTGAGGCAGTGAGAATTTTGTGATTTTATAGAAATTGTACTTTAGTACTCATAAACAGAAGAAAATCTTAAAATTTGTCAATGGTTATTTGATTTTTGTTTACTTAAGAGTATAATCACAGATTTTTCTATTTATTTTCTTCCATATTATATGCACTAGTAAATTTTATATTTAATTTTTTTTTTTTTTTTGATGCTGGGGATCGAACCCAGGGCTTTGTACTTGCAAGGCAAGCACTCTACCGACTGAGCTATCTCCCCAGCCCTATATTTAATTTTTTAAAAAAGAAAATAATAAATAAACAAGGATATAAAGTAAAAAATTTCCCTTCTAGAAAAGTGAAGAGTCTGCCTTCCCTTGCCTACCCAGTCCTCCTTCCTCAAAGTAAATTTCTTTTTGTCTCTTTGATCTATTGGAGGACACTTCATAGAGGAATAAGTATATTGAACAACTTTAGACAGTATCTGTTGGTTCTCCAGTATGAAAGACAGGGAACTTAGTAAATTTAATACCTATCTAGCCGTGTTCTCTCTTCACCTCCTGATATTTGTTTGGTATGTGAATGTTGTTAGTCTAGAGGATGAATACTTTATTACTGTAATATCATTTTATTTTTGCCTCTTGAATTAACAAGTATAAAGTGTTTGTTGATTACCAACTGTGAAAGGTAAAGGAAATTGGTATACTTTTTACCTGTCTTTAATGCCTATATTATTTCTTGTGACTTTAAAAAATACTGATTTAGACATAAATTTTATTTATAGAAAATAAATGTTTACCTTTATCTAAGATGTTTCTTTCTTATCCTTTTCTACTTTTAAATTCATTTAAAATTTCTTATTCTGAGTTAATTATTATTCTATATTCCTTAAATTGTTTAGTTCTAGATGGATACTGTTTTAAGGATTGAAACAATCTATACTGGGAAAATTACTTAGTTCTCGTTAGGAAATAGGAGAGAGGGATGGGAGAATCATGATTGTGCTCTTGAAGGCATTTTATTTATTATTACAGGTGACATGAATTGGTGAGAGTACTTGGCGAAGATATTACTCATTGTACAGAAAAATTAAGTTTTTGAACTATTTAGATCTTTCTAACAATCGACTAAAATAATCGCTTAGCCCCTTCTTAGCATCATTTCTTTTGTGTTAGAGCTGCTAAGTCCTGCTAGAGAAGATTATGTAACTGAGTTTTCCCCCCTTTGATATTTTCAGTGTAATTTTAAGGCAGTATAGGAAAGGAAAACCCTTAGTTTTGGGGCACAAGGTGTCTGGAAACTTTTCTAAAAGGAGATGACACTTTAACTGCATCTTGTAAAATCTATGAGAGAACTTGGTGATGGGGGTTTAGGAGTAAGAATAAAGAGGAGAGACTATGTGAAAGGGACAATATATTCAGAAGCTGATGAGCTTGAATGGTCCTAACTTGTTTGGGAATTATAAACAGGTTATTAAAACTAGCATGCTCATAAGGGCATGAATGAGAATTAGCTAGGTTCACCTTATTAGGAATTTGACCATAATTATGAATATGGCAAACTAGTTAACTGGAGTAATATGCCTTAGAAATTATAGCAGTGTTGGGGGCAAATGATTTGGAGTGGTCAGTAGTGAAGCCAAGAAAAGCAATTTGGAAGGTAATCCAACAGTCCTTGAAAGAAATGATAAAGATCCATTGTAGTGTAGGTGGGAGTATCTTGCAATTCAAAACCATAAATACATGGTTATTATTAATGCAGGGAATCTTCCTTTATGGAAGACTAGATATTCATGCAAAGCAATTCCTAACAAGGTGTCATTTACCTTGGTCTAGAATCAGTTTCCTGTAGGCTCAAGAAACTGCTTTATTGATAGGTTAAAACTCAATATGTCTCTTGGAAAATATGAGTTTTTAAAATGAAAATGAGAAATGTAACTTTCAGAAGAAAATGTTTAATAGTCCTCCTGACCAGTATATTCTTTCCCTTTAGGCTACTTTGTTTCTGAATATGATTTAGGTTCCACTCTTCAGATGCACTTTGATTTGGAGTAGAACCACCTGGGGAGAGAGGTAGGTTATGAGCTTGAGTTTTGCTGGTGTGGATCACGAGGTAGAATCCTTGTGGGCTAGCAGTTTGTGTGGCAGCTTCCTAATTTAGTAACGACTTTCCAATTCTGCAGATTCTGTAGCGGCTTCCTTGCTTACCAGATTCCTGCAGGGATGATACCATCTTTTGAGACTGTGGCCCAGACAGAATGGTTCTGTGGACTAATTTTTGTTTCTGGGAGTTTAGTCACTCTAGAGCTTGCCTCTCCACTTTTTCCAGTGACTTTTTGGAGCATCTGATTCTTGTTTTAAGCCTCCTTTTGCTTAAATAACTTAGAGTGGATTCTGGTCCTGAACCAATACAGTGATTGGTCATAACCAAAACTGACCATCTGTAGATCTTTAAGGAATGTAGAAGGGTCACTGATAATCATTCTGTGGCACCTCATGATAAAAGTTACTTAAGATTTCACTTTGTAGCTCTGTGTGGTGACACACACCTGTCATCCCAGTGGCTGGGGGGGCTGAGGCAGAAGGATTGTGATTTCAAAGCCAGCCTCAGCAAGTTAGAGAGGCCCTGAGCAACTCAGCGAGAACTTGTCTCTAAATAAAATGTTAAAAAGGGTTGAGGATGTGGCTCAGTGTTTAAGCATCTCTGGGTTCAATCCCCAGTACCCCCTATTTCTGCCAAAAAAAGAAGATTTTTATCTCTGATCACTGTTTTAGTCAACTTTTTCACTGCTGTGACTAAAGACCCAAGCAAAACAGTTGTAGAGGAGAAGTTTATTTGAGTCTCATGGTTTTAGAGGTCTTAATCCATATAAGGTTGACTCCATTTCTCCAGGTTGAACATCATGGTGGGAGAGTGTGACAGAAGAAAGAAGCTCATAATATGATCAGAAAGCAGAGGGAGACTTCACTGGCTACATACAAATATATACTCAAAAGCCATGCCCCAATTCCCACCTCCTCCAGCCACACCCTACCACTTCAGTTACCATCAGTTAATCCCTGTCAGGGGATTAATTCACTGATTGGATTGTAAGACTCTTAAAACCTAATCACTTCTTCTCTGAACCTTCTTGCATTGTCTCACATGTGAGCTTTGAGGACACCTCACATCCAAACCATAACAGTCACCTAAAATGAAGTACTGGTTAAAGGCAAAGCTTTGATGGACTGAGACCACATTATAAAAGACGCACACTATAAAAGATTAGGGAGGATTATGATTTTTAACTCATCTGTAGAATTTAAAGCAGTGTTTCTCAACCTAGAGTGATTTTGCTCTATGGGGAATATTTACAAATGTTTGGTGATATTCTTGGTTATCATAAACGGGGAAAGGATAATCTAGGGCTTGGAGACCAGGGATGCTGCTGCATAGGAACCCCACCCCAGTTATCTAACACAAAATGTCAGTAGTGCTGAGTTTGAGAAACTCTACAGAAGATGAAAGGTTCAGAATTTTTGCTTTTTCCTTTTTTGCAGTACTGAGGCTTGAACCCAGGGGTCCTTTAACACTGAACTACATCCCCAACCCTTTTTAATTTTTGAGACAGTTCTCACCAAGTTGCCAAGGATGTCCTCCTGCCTCAGCCTCCCAAGTATCTGAAATTACAGGCACCTTTTAGCAAAGTGAGCCCACTCTCATCACTCTTGCTTCTGTTGGCAAGAGAGGATTGGGGAAAATTATGGATTAAGCATGCCTGGAGTCATTTAAATACTCCCAAATCTTACCATTCTAATTCTTGGAATCTCACTTTTTCCCAGTGACCCAAAGTATACCTAAGAAATCTGATAAAACTCTTGAGTTCCAGTCTACACTGTAGTTGAAAAACTTATTGGATCAGACTGTTACTTGATTTAGGCTATGAAAACCCTGATGTTAGAAAATGTGATTTTAGCTTTTTACACAGAGCCAGCCACAAGTCCCCAAGCCAACGGAGAGCTCTGATCCGCAGGCAGCCTCTGGGATCAGGGCAGGGCAGCCAGAGACTTCTCCAGGCGGCCCTACCCCCTCCGGCCGCAGGCTCTTTCCACGGGGCGATCGAAGATGGCAGACTAGAGGGTGACTGCATCTCCAGTCGCTCCAGAACCCAGGATTCAAGAAGGGGAGGCATTAAGAGACTCAGACTAAAATAGAGCCACAGGGTAAGTCTCCCCCACCGGGTGAAGCTTGGCCTGGGTGGCAGGCACAGATAGGGGCCGCTTATCAGAGTAGGGAAGGGCAACTAGAGTCTTCCCCAGGTAGCCTTCCACACTCCGGCAGTGGGCTCCTCCCACACGGCCAGCTTCTCGGAGCAGGTCCCCCAGTGAGAGCCTTTCCGCACAGAGCCAGCTCCAAGCCCTGGAACCAGTAGCGGGCTAGGGGCAGCTTTCTTCGGAAGCACTGCATTATCAAGTTCCTCCAAGACTTCAGGCTACTGAAGGCTGGGAGGTGATACACTGGAAATCTACAGGGACACTATAAGCCAATAGAGGAAATCTGCAATATCTCAGAGTCCCACTGACATCTGACCAATATGAGAAAACAAGGGAAGAAAATGTCCCAAACAAACCTAGATACTATATCAATAAAACCCAATGACAGCACAGCAGAAGAAATGTCAGAAAGGGAGTTCAGAATGTTCATAATTAAAACAATCAGGGAAGCAAACAAGGAGATGAAAGAGCAAATGCAGGCATTAAAGGAGGAGATGAAAGAGCAAATGCAGGAATTAAATGATCGCACCAGTCAACAGTTAAAGGAGCAAATACGGAAAGCAAGAGATCATTTCAATAAAGAGAGATACTGAAAAAAAAAAACAAAAAACTGAAATCCTTGAAATGAAGGAAACAATAAACCAAGTTAAAAACTCCATAGAAAGCATAACTAATAGGATAGAACACCTGGAAGACAGAACCTCGGACATTGAAGACAAAATATTTAATCTTGAAAACAAAGTTGACCAAACAGAGAAGATGGTAAGAAATCATGAACAGAATCTACAAGAATTATGGGATATTATGAAAAGGCCAAATTTGAGAATTATTGGGATTGAGGAAGGCTTAGAGAAACAAACCAAAGGAATGAACAATCTATTCAATGAAATAATATCAGAAAATTTCCCAAATCTGAAGAATGAAATGGAAAATCAAGTACAACAGGCTTATAAGACTCCAAATACACAAAATTACAACAGACCCACACCAAGGTACATTATTATGAAAATACCTAGCATACAAAATAAAGACAGAATTTTAAAGGCTGTGAGAGAAAAGAACCAAATTACATTCAGGGGGAAACCAATAAGAATATCAGCAGATTTTTCAGTCCAGACCCTAAAAGCTAGAAGGACCTGGAATAACATTTTTCAAGCTCTGAAAGAAAACGGATGCCAACCAAGAATCTTATACCCAGCAAAACTTACTTTCAGATTTGGCGACGAAATAAGATCCTTCCATGATAAACAAAAGCTAAAGGATTTACAAAAAGAAAGCCGGCATCACAGAACATTCTCAGCAAAATATTCCATGAGGAAGAGATAAAAAATAAAGAAGCAAATCAGCAAAGGGAGGAATTATCCTAAAGGAACTGTCAAATAAAGGAGGAACCAAGGTGTGTCTAAAAAATAAATAAATAAATAAATAAAATTTAAAAAATGAACCAAATGACTGGGAATACAAATCATATCTCAATAATAACCCTGAATGTTAACGGCCTGAATTCATCAATCAAAAGACAGAGACTGGCAGATTGTATTAAAAAGAAAGATCCAACAATATGTTGCCTGCAAGAGACTTACCTCATAGAAAGAGATACCCATAGACTAAAGGTGAAAGGATGGGGAAAAACATACCATGCACATGGACTCAGCAAAAAAGCTGGAATATCCATCCTCATTTCAGATAATGTGGACTTCAAGCCAAAGTTAGTCAGAAGGGATAAAGAAGGACATTTCATACTGCTTAAGGGAAGCATAAATCAGCAAGATATAACAATCATAAACATCTATGCCCCAAACAGTGGCTCATCCATGTATGTCAAACAAATCCTTCTCAATTTCAGAAACCAAATAGACCATAACACAATAATACTAGGTGATTTTAACATGCCTCTCTCACCACTGGACAGATCTTCCAAACAAAAATTGAACAAAGAAACCATAGATCTCAATAACACAATCAATAATTTAGACTTAACAGACATTTATAGAATATACCATCCAACCAAGAGCGAATACACTTTCTTCTCAGCAGCACATGGATCCTTCTCTAAAATAGACCATATATTATGCCACAAAGCTAATGTCAGCAAATACAAGAAGATAGAGACACTACCTTGTATTCTATCAGATCATAATGGATTGAAGTTAGAAATCAATGAAAGAGTAAAAAACAGAAACTACTCCAACACCTGGAGATTAAACAATATGCTATTATATGATGAATGGATAACAGAAGATATTAGGAAGGAAATTAAAAAATTGTTAGAGGTAAATGAGAACAAAGAAACATCATATCAAAATCTCTGGGACACTATGAAAGCAGTACTTAGAGGAAAATTTATTTCATGGAGCGCATTTAATAAAAGAAGTAAAACTCAAAAAATGAACGACCTAACACTACAGCTCAAAGCCCTAGAAAAAGAAGAACAGACCAACACCAAAAGTAGTAGAAGACAGGAAATAGTTAAATTTATGATTACACAAATGGTATGCCTTTACGCCATGTGCAAACAGAGAAACAACATGTATCCCATTTGTTTATAATAAAAATAAATAAATACATTTTAAAAAAATAAAGGTATTGTGTCCATCTACATCTAAAAACAATAAAAAAAAGGATTGATTTTAGATTACCACACCCAATCTCCCAATCCATATACCTTTATCACATCACAAATTTCTAGAATTCCTTGAAGAAAGGGGAGACAGAGTACCTTTCTTTGAGGACTTTGTGATAATATCACAAGTAGGTGCAACACATTTTTTTCATAGTTTCTGTAAATAAAGGAACTTTCAGTCATTTACAAGTATAACTATGTATCAGGAAAAGGAAAATAGTCATACCTTTCAGGGATTTTTGGAACCTGAGCTAATATTTATTTTTAATGAGTCAGGATACAACAGTGTTTCATCAGGTTGGATGGGAGCTTGTGGAAATCGGTATGGACTGGAGTTTTAACTTAAATTTTTTCACATCAGGCCTCATGGATGCCTGATGAATCTATGAATTCATCCTGTGGTTATTTCTTGTTTCTTAATGCATTTTTGGAATAAATGTATTCAACAGTTGGAAGAATTCCTAAATTTTGATTCCATATTCATGGATTAAGGGCCATTGTGCTTAGAAGAGCCAGGTGTCTCTGGAGTTCTCCCTTTTTACCAACCAGTCTCTCATTTTCTGAATTCCAGAGATTAATGCCATACTAAAGACTTAGAAAGGTTCAGTTTGCATTTAACTCTTGTTTTGTCTGTACAGAAGATAGATATTGTACAATGCTTATGGTAAGTGTCTTCTGCCACTTGTATCATATCTAGATACAGGAGTTGCATCTAGCATGTGTGGTCTCTTTGCTAGATAAGGAACCTGGTACCTGGTAATTTGATATTGATATATGAAATCCCTTGCAAACTCTAATTAACAGAGAGTATCAGAATTAACCAACAGTGTAGTGCATTGTCACCATAGCTAGGCCAACTTTTTAGCTCTTTATTTTTATGTATGTATGTATGTATTGGGATTGAACCCGGGGCACTTAACCACTGAGCCATATCCCTAGCCCTTTTTTGTTTTTATTTTGAAATGGGTTTTCACTAAGTTGTAGAGGGCCTCCCTAAGTTGCTGAGACTGACTTTGAGCTTGCAATCCTCATGCCTCAGCCTCCTAAGTTTCTGGGCTTACATGCATGTGCCACTGCACTCAGCTATGTTTGCCCTAATTTAGCATGTACAGATTTTGTTGATCTCATCATCCTAAAGTACATCATGATAACATCATGCTGATTCATAGGACTTTGTGATAGAGAACTAACTGGCACATAGATCCTTTGTGAAGATACAGAAGATGGTAGGACGTGAAGCCCATAAAAAAACTTAAGAACATAACACCTTAGTGAAATTCTTGAGGTTACAATATTTTTGGATAAAGCTACTGCATCTTATATTCCCCACTGGCAAAAAGAATACAATAAATAGTGGATCTTTGACTTTATAGTTAGCATGTATCACCTTATTTATTTATTTATTTAAAAAAATTTTAGTTGTAGATGGACATAATATTTTTATTTAATCTATTTACTTATATGTGGTGCTGAGGATTGAACCCAGTGTATCACACTTGCTAGACAAGTACTTTACCACCGAGCTATAACCCCAACACAGCGTGGATTACCTTCTTTTTTTTTTTTTTGGTACCAGAGATTAAACTCAGGGGCACTTGATCATTGAGCCACATCCCCCGCCTTTTTTTGTATTTTATTTAGAGACAGGGTCTCACTGAGTTGCTTTGCACCTTGCTTTTGCTGAGACTGGCTTTGATCTTCCTGCCTCAGCCTCCAGAGCCACTGGGATTACAGGTGTGTGCTACCATGCCAGGCCCAGCATGTATTATCTTTTAGTAACCATTACAACCTCTTTACTGATAACCCACAAGGCACCTTAAATTACTATATGGAACTTGTAGCAGTCTCTGACAGAACTAACTGTGTCTTCTTTGAAAAAGGCTATTGACTTGCTGTGGTATCTGATAGAGAACAAATATCTAAATACACAGATACCAGCAATATGATCTACCTATGCAGGGCATGCTTAGTGGCATTCTTTCATTAAAAAGAAGTGGTAAATGTGAAATTGGGCAAAATGCAAGTACTAAAAGCACATGTATATTTAACAAGCAAATGGGTCTTTCTGAACTGCTTTCACTCTCACAACCACATACCTATGACTTTATTCCCAGGGATTTCATTCTATTCTTTGTTAATTGAAGTTTTCTACCATGTGTTGGCACTCATCAAACTACAGGCAGACTCTGGTAGAAACTGCCAGTTGCCTCTTACCATCTATTCTTTTTTCCTTGTTTACAAACAGCCCCCCCTGCCTTCAGCAATTGTCACTTAACTAAGAAATTCCCTAGCAATTGAGCTTGGTCAGTGATATATAAGCAAAATTGTTCTTTCAGAAATTTTCCTTTAAGTAATTGGTACCCTTCTTTCTTCTCAGTTTCTATTTGAAATGTAGATATGATATTTGGATCTCTAGCAGATATATTAAATCATGAAAATGAGGGCCATGCTCTGTATAGTGGAGTGATAAACCTGAAGAAGCTGGATCCCTGAGACCATAGCTTTTCTTTTAGTTTTATTTCACATGAAAGTTTCTTGTGAAAACTACTGATATTTTAGGTTTTCTGCATATGAAGCTGAACATAATCCTAACTGAGACATTGAATTCCTAGATGGGAAAAGTATCACTCTCTAAGATCGGGAATAGAGTAGAAGATACAGGTTTTGTAGGAATGATGGAAAAGTCCCATTTTGGTCATGATTAATTTGCTGTTTGTGGAAATGCTCACTAAGGGGTGTAGATGGCATAGGACGCTTGAGAAATATTTTCTTTTTATCTATTAGAAGGCAGTGCTTATTTTCAGGCGAGTGAAACCTTAAGGAAAACACCCTGTAGTAAAGTATTTTGTAACCAGCCTCATAACTTGTCAGCTTCTTAACTTGTAACTGTTTTTTTTGCAGGATAGGAAGTTTGATTTTCGAGAAGAGTAGAGCAGAAAACATAAGGCCTGAATTATGCATGTTGTGTTTTGCTCTGAGGTTAGCTTTTAGTTGGGACTAGGGAGTTAGAGATGAAAAAACACAGTTTTGTGGAGGGGAGAGCACTGTAGGAAGTTTAAACTCTATTTTGGAAGAATAAATTTGTCATCTATATTTCTTTAAAGCAACAGTTCTAATTTGCAAGGCTTAGGTTTCTGCAAATTCTTTAATACAAAGAGATTTATTTTCTTTCTCCTTTATTGATTTAAGATTAGAGTATGTATTGATAGGGACATGTTGAATGTGTTTTAATGAGAAATTGATAAGTATTTAGTCTAGGCACATTGTGTAAAAGATATGAATCTCTTGTTTGCATGATGACCTTTGCAGTTGTTTAATAATTAATCTCCATAATTTAATAACGTTCTGTTTAAAAATTCCTATGCTAGAGACTGAGGCAGAAAGGTAACAAGTTTGAGGCTAGTGTGGGCAACTTAGCAAGATCTTGTCTCAAAGTGAAAAGGGCTGGGGATTTAGCTCAGTGGTAGAGAATGCTTACCTAGCTCGTGAGAGGCCCTGGATTCAATCCTTAGTATTCAAACAAACAAACAAACAAACAAAACCAAAAATACTGTGGCTATCATTAATAATCTTATCTTCAATTGTAGTATAACTTAAATAGCAGAGTGAAAGTGATACAGCAAGGCATAGTAGAAAATTGTTTTAAATTTTCAATTCTCATCTATAAAGGGATTATACCTTTTATATTCATATTCTTTAAGCTGTTTCTAAGAAATTGAATTAACATTTTAACCCATTAAGTCCCAGGTTTTTAATTATGTGAATGTTTGAAAAAAATTGACATAGGTGTGTTAAAATAGATTAGAAATCACAACCTACAGCTTATATATATTATTATTTTAATTAGTATTAATAATAATATAATCTATTTTGAATACATAATAGAATATGTAATCATGTAACATTGTATAATTATATGCTATATACTATAAATTTTTAGATGTTCCACATCTGGGACAATGGGACAGAATGGGTTAATGTGTGAGTATTTTTTTTCTGCTAAATTATCCACGAAGAAAAACATTTTGTGACACAATGGTAATACGTTTCTATAATTCCTTGATAGGCACAGATAAAATATGATATTGCAGAAATTCTCATAAAAACAACCACTGCTTTTTTGTTTTAACCTGCCCCCATCCCTCTGCCTATATTCTTTCTGCCCCACTTCTTCACCCACTTCTTTGTTTGTGAAGGTATTGATTTTTAAGTATTATACAATAAACAGGTCTTTATGATACTTACTTTTTTGTTTGTTTTTATTTCTTTTTTATTGTTGCTCATGTGGTGCTTGGAAACCAACCTAGGGCCTTGAGCATAAAGCAGGCACTCTAATTTGACCCACAGTTTGATCTAGGATAACCTCAGCCAGTCTAGAAAGGCACTATAGACAAGTTATTGAAACAATATAAACTGGTATAGTTTAAACTCAAAGGTAATCTTATCTAGAGGAAATTTTAATCAGCTTTTCAGGTCAGCAACCATAGTTTTATGCCCTCTTGTGGTAGATGTGTAATTTTCACATTTTCTCGTGCTTTATTTACCATGTATAGAATTTTAGAGCCAGAAGGGACCTCAGATCAAGATGATGTAAGTGGGAGACCAAGTCTCAGAGAAGTTAGAGGATTTATTTAACATTAAGACAAACCGCTGGGGTGATGCTTGCCTGTAAACCCAGTGGCTCGGGAGACTGAGGCAGGAGGATCAGGAGTTCAAAGTCAGCAAAAGCCAGGCGCTAAGCAACATAGTGAAACCCGTCTCTCAATAAAATACAAATTAGGGCTGGGGATGTGGCTTGGTGATCGAGTGCCCCTGAGTTCAATCCTTGATACCTCGTCACCAAAAACAAAGACAAAAACAAAACAAAAAAAACCCCAAAAAACAAAGATTAAGACAAACCTTAAATTTCTTGTCAAGGGTAGTGTTCTTTTCAAAATATGACACAGAAGTATATGTCTGTGTCTTAGTTTGTTTTCTGTTTCTACAACCCAGTAGCACAGATTGGACAATTTACAAAGAACAGAGGTTTATTTAGCTCACAGCTGTGGAGACTGGGAAGTCCAAAACCATGGTTCTGGCATTCCTTGAAGGCCTTCTTGCTGTATCATAACTTGGTAGACTGTGACATCACATGGTAAGACTGACTAAGTGAACCAGAGAGAACTGACTTTTATAATAAAGCCATTCCCATGATACCTATTAATTGATAAGTAGGTTAATCCATTCATGAGGGCTCTCCCCTTATGATTCAGTCACCTCCTGAAGGTCCTATTCAGTACTTTTGCTTTGGGACCTAAGTTTCCAACTTGAATTTTGGGGGGACACATTCAAGCCATAGCAATTTACAGTGCATCCTTGAGGACTTCGTTATATTAATTTGAAGATTTTATGTGGGAAGGTATTTATATTTTGGGTTTTTTGCTTATTTAGAATTAGTATTGATATCTTTAACGTACTGATGTTTTGAAAAGTAAACCCTTGCACTTGGAAGAGTAACCAAGAGAGGAAGGGAAGTGGATATCATATTTACCTATGAGAAGACGCAATCGTTGTCTTTTAAGTCGTTAAAGGACTGCTCATGGGAGAAGGTTGAGCTTGTTTTCAGCTTGTTATAGTGAGAACAGCAAATATTAATTATTGTGTCCCTGGGCTTGCCTTGGAATGGTCTTGTTTATTTCAGGAAGATTAGGAGAGAGTCAAGGTCCTAGGTTTAGTTTAGACTTCACTGTTAGGTCATACTCAGACAATGTTCTGCATTCAAAGAACTTGATTCTGGCTGATACACCCAGCTCCCACTCCATAGTACAGAACTAAAGGTTGCGAATCATGCAAGCAAAAGCTTCAAGGATGTAGACCTTTTAAGCAATCCCATATATTATTTGAATAAGGATGCAGGATGAAAGATATTGCCTTGAAAAGATTTCGAAGCCAGTTGACACCAAGACACTGACCATTGGATTGGAGAAGCATTTGAGTACTAGAATTAGGATGATGTAAATTTGCATTTGTGGTCTGCTTCTTATTTATACTGTGAGACTTTAGGAAGATTATTAGACATCTTTTTTTAAAATAAATTTTATTTTTTGTGGTGCTGGAGACTGAACTTAAGGCCTTGTGCATGCTAGGCAAGTGCTCTACCACTGAGCTATATCCCCAGCCCCTCTCAGTTAATTTCTTTATGTCTAAAATGGAGATTAATATTTCTGTTTTGTAGATTGTTAGGATTCAATACATTGTGCATAGCAGTGTTGACTGGATTTGGATCTGAGCAAAAACAAAATTGAAGTCCTAGGAAGTCTTAGGTTCTGAACAAATATTTTAATGTACAAAAGATATTTCTAATAATTGGAAAGTGGTGATTTCATTTTCACTAGGAGGTGTTAAGAGTATGAACCAACTCTTTGTGGATATTGTAGATGGTATTCAAATACTGGAAGAATTCAAACACTGAATTATTTTAATCATTAGGTATGAGTTTTAAAGCTTATAGGAACAATGATAGTTTATTTCATGTATCCATATTTTTGCATTGTTCATTGTTCTTCCTTCCTGGTGTTCCAGTATTGCTTCTTTTATAAGTTTCTGTCTGTTCAAGCAAACTTCCTTGTTTAAGAGTAGGTTTGTGAGTGACACATTCTTTTAGTTTTTCTTTATCTGTGTATATCTGAATTCCTTCTTCTTTCCTGGAGGATAGTTTTGCTGGAAATAGAATTCATGGTTGACTAGTACTCTTGACTTATTTGCTACTTTGGGTGCTCCCCAGCTGGTGCCACCTGAGTTGGCAGAAGGTGTTTCCTAGTTTGGGCTGTCCCATGTCTTTTGGTTGAGGAGGGGAATCTCAGACCCACAGAAACAAGGTGATTTCACTGGACCAGGCTGCTTTTTGTGGCACAGTCACCATTTCTGGTACTATACTACTGCCCTGATGTTTTTTTGAAGTATATGGGAGATTCTGACCCATGAGAACAAAGAGGCTCCCTGGGCTGCATGCTGTGATAGAGTCTGACTTGTAATGCCACCCCCTCCCTACCTCACCCCAACCCCAGTATCTCTGTGTAGCAAGGGAATTCTCAGACCCATAGGAATAGAGTCTGGCTGGGTCACTTAATACAGTGGGGTTCTTTTTGCTGATGTTGATAAGATACCATGATATCTCTTAGATAGGAAGATCTCAGGCCTATGGGGACAAAGACTTTTCAAGCCTGGCCACTAAATGTGACCTCATTTGCTAGTGCTGACTGGTCATGCTGCTGTCTCTCTGGGAAGGGAGTCTCAAGTCCAGTGGTGAAAGAAAAGCATTTCCTGGCTGCTTATTATCAATGTGGCTCTCCATCTGCCTCCTTGGCCATGGTTGGGGCTTGCCTTTTATTATCATTAGAACTTCTATTTGATGTAGGACAGGAGTGAACCTACCTGGGGTTGCTGCCTTCTGGTAACTTGGGGATTGGGATACATCAGATCTGGGTTGTCCTTTTTTGTTGGTTAGAGAGACATAGGATGTCCTAACACGTAAGGCTGGGAGTGTAGTTCAGTGGTAGAATGCTTGCCTAGCATGTGCAAAGCCATTGGTTTAATCTGGAGTACCACTAAAAACCAAACCCCCACAAGCTACATAAATGTTTGGGCTGGGGATGTAGCTCAGTGGTAGAGCACTTGCCTAGCATGCGTAAGGCCCTGAATTCAGTCCCCAGCACTGGAACCCCCCCCCATACACACCCACCCCCAAAAAGTGCAGTGGTGTTATGTTTGAGACCATGTCTATACCATGTGAATATAAAAAATAAAAAGGACCCTGGGGATGCAGCTCATTGGTAGAACACCCTGGGTTTAATCCCTACAGCCAAAAGAACCCCCAAAATTAAAAAAACTACCACTGTGTTGCTGCTCCATTCTTGCAGTTCTGAACTAGTTCACTTTCCTCTTAATCACCTTTCAGAGTCCTTTGGTTGTTTCTTGGATTACTTTTAGGTTTATACTTAGTGGAGAAGAGCAGAGAGAAATGAATTTACACCATCTTGTCTGGACCAAAGACCTATCTTTTTTTCTTTTTTAATTCCTTTTTTTGGGATCTAACTCACATGCCATCTCACACTTTAAAAATGTAAAATGTAAAAGTTTTTCATATAGTTTTAGAGTTGTGCATCCATCACCACTATTTAAAACATTTCAGTCAATCCAGAAGAAACCCTGTACCTGGTATCAGTCATTCTTCAGTTCCCTCTCTCCTAAAACTTTGACAACCACTAATCTACTTTCTTTCCCTTTGGATTTTGCCTGTTCTGGGCATTTCATATAAACAGTATCATCTCATATGTAGGTTTTGTGTCTGACCTCTTTCACTTAGTGTAATGTTTTTAAGGATCATCTGTGCTATAGCATGTATCAGTACTCCATTTTTATGTCTAAATAACATCTCATTGTTTAGACATACTGTTTTGTTTTTAAGAGTTTTGTTTTTTTTTTAGGGATGTATAAATGTTGAATTGATAATTTTTCTTTTAGTATTTTGAAGCTGTTCCACTATCTTTTAATTTGCCTTGTTTATAATGAGAATTTGACTGTCATTGTTATCTTTGTTGCTCTGTATGTGACAGATAACTCTGGCTTTTTTATTTCTAACTGTTCTTGAGATTTTTCTCTTTATATCCAACTAATTCGATTATGATTTGTTTTGGCCAATTTTCTCCATGTTTTTGGGTTTGGGATTTGACTGAGTTAGCACGATGAACCTACTAATCAGTAGGTTTATAGTTCTCAGGCTTAGAATAATCACCAGGCACTGTGGCACACCCCTGTAATCCCAGTGGCTTGGGAGGCTAAGGCAGGAGGATTCCAGGTGCAAAGCGAGCCTCAGCAACTTAGTGAGGCCCTAAGCAACCTAGTGAGACCCTATCTCAAAAATTTAAAAAAGGGCTGGGGCTGTAGCTCAGTGATAAAGCACCCCTTGGCTCAATGCCTGGTACCAAAAACCAAAAAAAACCCTTATTAAAATGCTATTTTCGTGGAGGCTGGGGATATAGCTCAGTTGGTAGAGTGCTTGCATTGCAAGCATAAGGCCTTGGGTTCAAATCCCCAGCACTGCAAAAAAAAAAAAAAAAAAAATGCTGTTTTCTTATTTACTAGAATACTTGTATTATAATGCCAAAATTGCCAGAAAAATCAAAACTTACCAAAATAAGTAGATCTAATTGTGTCAGTATAGACCAATTTTGAAGGAATAAAGAAAAGAAAAATGTTCATTCACTGGAAAGAAAGCATCCAGGAAATCATTCTACAAAAGACTTTCCTGTTTGAACCATTTAGCATTTAATGAAAGCAGTCTCTCTATTTCACTGAAACAAGTCTTTTTGTGGTTATTCAAAAATGTAGGTAGGAATGTAATGTGAATTTTCCTATTTTCCAGTATAATCTCCTATTATTCAAAAGATTTACTTGGAATACACAAACTGTTTTTTTCCAAGAGTTAAACTTAGCAAAGTGCCCACAGGCTTTTATATAGCTAAACAAGAATGCATTTAAAAATTGAACACAGTACACAGAGAACAAGGTATGCCATTAAAAAATATCAGTTACAACTTTATTCTTTATAAATTCACAATTTATTGATAATGCATAAATCAAACAAATTAGAGAATAAAGAAAAACAGAGGGAAATAAGTATAACATGAAATTAAAACATTTATCTAACATACTAATAAAGTTATTCAGATTTTGTCATATTACTGAATTAAAATGCCTTTATTAATAACAGTGAAGAAAGTGGTTGACAGTGCTTGGAATGTTGTGAAAATTCTATGGTTGGCTACCAAAAAATTTTTAAAGAAAATCTGATTGAATCCAAGCCTTTGTCCTGGAGGCAGAAAAGCAAGTGAGGGCAGACCCAAATGGAGGTTTGGAAAGTTCAGACTCAAGGGGTAACCAACAATGTTGGTATTTTGCCAAGACCTGTTTAGCATAGATTCTGACCAATAACATTGTTGGTACTGTTTCAAGACATGTTTAGCATGAATTTTGACCTATAACATTGATACCTTTGTAAGACCCGATTAGCCTAGATATTGATCAGTGCTCCTCCCCTGTAGCTATATAAGCCCCTAGACTAGTACTTTAAGTGGTAACCTGCTATCAGGTCCCCTTTCTGCTTGTAGGAGTTATTGTTGCTTTTTTTTTTTTTAATTTTTGTTTTAGTTGTAGGTGAGCACAATACCTTTATTTTATTTTTATGTAATGCTGGGGATCAAACTCTAGGTCTCACACATGGTAGGCGAGCACTGTAACACTGAGCCACAAACCCAGCCCGCGTTATTTCTTTCCACTTAAATAGGTCCTACTCCTTTCACTCTTGCCTTCCGTTATTGTGCGTGGATTTCATTGTCTGAATTTGAGACAAGAACCTAGGAAGAAATTGGCAGTGAGCTTCTGGGGTGTGCTGCAACACTGGAGGACACAGTTGACAATTAAGAACTGCAACATACCACTTTATAGTAGTGGAGAAGAATCCGGCTTTGCCAGCTATGACTCTTGGAGCAGGCATCCCCTGCGGTGATTAGCTCCTGACACTAAAACAGGCTTTCTTGACTACCCAGATCTGCAGCAGACTCCACCCACCAGCAGAAGCAGAGAATCTAGTTTCATCTCACACTCCACTTTCATTATCAAATCTGTCCTCTGAATAAGCACTGAATATGCTCCCATCTCCAGCATCATTCACAATCACTCTAATAGCTCAAACTCTCATTATTTTTCACCTGGTTGATAACAGAAACCTCATCATCTCCCTAGTTCCTATATCATTTCACTCAGAGTAAAGCTCAAGTTTCTGGCAGTATAGAAATAAATTCTGCAAAATCAAAGTTCATTATGCTAACTCCCTCAGTCAAAATCATTCAGTGATTTTCCAAATGACTACACAATAAAATAGTTCAAAGTCATTTTCTTGGGGACTTTATCTCACCCAAGATGGAGTTAAGTTGATTAAATTTACCCACCAACATGAGAACTAGAATTAAAAATAAAATGAAAGCGGATTTATAAATCAAAACAGGAAACTTGGGTCTTGCTGTTTGAATATGGCCCTCAGTTTTGCTTACACACGGGTAAAATTCAGTTTCTTTTGATCAGCCTTCGCCCTATCCAGATGAGCAAGTCAATTCTGTGCACTCACCGGGCCAGAAATCTGTTTTTTTTCCTAGCATTGTGCTTTTTCTCAAGCTTTTTCCTTTGAGTTGATAGTCTCAATAAAGGAGAGAAGAACAGGTGCAAGACATCATGATGTTCTAAGCAGACTGTTTTGGAATAGAATAGGAGTAGAGCCAAAGTTAGGATATAGAGTATGTGTTGTAGTTTAGATAAGAGGTGTCCCCCAAAGCTTATGTGTGAGACAATGCAAGAATGTTCAGAGGTAAAATGATTAGGTTATGAGAGCTTTAACCTAATCAGTGGCTTAATATACTGATATGGATTAACTGGATGGTAATTGTAGGTAGGTAGGGTGTTGCTAGAGGAAGTAGGTCAATGGGGCATGCCTTTGGGGTTTATATTTTGTCCCTGTCAAGTGGAGCTCGCCCTTTTTGCTTCTTGGCAGTCATGAACTGAGCAGTTTTTCTTTGCATGCCCTTCTATCATGATCTACCTCACTCTGGTTATAGGATCAGTGGAACATGAACTGAACCTCTGAAATTATAAGCCAAAATAAAGTTTTCCTCTTCTAAGTTGTTCTTGTTGGGTCTTTTGGTCACAGTAATGCAAAACTGACTGAAATAGCGTGTTTTAACCAAGACCTTTTCCCTGTTGAAAAATAAAAAATTTTTACCAGACTTATGCCTAAGTCAATGAAGGTTTTTTTGAAAATATTTTCTAGAGGAACTTCTTGAGTGATAATACAAATAATTTTGATTTTCTCAATTTTTCTTTGTATCTTACTAAAAGGGTTCTGATTGAGAGTTTGTCAGTATCCATCAGTCTTTTGACTTTAAATGGTTGTATTTTATGGCATGATACCTTAGCAAAAAATAAATTAATAAAACAAAAACTGAGTAATATAAATACAGTAGGTAACAGATATAGGATCTAAAAAGTGAGTGTGTTTGAGCTGTCTAAAGAAGTTTAACAGGGATATAACTTGAGTTGGAAACACATTTTGAATAGGTACAAGATAGCATCAAATGTTTTTACTTTAAAAAATTTACGTGTTTGATTCAGAGATAACTGCAATAAGACCCGATAAGAAACCAAAAAAACCAAATATGAAACCTGACTTCACTATTAGTAGCACAGTTATCTAAAGTAATAGGTTCTCTTCTCTATACAATTATCAGTCACATCAGCTCATTTATCTCAAATATTTTATATTCAGCTCAGTACTATTGTGACAAACTGTCATATGCTTATGCTAACATGCATTTTGTGTGTATATTAAATTTTGGCTTTTACTATTAGAACTCTTTTAAGAGGTATGTAACAGAATCTCCATTATACATAGTGGGAATAATAAAGCACAGAGAAGTAATGTAATTTTCCCAGGGTCATATAGCAAATAAATGGTGGCAATGGATTATAATATATATGGTCTAAATCATGAGTCCATGTTCTTTCAAAATTATCTATCAGATTCCATGGCACATATTGAAATACGAGTTCCTCTTTACCTAGTGTCAGTTACTCTATTGTCTTCTCATGTGTAGAGTTTTAGGATATCATCATTTAAATTTATTGCACAAAGGCAAGAAACTGATTCTTGTTCAACCAACATCAAGAAGAAATGATCCCATTTTGGGTTCAAACCCCAGAGTTGCCACAAAAAAAAAAAAAAAAAAAAAAAAAGCGAGAGAGAGAAAGAAGAAAAGAGACCCACAGTTAAAAGATGATTTTGTTTTCTTACCCAATGAAAGAATTAGTTTGTTCTGCTATTTATTTTGGGGACATCTAGCATGTATAGTGCACTAATCAAGGTTGAGAGTGTAACTTAGTGATAGAATAGATGCTTATTATCTGGGAGGCTCTGAGTTGGATCCCAGCACAACTCCCTCTGCAAAAAAAGAAAAAAAAATGCAAAATAGTATTTCAGATGTTTGAATATTTAATCTGCTTTAAGAAGAAATGGCAGAAATTCTTATGGACTCTCTCTGTTTTACCTGGATGATAAATTGTTTAATAAGCTTTGTATTTTTGAATAATTTTGGATGCAGAGAAGAGGCACAAATAAAAGAGTGGTCTCACATCCCCCCTTGCACAGCTATATAAGATGCTAACATCTAATATTTGGATTTTACCTGTTTTCTTTAATGTCCTTTTGTAGTTCAGGGTATAACTCAAGATTAGATTGTATATAGTCTTCTTGTCTCCTTAGTGTCTTTTGATCTGTGGACAGTTTTAGTCTTTCCTTTAAAAATTTTTTTTTCTTTTTTTTTTGGTACTAGGGATTGAACTCAGGGACACTTAATGACTGAGCCACATCACCAGCCCTATTTTGTATTTTATTTAGAGACCAAATCTTACTGAGTTGCTTAGGGACTCACTGCGTTTCTGAGGCTGGCTTTGAGTTTCTGGGATTACAGGTGTGCCTCACCGTGCCCATTTTCTTTCTGTGAGTGTGTGTGTGTGTGTGTGTGTGTAATTTTTTTTTTTTTTTTTTTTTTTTTTTTTTTTTTTTTTTTGGTGGTGCTGGGGATCGAACCCAGGGCCTTGTGCTTGCAAGGCAAGCACTCTACTGACTGAGCTATCTCCCCAGCCCCAAACTTTTTTTTTTTTTTTTTTTTTGCGGTAGTGGGGATTGAACCCAGGGCCTTGTGCTTGCCAGGCAAGCACTCTTCCAACTAAGCTATCTCCCCAGCCCTGTGTGTGTGTAATTTTAAAGAGTACTGATCAGGCTTTTTTAAAAATTTTATTTATTTTTTTGTGGTATTGAAAATTTTTCATTATCTTTTTTTGATAGTGATGAATATTAAAACATTTTTTTCATGCATATATATAGGGTAATAGTCTATCTTACTCTACCATCCTTCCCATCCCCTCAGCCCCCTCCCCTCCTCTCATTTCCCTCTACACAATCCAAAGTTTCTTCATTCTTCCCTTACCCCTCCCCCCATTATGAATCAGCATCCACTTATCAGAGAAAACATTCCGCCTTTGGTTTTCTGGGATTGGCTTATTTGACTTAGCATGATATTCTCCAACTCCATCTATTTACCTGCAAGTTTTATTCTTCTTTATGGCTGAGTAATATTCTATTTTATATATATATTTTTATTTTTATTATATATATATATATACACACACACCACAGCTGCTTCATTCATCTATTGAAGGGCATCTAGGTTGGTTCCACATTCTAGCAATTGTGAATTGAGCTGCTGTAAACATTGATGTGGCTGTGTAACTGTAGTAAGCTGATTTTAAGTTCTTCAGGTATAAATAGAGGAACTGGGTCAAATGGTGGTTCCATTCCAAGTTTTCTGAGGAATCTCCATACTGCTTTCCAGAGTGGCTGCACCAATTTGCAATCCCACCAGCAATGTATGAGTGTACCTTTTTCCCCATATCCTTGCCAGCACCTATTATTGCTTGTGTTCTTGACAGTAGCCATTCTAATTGGAGTGAGATGAAATCTTAGGGTAGTTTTGATTTGCTTTTCTCTAGTTACTAGAGGTGTTGAACATTTTTTCATATATTTGTTGATTGATTGTATATCTTCTGTGAAGTGTCTGCTCAGTTCCTTGACCCATTTATTGATTGGTTTATTTGTTCTTTTAATGTTAAGTTTTTGTTTATATATCCTGGAGTTTAGTGCTCTGAGGTGCGTGTGGTAAAAAGATTTTCTCCCATTCTGTAGACTCTCTTTTCACATTATCGATTGTTTCCATTGCTGAGAAGCTTTTTAGTTTGAATCCATTTATTGATTCTTAACTTATTGATTCCATTTATTGATTCTTAATTTTACTTCTTGTGTTTTAGGAGTCTCGTTAAGGAAATCAGGTCCTAAGCCAACATGATGAAGATTTGGGCCTACTTTTTCTTCTATTAGGCACAGGGTCTCTGTTTTAGTGCCTAAGTCTTTGATTCACTTTGAGTTGATTTTTGTGCAGGGCAAGAGATAGAAATTTAATTTCTTTTTGTTACATATGGATTTTCAGTTTTCGCAGCATCATTTGTTAAATAGGCTATCTTTTCTCCAGTGTATATTTTTGACACCTTTGTCTAGTATGAGATAACTGTATATGTGTTTGTCTCTGTGTTTTGTAGTTTGTACCATTGGTCTACATGTCTATTTTGGTGCCAGTACCATGCTGGTTTTGTTACTGTTGCTCTGTAGTAGAGTTTAAGGTCTGGTATTGTGATGCCTCCTGTTCTACTCTTCTGACTAAGAATTGCCTTGGCTATTCTGGGTCTCTTATTTTTCCAAATGAATTTCATGATTGCCTTTTCTAGTTCTGTGAAGAATGTCATTGGAATTTTAATAGGCATTACACATTAAATCTGTATAGCACTTTTGATAGTATGGCCATTTTGATAGTATTAATTCTGCCTGTCCAAGAGCATGTGAGATCGTCCCATCTTCAAAGGTCTTCTTCAATTTCTTTCTTTAGTGTTCCGTAGTTTTCATTATAGAAGTCTTTCATCTCTTTTGTTAAATAGATTCCCAAGTATTTTTTTTTTTTGAGGCTATTGTGAATGGGGTAGTTTTCCTAATTTGTCTTGCAGAGGATTCATTTCTTATGTATAGAAATGCATTTGATTTACGGATATTGACTTTATGGCCTGCTACTTTGCTGAATTCATTTATGAGTTTAGAATTTTCTGGTGGAATTTTTTGGATCTTCTGAATATAGAATCATGTCATTGGCAAATAGTGATAGTTTGAGTTCTTCTTTGGCTGTTGGTATCCCTTTAATTTCTTTCATCTGTCTGATTGCTCTGGCTAGAGTTTCAAGGATGATGTTGAATAGAAGTGGTGAAAGAGGGCATCCCTGTCTTGTTACAGTTCTTAGAGGGAACGCTTTCAGCTTTTCTTCATTTAGAATGATGTTGGTCATGGTCTTAGCATAGATGGCTTGTACAATGTTGAGGTATGTTCCTACTATCCCTAGTTTTTCTAATGTTTCGATCATGAAGAGGTGTTGTATTTTATCAAACACTTTTTCTGCATCTATTGAGATAATCATATAATTCTTGTCTTTAAGTCTATTGATGTGATGTATTACGTTCATTGATTTCTGGATGTTGAACCAACTTTGCATTCCAGGGATGAACCCCACTTGATCGTGGTGCACTATCTTTTAAATATTTTTTTGTATGCGATTTGCCAAAATTTTATTGAGTTTTTTTTTTTGCATCTATATTCATCAAGCATATTGGTCTGAAGTTTTCTTTCCTTGATGTGTCTTTGTCAGGTTTTGGTATCAGAGTGGTATTAGCCTCATAGAATGAGTTTGGAAGTTTTCCCTCCTTTTCTGTTTCTTAGAATAATTTGAGGAGTATTGATGTTAATTCTTCTTTGAAGGTCTTGTAGAACTCAACGGAGAATCCATCTGGTCCTGGGCTTCTCTTGGTTGGTAGGCTTTTGATGGCGTCTTCCATTTCATGCTTGGAATTGATCTGTATAAATTGTGTATGTCCTCCTGGTTCAGTGTCGGTGGATCATGTGTGTCTAGAAATTTGTTGATGGCTTCGAAATTTTCTATTTAGTTGGAGTATAGATTTTCAAAATAGCTTCTAATTATGTTTTGTATTTCAGTTGTGTCTGTCATGATATTTTTTTCTTTACAAATTTTTTTAAAATTTATTTTTATTGTAAACAAATGGGATACATGTTGTTTCTGTTTGTACATGGAGTAACAGCATACCATTTGCATAATCATACATTCACATAGGGTAATGAGGTTTGAGTCATTCTGTTATTTTTTCCTTCCCCCCACCCCGCCCACCCCTCTTTTCCCTCTGTACAGTCCCTCCTTCCTCCATTCTTGCCTCCTTCCCACCCCCCATTATGTGTCATCGTCCGCTTATCAGTGAGATCATTCGTCTTTTGGATTTTTTAGATTGGCTTATCTCATTTAGCATGATATTCTACAGTTTCATCCATTTGCCTGCAAATGCCATAATTTTATCATTCTTTATGGCTAAGTAATATTCCATTGTATATATATATATACCACAGTTTCCTTATCCATTCATCAATTGAAGGACATCTAGGTTGGTTCCACAGTCTGGCTATTGTGAATTGAGCAGCTATGAACATTGATGTGACTATATCTTTGTAGTATGCTGATTTTAAGTCCTTTGGGTATAGGCCAAGGAGTGGGATAGCTGAGTCAAATGGTGGGTCCATTCCAAGTTTTCTGAGGAATCTCCACACTGCTTTCCAGAGTGGCTGCACTAATTTGCAACCCCACCAGCAATGTATGAGTGTTCCTTTTTCACCATATCCTCTCCAACACCTATTGTTGCTTGTGTTCTTGATAATCGCCATTCTAATTGGGGTGAGATGGAATCTTAGGGTAGTTTTGATTTGCATTTCTCTTATTACTAGAGATGTTGAGCATTTTTTCATATAGCTGTTGATTGCTTGTAGATCTTCTTCTGTGAAGTGTCTGTTCATATCCTTAGCCCATTTGTTGATTGGGTTATTTGTATTCTTGGTGTAGAGTTTTTTGAGTTCTTTACACATTCTGGAAATTAGTGCTTTATCTGAAGTATGAGTGGCAAAGATTTTCTCCCACTCTGTAGGTTTTCTCTTCACATTGCTGATAGTTTCCTTTGCTAAGAAAAAGCTTTTTAGTTTGAATCTATTCCAGTTATTGAGTCTTGCTTTTATTTCTTGTGCTATGGGAGACCTGTTAAGGAAGTCTGATCCTAAGTCGACATGTTGAAGATTTGGACCTACTTTTTCTTCTGTAAGATGCAGGGTCTCTGGTCTGATTCCGAGGTCCTTGATCCATTTTGAGTTGAGTTTTGTGCAGGGTGAGAGATAGGGGTTTAGTTTCATTCTGCTGCATATGGATTTCCAGTTTTCCCAACACCATTTGTTGAAGAGGCTATCTTTTCTCCATTGCATATTGTTGGAACCTTTGTCTAGTATGAGAAAATTGTATTTATTTGGGTTTGTGTCCATGTCCTCTATTCTGTACCATTGATCTACCTGTCTATTTTGGTGCCAATACCATGCCGTTTTTGTTACTATTGCTTTGTAGTACAGTTGAAGTTCTGGTGTTGCGATACCCCCTGTTTCATTCTTCCTGCTAAGGATTGCTTTAGTTATTCTGGGTTTCTTATTCTTCCATATGAATTTCATGATTGCTTGCTCTATTTCTTTAAGTACATCATTGGGGTTTTAATTGGAATTGCATTGAATCAGTATAGCATATCTGCTGATATCCGTATTGGTTTCCCCCGAATGCAATTTGATTCTTTTCTCTCACAGCCTTTAAGATTCTGTCTTTATTTGGTATGTTAGGTATTTTCATTATAATGTGCCTTTCTATGGGTCTATTGTAATTTTGTGTATGTGGAGTCCTGTAAACCTCTTGAACTTGATTTTCCATTTCATTCTTCAGATTTGGGAAATTTTCTGATATTATTTCATTGAATAGATTGTTTATTCCTTTGGTTTGTTTTTCTAAGCCTTCCTCAATCCCAATAATTCTTAAATTTGTCCTTTTCATGATATCCCATAGTTCTTGCAGATTCTGTTCATGATTTCTTAACATCTTCTCTGTTTGGTCACCTTGTTTTCAAGATTAAATATTTTGTCTTCAATGTCTGAGGTTCTGTCTTCCAGGTGTTCTATCCTATTGGTTATGCTTTCTATGGAGTTTTTAACTTGGTTTATTGTTTCCTTCTTTTCAAGGATTTCTGTTTGTTTTTTTGTTTTCAATATCTCTAACTCTTTATTGAAATGGTCTTTCACTTCCTGTATTTGCTCTTTTAAATGTCGATTGGTGAGATCATTCAATGTCTGCATTTGCCCTTTCATCTCATCCTTCAATGCCTGCATTTGCTCTTTCATCTCCTCGTTCACTTCCCTGATCATTTTGATTTGTACATTCTGAACTCCCTTTCTGACATTTCTGCCATGCTGTTATTGGATTTTATTGTTATACCATCTAGGTTTGTTTGGGACATTTTCTTCCCTTGTTTTCTCATATTGTTCAGGTATCTACCCCTCTAGTAGTGAAACTCTGGGATATTACAGATTTCCTTTATTGACTAATATTGTCTCTGTAGATTTCCAGTAACTCACCTCTTAGCTTTCAGTAGCCTTAAGTCTTGGAGGAAATTGATAATGCAGTGCTCCACTAGGAAGCTGGCCTTCTTGGGTGACCTTCAGGTGGGGTATATTCCCCAGTGGCTCTGAGTTGATCCCGAGTCTCTTAATACTTCCTCTTCTTGGCTCCTGTGTCTTGTCAAAGGTCCTCTAACCTCCTGTAGGTGTCTCAGGAAGGGAGTTGCCCTTCCAATGATGATGGCCACGCCCTCAGGAGTAATTCAAAATGCCTGCACCAGCCGATAAAGAAGCTTCTGGCTAACTCCCTGATGGCGACAAACCTCTGTGTGGTGGTCGGGAGGGGTTGGTTCAGTGATGGTGTCTGTCTTTGGCCTGGTGGTTGGGCAGCTTGGCTACCCGCCGCCCAGCTCCGGAAGGCAGGCAGGTTGGGTGTCCGCCTGCTACCTCCGCGATGCAAACGGCCTCACTTGCCTGCCAACTCACTCCGCGACTGCGACCAACCAGTGATGGCACCAACCTAGGTGCAGGGGTCAGTCAGGGTCGCTCAGTTATGATGTCTGTCCTTGGCCTGCTGACTGTACGGGATAGCCTCCTTGATGTAGGCGGCCTGTCTCACCCGCCTGCTGGCTCTGCAACTCCCTGGGTCTTGTTTTTTAATCCATCTGCCAGCCTGTGTCTTTTGTTTGCAAGTTGAGCCCATTTACATTCAATGTTATAAAGATGTTTATTATTTTTTACCATTTGTTTATTTCTAATGTTTAATTTGGTCCTATGTGTTTCATATATCTGTTGATTGCTTGTAGATCTTCTTCTGTGAAGTATCTGTTCATATCCTTAGCCCATTTGTTGATTGGGTTATTTGTATTCTTGGTGTAGAGTTTTTTGAGTTCTTTATATATTCTGAAAACTAGTGCTCTGTCTGAAGTATGAGTGGCAAAGACACACAAACCCAAATAAATACAATTTTCTCATACTAGACAAAGGTGCCAAAAATATGCAATGGAGAAAAGATAGCCTCTTCAACAAATGGTGCTGGGAAAACTGGAAATCCATATGCAGCAGAATGAAACTAAACCCCTATCTCTCACCCTGCACAAAACTCAACTCAAAATGGATCAAGGACCTCGGAATCAGACCAGAGACCCTGCATCTTATAGAAGAATAAGTAGGTCCAAATCTTCAACATGTCGACTTAGGATCAGACTTCCTTAACAGGTCTCCCATAGCACAAGAAGTAAAAGCAAGAATCAATAACTGGGACAGATTCAAACTAAAAAGCTTTCTCTCAGCAAAGGCAACTATCAGGAATGTGAAGAGAGAGCCTCCCCTAACCCTTGAGAGTTATTCTCTTTCCGGGCTTAGAACTCATCATTCTAAGCCTTTTTGGATTTTAGAGTTTGTGCTAGAAATCAGAAGTAATTCTGAATGTCTTGTTCTAAATGTGGCCTGATGTTTTTCTCCTTAGGCTTTTAAAATTCTCTCTTTGTTCTGTATGTTAGGCATTTTACGTGTGTGTTGTAAAGACATTCTTTTTTGATCTTGTCTATTTGGAATTCTGAATGTCTCCTATATCTGAATATCCATCTCATTCTCAGGTTTTAGAAATTTTTAAATATCCTTGTAGAGGTAATCTGTGTGACTAGACTGGATGCTACAATCCTTTTTGATTCAAATGTTTCTAATTTTCCTACAGTTTTTGTGTATTATGGTCATGGTCACTTACTTTCTTTTCTTTAATACTGTCCAGATTTTCGAGTCTAGCTACTTTGTCTTCCAGCTCTGAGATTCTTTCTTCTGCATAGTCTATTCTATTATAGAGATTTCAACTGAACAGTTTGATTATTCTGTCTTTTATATTCAAGATTTCCATTTCGTTCTTTTTCAATATCTCTATCTCCTTGTTGAATTTCTCACTCATATCCCATACCATCTTCCTTAATTCATTCAGTTCTTTTTTTTCCCCCCCCCCTGGATTCTCTTGAAATTTGCTGATTATTTTCATTATCATACTTAAACAATTTTTTTTAATTGTATTTTGTTCCAGTCATTGAACCCAAGGACACTGTACCATGAAGCTTCTTCCCTAGCCTTTCTTTTTTATTTTTTTGTTTTTGAGACAGGGTCTAAATTGCTGAGGCTGGCTTCAAACTTGTAATCCTCCTGCCTTAGCCTCCTGAGTTGCTGGGATTACAGGCGTGTGCCACTGCAGCCAGTCTTTTGAATTCTTTATTTGATATTTCATTCTCTTCACCGTCTTTGGAGTCAGTTCTTGGTGCATTGTGAACTTTAGGAGATGTTGTCTTACCTTGTTTTTATATATATATATATATATATATTTCTTATACTCCTGTGCGTTGGGTTTTGTGTATCTCTTAAGATAGATTTCTCCTCCACTCTTATGTGTGGGCCTTTCTAGGGCACAGTCTTCTCTTGCTAATGTGTCCTAGTCATCTAGGGTCAGACCCCTTTGTAGGTATGTTATCCACAGCCTTGTCTTAAAACCCTCTGTTTTTGCTGTAGGAGTGGTTATTCATGTGTTGGATTGAGCGCTTCCTCCCCCAGTGTTTGTTTGGGACCTGGTTGGTTGGAGTTTTTCATCTCTTCTATTCTTTGTATTAAAGTGTCACTAAAGTTTGAGTGTGGTTAATTTGTATGTGGATTACTTGCACTGTCTCTTTCCTGGGTTTACTTTAGCAGCAGAGACTCTATCATGTGAACTTTTAGTGTCCCTGTAAATTAGTGCACCTGCCAGAGGGGAAACAATAGCAGCAACCAAAGAAAGCAATATAGAGCATTAAAACAAACACCAGTGCATACGGTGATATCTCCAACACTAATTAGCACAAAACCAGGAATGGCGGGGATAGTAATTGCCAACAGCAAAAATAATAAATAGCCATGAACTAGATCTGGCTTTAAAGTAAAACAGTATGTGTCAGCTGTGCTATCCACAGTACTAATATATGCAACAACATGAGTGGTGGGAACAGGAGTTATATAAACCAAATAGTTCTAAGATGGTAAAAATGCAGTTCATTTTACCTTGAAAAAACATTATTGGCCTTTTTCATATCTTTCTCATATTAAACCTTTGTCTTTGAGCAACAAAACAAAACAAAACAACAACAAAAAACAAAAAAGGGAAAAATAACTCATAAAATGCTAAAACGAGAAGCAAACGTATATTATATATATCTACAAATCAATCAGCACAGGAAGATACAAAAAATGCAAAAAGAAAAAAAAAAGAAAAAAAGGAGAAAAGATTCTTAATGAACAATGAAAGAATAGCCTCCACTGAGGTGGTCAAAACTGCCAATGAGGTTGGATGATTACTGCCTATCCTCGACTGTCCTTTATTTTTTTCTGGGCTGTGTACAGGGTAGGAAGGCAGGAGGGAAAAGGAAGAAAGCTGAATAATATTCCATTATATTGATAGAGTACATTTTCTTTATCATTCGTCTGCTGGTGGGCATTTAGGTCAGCTACATACTGACTTTTGTGAATAGTGCTGAAGTGAACGTGGGCGTACAAGTATCTCATTCATATCTTTCATTGCTTTTGAAATATACTCAAAAGGGGGATTGCTGAATCATATGGTAGCTGCATTTTTGTTTATTTTTTTGAGTATATCCATATTGTTTTCCATAGTGTCTACACCACTTTACATTCCCATTCAACAATATATAAGATTCCAGTTTTGTTACAACCTTACCATTACTAGTTATTTTCTGTTTTTTGATAGTAGCAGACCCAATGCATGTGAGGTGGTATCTCACTATGGTTTTGATTTACATTTTCCTGTTGATTAGTGATGTTGAACGTCATTGCATGTGTTTATTAGCCATTCAGGTATCTTTTTTGAAAAAATGTCTTTTGAAGTTCTTGCTGCATTTTTTAATTTGTTTTTTTTTTGTTGTTGTTGTTGTTGGTTTTGAGTTGTAATAATTCTCTTTATATTCTGAATATTAACCTGTTATTCAATATATGGTTTATCTGATATTTAGTCCTTTATCATATATATGGCATAATATATAGTCTGTAAGCTATATGTACAAATATATAAGCTATATGTATGTATAAAATGAGCTATATATGTACAAAATAAGTTATGTGTAAAATAATCCATGTATTTATAAAATAAACTATTTGATATATATTTTAATGTATATTTTAAATATGTATTATATAATTTATAAAATAAGCTATATGTAATATATATGTAATATTTTAAATATATATTTTAAATATTTTCAATATTCTCAATATATTTTGCATATATAGATTTTATATATCACAACATACATGCATGTGCGCGCACACACACACACACACACATATGTACCTATATATCGTATAATATATAGTCTCTTCTTCCCATCCAAGGACAAATAAATCTATAACTATGTCTACTCTTTTCTCATTGGTAAAAATGAAGATGGTATAGGAACCAAGAGACGGACAATCAGAGTTTAGAAATCTTTGTTGAAAATAGGAGGACAATCTAAATGATATATTATGCTAGTTATCTGGTCATTAGCTTATAAAATTTCATCAAAGGTCAATGATAAAAGTTACCATTCCTAAGTAAAGGTTTCTGTTAGTATCCTTTTGTTTTAATAGGATTCAACAGACTTCTGTCTTTGTAAATAGTAATAATTTTAGTCTGTTATTTAGTTTACATATTTGAAATGTGTTGGTCAGTAAGAAAGTCTGTACTAAATTTTCATGATTATTCTTGAATGTTGGTAGTATTAAATGTTGATTGAGTATAGATTTTGTTAAGTGTAAAAATCATCTACAAAACAAAGTCAGGGGCTGGGGTTGTGGCTTAGTGGCAGAGCGCTTGCCTAGCATGTGCCAGGCACTGGGTTCGATTCTCATCACCACATAGAAATAAATAAAATAAAGGTCCATTGCCAACTACAATTTTTTTAAAAATTAAAAAAAAAAGTCTGTGTGAGAAGAGGTCATCATGCACTTTTAGGTATTTATGAATTGCTTCTTAAACTGTTAAGCACTGTACCTACAGCTGCCCTTTTATTTGCATTCAAAAACCTCAGTTCAGGTCCTAAATATTCTCTCGGCAGGTTTTATTCATCTCTCCGTAGCACCTAACAATTAACACACAGTAATTGTTGAATAAATGAATTACTGTAATATTCTACTTGCCAGATTTTCTGGATTTATCCTCTTACAATTCTACCTGATTTTCCAGAGCACAAAATCTGGTAGCTTGAGTAAAACCTCCATTTACAATAATTACTTTCTGTGGCATTTCATTCTGTGATTTGATAGGTCTCATTATCAGAGGGTTTTGACTCAAAAATATGCCCTTAAATTTTTCTTATGGTTTGGGTCTTCCATATGTCTTGGTATATTCTTCCATATAATAACTCCTTAGATATTTGGAGAATGTTCTCATATATGTTACTGTTCTTTTAAATTTTCTGACTAAACCTTTTTGTGTAATTGTTTCCATACTCTATAAATTTGAAAGTGCTTGATCCATTAAGGTACCTCTTACTGTATGGTTTAGTTTGGACTCTGATGACAAAGTAAACAAACCTACTCTAGGTTAAGTAAGAGGGAGATATCTTATAAGTATAGCCCAGATGTTTGCTGACAGATGCTACAGCACTACCCAAATTTATTGGGGGTAGTCTAGACAGACATTTTAATATGGCATTTCTTTTTCTTTCTATGTATTGTTCACCTCTTTCTTCTGGAAAATATCTGCCTACTTAGAATGTCTCCTGTTCTATGACTTTAGTTTTACACATGACCTCTATGGTTGCCTGTGCTCTTCTTGAGCAAATTGTGGTACATCCTTTTGACTCTGCATTTTCCTATTGAAACTTTCCTTACAGAGGCTTAGGATTTGGCTAGGATATTTTTTACCAGGTCACTCTTGTCATAAATTCTTGCCAGTTTATAGGTGCCCATATAACTATTAGTCCCATTCATTTATTTGACAGGCATTTTATGAAGTACTTAATATATGCCAGGAACTATTGTAGGTACCTGGGATATATCAGTAAACAAACCAAGCCAAATTATTGTTCTAGTGCTATTGTTCTAGTGAGGTGAGACAGACAAGTAACAATAAGTGTAATAACTAAATTATTTAATAGTTGCTTTCTGGCTGGTAAGAAGAGGGTATGGTCATGTGCACCTGAACATGACTGCTCCCTTCAGTAGAAGGGGGTGTGGTCAGATGAATATCAAAGGACAAGTCTAATGCAGATATCCACTGATCTAGTTGTTTAATTAACACAGAGAAAAAGATGATTTATTGAACTTTGTAGTGGAGTAGAATTCTTCAAGCAAAGTTTAGGATCTTATTAAACCAAGCAGTATTTATTTTCTATGTCTGCCTTATTCTGCAGAAAGCACTTTTGTCAGTTGGTATAATCAATAAATATCAAGCATCCTGTTTTGAGTGGAGCAGAGCATTACGTTTCTCTGCCTAATGAACCTCTAATCGTTCTTCACTTTTTTTGAAGAACTTCTTCCTCGGAGTCAATGGCAACTCCCCACCTAAAGCATGGTAGTTAACAAATCCAGAGAATGTTGTTTGATTCCTGTGGGCATTCTTCCAGGCTAGAACAGGTGCTTTGCTAAGGGTTGAGGAGTGATTGGTTCATCATAAAACACTTGATAATCCCTGTTGCTGAGCTGGGTCGCCCAACAGCTTTACGAGGACCCAAAACGAAGTGGGTGAGCAAACATAAGGGAAAGAAACAGTGATTGAACAATGCTACATCACTTTTCCTAAATTTGTTTTGGGTAGTTTGTCTAGCATATACACATAGTCTTTTCATAGAAAGTCATTTTCAGATGTGCTGTTGTCCTGTAGACGGACCCCCACACCCTTTTAAAAAAATGGGTGAACTCCATTTGGTCATCATATTTCTTGATTTTTTTTTCTTTTTTTTTTTTTGGCTAGGGCAGGAGAGTAGGAGCTGGAAAGAAAAGCATGAAGACACTGACTAATAACACCCCTCCCCCTTTCCATTGTAGCTGTGTAGAATGCAGTGGGCAATCATTATTTTGTCTGCCTAGCACCTCTTTTCTCCTGGAAAGGTCCTTTTTCCATTAAGGAATTTTATCTCTCTCTTCCCTGTCAGAGTGCCACATTTATTATGTGCTACAAATAGGAGGTGCTTCCACAGCCATGCTTGATTGATGTGATTACTTTTTCTGTGGGCATAAAGAAGAAATATGAATCTAGAAGAATTTTCCTTCATTGTGACTTGCTTCTCATTGTAATTGTTATCTTCTCAAAATTCTAAATATAACTAGTACTGCCCATAAGATAGTTATCTGATAAGATGTGTACACTTGGAAAGTAAGTTTAAACATTGAGAATAACATATAAAAATCAGTCAAGAATCAGGAAATGTTTGCTTTTTGTATACTGCTTCCATAAGTTCCTAAAAGGTGTCAACTGTGGCTATTTACATATTGAAAAACTAAGTTTTTGGGATGGGGGTATGGCTTAGAGGTAGAGTGCTTGCCTAGTATGCACAAGGCCCTGGGATCAATCTCCAGTATCGGGAGGAGTGTGGGGGACCAAGTCATTATTGCTATTTGTACATTTTATTCATAATGAAACATTATTTTACCATTTTGATTTTGCCCTTTCTACTCTAATTTCCATTTTCAAATAATAGATCATCTTATCCTCATAAATCATTTTTCTATGTACATTTATAAATGTTATACCAGCATTTCAAATGAAACCATCACATTATTGAAGCACTCTGTATCGTTTTGAAATCAATAAATAGTATGTTGCTTATGGAGAACTTTTGAAAGCATAACTTCAAAAGTTACAAAGAGGAACTTCGTATTTCTCAAATTGGCAATAACTAAAACAAACCAGTATGTATGTATTTATTAATTTATTTATTTTGCGGTACTGGGAATTAAACCCAGAGCCTTGTGCATACTAGGCAGGTATTTTATTACTAAGCTACACTCCCAGTCCAAAACAAACCAATTTAAAAAATAATGATTGTTGGTATCCGTGAAGTGAAAATGCCAGTCTTATATACAGAATTTTAAAATAAATGTTAACATCTTTCAGCGAGGTCCTTTGGATTTGCACACAGACAATTATTAAAATTTTAATAGATTAAGTAGCTATATATCAAAGAATATTTTCTAAGAAAAAACGTTTATATACAAAGATGCTTATTACAGCTTTATTTATAATAGTGAGAAGCTAGAAAAATGTATGTTGAAAAACATCAAAGACCCTTTGTAAAATATGAAGAAGTAAACCAACATATAAAGCTTGGTTCAGTTATGAAGTCTTTAAGAAAAAATACATATATATGAAAGAAAAACCTAGGATGAAGTTGGGCATATGGTGCATGTCCGTAATCCCAGCAACTCAGGAGCATAAAGCAGGAGGATCACAAGTTAGAGGACAGCTTGGACAACTGTCTCAAAATAAAAAATAAGAAGGGGCTGATGGTGTAGCTCAGTGTTACAGTGCTCCTGGGTTCAGTTCCAAGTACCAAAAATAAACAAGCAAATAAATAAAAGCAAAACACAGCTAGGATGAATTGGATAGTTTAAAATGTTAATAGTAATTGCCTTCATGTGTAGGATTATGAGTAATCTTCATTAATGTTTTCTTTAATAATTTTTAATTTTTTCTATAATTAATAAAATTAATCATAAAAATTTTTCTTGAGCCAAAATACATTAGGTTTGACTTTCAGAACTGAATAAATATTATGAGGATGCCTAGTTAAGTATGATGGGATAAATAATAATTTATCTTTAGGAAGGCAAAGAGATATAAATATAAAAGTTTCTGTCAATATTAATGAATTCAGTAAAATAGAAATTCAAATCTTTATGGCCTATATGCCAGGTATTCCATATAGTATGTGCTTGGGGTTACAAAGATGGTTATTGGAAAAAAAAAAAAAAGCTTACTATCATTTCTTCAAAAAAGTTTTCTGTGGTCTTCTCTGCTAGGTTAGGTTAGGTTCCCTTCTATCCTTGCCCTTACCATGACACATTGACATTTGAGTTCATTATCAATTCATTACCACTCTGTCAGAAAGGTTAAAGCTTGAGGTGGATTTTGAAGAATGAGTGCAAGTGATGTACCATATTTAATTTAGTTGACTTTTTTTGTTGTTGTTGCAGTAGTGGGGAATCAAACCTAGGGGGACTTTCTACTGGACTACATCCCCAACCTTACTTAAAATTTTTTATTCTGTTGCTGAGGCTGGCCTCCAACTTGAGATCTTTCTGCCTAGCCTCCTGAGTACCTGGGATTTCAGGTATGTGCCACCAAGTCCAGTTTAGTTGACCTTAATGAAATCCTTCATTTCCCTATAACATGGGATAGATAAGGAGTTACTATCCTATAGAAGTTATGTATTTTAATTGAGAATGTTTTCCAGATTATTTATTTGTTCGTTTGTTTCTTTTTAGTTCCAGGTGGACACAATTCCTTTATTTTATTTATTTATTTATTGTAAACAAATGGGATACATGTTGTTTCTCTGTTTGTACATGGCATAAAGGCATACCATTTGTGTAATCATAAATTTACATAGGGTAATGTTGTTTGATTCATTCTGTTATTTTTTCCCCTTCCCCCCCTCCCCTCCCACCCCTCTTTTCCCTCTATACAGTCCTTCCTTCCTCCATTCTTGCCCCGCTCCCTAACCCTAACTCTAACCCTAACACTAACCCCTCCCACCCCCCATTATGTGTCATCATCCACTTATTAGCGATATCATTCGTCCATTGGTTTTTTGAGATTGGCTTATCTCACTTAGCATGATATTCTCCAATTTCATCCATTTGCCTGCAAATGCCATAATTTTATCATTCTTTATGGCTGAGTAATATTCCATTGTATATATATACCACAGTTTCTTTATCCATTCATCAATTGAAGGACATCTAGGTTGGTTCCACAATCTGGCTATTGTGAACTGAGCAGCTATGAACATTGATGTGGCTGTATCTCTGTAATATGCTGATTTTAAGTCCTTTGGGTATAGGCCAAGGAGTGGGAGAGCTGGGTCAAATGGTGATTCCATTCCAAGTTTTCTAAAGTTTTCTAAGGAATCTCCACACTGCTTTCCAGAGTGGCTGCACTAATTTGCAGCCCCACCAGCAATATAAGAGTGTACCTTTCTCCCCACATCCTCACCAACACCTGTTGTTGCTTGTATTCTTGATAATTGCCATTCTAATTGGGGTGAGATGGAATCTTAGGGTGGTTTTGATTTGCATTTCTCTTATTACTAGAGATGTTGAACATTTTTCCATATGTTTGTTGATTGCTTATAGATCTTCTTCTGTGAAGTGTCTATTCATTTCTTTTTTTTTTCTTTACCTTACATTTTATTTTATTTTTTATTTTATTTTTTTATTTTTTTTTTTACGTTTACATAGGGTAATGATGTTTATTTTTCCCCTCGCCCCCACCCCTCCCACCCCTCTTTTCCCTCTACACAGTCCTTCTTTCCTTCATTCTTACCGCTCTCCTTAGCCTAACTCTAAACCTAACCCTAAACCTAATGCTAGCCCCTCCCACCCCCCATTATATGTCCTCATCCGCTTATCAGCGAGATCATTCGTTCTTTAGTTTTTTGAGATTGGCATATCTCACTTAGCATGATATTCTCCAATTTTGACCATTTGCCTACAAATGCCATAATTTTATCATTCTTCATTGCGGAGTAATATTCCATTGTATAAATATGCCACAGTTTCTTTATCCATTCATCAACTGAAGGGCATCTAGGTTGGTTCCACAATCTGGCTATGGTGAATTGAGCAGCAATGAACATTGATGTGGCTGTATCTCTGTAGTATGCTGATTGTAAGTCCTTTGGGTATAGGCCAAGGCGTGGGATAGCTGGGTCAAATGGTGTTTCCATTCCAAGCTTTCTGAGGAATCTCCACACTGCTTTCCAGAGTGGCTGCACTAATTTGCAACCCCACCAGCAATGTATGAGTGTTCCTTTTTCACCACATCCTCGCCAACACCTATTGTTGCTTGTATTCTTGATAATCGCCATTCTAATTGGGGTGAGATGAAATCTTAGGGTAGTTTTGATTTGCATTTCCCTTATTACTAGGGATGTTGAACATTTTTTCATATATCTGTTGATTACTTGTACATCTTCTTCTGTGAAGTGTCTGTTCATTTCCTTAGCCCATTTGTTGATTGGATTATTTGTATTCTTCGTGTAGAGTTTTTTGAGTTCTTTATAGATTCTGGAAATTAGTGCTCTATCTGAAGTATGGTTGGCAAAGATATTCTCCCACTCTGTAGGCTCTCTCTTCACATTGCTGATAGTTTCCTTTGCTGAGAGAAAGCTTTTAAGTTTGAATCTATCCCAGTTGTTGATTCTTGCTTTTATTTCTTGTGCTATGGGAGTCCTGTTAAGGAAGTCTGATCCTAAGCCAACAAGTTGAAGATTTGGACCTACTTTTTCTTCTATAAGATGCAGGGTCTCTGGTCTTATTTCAAGGTCCTTGATCCATTTTGAGTTGAGTTTTGTGTAGGGTGACAGATAGGGGTTTAATTTCATTCTATTGCATATGGATTTCCAGTTTTCCCAGCACCATTTGTTGAAGAGGCTATCTTTTCTCCATTGCATATTGTTGGAACCTTTGTCTAGTATGAGAAAATTGTATTTATTTGGGTTTGTGTCCATGTCCTCTATTCTGTGCCATTGATCTACCTGTCTATTTTGGTACCAATACCATGCCGTTTTTGTTACTATTGCTTTGTAGTAGAGTTGAAGATCTGGTATTGCAATACCCCCTGCTTCGCTCTTGCTACTGAGGATTGCTTTAGCTATTCTAGGTTTTTTATTCTTCCAGATGAATTTCATAATTGCTTGCTCTATTTCTGTAAGGTACATCATTGGGATTTTAATTGGAATTGCATTGAATCTGTATAGCACTTTAGGTAGTATAGCCATTTTGACAATATTAATTCTGCCTATCCAGGAACATGGGAGATCTTTCCATCTTCTAAGGTTTTCTTTAATTTCTTTCTTTAGTGTTCTGTAGTTCTCATTGTAGAGGTCTTTCACCTCTTTTGTGAGATTGATTCCCAAGTATTTTATTTTTTTCGATGCTATTGTGAATGGGGTAGTTTTCCTAATTTCTCTTTCTGAAGATTCATCACTTATGTATAAAAATGCATTGGATTTATGAGCATTGATCTTGTAACCTGCTACTTTACTGAATTCACTTATGAGTTCTAAAAGTTGTCTGGTGGAATTTCCAGGTTCCTCTAAATATATAATCATGTCATCAGCGAACAGGGATAGTTTGAGTTCTTCTTTTCCTATTCGTATCCCTTTAATTTCTTTGGTTTGTCTGATTGCTCTGGCTAGAGTCTCAAGGACGATGTTGAATAGAAGCGGTGAAAGAGGGCATCCCTGCCTTGTTCCAGTTTTTAGGGGGAACGCTTTCAGTTTTTCACCATTTAGAATGATATTAGCCATGGGCTTAGCGTAGATTGCCTTTATAATGTTTAGGAATGTTCCCACTACCCCAATTTTTTCTAGTGTTTTGAGCATGAAGGGATGTTGTATTTTATCGAATGCTTTTTCTGCATCTATTGAAATAATCATGTGATTCTTAACTTTAAGTCTGTTGATACGGTGAATGACATTTATTGATTTCCGAATGTTGAACCAACCTTGCATCCCTGGGATAAAACCCACTTGATCGTGGTGCACTATCTTTTTTTAATATATATTTGTATGCGATTTGCTAAAATTTTGTTGAGAATTTTTGCATCGATGTTCATTAAGGATATTGGTCTGAAATTTCCTTTCCTCGATGTGTCTCTGTCTGGTTTAGGTATCAGGGTGATATTGGGTTCATAGAACGAGTTTGGTAGGGTTCCCTCCTCTTCTATTTCATGGAATAGTTTGAGGAGTATTAGTATGAGGTCTTCTTTAAAGGTTTTGTAGAACTCGGCTGAGAACCCATCTGGTCCTGGACTTTTCTTTGTTGGTAGGCTTTTGATGACCTCTTCTATTTCATTGCTTGAAATTGATTTATTTAAGTTATGTATGTCCTCCTCGTTCAGTTTAGGTAATTCATATGTCTCTAGAAATTTGTTGATGTCTTCGAGGTTTTCTGTTTTGTTGGAGTATAGATTTCGAAATAGCTTCTAATTATGTTTTGTATTTCACTCGTGTCTGTTGTGATGTTTCCTTGTTCATTCTGAATTTTAGTAATTTTAGTTTTCTCCCTCTTTCTCTTTGTTAGTGTGGCTAAGGGTTTATCAATTTTATTTATTTTTTCAAAGAACCAACTATTTATTTTGTTAATTTTTCCGATTGTTTCTTTTGTTTCGATTTCGTTGATTTCGGCTCTGATTTTAACTATTTCCTGTCTTCTACTACTTTTGGTATTGGTCTGCTCTTCTTTTTCTAGTGCTTTGCGCTGTAGTGTTAAGTCGTTTATTTGTTGATTTCTACTTCTTTTTTTGAATGCACCCCATGAAATAAATCTTCCTCTCAGTACTGCTTTCATAGTGTCCCAGAGATTTTGATATGATGTGTCTTTGTTCTCGTTTACTTCTAAGAATTTTTTAATTTCCCTCCTGATGTCTTCTGTTATCCATTCATCATATAATAGTGTATTATTTAGTCTCCAGGTATTGGAGAAGTTTCTGTTTTTTATTCTGTCATTTATTTCTAATTTCAATCCATTATGATCTGATAGAGTACAAGGTAGTATCTCTATCTTCTTGTATTTGCTAACAGTAGCTTTGTGGCATAAAATATGGTCTATTTTAGAGAAGGATTCATGTGCTGCTGAGAAGAAAGTGTATTCGTTCTTTGTTGGATGGTATATTCTATATATGTCCGTTAAGTCTAAATTGCTGATTGTGTTGTTGAGATCTATAGTTTCTTTATTCAATTTTTGTTTGGACGATCTATCCAGTGGTGAGAGAGGTGTGTTAAAATCGCCTAGTATTATTGTGTTGTGGTCTATTTGATTTCTGTAATTGAGAAGGATTTGTTTGACGTACGTGGATGAGCCAATGATCGGGGCATAGATATTTATGATTGTTATGTCTTGCTGATTTATGCTTCCCTTAAGCAGCATGTAATGTCCTTCTTTATCCCTTCTGACTAGTTTTGGTTTGAAGTCCACATTATCTGAGATGAGGATGGATACTCCAGCTTTTTTGCTGTGTCCGTGTGCATGGTATGTTTTTCCCCATCCTTTCACCTTTAGTCTATGGGTGTCTCTTTCTATGAGATGAGTCTCTTGCAGGCAGCATATTGTTGGATTTTTCTTTTTAATCCAATCTGCCAGTCTGTGTCTTTTGATTGATGAATTCAGGCCATTAACATTCAGGGTTATTATTGTGATATGATTTGTATTCCCAGACAATTGACTCATATTTGTTTTTGACATGATTTGGTTTCTCCTTTATTTGGCTATTCCTTTAGGCTAGCGCCTCCTGTTGCTGATTTGCATCGTTGTTTTTCATCTCTTCCTCATGGAATATTTTGCTGAGAATGTTCTGTAATGCTGGCTTTCTTTTTGTAAATTCCTTTAGCTTTTGTTTATCATGGAAGGATCTTATTTCATCGTCAAATTTGAAGGTAAGTTTTGCTGGGTATAAGATTCTTGGTTGGCATCCGTTTTCTTTCAGGGCTTGGTATATGTTGTTCCAGGCCCTTCTAGCTTTTAGGATCTGGATTGAAAAATCTGCTGATATTCTTATTGGTTTCCCTCTGAATGTAATTTGATTCTTTTCTCTCGCGGCCTTTAAAATTCTGTCTTTATTTTGTATGTTAGGTATTTTCATAATAATGTGCCTTGGTGTGGGTCTGTTGTAATTTTGTATGTTTGGAGTTCTATAAGCCTCTTGTACTTGGTTTTCCATTTCATTCTTCAGATTTGGAAATTTTCTGTTATTATTTCATTGAATAGATTGTTCATTCCTTTGTTTGTTTCTCTAAGCCTTCCTCAATCCCAATAATTCTTAAATTTGGCCTTTTCATAATATCCCATAATTCTTGTAGATTCTGTTCATGATTTCTTACCATCTTTTCTGTTTGGCCAACTTTGCTTTCAAGATTAAATAATTTGTCTTCAATGTCTGAGGTTCTGTCTTCCAGGTGTTCTATCCTATTGGTTATGCTTTCTATGGAGTTTTTAACTTGGTTTATTGTTTCCTTCATTTCAAGTATTTCAGTTTGTTTTTTTTTTTCAGTATCTCTAACTCTTTATTGAAATGATCTCTTGCTTCCCATATTTGGTCTTTTAACTGTTGATTGGTGCGATCATTTAATGCCTGCATTTGCTCTTTCATCTCCTCCTTCAATGCCTGCATTTGCTCTTTCATCTCCTCATTAGCTTCCCTGATCGTTTTAATTATGTACATTCTGAACTTCCTTTCTGACATTTCTTCTGCTGTGCTGTCATTGGGTTTTATTGATGTAGTATCTAGGTTTGTTTGGGACATTTTCTTCCCTTGTTTTCTCATATTGGTCAGTTGTCAGTGGGACCCTGAGATATTGCAGATTTCCGCTATTGGCTTATAGTGTCCCGGTAGATTTCCATTGTATCACCTCCCAGCCTACAGTAGCCTGATGTCTTGGAGGAATCTGATAAAGCAGCTCATCTGAAGAAAACTGCCCCTAGCCCCCTACTGGTTCCACGGTTTGGAACTGGCTTTGTGCGGAAATGCTCTCACTCTGGGCCTGCACCGTGCAGCTGACCGTGTGGGAGGAGCCCACTTCCATAGTGTGGTAGGCTACCTTGGGAAGACTCTAGCTGCCCTGCCCGGCTCCAATAAGCCACCTCTATCTGGGCCTGCCACCCGGGCTGAGCTTTACCCAGTGGGCAGACTCACCTGTGTCTCTATTTCAGTCCGAGTCTCTCAGTGCCTCCCCTTCTTAACTCCTGGGTTCTGAAGCGACTGGGGGTGCAGTCTCCCTCTAGGCTGCCATCTTGGATCGCCCCGTGAAGAGAGCCTGCAGCCGGAGTGGGCAGAGCCGCCTGAAGAGGTCTCTGGCTGCCCTGCCCTGATCCCAGAGGCTGCTTGCGGATCGAGGCTCTCCGCTGGTTCGTTGCCAGAGTATGCTGCGCTGTAGTGGCTCCGGGACTCGGAGCTTGTTCTGGTCAGAAAGGCTCTCACTAGCGGGCCAGTTCCATTCCGAGAACCTGGAGAAGCTGGCTGTGTGGGCGGGGCCCACCGCCGGAGTGCGCAGGGCTGCCTGTGGATGACTCTAGCTGCCCTGCCCGGCTCCGATAAGCCACCTCTATCTGGGCCTGCCACCTGGGCCGAGCTTTACCCAGTGGGCAGACTCACCCGTGGCTCTATTTCAGTCCGAGTCTCTCAATGCCTCCCCTTCTTAACTCCTGGGTCTGGAGCGACTGGGGGTGCAGTTTCCCTCTAGGCCGCCATCTTGGATCCCTATTCATTTCTTTAGCCCATTTGTCAATTGGATTATTTACATTCTTGGTGTAGAGTTTTTTGAGTTCTTTATAGATTCTGGAGATTAGTGCTCTATCTGAAGTATGATTGGCAAAGATTTTCTCCCACTCTGTAGGCTCTTTCTTCACATTGCTGATAGTTTCCTTTGCTGAGAGAAAGCTTCTTAGTTTGAATCTATCCCAGTTATTAATTCTTGCTTTTATTTCTTGTGCTATGGGAGTCCTGTTGAGGAAATCTGGTCCTAAGCGGACATGTTGAAGCTTTGGACCTACTTTTTCTTCTATAAGATGTAAGGTTTCTGGTCTGATTCCGAGATCCTTAATCCATTTTGAGTTTAGTTTCGTGCACGGTGAGAGATATGGGTTTAGTTTCGTTCTGTTGCATATGGATTTCCAATTCTCCCAGCACCATTTGTTGAAGAGGCTATCTTTTCTCCATTGCGTATTGTTGGAACCTTTGTCTAGTATGAGAAAATTGTATTTATTTGGGTTTGTGTCCGTGTCCTCTATTCTGTACCATTGATCCACCTTTCTATTTTGGTACCAATACCATGCCGTTTTTGTTACTATTGCTTTGTAGTAGAGTTGAAGATCTGGTATTGCGATACCCTCTGCTTCACTCTTTCTGCCAAGGATTGCTTTAGCTATTCTGGGTTTTTTATTCTTCCAGATGAATTTCATAATTGCTTGCTCTATTTCTGTAAGGTACATCATTGGGATTTTCATTGGAATTGCATTGAATCTGTATAGCACTTTTGGTAGTATGGCCATTTTGACAATATTAATTCTTCCTATCCAAGAACATGGGAGATCGTTCCATCTTCTAAGGTTTTCTTTAATTTCTTTCTTTAGTGTTCTGTAGTTCTCATTGTAGAGGTCTTTCACCTCTTTTGTGAGATTGATTCCCAAGTATTTTATTTTTTTCGATGCTATTGTGAATGGGGTAGTTTTCCTGATTTCTCTTTCTGAAGATTCATCGCTTATGTATAAAAATGCCTTAGATTTATGTGCATTGATCTTATATCCCGCTACTTTACTGAATTCACTTATGAGATCTAAAAGTTTTCTGGTGGAATTTCCTGGTTCCTCTAAGTATACAATCATATCATCAGCAAATAGGGATAGTTTGAGTTCTTCTTTTCCTATTCGTATCCCTTTAATTTCTTTGGTCTGTCTAATTGCTCTGGCTAGAGTTTCAAGGACGATATTGAATAGAAGTGGTGAAAGAGGGCATCCCTGCCTTGTTCCAGTTTTTAGAGGGAATGCTTTCAGTTTTTCACCATTTAGAATGATATTAGCCATGGGCTTAGTATAGATGGCCTTTACAATGTTAAGGAATGTTCCCACTATCCCTATTTTTTCTAGTGTTTTGAGCATGAAGGGGTGCTGTATTTTATCAAATGCTTTTTCTGCATCTATCGAAATAATCATGTGATTCTTGACTTTAAGTCTATTGATATGGTGAATGACATTTATTGATTTCCTGATGTTGAACCAACCTTGCATCCCTGGGATGAAACCCACTTGATCATGGTGCACTATCTTTTTAATATGTTTTTGTATGCGATTTGCTAAAATTTTGTTGAGAATTTTTGCGTCGATGTTCATTAAGGATATTGGTCTGAAATTTTCTTTCCTCGATGTGTCTCTGTCTGGTTTAGGTATCAGGGTGATATTGGCTTCATAGAATGAGTTTGGGAGGGTTCCCTCCTCTTCTATTTTATGGAATACTTTGAGAAGTATTGGAATGAGCTCTTCTTTAAAGGTTTTGTAGAATTCGGCTGAGAACCCATCTGGTCCTGGACTTTTCTTTGTTGGTAGACTTTTGATGACTTCTTCTATTTTATTACTTGAAATTGGTCTATTTAAATTGTGTATGTCCTCTTTGTTCAGTTTAGGTAATTAATATGTCTCTAGAAACCTGTTGATGTATTCAAAATTTTCTATTTTGTTGGAGTATAGATTTTCAAAATAGCTTCTAATTATGTTTTGTATTTCAGTCGTGTCTGTTGTGATATTTCCTTGTTCATTCCGAATTTTAGTGATTTGGGTTTTCTCTCGTTCTTCTCTTTGTTCGTGTGGCTAAAGGTTTATCAATTTTGTTTATTTTTTCGAAGAACCAACTATTTATTTTGTCAATTTTTTGTATTGTTTCTTTTGTTTCAATTTCGTTGATTTCAGCTCTGAGTTTAACTATTTCCTGTCTTGTACTGCTTTTGGTGTTGGTCTGTTCTTCTTTTTCTAGGGCTTTGAGCTGTAGTGTTAGGTCGTTTATTTTTTGAGTTTTACTTCTTTTATTAAATGCGCTCCATGAAATAAATCTTCCTCTAAGTACTGCTTTCATAGTGTCCCAGAGATTTTGATGTGATGTTTCTTTGTTCTCGTTTACCTCTAAGAATTTTTTGATTTCCTTCCTAATATCTTCTGTTATCCATTCATCATATAATAGCATATTGTTTAATCTCCAGGTGTTGGAGTAGTTTCTGTTTTTTACTCTTTCATTGATTTCTAACTTCAATCCATTATGATCTGATAGAGTACAAGGTAGTGCCTCTATCTTCTTGTATTTGCTGACATTAGCTTTGTGGCATAATATATGGTCTATTTTAGAGAAGGATCCGTGTGCTGCTGAGAAGAAAGTGTATTTGCTCTTGGTTGGATGGTATATTCTATAAACGTCTGTTAAGTCTAAATTATTGATTGTGTTATTGAGATCTATGGTTTCTTTGTTCAATTTTTGTTTGGAAGATCTGTCCAGTGGTGAGAGAGGCGTGTTAAAATCCCCTAGTATTATTGTGTTACGGTCTATTTGGTTTCTAAAATTGAGAAGGATTTGTTTAACATATATGGATGAGCCACTGTTTGGGGCATAGATGTTTATGATTGTTATATCTTGCTGATTTATGCTTCCCTTAAGCAGTATGAAATGTCCTTCTTTATCCCTTCTGACTAACATTGGCTTGAAGTCCACATTATCTGAAATGAGTATGGATACTCCAGCTTTTTTGCTGAGTCCATGTGCATGGTATGTTTTTCCCCATCCTTTCACCTTTAGTCTATGGGTGTCTCTTTCTATGAGGTGAGTCTCTTGCAGGCAACATATTGTTGGATCTTTCTTTTTAATCCAATCTGCCAGTCTATGTCTTTTGTTTGATGAATTCAGGCCATTAACATTCAGGGTTATTATTGAGATATGATTCGTATTCTCGGTCTTTTGGTTCATATTTAAAATTTTATTTATTTATTTATTTATTTTTTGACACATCTTGGTTCCTCCTTTATTTGACAGTTCCTTTAGGATAATTCCTCCCTTTGCTGATATGCTTCTTTGTTTTTTATCTCTTCCTAATGAAATATTTTGCTGAGAATGTTTTGTAATGCTGGCTTTCTTTTTGTAAATTCTTTTAGCTTTTGTTTATCATGGAATGATTTTATTTCATCGTCAAATTTGAAGGTAAGTTTTGCTGGGTATAAGATTCTTGGTTGGCATCCATTTTCTTTCAGAGCTTGAAAAATGTTGTTCCAGGCCCTTCTAGCTTTTAGGGTCTGGATTGAAAAATCTGCTGATATCCGTATTGGTTTCCCCCTGAATGTAATTTGGTTCTTTTCTCTCGTGGCCTTTAAAATTCTGTCTTTATTTTGTATGTTAGGTATTTTCATTATAAAATGTGCCTTGGTGTGGGTCTGTTGTAATTTTGTGTGTTTGGAGTCCTATAAGCCTCTTGGACTTGATTTTCCATTTCATTCTTCAGATTTGGGAAGTTTTCTGATATTATTTCATTGAATAGATTGTTGATTCCTTTGGTTTGTTTCTCTAAGCCTTCCTCAATCCCAATAATTGTCAAATTTGGCCTTTTCATGATATCCCATAGATCTTGCAGATTCTGTTCATGATTTCTTACCATCTTCTCTGTTTGTTCAACTTTGCTTTTGAGATTAAATATTTTGTCTTCAATATCTGAAGTTCTGTCTTCCAGGTGTTCTATCCTATTGGTTATGCTTTCTATGGAGTTCTTAATTTGGTTTATTGTTTCCTTCATTTCAAGGATTTCTGTTTGGTTTTTTTCAATATCTCTAACTGTTGAAGTGATCTTTTGCTTCTTGTATTTGCTCTTTTAACTGTCGATTGGTGCTATCATTCAGTGCCTACATTTGCTCTTTCATCTCATCGTTTGCTTCCCTAATCATTTTAATTATGAACATTCTGAACTCCCTTTCTGTCATTTCTTCTGCCATGCTGTCATTGGATTTTATTGATGTAACATCTAGATTTGTTTGGGGCATTTTCTTCCCTTGTTTTCTCTTATTGTTCAGGAATCAGTGGGTCATTAAGATATTGCAGATTTCCTCTATTGACTTATAATGTTCCTGAAGATTGCTAGTATATCCCCTCTTATCCTTCAGTAGCCTGAAGTCTTGGAGGAAGTTGATAATGCGGAGCTCCACAAAGAAGCTGCCTCTCTAGGGGTGGTGACCCTCAGGTGGCGTATATTCCCTGCTAGTGGGCAGAGGTGCCTTCACTTGTTGACCAGTGGTCATCCAACGGGGAACTAGGCTGCGGGCTGAGGCAAGTCCTGTTTGTGCCTGTGTCTCTGGTTTTACCATCCCTGTGGGAAAACCTCACCCAGCAGGGAAGACTCACTCGGTGGGGACGTCTTGCTGATCAGTTCCCCTCCTAGAGGTTCCCCTCAATCTACAACTACCGCCTGGGCTGGGCTGTCTTCCTCTGCAGCGTTCCCAGGGGCCTGGACCTACCTCCTGGGCCTGGGAGCCTCACCCTTTGCAGGCGAGTCTCCTTAGGCTGCCTCTCCCAGAGACTGTGCCCGCAGTCCTGGAAACTTCGCTCCGCCCCTAGGCATGTCTCTTTGCGGCTCTTTCAGCAAGAAGCCACCTAGCTCCTGGGACCCTGCTCTGCACCTAATCGCCTGGCTATGCGGCCCCTCCTCTGAGCCGCCACCTGGAGCCCCGTACAATAGCTCTGAGACCCAGAGACCCGCCACACACCTCCTCCTCCGGACAGCGGCCGGGTTTCCGATGCAGTCACTAGGAGCCCAAGCAATTCACTTCCCGTCTCCTCCTCCCGCCAACCACCCGTAGCCCTAGGCAGTCACTCCAAGTCCAAGTGACCCGCCCTGTTCCTCCTCCTCCTCCTCGGCATAGCCCCCTGGGTGTTCAGGAGCGGTGGCTCCGAGACCAAGTGACCCACCACGCTCCTCCTCCAGGCAGGCCACCGGTGTTCAGGAGCGGTCGCTTTTAGTCCAATCAACTCACCACTTGCCTTCTCCTCTGGCAACCGCCTGTGGCTCTGATGCGGTCACTCCTAGACCAAGCGACCCGCCGCGCTTCTCCTCTTCCTCCGGGCAACCCCCCGGTGTTCAGAAGCGGTCGTTCTGGGTCTAAACAGCTTGCCACGCAACTCCTCCTCAGGCAGCCGCCTGGAGCCCCAGTGGTTGCTCCGAGTCCAAGCGCTGTGCTGAGCTGCCTCCTCTACCATGATCCCAGTGGTCCGTGTTTACCGCTCCAGTGGGGGGAAGGGCATCTCGCCGAGCAACTCTACTTCACAAAGTTCCCTGCATTCCGGGGCTACTGCCCCATCCGGGACGCCTCCCCAACGGGAGCGACTCACCCAGCTACTTTGAGTTGGTCCCAAGTCTCTCACTATCTCCTCTTTTGAATCTTGCGTCCTGGAGCAACGTGAAATGCAGCCGCCCCCTAGTCCGCCATCTTGAAACTCCCTATTTATTTATTTTTATGTGGTGCTGAGGTTCAAACCCAGTGTCTCACACATGCTAGGCAAGTGCTCTACCACTGAGCTACAACCCCAGCCCTCAGATAGAGTTTGATGTGGGTTTTAGAACACAGTTTTGAGTTGGTTAATAAAATGAATTTAATATCCATTCATTTTTTTTGAAAGCAAAACTTTGACCATGAAGTTATTGCACTGTAGATGGAAAAAGTTCAGTTCATTGGGATGATTTTTCAAAAAGTGTATTAACAAATGTAATCAGTTAAGGCTTTCCTAAATTAGATGTAGAAATAATCAGAATATTGTTGCTTTCATCTTAAGTAAGCTGAACAGCATGTAGAATATGTAAACCCATGAGGTACTTTAAGAAGTATATAGCAAAGGGCTGAATTATATGTAGAAAAAGGATGTATCTCAGTGGAAGCAAGCTTACCTAGCACAGTGTAAAAGACCCTCGATTTGATCCTCAGGAACCACTCATGTACACACAAAGTATAGTAAAAAGCAATTTAGATCTGGCAGTTTAGATCTAACATGTACTTCTCATCTCCAAATTACTCACAGGATTATATCGCCAAAGTTCAGTAATAAGTTGATCCAGTCTTTGATGTCATAGGCTAACTTTGTAACAAGAGTGATAGAAAACAGTGGTTTTCAACCCTGGAGACATTTGGCAATGTGGTTTTAACAACTTGATGGTGGTGGTGGGCTGCATGCTAGCAGCATGTAGTGAGTTGAAGCTGGGAATGCCACATATTATAATATACGAGACAGCACTCCCTCCCCTACTCCATACACAACAAAAAATCATCTATCCCCAAATGTCAATAGCGCTAATGTTAGGGAACTCTGTCTAGACAATGGTCAAGTTCCAAGCCCAGCCTAAGAAACTCTATTTAACCCTCAGTAGTACTTGTAAACCATAACTGAAGTTTAGTGCCAACAGTACCATTTCATTTGTCATTTAAAATCACTGTCTCCGTGGAAAAGCACTCCTTAAATTTCAGCTTGGTATACTAAAGTTATTTCCTTATCGGGGCATAGAGAATGGTTACTTCCATGATGTGATAGATTTTAATACCTCTGTGTATTTTTCTTAGGTTTTCATATGTGTCAATCTTTGGCAGTTTTATAGGATGGGGATTGCCTGTTCTTTCAGTATTCTGTTTTGAAAATAACACTTTTATGTCCTTTAAAATTTAAAAATGTTTAATTGATATATCAATTTTTTCAACTATTCATTTAGAAATAAGTAATAGTTTAATGAGTATCCAGTGTTTTAGTACCTTGTAACTGATTTTCCCCCCAGTGGTACTGGGGATTGAACCCAGGGCCTTACATATGCTAAGCAAGCAGTCTACTACCAAGTTACATTCCCCAAGTGGTTTTTATTTTTTTATTTTGATGCAGGGTCTCCCTAAGTTGCCCAGGCTGACCTCGAACTTGTTGTCCTTCTGCATCAGTCTCCTGAGTAGGTGGGATTTTAGGCATGTGCCTATCACACCCAGCTAACTTTGATTTTATTGACAGGGTCAGGAGAAGGTCTGGGGAAAATAATCCAGAGATTTCCACAGAAAGACTGGGATGATACACCTTTTCCACAGGGAATTGAATTGGTAAGTTTATGTTGTACTTATTATTGTACTTTTAAAATTAATTTTTCTTTTTATGTTTTATTTCTGTTTATATTGTTAAATTTCTTGTTAAATAATTTGATGATTTATCTGCAACATAGCACTAGAAATAATTTTCTTTCCTGCTAGGCCTGTAAATATAATTCCCTTTAAATATATTGATTGTGGAATGCCTGTTATGCTATTCTTTTCTTCTATTTAAATTTCTGTCCATCATTATAGGTGAAATTGATGATCTTTATGGACTCAGGAACAGAAAAATCCCTCTGATTCCTTAGTAAAAATCTTAGCCTAAGTAGTTTAAGGAATTGTTTATCACTAGGCAAATTTTATTATTTTATTTTTCCCTGAAATTTCCTGGTTCTTGTTTAAGTGAAAATGAAACAAAACAAAAAAGGCAAAAAGAAACCAAAAGTTTGTTTTATGGTGACCAGCCATAGTTTGAGTTTGGTCTCGAAATCACAAACCTGAATTATTTTATTTTTAGCTATAGTGTTTGTAGGTTGCTTTATAGTAGTGCAATTCAACTGACTTTGGGGGAGGAACAGTATGTGATAGAAGTGCAGGCCGTGGAGCAGACTACCTGGGTTGAAATCCCAGTTGCATTGTATGACTTTTGACACGTTAATTTACTTCTTTGAATAACAGAGTCATTTATAAAATGAGAATGATGGCAATAATAACTCATAGGGTTGTTGTAAAGATGAAGTGGAAAAAATGCACAAACAATGCGTAGAACAGTATCTTCCAAAAAATAAATGCTTAATAAATGAGGCAGATGTTTATTATGACTGTTCATCATTTCTCACCACCTTAACTCAGAGTTCATGCTTTTGTTAACATGTATCAGAAAGGTCTATGAGGAATAAAATGAATGTTGAAAATTATAATTTTGCTTATTCTAGCTAATGACTGTCCCATTCTGTTTTACTGAGGATACACTGCTGAACACTTAGTTTTGATTGTCATAACCCAGCCATATAAAGAAGGCTGTGGGTTTGTAGGCCCACAGCAAGGGTAAATCTTGAATTTTGGCATTAAAAATAGGGAAGGAATGTGAGGACCCAAGGAAAAGTGGCTGTTTGGAGAGCCCCCTGCATTCCTTTCTTTTCTCTCCCACATGCCTTCACATACCAGTAATTGGCTTACTGTGTGAATAAACAGGCATTTGTACTATAATAGCTTTTAAACCCTGTTTTAGCTAACCTTTTTAGTGATGACTGAAAAGGTAAAATTGGATGTTGGGGACCTGTTGGAAAGTTTTGAGAGTTCCTACCTCCCTTCACATCAAAATGTGGAGGGCTAAAGAGGTATATCAATTTGACTATATGAACAATGAACCACTTTAAGTTTCAAGACTTTACAGGGGTATAAACAGATCATAGATTGGCATAGCTCTGTAGCTAGGACTGAGAAAGGATACTTTTTATATTTTGAAAACCTGGGAAATAGATGTTTATGATGCCTCTGAGGCAAGGGAGAAACATACATACATATTGATTTTACTACTTAGTAAATGGAAATTTTTAATTTTTATTTTGTATGACAGATACTGCCATGTTCAAGTGCTGCTAGTGTCTGTTCAATAATGGGGTGGAGTTGTATGCAGCTGGATTAGTGAAATGGAGGAATCAAGAGGTAGATAGCACTTTTCCTCGCTTAGATAACTTTTTTTGGGTGGGTACCAGGGATTGAATTCAGGGGCACTAGACCTCTGAGCCACATCCCCAACCCTGTTTTGTATTTTATTTAGAGACAGGGTCTCACTGAGTTGCTTAGTGCCTTGCTTTTGCTAAGTTTGACTTTGAACTTGTGATCCTCCTGCCTCAGTCTCCCTAACTGCTGGGATTACAAGCATGCGCCTCCATGCCCAGCTAACTTTTTGACTGATTCTTAGTATAGCATTTAAAAAATTGGGGGGCTAGATCAGTATTTAAAGGACAATTTATTTGTTGGATTATGTTGAAAATGTTCTTATTCCCTACAAATTTAATGTCTATTGTGCTTTGTCAAGTACAAAAAAATTCTTACATCTATTAACACGTTTTTAAACAGAATACATTACTGTTAGCTTTTTGTTTGTGTGTTTTTAATTATTACATTGTACTGTTCTTTCATGTTAGGTATGATTTTGTATATGAACAACAATAACTTAAATTACTGTGGTATACTATGTGATCTTGAGTAACTTTTAAACTTCAAGACCAAAGATAGACATAATAAAAGTCTGAATTGATCTGGTTTAGTCCCTAAGTGGTTTGTTGATTCCAGGATAATGGTCACTCTTCTCTGATGACATACAGTAAAAAAACCATATCCTTTACAACATGGAATGACTTTTAGTGTGTAGCATTAAAGTAAATATCTAACAGTTGTATGGCATTGATAGACTATGATAGACTAACATAAATTAGATAATTGATAACATTATGTTAATTTACAAATAAGTAAACTGAGGCTTAAGTTTAAATAATTTCAGCAAGGTCTAACAGGTAGAATGCAGCAGAGCTAGTATTCAAACTTAGATCTTCTGACTCTTAGTTTTAGCCAAGACATGGGAATATTCTTGGAGTTACAGATTAAGCTATATTAGCAGTTGCACTTTAGTATAAGAACTGAGGTTGAAAAATGTTAAAAGAATGCTAATTGTGTTAGGTTTTCATCACTATAAAATATACATGATACAGACTACTTATGAAGAAAAGAAAGCTTCTTTAGTTTACAGTTTTGGAGGTTCACATTCCAAACAGTATAGCACAGGCTCAGTGGTAAGGGCTGCCTCTTGACTGTAACACTTCATGGCACAGGTAGCCGTGGGAGGCGTGCATGCAGAAGCAAGCCATTACAACCTCATCCAGGATCAGAGAGAATGGGATGGGGCAGTCTTGCTCCTTTCATAACAACCCTTTCGTGAGAAATACCTCATGCCCCAGTGACTTAAGGATCTCCCACTATGACCCACCTCTTAAAGGTCCCATCACCTCCCAGTATCAATACCTATAGACTAAGCTTTCATTCACAGTGAACCCTTGGGGGATACCCATATTATATGCAAACCATAGCACTACATTATTGAATATATATCAACTTTACTTGTTTATTTTATCTAAGGACAAATATGGGTTCAGAGCATAATTTTTTATTGAAATTATTTTCTGTTGCCACCTCTTCTTCCCACATAGCATATATTTGATGTACTTAAATTATAAATGAAAGAAAGAGTGTGTGTTCAGCCTGAAGATTAAACTTTATGATTTGTGGAAAAGGGCTTTAAGTATTCATTCATAATAAATCAAATCTCAGGTTTAATTTAGAGGATGCTGAATTTATTCTTTCTGTTTTTACGTAAAGAAATTGCCTTCTTTTTCTTCTGTTTAGAAGTGGTAAACTTTAATTTGGACAGATTTTAAAAATAAAAATATGAAAATAAGCTAAACCAAACATAATGACTACTTTTCCAATTCTAGGATATTTTTGTCTTTTTCTTGTGCTTTTTAGGTATACACAGAAACCACAGACAGTCATATAAATAAAGTTGAAGTTAATTTTAGTGACAGTATTTCAAAGAAAATTAAAGAATTGTTTTCCAAAGGCATTCTATGGCTAACAATCTATTTATGATTATGGGAACAAATGTTTTTATTGGCTAGGTCTTGGATGTTAGCAAAACAGTATTGTTTTGGCACTACTTTTTAAGATGCTGTCTCAGAAGTGAATTTTTATTTCATAATTCAGAAAATATGCCATAATCTTCACAGAATAACTTAATTGAGGCATTTGTAACATGTCTAATTTTCTTAGAACACTAAACTACTGTGAAGTATTTAAAGTGATTAGTTCAGTTATTTAAATTATATATTAATGATTTGAATTTCTTTAGTTTGAATCCAGTCTTCTATAAGCATAACTGAGGGAGAAGAGGGAAAGAAGCTGGTATTCATCATTTTGTAGATATAGCTTCAATATGAGATGCTATAGGAGAAATAAGCATAAGCACCATGTAATGCTTTAATCCTTTACACTGTTTAGAATGAGATGAGTGTAACAAATGGGATAGTGGCCATCCATTTGACCTAGATATAAATTCTGTTTGGTCAGGGAACTAAGTATAGAAAGGATGAAAGGTAATTTTCTCCTGATTTTGAGGAGAAATATGCATAAAAGGAGAATGAAAAATTGTAAACACATTGCATGACATAACTAGCATTTACAAAAATTTTGAAAGTTTGAAGTTATGGACCCTTTGTCTAAGAATATGAAATATAATAGGTAAACATGTAAGTTCCAGAAGGTAAATATAAAAAACTGGCTGTATAAGTCATTATTTAGAATAAAGATAGATAAGATGCCAGCCAGAGAGTTTTGAGAAATACAAGAAAATAGCTTTAAAAAAATTATAGAAGATACCTATGAAAGATACTGTTGGTAACATCTAGAACCTGTGTGCTGGAGTATGAAGCTAGGTGTTGAATTCAATGTTAAAGATGGTTCAGGGCTTACCAGGAAGGACTTTGGTTTGAAGGCTGAAAACATAACACTACTGGTATGAAGTATGAAAATGTGGCTTTAAAAACATGCTAAGGACTACAAAAAAGATTTTTAAAAGTCATGTTTACAACAAAGCACGTCTGTATAAAGGCAGTTTAAGCTAGAAAGTGGTAGTTTTAGCTTACATTTTTGTTTTCCACCCCCATATTGTCATCTCTTTGAAATAATAGAACCACATGGCAGGGATCCTGGATAGAGTCCAGAGGGTATATCTAAAGTAGTAAATCCTCTCAATATCTCTGAGGAAGAAAATAGTCAGTCTTTATTATAAGCATCTCACACTCTTCCATACTCACTGAAGTGGTTTGCTTATCCCTTACTAGAATTTCAGTTACTCTCAATTCTGCTTAGTGCATATGGATAGCTTCAGTTATATTAGAGATGCCTTTACAGTCAGCTACTTCAGTACTCCTTTCAGAACCACCTTTGGACAAGACTTTCTTTGCCATGCTGGGGTTCTTCTCTATCTGGTGTTTTTAGGCCATAGACAGCTGCCTAAAGAAGATGCAGAACTACATAGGCCTGACCCACTGTAAATCTGTGTTGTTTGCAAACAACCTGGTTCTCATTCCCACATAGGGCCATTTCTCATGCAGTTGTCTGTCATATCATCCCTATGGGTTATTCTGTACATTTTAAGTTCTAATTCTTTTTTTCTATTCCTATTTCCGTTGATCTCGTTTCTATTATATCTGTAGTCCTCTCTAGAATTTGTGTGTGTGTGTGTGTGTGTGTGTGTGTGTGTGTGTCATGGGGGATTGAACCAAGGGCTTCACACATGCTAGGCAAGCACTCTACCAGCTGAGCTACTCCCCCAGCCCCTAAGAAAACCTCTTGTTTTTATCTGTTATCTACTATCTTAGTTCTTCTTCATTATAAAATGTTTCAAATGTTCCTTCTTTTGTTATCTCCATTTCTCTAAAAGACTAGTATGGAGAAGCAAAATGGAATCTGGAATTTAAAAATATTGAGCAAAGTTAATTTAACCCTTTCTGATAACATTTTTTTCCTACATGGATGATGTTATCAAGTGATCATCTGTTAGTATTTTAATAAATTATAATGTTCTGATTTCTTGTCATCCACTCTCACTTCACATATCCATTTCACTCACATTTCAGAGGACTATTCTCAAGTATACTGTTTATGCCCTCTGCAATCTGAAATCACAGAGTTGAAGTTTAGTAATTTTTTTCCTGAATTGGTTAAGATGACACTAGCCAGTTTATAATAGATAAACTTAGAAATCTTGCTGTCTTAACATGATTGAACACTCCCTCACCCCACCCCCTCCTCTTACTTACATGGAAGTTACTTAGTGGCAGTAGGGCAGACCAGAGTGGGGTTGCCATCTTCACAATGTGGTTCTCGGGGTCATCTTGGGTATCAATTAGCATTCAGTTTACAGGGAGTAAGAGACATGGAGGATCATAAAAGTAGGTTTTGTGGGATGTGCCTGGAGGTGGTGTAAATCATTTCTACCATAGTCCATCAATCAGAAGTTAGTAACTTGACCACAGTTATCTGTAGTAGGAGGCTGGCAGATAAAGCCTAGATGTGTGCTTAGGAGAAGAGTAGAACAGATTTAGTGAACAGAAGAAAGATCTTTTCCACTATTATAATTTTTCTTGGGTACTTTCTTTTTTGACATCACTAATAACAGTCTTTGTGGTATACTTTTAAGTAAATATTTGGTCTTTGTCCCTATATCTTGGCACAAAGCTCCTTAAACTGTTGGAATTTACTGGCTGTGTGCTGGAGCTAATGGTTCAAGAGACATAGATAGCTTCAGGGTGGGGGATGGTCATCAGAGGAAGCAACTATGTGATTAGAAGGTTGGAACTTTTTAACCCCACGGGGTAGAGGAGAGAAAGAGATTGAGTTTAGTCTTCAGCAGACAGAGATTTACTCAGTCATGCCTACTTAATGAAACTTTTATACCCCTTCCCCTAAGGACAGGATTCATAGAGCTTCCAGGTGGTGGACACATTGATGTCCTGAAAAGGGGCTTACCCACAGAGTGCATGGAGTCTCTACACCACCTCTTCTCCCACCATGCATTGCTTTATGCATCTCTTCCACTTGACTGTTCCTCAGTTGTATCTTTTATAATAAATGAATAAATGTGTGTATTTTCTGGAGTTCTGTGTGTCATTGTAGTAAATTTTTGCACCACAGGCAGGGAGTCATAGAAATGCCTGAATTTTGGGCAGAAGTGTGGGTAACCTCGGTGCCCCATGTGTGACTGACAACTAAAGTGGGGGCAGTCTTTTGGGCCTTAGCGCTAGACCTGTGGGGTCTGTGTTAACTCGCGGTAGGTAGTGTCAGAATTGAATTGAGTTGTTGGATAACATAGTTGCTTTCAGAATTGGTTGGGGTTAGAAAAACCCTACATTTGGTATTAGAGAAAACAATATAGACTTCATCATATTGTATATTTTCCCAATTTCAGTTCCAGTTACTTCTCATTTTCCATTATTCATAAGACTTACTTTTTAGTTTTTGTGTGTGTTTTATTTTCTCTGGAAAATGGTGGTATCCTGCCAATCATTTGTACCTGACTCCCAGTCATGCCTTTGCTTATACTTTTCTGTAATTCCCGTAACCTAACTGTATTGCCTGTATGGTGCAGGCAAAGTCAATCCATATTTTGGTCTCTTTTGCTAATATTAGGTTTTTATTGTGGGGTGAGTTTTGGAACAGATAGTCTAGAAGGTTAAATCAAAGGTAGTTCTTGCATAATTTCTCTTCCTGCTTTGTTTCCTATATTTACATGGAAACTAGCATAACTGTATATTCAAACTAGAATGCTTTTGAGAATGAATGGAAGAGAATTGTGAAAACATGTGTAAAGGGGTACTATCTAGAGCAAATTGATTTGTATGATTACTTATGTATATATATGTATAAGGCTCTTTATGGCAAAAGATTGGCAACTACATAAATGTCCCTTAGTAGGGGACTGGTTGAATTAGTGCTGGTGTAGCCAGTCAACAGAACATAACATCACTGATGAAAAGGGTGATATAGAAGAACATATACAAATGGCTAATAAATATGTGAAAATATGCTGATATAACAACTCATCAGGGGATTGTAAATCTAAATCACACAGAGATACCAACTCATGTCCATTAGTATGGCTGTTATCAAAAACCAGAAAATAGGGCTGAGGTTGTGATTCAGCGGTAGAGCACTTGCTTAGCATGTGAGGCATTGGGTTCGATTCTCAGCACTGCATATAAATAAATGAATAAAATAAAGATCCATCAACAACTAAAAAAATATTTAAAAAAAAAAAAAACCCCAGAAAATAGCAAGTACTGATGAGGGGGAAATTAGAATCCTTATGCCAACCTCCTGCCTCAGCCTCCTGAGCTGGTGGGATTATAGTTGTGTGCCACCTCTCCTGGGTTGGAGTAAAACTCTTAAAAAATAGTTTATCACTATACCACAAAGGTGGAAAGTCAGATAGCAAGAAGGTTCATTTTTGTCTCATTGGTTTCCCTTGGATCTCTAGACTCTGTGGATGTCCTTTGGACCTTCTGTATTTTGCTTTTTACCTTTAGTGAGGAGGAGGGCAGTCTAGCAACCATTCAGCTTGGAATGCAAAGCTTTCCCAGGTGTTAACTGTTTTGCCTGATGCCAGGTCATCTTCTGCAAATCAAATTTTGGATATTTCAGATCTGTGGGATGACTTTGACAACAAGACTTTTTCCTTTAGCCAACTTTAGGTATTAAAAACATTATATGTGAAAGATTTTGTGATATGGAAGAAAGAACACTGAATTCTGGGATTTTATGTATCTATCAGGATGTGTGTGTGTGTGTGTGTGTGTGTGTGTGTGTACATATAAACAATTTGCCTATACAAAGCAATGGGTATTTAGCAAGAGCATCAACTTTCTAGGTCATATAATCTATTTTCAAAAGTATGTAGAGAATCATAATTTTATACTGGAGGGTTTATATCAACCCTCTCCTGCCCATTCTTGGTCTGATAAAATTCTTTGATGACTAGACATCCTATTTAATATGAAATATGCTCACATATTTTTGAGTTTGTTGTTCTTATGCAGTGTTCCCAGTTATGGGTATTACTGTTCTTTCTTTATAATTTGGCCTATCTTAAAGTACCTTTAAGCTCACTAGAATAACTTGCAGATGTGTTCATTTTAAAAAGTAAAGTATTTGGTGGCCTCTAGTGGTACTTGTGTGTCTATAAAAAGTTACTAATATCACCAATACACAAAATTTTAGAGTGAGAATATTACTAACGTGACATTATAAGCCAATATGTATATTTGTTGAAGAATTGTTTTAGTCTTTGAGAACTAAAATTTTATTAATAAGTTATAAATTTATCAGTGATATGGCTATGTCTGTCTACTGTTGCAGCAAATTGTCATTTCTGGATTTCACGTACCTTCAAGAAGTGCCTTGGAATTGTATGCATATATCTACATTGGAAGTTTTTCTATGTGGCTTGTACTTAATGTTTAGTAATAGTTTACTATTGCATTGCACTGAGAAGAATGGAGATGATAGGAGTGATTTCTGATATCTTAAATAAAAGCTAAAATAACATTAACATTACATGTATTAATCATAAAGATAATAGTCCTTAGTAAATTTTATTTCAATAGCTAATTCTGACTAGCTTAAAGTCATTTTAAGTTAGGCCAAGAATTATCTGGAATCTGAACTGTATGTGGAAATTTAGATCATTTTGAAACTTGGGAAAATTTGTATAGAGTCAATATTTAGAAAACCAAAGAGAAGATGACGGTTTTAGGAAATTAAATTTAAGTGCTGAAATTAATTTCCATTCTAAAAATAAGAAAATCTAAAGCTATTTAATAGCTTATTCAGTATCATATGGCTATTTAATAGTTGCTAAGATGATAGTAGAACCCTGGTCTTTTGACTCTGTTAAAGTTTTTCTAACAAATAAAACACTCATTATATAATATTGAGGCAACTGATTTTGGAACTATTTCCCTGCTACTTAAATTTTAAAATATTAATAAGTCTTAGATTCTTATATATCTGAGTTGAAAAGAGGCACAGGAAGACTCTGTTCATCAGTAATATCTTCCACTCTTGGAATCAACTAGACCTTTTTCTGTCAATGTTTTTGCAGTCCTGGGGATAGAACCCAGGGCCTTGTGCATTAATACTGTTCTACCTAGACATTGTCTGTAATTTTATCTCATGGAACAGCCTGTTGCTTGTTGATGACAGTGACAACTTTGAGCAAAATGACAATGTCATTCTGGCATTACAAAAAGTGAAGAATTGTTTTCTGAACATGAAAAAGCACTGAGGGTGGAGCCCAGAAACTAATAATTTGGACGTCGGTAGGTCACTGGTGTTTTTTTTTGTTGTTGTTGTTGTTTGTTTTTTAAATCATTAAAGAACTGGCTTTTAAATACTTACAATATTTTTTTGGTAGCTTCCTCATTTGTCCAGACTTTTGCTTTAAAATTTACAACTGTTTTGAATATTTAGGTATGATCTGATGTCAGTTCATTCAGTTAGCAGGTATTTTTGAATGATTACTAGGTTCCAAAAACTGAGATGGTTCAGTTATTTAAGATACAACTGAACCAAATAAAACCCTCCTCTTTTTAGAACTTAAATTTCTAGTGGGAGAAACTGGCATTAACCATAGTAAATAAATTATATAGTGTGTGATAAGTACCACAAAATAATTACTATAAAAATTATAAAGCAGTAATAGGCAGAGTAGTGGCCTATTAATTTGTAAATAAACAAGGCACCAGTTGTTTGTTTCTGTTTGTCACACAGAATCCTAGAAAGGAGATAAACTAGGTTAAATACCTTTTAGCAATTTGTATACATTTTATATTATCAAACAAATTGAAACTATATGCTTTTAACCTTATTGAATTTTTAAAAAAATTCTTTAAAGTATATTATGATATATGGAGTCCATAAGTGATAGATATCAGTTTCTTGGCTTAAATTAGCTATTACAGAGTTAATAGGTGACCTATTTGTATATGATACAAAATTTTCAAAAATATTTATATTCTATGAAAAGATAGAGAAAAAGGATAGAAAATGCAGAATCATACTTCTGCAGTTGATCATTAAAGTAAGTTAACTACAAATATAAAACTAACCATGTATCTGAGCAGTTGTTTAACTGGTACTAGACTTTTCAACTGGGAATTTTAAGGAAAAATGATTCTGTGTACTTTCAAAACCAGGGATTCCCCCCAAAACTGATAGTTAGTATACAAAATACAACATTTGAGCATTTATTCTTTTAATACAATTCATAGGTATAATCACTTTTTTAGATTCATATAATTGCTTAGTATATAAATACAGGAATATAGAAACAAGGTGAATTTATCCTTTGATATCACTAATATTTACTGATTGTCTTTCATTCATTTTTCCCCCTGCCTGATAAAGATTTGTATAAAAAGGCTGACTGGAAGGTTATGATGCAGCCTGTGGTTATTGATAGACATTTCTGTAAAAGTCCTTCGTGTCACAAGAGTATGAACCTCATTTAAAGTCATCACTGGGGTAATGATGAAAATGTTGTTGAGTTTGGAAGAAACCTTAAAGATTTCCTGGTCAAATTCCAACCTTTTTTGGTGATTAAATCAGTTTGTATGCAATATTCTTGCCAAATGGGCATCTAGGTTTAGTTATTATTAAATACTTAACAGTGATCTCTTCAACTTAAAGTATTTTCATGCTTATTACATTCTGGCCAATGTGTTAGGTGCTAGGAATACAATGACAAGACAGATGTGGTCCAGGCACTCATAGACTCATTATAGTAGTATTTTTATGGTGATAATGAACTTTTTCTTGTATGTATACTCAGCTTTATAGTCTTATATACATTATCTTTGAAGATCTTTTCCCCCCATGAATTTTAGAATTACCCTGACCTATGTTAAAGTCTAGTTGTTACTGTGCTTGAAAGTACTATGAGATCTTTTTCCAAATGCCTGCTTGCTAGATTTGTATTAAAATACATAACACTCAAATTTCTTTTTCTAAGAGTTTCAAGTCCTAAAATGTCTGGATGTGTCATGAAGTTATAAATATAGAACTATTAATGTAATCAAATTGAATTTTCTGAAACTTATATAGGGCAGAATGTAGGGTATTATGGTCCCATTTAAGTACATTATGTGAAAGGCGAGATTTATTTTAGATACTCTGTCTAGTTGAAGTGGCTAAGATGGTAACCTGATTCTGTGTAATGCTGGATTTTTTTTGTTTCTCTTTCTCTCTCTCTCTCTCTTACTGTGGCAATGTAATTTTAGCATCTTTAGCCTTTCAAAAAGAAATTTCAACTCTGGAAAATCTTTGGACCTTATTTCTTCGGCCTTTCCAAAAGATATTCCAACTCTGGGAAATCTTTGGATGTTGTTTTTGATTAGTTTTGCAACAGATCATATTCAAGATTGGAAACCAGTCTGTTGCTAGTGGAGGGTTATTTGGTTTTTTTGGTGTTAAGTTTTTTGAGTTCTCTGTATATCCTGGAGATTAGTGCTCTATCTGAGGTGTGTGGGGTAAAAGTTTTCTTCCATTCTGCAGGCTCTCTCTTCACATTGATTGTTTTCTTTGCTGAGAAGAAGCTTTTTAGTTTGAATCCGTCCCATTTATTGATTCTTAATTTTACTTCTTGTGCTTTTCCCTCTGAGGAATGAAAGGGTTGGAAACAAAAGAACATAAAGAGTTCCTGGGCTATAAATATAAATATTATTTTTTGGTATTACTGTTAAGTCTCCCTTACAAAAAGCAAATATATGGATACAGTATATCTTCCACTTGTACTGACTCAGCTTTGTTTGAACCAAGAAGACATTTTCTACTTTCACATTTTCTAATCTTATTTTACCTTTTTAAAATATGTGAGTTGGCATACATGACAGTGGTGTTACAAAATTTGATGTCTCTAGAAATGACTTAGATTTCTCATGCATTTGAATATTCTGGTTCTGAGGGAAATAATATGAAGTGTGGATTAAACGTGACCAATGTATAAAATAATTCTGAGTAACAGCACCAATTTCTGAGCTATAAGCTATTAGCAATAAGTGTGTTTGCACAGCATTTGTTTTTCATGTGACCAACATTGGAGCTCAGCACAAGCGATTTAGCTGTTCATTACAATTAAAACATAAGCTTTTGTAGGTATAGTTTAATACAAAAGCAGACCATATATAAAGAGAACATTCCATTTTTAGAAGAATTTACAGAAATAGAATTGGTTGTCAGAGCCGGGCATGATGGCACATACCTGTAATCCCAGCAGCTCGGGAGACTGAGGCAGGAGAATCATGAGTTCAAAGCCAGCCTCAGCAAAAAGCAAGGCACTAAGCAAGTCCATCAGACCTTGTCTCTAAATAAAATACAAAATAGAGCTGGGAATGTAACTCAGTGGCTGAGTGCCCTTGAGTTCAATCACTGGTACCACCCAACCCCGCCCCCCACTCCAAAAAAAATTTGGTTTTGTTAGTTCAGTGGAGTCAGAAGCTGAATAATGTCCATGCTTTTAGATTAGGTTTTGAATTTAGTTTATAGTTGGCTGCATAGTAGGTATATTAGGTCAGCCCTCAATGGGACTCCAACCAACTTTGAGTAATTTCAGTCATGATTGGATTAAAGTGATCTGTAATTGCTAGGACTGTGTTTGACTAGTTGCCTGCTAAAAGAAAATAAGTTCACTTTGGGTGAAGGTAATAATATCCAGAGTCAAATAAAGTCTACTTTTTTAGGAACATATAATGTTCAGCATCCAGTACAAGTGTGCCTTTCCCCCCCACATCCACGCCAATACCTACTGTTGCTTATGTTCTTGATAATAGCCATTCTAATTGGAGTAAGATGAAATCTTAGAGTTGTTTTAATTTGCATTTCTCTAATTACTAGAGATGTTGAACACATTTTCATATATTTGTGAATTGCCCGTATATCTTCTTCTGTAAAGTGTCTGTCCAGTTCCTTGGCCCATTTATTGGTTGGGTTCTTTGTATTTTTGGTAGAATGGAGGAACTGATTACATAGAGGGAAATGAGAGGGGAGAAGGGGTAGGGGTATGAAAGACGGTGGAATAAGATAAAACATCATTACCCTATGTACGTGTATGACTATGTGAATGGTATGAATCTATATTGTGTACAATAATAGAAATGAAAAGTTGCACCCCATTTGTGTACAATGACTCAAAATGCAGTCTGTAAAAATTAAAAAAAAATATCTAAAAAAATAAAAAGTAAGAGAACATTCAATAAGCAACACAATGTAACCCAAAATCAAAACAAAACTAAGAGATTTAATAGTATAAATAGACTCATAGGATTGAACAAATGGCACTGTCATACATGGCTGTGTTTTACCTGGTTAAGGGAAGAAAGATTTAATATTTTAACAGAGAACTGGCAACTTATAAAATAAATTAAATCAAATACGAGAACTGAAAAAAATGGAGTAACTGAAATTAGTAACTCAGGAATTGATTTAAAAGCATAGTAAGCCTATTGAAGAGAAAATTAGTGAGCCATAAGTAACAAGAAGAAAATTTCCAAATTGTTACATGGAGAGAAATAGAGGGGTGGGAGGGGTGAGGGTGTAGAAAAAAAAAAGAAGTGTCTTTTCAGTAAATATTGCTGAAATAATTAGATAACCAATGAACAAATGGTCTTTGATAGAAATCTAACAGTACATTTAAAAATGTACTTTAAATGGATTATACCTAAATATAGAATTGAAAACTTTAACACTTTTTTGTTTTCCCTGGTTAGTCTAGCAATTTTATTTTATTTATCTTTTGGCAAATGATGCTTTGTTTTTGTTGATTTTCTTTATCAATTTATTGATTTCTGTTCTCATGTTTATTATTTTCCTCTTTCTGCTTATTTTGGGGCTAATTTTCTCTTTTCCAATTTCTTAGGGTGGAAGCTAAAGTAATTGATTTGAGACCTTTATTATTTTCTAATATAGGTGTGTAGTGCTATAAATTAATCTCCAAGTGTTACTTTTACTGCATCTCACAAACTAATAAACTGTTTTAATTTTATTCAATTAAAATGTTTTTAGATTTCCATTTTGCATTATTCTTTGCCCCATGGGTTATTTAGAATTGTGTGCCTTAATATTTTCGGATTTTGCAAAGATCTTTTTAAAATTGATTCTTAATTTAATTCCATTGTGGTCAGAGAATACATTTTGAATGCTTAAATTGTTTTAAATTTTTGAATGCCTTCATCATAGCCCAGAATATGATCTGCATTGTATGTTACTATGTATGTTTGAGGCTATTATTTTCTTTATTCTTGGTAATTATATCGATTTTCTATCTGGTTTTCTTTTAGATTATCATTGCTTCCCTTTCACTGTTACCAGAGTTGTTATTCCTAAACCATTTGATTCTGTCAATCTTCTCTTTCTCAAAAAGTTTCAGTGACATCCCACGATCTGCAGATTTCTTTATCTTTACCATGGGGGACAGTCTTTCCTTATTTGGCTACAAGTTGTCTTCCTAAGAAAGCCTCAACTAGTAGAATTGTTTTCTAGATATTCTGTATTCCAGCCATATTGAATTGTTTTTCTTTTCCAACAATTATGGACTTTTAGATTTTTGTGCCTTGGATCCTTTGTGACTTAGATTTCCATTTTGAATTATTCTTCCTCCTTGAATTCCCTCTTTCCTTTTCTTTCTTTTCATTGGCTAATTCTGCTGCACCTGTGGAACTTTCTTTGATTCCCCTGGTCAGAATCTACTTCATCATTGGCTTTTTGTTTAGACCTTATCATATATTTTTACTTTGGTTGCCATATTTGTGTCACTGTCCTCACCTAGTGTAGAAGTCAGGTTTTTTTTTGTTTTTTTTGTTTTTTTTGGTTAAATAATCTTTCTAGTCTTTGGAACACAGTAGGCACTTAGTATTCCTTCAGATCTCAGTTGTAAGAAAATTAAGATATTATTTGGGATATTTTCTAATTAAATAAATTTAGTATTCTTAATTTTAGCACATAGATCAAGGGGTTCTGGAACAGTGAAAAATTTTAAAGTATGTTTTGGAAGAAATTGAATTCAAGATTGTAGATTCTGTCCATTTTTAACAAACTTTCAGCATATGGATTCTTGGGAATGAAATAGAATTTTCAGCTCAGTTTTTTACTAAATCTTAGAGTAATTAAAGGACTGAATTTGACCATGCTATTAAAAAATAAAGAATTTCCAAGAAGAAACTGAAAATAATTTTACTGATACCTATAAAATTGTTACTACTTAGTAAAGGTAACATTTAATAATCAATTAGTTTTGATGATTAGTTGGAAAATGAAATTATAAGTGATATAGAAATCATATACATAGTAAAAATGGTGAATCCAAATACAAAGAGGAGGAAGAGTTGAAATTATCTCTAAAGCTAGAAATTTTTTCTGTGGTATCCACAGCTGCTTGGCACTTAATACTATATATTATATTACATTATTTATTTTATATTGCATTGCATTATGTTTACTTTTTGGAGTACCAGGAATTGAACCCAGGGTGCATGGTGGATCCACAGGGCCTCACACATGTTAGGAAGTGCTGTACCACTGAGATATCTCCCTAACCCCTATATTATATTTAATAATTCAGTTAAATCATGATAAAATTTAAAAAATTAACATCTTTTAAACCACCTAAATTTTTTTCATTGTAATACATACATTTATGCTTTAATTTGAAATGAAAATTTTAGAGATGTTTATTATTTTTATGATTCCCTGTTTCAGCCAACTTAACTGATTACCTGTTGTGTGCTTTGTGATCTATGTAGAATTGAATGAATGAGAGTTATACTTTTAGCCAACAAAATAAGCTTTGTATAATAACAATGTTTGAATAGCCCTTTTCTATTTTCAAAGATGTTTTAAATGTAGTGTTTCTTTGACTTTCAACAACTTTGAGAGGAGAGAAATTAAAGATGTGAATATATGGAACCTGATAGTCTGTTTACTTATTTTTCAGTGGCAAAAGAAGGATTCGTAGGGGTGGCTAAGTAAACAAAAAAATGCCAAGGGATTTTCTGTTCAGCATGACAGAACCTTTGTAGAACTAGATTAATTAGACCATATTATGGACACTTTTAGAGGTGTAAAGTATGGTATATGTGTGCATAGCTGAATATGGACATTTTTAAAAGTTATGGAGTCCTTGAAAGTTAAAGATCATGTATTTCAGAATATAGGATTTGATGATATACACATGAATGTTTTCCTCTAAGGGAAATACATGTCAACTTTTAGAATAGAAAGTTGGGAGGAACTCTTTATTATCTATGAGTCTTACAAGAAATGCTGACTGGTATTTCTGTAATGATTTCATCCTAATTCCAGAAGGTTTAAGTCATATGTGATTATTAATTTAATACATTAGTAATTGCTACCATTGTGCCATTGTGCTTTTATCCTTCTTTGGTCATTTAATCTCCCATTTCATGCCTGTTCTTGTTTTTCCTAGTTGACCTTTTCATACACACCTGGTGGAGCAGATGTGTCTGTGTGTCCACACACACACACACACACACACACACACACACACACGAAGTGCTTCTATCTCATATCTGCTATACCTAAAGAATATTTTAAATTAGTTTTTTGAAGTATTTGTTAAGTGTGAATTCCTTTAACCAGGTATAAAATATGGGGCATTTATTTTAAAGTAGAACTAAAACAGAATGTTATCTAGGTAAAGCATTTCCAGATGAACAGCTTAAAAGCTGTTTTGTAGTCTATTTCCAGTCAATAAAATATATTTATTCCTTAAAATGGTTAATATTAATGTGCTTAAAACTTAAATTTATTAAAAGCTTACATCTGTTGAAACAGATATTAAAACATTTCAGTCAACTTAAAATAAGTTTAAATGTTTAATTATTAAATTGATATTTAAGTACCCCCTTCCATCAATAATCTCTCTCCAAAAAAAAAAAATTAATTTATTGATCTTAAACTTTTGTGTTGATATTTTGTCAGCAAATGAAAATGGTGTTCTGCCCTCAAAAAGGCAATGAGTTTTCTGTCATAAATTTCAACGAGTTGTGCCATTCTCTCTTCATAACAAAGAATGGTTGTGAAAATGTTTGGATTATTATTAAGCCTAGGTGATTATGCCAGAATTATACCGTGAATTCAGAAAGAGTAACTAAATCCTGTTGAATATCGTATTTGTTTATTCCTCATTTGTGTGCTGAAGGAGGTCATCTTAGGTTTTGTCATAGATGAGAGTGCAGAATTTTTGTTTAAGGGTAGGCAATGACAGAAACTAGATAGTTTCTTCTGTAACAATTTTCTTTACTGCTAGACTGTACTTCTTAGTCTATTTTGTATTATTATAACAAAATAACTGAGATTGGGTGTTTTTATAAAGAAAAGAGATTTATTTTGTTGTTGTTTTATTTTGTTTTTGAGGCAAGGTTCTCACTATGGTGCCAAGGCTGTTCTCAGACTCTAGAGATCAGGTGATTTTCTAGCTTCACCTTCCTGAATGCTGAGACTATAGGTGATAACACAGTGCCTGGCTCAAGATTTATTTTGATTCACAGTTTTGGAGGCTGAAAAGTCCAAGCTTGGTTCTTCTCCACATCTGGTAAGGGATTCACGCTATATTATAACATGACAGATGACATCACATGGCAGGAGCATGTGCAACAGCAGCCTGAGGTACAAGTGGAAGAGACCACATGGTAGCCTCACTTTATAAACCGACCTCAAGGTAACTAAACCACCCTTTAAAGGTTCTACCACCTCTTTAGTACTTTATAATGGGGAATAGACTTCTAGCACCTACACCTTTGAAGGATAGACCACATCCAAATCATAACAACTTCCTCTTTCATTAGGTGGGGCTGTAATACTAGCTTTTGAGAATGGAATGTAGGTGAGAATAATGAACACAACCTCTAGACCCAACCCTAAAATCTCCTTCAAACTTTTCTAAAGTCTCTGAACTCATTGGTTATCCACATGCAGAGTATTTAGTTGGGGGAGATGTCTGAGACCCTAGGATAGATAATAGTAGATACAGTGTCATTCAGTCATGAGTGGAAGGCCATCTGTCCCTCTCCCAAATGGATTGTGACATAATAGAGAAGAACTTTTGTTGTATAATACACTGAAACTTTTTGGTTGGTTGTTACAACAGGGTGTTAACATTTTTTGACATGGATTGCTGCTGTAATGAAATCCTAAAATATGTGGTATTGGCTAAAGGGTTGGGCTGTGGGAACATATATAACATATTGGGTGGCTAGAAATCCATGTCACATGATGGATATTTGCTAAAACTCTTAACCTTTGTAATCTGGAGACCATACCATGTTTCTGCCAAGTTTTAAATCTTAGAAAAAGAAATCATTAGTAGTATGCGTTGGTTGTAATAGCATGTATGAGTTTAGTAAAGAATTGCTCAATTTACAGGAATGAAAGAAATAGGAGCCAGAAACTCATTGCCTTGCAAAATTAGAAAATGTGTTTTCTAAACTCTAAAAAAATATATATATATAAAATATAAAATGACACTTTAAAAGGCTTTGAGCAAATAGGACCCAGTAAGACTTTTCAGTTGAAGAGAGTATCTCTGCATTACTGCAAAGATCAGATTAAGTCATGTGACTTTCCTCTAAAACCTGAAAAATTAAAGTAGCTACCATTAAGTTAAGGGATAGAGGAAGAGTTGGGAAAAGAAGTAAAGAAATAAAGCAGATTTGAGAATGACATCTAAAAATTTTGGGGTTTGGTTATTGACACATGGATCTGATTAGAAGCCTACTATGATTCTGATGGAATTTAGTTGCTCCAGAAGCTGTGAAATTGGTTTTGAAATTGACTATTCATTGAACTCTAAAAGCCATCCTTAAGCAAGAAGGCAAGAACCCATACTTCTCAACACCAACTTAATTAAGTTGAGGAATTAATAGACAAGGAAGAAGGTAGAGGAAGGAGACATCAAGAACCAAGGACCAGGGAGTTTCTCCCAGAAAACAAAATTAGAAATGGATGAAGTTTTCCCTTCACAATGTATATATATATCCAATGGGATTTGAGAATGTTACAGATTAGTAACTACTAGTATCTTCTATTTTTTGCCTAAATGTGGTTGCTTTTTCTCTTTCGCTAGAAAAGTTATGTGTTCTATACAGGGGGTATATGGGACAGATACCTTGTTATTTTAGGACTTAGGTTGTACAATCACAAGAAGCCACATCTGGATCTGATGAAGATGATGAAATGTATGAACTGGAGAGCTTAGATTTTTGTCCTAGATAGGACTTTGAGTAGTCTTCCTAGGGAAGGGCTTGAGTACATTTCATATCGAGGAGGAATAGTAAAAAACTGACTATTTAGTGACTTTAATAAGGGACTATGCAGAAATTAACTAGATTCTCTATGCTCTTCTTGGGCAAATGGATTGTATACATATGGCCCCTAGTATGGAAGTGATATTATGTGACTTTTCCTTATCAATGGAATATGAGCAGAAGACATTTTGAGGCAAAGGTAGGTTGTCTTCTTTCTTTTCCTTTTCTGTAATGTCCTCTAAGCTAGGTCTCACAGGCTATTTGAAAGTTGTTTTTGTAAATGACCATGTACAAAGTGTCTTTCTCTACCACAACTACTCCTCACAATTATTACTGAATGAATATTAAACTTTTGTCATAAAGGCATTGATATGTGTGTTATCTATTATAACAATAAACTTAGTGTTTTATATAGCAAGGAATATATTATTTTATATTAATTCATACACTGGCATGTTATATTAATAATATTTGGGGTGCCTTTTAGAAAATAGCATTTCTAAGTTACTTGCTGTGTTCTAGACAGCATGCTGAGCTCTTAACACAGTATCATCTTTTTTACCCCTTAATATTATTCATTGGAAGTGAAGTTGTTATCCCTAATTTAGGATTTAGGAATCTGAAGCTTAGAACATTTATAATTAACTTGTCCTGGTAGCTGCTGTTTATTGGGGTTTTATTTTATTATAATTGCTTATTTAATTTCATTCTGATGGACTTAGTGTTTTAAGAAGCAAAGACAGGCTGCCTTATTCACTGTTACATATTACTAGTGGCTAATAAAGTTTGTTGTAGTTGTGAAGTAAATACTGAACAAATGTATCAGTGACATTGGCATAGATCGCTTATGCTAGGTGCTGTAAGGGATTTATAAATTATTAAGCCCATCTTTCTAGGGAATTCCAAATGAAAGGTTATATTAAGTCCTGTGATGTAAATAACTATAAAATAGATAGAGAATTTAAGTTTTTTTTAGGAAGAACTTGTGAAGACTTTTTGTTGGAGATAAAACTTTAGCATGGTTGTGAAAGTTAAGTGTGGTGTTTTTAAAAAACAGTCCTAAAGTTCTTTGACACTTCTCTCATTAAGGTATTTTTGTTTTTCTTATTTCCTTGAATCTGGGTGGTCTCATCACTTATTGAAACAAAAGAATGTGAACTTGTGAGGCTAGTTCAGGTGTTGAAGTTGTTCTCCTGTTACTTAGAATTTGCAATTGATTTTCTGAAACACAATGTAGAAGTCTGACTACTCTGAGGCCAATGTCCTGAGAGGAAAGCAAGCAATGCAGAGAAGCTAGGGATTGGCAGTCATAACCTTTAGACTCCTAACCCAGCTGCCAGGCAAATAAGTGAATAAACCTTTAGATGATTCCATCCCTTATTATCTCCACTTTCTAAATTATTCTACCTGAGGCCCTGGCATTGTAGAGTAAAGACAAGCCATTCCCTCTTTCTGTAGTCTGAATTCCTAATCCAGAATTCCTAAGAATAATTAAATGATGCTTTGAGCTACTATGTTTTGGGTTTACTTACTATATAGCACCAATACCTGGAACATAAATGGAACTTGCACATGTATTAAAGAGGAAAAAGTCCTGAAGCAGGATGTTAAATTGCTTGACACTTGGTGCTTATTTTGGATTTAGAAGATTGTGAGGTTACAACAGAGGAGGAAGCTGCAAAAGTAGTAGGGGCCAATTGTTTGTGGCCCTTGATATTTCATTAATAGTTTTAAATAGATTTTTTTCTCCTGTGTGTTATGAGACCATAAGTATTGAGCATAAAAGAACAGGAAATGAAGACACAGGCTGGAGGATCACAAGTTTGAGCCTGGGTAACTTAGCTAGACTCTGTCTCAAAATAAAAAGACCTAGGAATGTAACTTGGTGTTGGAGTGCTTGCCCAGCATGCACCAAAGTTCTAGTTTCAATCCCCAGGACCAAAATAGAAAAAAAAAAAAAAAGAAAAAAAAAAAAGAAAAGGAAATGACTGTAGAACTTTATGGAGCTTCTCTTTTTCTTTTATATCATTCCAACTTCCTGGAATGTGTTAAAAGTTCATTTACGATGATATGTGTCCAGTAGCAAACATTTGTCATACTTTCTACTAAGAGAGCAGTTCTTGTAAATTGAGAAGACTTATGTTTGTTTCTTCATGAAATTGTACAGAATCAGAGGAAGGGCCTAATGAGAAAGTCAGCCATAATGTTATTTTCATCTCTAAATAGGGTACTAAAACTTTCTTGGCTGTGTATGTACATTTAGAAGTCATAATGAACATATAGCATTAATGTGGTACAAAAGACTTGAAGATTAAATCAAGATCAGGAAACTTATTCAGTGGATATACACATCTTTATACACTTGTTAAACTCAGTTGTTGATATCTATGAAAAACTTGCCAAGAATTAAATCTGTGGATCAATGTAAGGAGAGTTGACATCTTAATAATATTCATTTACCAGTTTATGAACCCAGAATTTCTCTCCATTTATTTAAATCTCTGATTTCTTCATCAGTATTTTGTAGTTATTCTGCAACCTTGCTTAACTCACCTATTAGTTCTATGCGATTATTTTCATTTTCTTTGGGTCTTGTAATTTTTTATTTGGTCATTTTCATTATTCTTATTAAGAAAATATTCTTGAACTTTTCAAGTAATAATAACTCACTTGTACATGTACTATCTTAATCAATATGACGTTTCCATTTTTGTTCATCAGAATACGGTTTTGTACAGCATACATTTTATTTTTCCCTTTGTTTTTATTTATCTTGAATTTATTACTTATTATTTCCTGGAAAAAAGGGGCTCTGAAGGCTTTGTAAATTTTTTCCTTTAAAGGAAGCATATTTTAATATCTAAATTATGTGTCATCTAACAGTATTTTTAAAGGAAAAAGTAAGGCCAAGTACCATTATTGAAAAAAATTTGTAATTTTAAAAATACACCATTTGCTCTATCATTAAGGCAATCTGACTTTGTTAATTGTTTTAGCGCTTTTATGGATTATTTTTGCAGAGCAGGAGTAATAGTAACCAGTTTTACTTTTTCTCATCATATGTTGTTTTACATGGGAATATATCATAGGGAGCCAGAAGGTTTCTCTCGGCTGTGCCTTTCTTTGATCTCATTTTACAGGCAAAAATTCATACAATTAACTAAAGTATTTAATACCTGTTTAAAAAGAGCAGTAAATATGGGGGCCCAGTATGTCAATATTTTATGTAGTAACCAAAGGTGGGTAGAATTAATAACGATTTAAGAATATTCTCACAAGCCTTCTGGATTTGTAGAGACAGAATATTTCATGTTTAGATATGTATTTGGTGTCTACTTAATATAACTACCCCTATGAATTCTGAGTTTGTGTCAATTACATGTGCTATGATTGTATTGCCAAGTAGTACCTTTCTTTTTCATATTTTTCTTGTAGTACTGGTTTATTGACCCTGGGGGTGCTCATCACTGAGCTATATCCTCAGCCCTTTTTATTCTTTAAGACAAGATATTGCTAAGTTGCCTGGCCTTGAACTTGAGGTTCTTCTTGCTTAAACCTGACTACTTGGCATTATAGGTATGTACCTTTCTTTTTTTTTTTTTTTGCGGTGCTGGGGATTGGTATGTACCTTTCTTTAGACTGTTGTTTTCTTTGAAGATACCATAACTTATAAACAGTTTTAAAATAGTCAAAATAAATTCTGAATATGAACACTTCCTCAGACTTTGACTAGTGAAATAGTTGTAATGGTTGATTGAAATCATTCTATTAGTTTAATGTGACTTGTAGGAAAATACTAATAGTGCTTTTATAGCATTATTACCTATCAATTATGATATTTACCCATCAGAAGAAGTCATTTCTGTAGAAAATGGTGATTTTATGATATTATATTAGAAGCTTCTTTCTTTGAGAAATAGCATATGACTTTTGGAAGCTGAGGAGATACAAGGAAAATGTTTGATTCTATATAATTAGTCTTGAAAAACAAGGTTATTTTTAGAAGTTGTGACTTTGTTTTATGTAAAAGACTTTCTCAATGAATTTCATTTTCAAATTAGTTGTGCGAGTCAGGCTTTGTATTAGTTTCACATTGCAGGAGGAGCTAACAATATAGTTTCCTTAAATGTTGAACAATATAGAACTAAATTGTATTCTCAAATTTCTAGCAGGTTTGGAAATTAATTTACATCTAAATGGCAGATGTATTATAAAAAAATAATTGCCTTTGCACAGTATTTCCAGTTACAGAATTGATTATATCCAATCTTTTCACTAAGAGAAATTTCTAAAATGTTTAGAAATATTGTAGTTCATGTCTATGACCTAGGCTACTCTTCTAATGATGATGTGTTCAGTATTTTCTTCCTTTTCAGAATTTCAGTATTTGAAATGAGAAAAAATGTGGACTGAAATCTTGGGGGAATGATGGTTCTAAGGAAAGTTTCAGTGGTGTAAGACTTAAGAGCTTAAAGAGGATAGTAACTTTTATTTTTATTATTTCTGACTTGAATATTACACCTAAAGTTTTTAGAAGTCAGATTTGAACACCTTCAGGCTCAGAAACTTTATGTCATAGTTTCTCAATGAATACAAGATTTGTAAAGGGTTGATGGTGACTTTTTAAAGTATATTTGACATGACACATCAGTCAGGAATCTTGTTGGAGAACTGGATAGGTGCTTCACCATGACTTGCTTTTTGATAGGATTTCCAGTCCTACACTTGCTAGTATGTGTGAGGAAAGTTCTGAAACTGTGATACTTATCTCAGGACCAAAGCATGTTTAATATTTTATCAAGCAGCAGTAGCACTTCATTAGAAATCAGAGGGAAGCTACAATTTTGATGATTAATTTGTTGGATAATAAAATTGTCTTTTTAAGGATGACTTATAGAATTCATCCAGATTAATATAATTGTATTAGCTAAGGGAATCACATCCTCTTCTTGTTCTAAAATTATTAGATATTTATAGTCCTTTCCAGAGAAAGAGGAAGAGGTCTCCTGGATAAGGAAAGGGAGGGCAAAAACAGCAAACAGCAAAAACCACTAGTTGAAACTGAAAGAGATTATCTATTTGACACCTTCTTTAATCTTGATATTTTTTAAATATCCCCATGAAGAAGTGATCTATATTCAGTTAGAATTATAGTATACTTAGAGCTTTAAAATAACCTAGGTTCCTGGTTATTAAGAAGCACTCTGATAAATCTGTTCTGAATTCAGAACGTGATACTGAAGCCAAGCCCTTGTCCCAGAGTGATGATATGGTAGACTGGAGCACAGGGTAAGAATAGACTGTGAATAGGCTGTGACTGTGTGGAGGCCACTTTGCCAGTGTGGTTCTAAGATGCAGCAAGCCAGGCCTGAGGCAAGCCAGGGCACACTGACTAGTCATGCCAAGGCAGCTTAGCCAGAATTTTGTGCAGATGCCCACTCCACATAGTGCTGCAGCTTTGAAACCGCAAGCATCCATGATCCACTGACCTCAGCCTCCTGGGAAACTGGGATTGCAGGCCAGCAGCAAGATAACAGAAGTGGGGCAGACCTGAATGGAAGTTTAGATTCAAGGGTTAACTAGTAGCATTACTTTTCCACACCCCAATTAGCATAAATTTGGACATTGACCCAAGTGTTATATAAACCCCTAAACTAGCACACTTGAGTGACAACCCTTATTGGAGTCCCTCTTACCCTGCAGGAGTTCTTTTTCTGTTCACACTTGAATAAATCTTACTTTTACACTCACTCATCCTTGTCTGTGGATTATATTCTTAGAGTTTGTGAGCTAGGAACCCAGGAAGAAGAAATTGGAAGTGAACTTCTGGGGTTTGCTGCAACACTTGGAGGGCATAGCCTATCTTTAGGAGCTGTAGCATATTTCTCTGCTACAGAGGCGTGCATTTTATGTAGACGCCACCTGCCAGAAGAAACAGGTTTCAATATTGCAGCCATTAATGGGCTGTAAGTCCTTATTCTTAGGTGTTGACATGAATCTGTATTTGGTAAAAGGAGAGTAAGCATTTTGTTTTCCATACATTAAAGATATATGTATCCCTAGACTGTGTTTTTGTCATTTATTTGCCTTTAAATAAATGTGAACAAGAAAGGAAATACAGACTTTCTGTACTAACAATATTTCTCTTCTGACAACAGATTCATGGGAGTTTTTTTTTTTTTTTAACAAAATTTCTAACTCTTTAGACATCAACAGGGTGTTTTACAATTCAGTTTAATTCTGAGTAGGCGGGGCTAGCACAGACCACAGGTTAGGGGCCGAGTCCTACAAGACTGCCTCCTCCATCTTCAGATGCCAGTCTGACGACTGTTACCTTCTTCTGGAGGTTCCCATGACTTCCTCTTCAGCGTTTAATAATTTGCTACAATGGCTCACGGAATTCAGGGAAATACTTTACTTATTGGCACTGGTTTAATAGACAATATTTGGGAATAGCCAAATTCAGGCGATAGACTGGGCAGCATATGGGGGAGTTGCATGGAGTTTCCTTGCCCTCTGTAGGCATGCCACCTCCCAGCATCTCCATGTGTTCACCAACCCTGAAGCTCTCAGAACCAGCCCTTTTGGAGTTTTATGGAGGCTTTATTATGTAGGCATGATTGATATGGGGTATAGATCAGTAGTACTATGTTTGCCTAGTATTCTGGAGGCCCTGGGTTTCATCCTAGGGACCAAATATTAGAACAGAAGATACTCTTATCACTCAGGAATAGACAAGGGTTTTAGAAATTCTGTGTGAGTAACTGAAGATAGATTCCAAATATATATTTCTTATTCTAAATCACAAGTTTCACCTCCCACTTAAATGTTCAAAGGTCATTTATACACATTATATATATACATTATATATTATATATATTTATACACATTATATATATATACATTATATATTATATATATTATATACACAATTGTTTCCCTTTTGAATCTCCTAGAACGTATCTGCATCCTAGGTAACTTGTACTTCTGCTAAATTATATCATGTGGTAGAAGTAAAATGATCCAGGATTCTAGGTGTTTTGTTGTTGTTGTTTGTTTGTTTGTTTTGTACCCAGAGGTACTTTATGATTGGGCTACATCCCCAGACCTTTTTATTTTTATTTTTTTTAAAGCTTTGAGACAGCGTCTCATCTAGTTGCTTAAGGCGTTGCTAAGTTGCCCAGGTGGGCCTGGAACTTATAATCCTCTGCTTCAGCCTCCCAAATTGCTGAGATTACAGGTGCGTGCCATTGCACCTGACTTAAATGCAAGAGTCCAAAGGTTTAAAGAGCTGTTTGTTAGATCAAAGATCAAGTATTCTCCCGTCACTTCCATCACTCAGAAAATTACAAGGGTTTTCGGAGCTCTCAGTTCGAAGCAGAAGCAGAGACCAAACATGTAAATTTCATGTGTTTCACAGATACACAGGTCAGTGAAATAGATTTACAAACCCAAAGTAGCCTCATATAATTATAGCCACCTGACTTTTGACAAAGGTATAAAAGAAATTCAATGGAGAAGAATAGTCTTTTTAAGAAAAGGAACTAGGGCTGGGGAGATAGCTCAGTCGGTAGAGTGCTTGTGTTGCAAGCACAAGTCCCTGGGTTCCATCCTGGTGGCGGGGGGCGAAATGGAGCTAGATCTATTTTATGTTGATAGACCAAGAAAACAAAAACAAAAAAATGTCTTGACGTAAAGCTCATAGTTAGCACAAAAATAATTTACAGTGGCCACCTAGGCAACTTAGTGAGACCCTGTCTAAAAATAAAAATAAAAATAAAAATAAAAAAGAACTGGTGATATAGTTCAATGGTAAAACTTCCTTGGGTTAATCCCCAGTCCTAGGGTGATCGTTGGAGGGTGGCAGATAAAACCTTAAAACTTTTAGCAGAAAACATAGAACATCTTTTAGAAGTAAAGCTTGGTGAAGAATTCTTAGATATGGAACTGGGAATGTAACTCAGTGGTAGAGTACTTGGCTCTGGTTTTGATCCCCAGAGAAAGGGGGAAAAGAATTCTTAGACATGACATGAAATGCAAAAAGAAAAATTGATAAGTTTGCAATTCACAAAAATTAATAACTTTGTTATAATAACCCTGTGATAAAAAGGAAAAGACTTTTTTTTTAAAAAAAAAAAAAAAAAAAAAAAGGAAAAGACTGGGATAAAATATTAGCAGACCACATACCTGACAGAAGATTTATAAATAGAATATATAAAAGCTCAAATCTCAACCTTAAAAACAACAATGCACAAAACAATCTATTTAGAAAATGAGCATATCTATCTCCTCAAACATTTATCATTTTTTTGTGGTGTAAGCATTCAAAATCCTTTTTTTTTCTAGCTTTCTAAAAACGTACAGTGTGTTATCTTTATCATAATCATTCTACCGTGCAATAGAACACTAGAACTTATTTGTCTATTTAACTTAGTATCCGTTGACCAGGTGTATATGTATGTATCAAAACATCACATGATACAGTATGTACAATTTTTATGTGTTCAAAATATAAAATAAAAATAATTTAAGAAGAGAAAAAATGTGGACAAAAGACACGAAAAGGTATTTTTCACCAAAAAGGATATTGGGATGGCAAATAGGTACAGGAAAAGATGTTCATCTATAGGAAAATGCAGATTAAGACCTCAATGAGTTATCACTATATACCTGTTTGAATAGTTACAATAAAAAGTAGTATTGATACCAAATGTTAGCAAGGATGTGGAGGTACTGAATTTCTCATACATTGCTAGTAGATGGAATGTAAAATTGTAAAATCACTTTAGAAAATAGTTTGGCAATTTCTTAAGATACTAACTACACACTCAGATATATTACTTAGCAATTGTATTCCTGGACATTTCTCCCAAAGAAATTAAAGCTTATTTCTACATAGAAGTCATACATGATTCTGCTCTCATTGGCCCCAAATTGGAAGCAACCAACATATCCTACAGTTGTTTGGTTAAATGAATCATCATATATCTATACTATGGCATACCACTTAGCAACAAACAATAATAACGTATTGATGCACTCAGCAGTTTGTATGGATCTCACCTTTTTCTGAGTGAAGAAAAGCTAATCTCAAAAAGACACATAGTGTATAATTCCATTTATAAAGCATTCTCAACACAACAGAAGTCTAGAGGTTATCAACAAAGTAGTGGATGCCAGAGGACTATAGTTGGGGAGGGGGATGGGTGAAACTATAAAGGTGTGGAATGAGGAAAATTTTTTTGTGTGGGGGGAGGGGACCAGGAATTGAACCCAGGGACACTTAAAACACCGAGCTACATCCCCAACGCCACCCACCTTTTTTTGAGATGGGGTCATTTAGGGCCTTGCTGAGATACTCAGACTGACTTTGAACTTGTGATCCTTCTGCCTCAGCCTCCTAAGTCGCTGGGATCACAGGCGTGTGCCACCATGCCTGGCTGGATGTGAAAAAGCTTTATGCTTATATGTTTTTTAAAAGTTATGATGTTGATGATACAAATGTATACAAGGGATAAAGTGACATAGAACTATTTATACATATTATGCCAATGTCAATTTTCTGGTTTTGGTATTATACAATAGTTATGTAAAAAGTAACTCCTGGGGAAACTAATGAAGATTACAAGGGATCTCATCATGCTATCTTTGTAACTTGATAAGATTCTGTAATTATTTCAAAGTAAGAACTTAAAAAATAATGTTTTGCGAGAAGTATATTGAAACTTAATGAAAAACACTTCCAGCCCCTTTTTAGTATATTTGATTAAAGAAGCTGTTCCTTGGTTAAAAAAAAAATAGGCATAGTTAATATTCTTCAGATAAATTTTTGAAAAGCCATTCCTAGGAAATTAGAAACTGAAAAATTCTTATGCCTGGATGCACATTCTTTTTGAAGTCAGGTGGTTTTCACTTAATTGCTCTCAAGAAAATTAAAGGAGGATCTATGTAAGTTGTGAGCATTGCCTTACTCATAACTTTTTAGTTTGCTCAGTGTGCACGGGCATGTATTTAATAAATAACTGTTAATTCCTTTGAAGAGAGGAGAAAAATTGCATGCAGTTAGCAACAAAACCGTTTCTCTGAAGGATTCTTATCATCAAGCAAATAGCAAAGGAGCAAGAGATAGTATTTCATGGGAAGCATGACTGTTTTTGCCCATAATCAACTTGTTTGGATACTATCTGCATTGATCCAGGTAGAGAGGAATTCCTGTTTTGATAGCTGAATTAAGCTAGGTAAGAAAGCAAGCAGGAAAATAAACATTTATTCATATAAAACTATTAAAAAACATAGTTTGAAAGATAACACAGTTGTTTCCCCTATTTGTTTTAAACTGATGAAATGTTTACAACTCTTGAAATTCACTACATTTTATTTTGTTGACCTTTTCCCCTACAATTTGAATTTATAAATTAACAAAATTGCCAAAATGTACTATTTCTTATTTTCATTCTAAGCAACAGTAGTTTGTTTAGGGCTTTGATGTTCAACATTGTATTTTCATCCAATGCCACCATCATTACAGTCTTTTAACCAGAATGTGATGTACCACTATAGGTTCTTTTGCTTTGTTTAACCCTGTTCTTAGAATTAGAATATGTGGTAAAATAGTTAGAGACTGAAACAGATTGGTATTCTCTGGTGGCCTTTGTGAAAATGCAAACTTGGCTTTTACTGTTCAGAAGACAGAATCAGGTTTTTGTTTTTTTTGTTTTTTTTTTGTTTTTGCGGTGCTGGGGATTGAACCCAGGGCCTTGTGCTTGCAAGGCAAGCACTCTACCAACTGAGCTATATCCCCAGCCCCAGAATCAGGTTTTTAAGGAGAGGAGGGGGTGATTGTTCATGATGTAAACTTCTGTGTAAATTCTTTGGATTTTGTAAAACATTAGCTATTTGATTCATTTATTCAGCAGCCATTTGAATGCCACATTTTTGCAATTATATTTCTCCCAATTTCTGTGCTAAGTGCTCTGTGGTTGTAGGTAAGATTAATATAATTCCTGACTTCCTGGAGTCTAGATAGGATGATAACTGGCACACTAACAAGTGTATGTTTATTCATATTACTTTCTAAACTTCATAACAGTGTTTTGTAGATTTACCAAATGGAAAGTTTTGTTTATAATTCAGCTTATTAGAAATTTGCTCAATCCATTTATACTAAAGTGTCAGACATTTCTAATAGGAATATTGAAAGCTAGCCTTTATTTAGTGTTTATGTTCTTTTAACATTATTTAACCTTCATATGATGTTATAAAGTGTAGATACTTTTATTCTTTCCATTTTGCAAGTAGGGAAAGTGGAACTCAGAGGAATTAAGTAACTTCCTAGCCTCAAACAAATTATTTAGTGATAGAAATGATTTTTGTATTGAATTAATGACAGGAGAGCTTGAGCTCTTAACCACTTTTGTAGTCTTTTCTCTATTATTTAGTACTATGTTAGGCCATATAAGGATATAAAGAAATAGGACATAAATCACTTTCTCTTAAGGTGCTTTGAACCTTATGCCAGTAGATAAAGACTGTATGTTAAATGATGTTAATAAGTGAAATTCCAATAAGTAAATTAGTTCATTTTAGCATGAAAGCCTGCTTGAATAGGAAGCAGAGATAGAATTGACACATGGAATTATAGTACCCACTATCTGTGGGTGACATGTTCCAAGACCCCCAGTGACTGCCTGAAACTTCAGAACCCTATATGAAACTGAACCCTATATGCAAGCACAGTCTATCTGATAACAGATTGACCACTAAGTGACATTTGGGTAGATAGCATTTAGAGCATGGATACTGTGGACAAGGGATGATTCGTGTTCTGGGTGAGATGTTATGGGACTATGTAAGACTGCATGAGATTTTATCATGCTACTAGGAGCAGCGCACAGTTCAAAACTTACAGATTATTTATTTCTGGCATTTTCCATTTAATATTTTTCGGCCCATGGATGGCCAAGGGTAAATAGAATCATGGAAAATAAAGCTGCAAGTAAGGCAGAGGGAGTACATATTAGGGAAGACTTCATGGAGGAGGACTGATCCTTAGAAGACGAGTAAAGTGGGATATGGAGGCAATGGAGAGATGGTAACAGTATGAGAAAAAGAGATAAGGATTGCAGGAATTAGTACAACTCTTTTAGGAGGCTGTGAAGACAAGACTAATCTGACTGAGAAAACAGTTTGCCCATTCATTTTTCTTCTTTTGAGAGCCAGACATTTTGTCTGTGAGTAGTGAGATACTTTAGATTCTTCAGATTAGTTATGTAGAATCTTCAATTTCTGGTAATAAGGAGTCTGTTGATATGTCTATTTTAATATTTTTGTTTTGATGAGATATAAAAAATAAAATTTACCATTTACTTTTTTAAGTATACCATTTTGAGGCATTAAATACATTCACATTCTTGTACAATCTTCAGTACTGTATATCTCCAGAACTTTTTAATTATCCCAGAATGAAAATTTGTACCTGTTAAACAATAACTTCCCATTTCCCTCTTCCTCCAACCACTGGTAACCTCTGTTCTCCTGTATGTCTCCATGAATTTGCCTATTTTAGGTCCCTCATATAAGTGAAATCCTGCAATATCTGTCCTTCTCTCTTTTGCTTATTTCACTTAGCATAATGACTTCAAGCCTCATTTATGGTGTAGCAAGTATCAGAATTTCATACATTTTTAAGGCTGAATATATGTATACATCACATTTTGTGTATCCATTCACACATTGTAGACTTTTGTGGTTTTTTTTTTTTCACCTTTTGTGTATTGTGACTGCTATGAGCGTGGACACACAAATATCTGAGTCACTGCTGACACTTATTTTGGGTATACTATATACCCAGAAATGAAATTTGGGGATCACATGGAAATTTTATGTTTAATTTTCAAAGGGAATCTATTTATTGACTATAATATTTTCCCAATTGTTCACTGTTAGAATGTTTCCATCTCTGCACACATATATTATAGCTAGGCCAGATTATGTGCCCCATGTTTTCAAGTCCTTTGTTCTTTGTTGCTTTAGTTATCTGCCTTCTTGCTTTTGCCTTCCCTTCCATTGTTTTTCAATGTATTAACACTTTGACCATCTACTAAGATCTTTCGTGTGTGTGTGTGTGTGTGTGTGTGTGTGTGTGTTTTGTGGGTACTGGGTATTAAACCTAGGATTTTGTACATGCTAGCCAAGCACTCTGTCACTGAGCTGCATACCCAGCCATTATCAAGATCTAAATACTGCTTCTTTGATAGAGGACAGTACTGATTGATCTATTTACAAAGAAATTAAATTCTCTGTCAATGTGTAATTTTCAAATGTTGGAAATAATCCTCATACAGATATAGAATGAGTATGCATCAGAACTCATTCAACCTTGAATTAATGCAGGAAACAAAGATTATAAAGCTAGATACCAGAGCATTTAGAGAATGGAGACTTATTATGTATATCTGGAAAGGCATTTTTAAAAGGTTGCCTTGAGAATGACCAGAAGACTGATCTGGTTAATATCATTTAACCTGTGGGTTTATGTTTTCTTTGGGACAGGAATACAAAAGTTACATGGGGTTTCAGGGTCTGAGCTTTAATTAAATACTAAAGAAAGTTGAACAGGCATATTCTTCTCAGGAATTAAATAATCCTTTGATGGACCTATTAAATTAGTTCCCTGATAGGACATTGACAGGATATGCTAGACACCCTCATTTCTTCCCTTATTTTCTCCTTCAAAGATGAACATAAATGAATTCAGATTTTTAGTATTTTGTGACACTTGAACCCTGATGCCTCTTTGAATTTCAACAGGGAAAATAGGAGTGTTATCTACAGTTGAGTCAGGTGGTTGGAGTGGTGAGACTAGGCAGTAATGAGCTGCTTATATGGTGACTCATGAAATAGTCCTGGTTAAGTTGCTTCTGGCAAAAAAAAAAAAAAAGAAGAAAAATGTAGACAAAGTAGAGGTTTTTTTAAAAATTTATTTTAATTATTTTTATTGTAAACAAATGGGATACATGTTGTTTCTGTTTGTACTTGAAGTAAAGGCATACCATTTGCATAATCATACATTTACATAGGGTAATGGTGTTTGATTCATTCTGTTATTTTTTTCCTTTCCCCGCATCCCTCCCACCCCTCTTTTCCCTCTATACAGTCCCTCCTTCCTCCATTCTTGCCCCCCTCCCATCCATTGTGTCATCCTCCGCTTATCAGCGAGATCATTCGTCCTTTGGTTTTTTGAGATTGGCTTTATCTCACTTAGCATGATATTCTCCAATTTCATCCATTTGGCTGCAAATGCCCTAATTTTATTATTCTTTATAGCTGAGTAATATTCCATTGTATATATATATACCACAGTTTCTTTATCCATTCATCAATTGAAGGGCATCTAGGTTGGTTCCACAATCTGGCTATTGTGAATTGAGCAGCTATGAACATTGATGAGGCTGTATCTTTGTAGTATGCTGATTTTAAGTCCTTTGGGTATAGGCCAAGGCGTGGGATAGCTGGGTCAAATGGTGGTTCCATTCCAAGCTTTCTGAGGAATCTCCACACTGCTTTCCAGAGTGACTGCACTAATTTGCAACCCCACCAGCAATGTATGAGTGTACCTTTTTCCCCACATCCTCTCCAACACCTGTTGTTGCTTGTGTTCTTGATAATTGCCGTTCTAATTGCAGTGAGATGGAATCTTAGGGAAGTTAAGTAGAGGTGTTTTTGTATGTGTAACTGCAAAAGTATATACCTGATAAGCTATGCACTTTTCTAAGGGTGTGTGTTAACATAATTTAACCTTTATTTGATAATTAAGGCTACTTCACAGGAGTATCAACTCTTGTCATCTTCTGTAGTAAGTAATATTTGCAAGGAATATGTGAGTGTGTAGGTATGAAGAGCTAATCTAGACTAGTGTGCTTGTTGAGACTTTGTGACTCTTATCTCACCCCAATGTAAATGCATTTGTTGTACATTGGAAAGATACTTAATTGAATTTGTAGAATTGTGTATAAAATGATAGTATCTAATAACTCAGTGACTGTCAAAGGGAAATTAAATGCCTTTTTATTTTTGGTACTGAGGATTTAACCCAGGGGTGCCTTACCAGTGAGCTACATCTCCCTTTTATTAATTTGTTATTTTATTTTGAGAAGGGCCTTGCTAAGTTGCTGAGGCTGAGCTCAAACTTGTGGTGCTCCTTCATCAGCCTTTCAACTTGCTGGGATTACAGGCACCACAACTGGAAAGTGCCTTTTAATAAAGATGTGTGATATTTAATTTTACTCCTTTACTGTTTGTTTGTTTGTTTGGCCTTCGTTTGGTACTTTGGCTATATGCCACACACTTGAATGTTTTGAATAAGTGAGATGTTGGAATTTTTTTTTTTACTTTTTAAAAAATTGTTTCTTCTATTTAGTTATACAGCAGAATTCATTTCAATTCATTGTACACAAATGGAGTATAACTTTTCATTTCTCTGATTGTACATGATGTAGAGTCACACCATTCATGTATAGGATAATGATGTTTGTCTCATTCTACCATCTTTCCTTCCCCCTGCCCCCACCCCTCCCTCATTTCTGTCTACACAATCCAACATTCCTCCGTTCTTCCCTTAGCCCCTGCCCCACCCTATATTGTATCAACATCCACTTATCAGAGAAAACATTTTTGGCCTTTGGTTTTTTAGGGATTGGCTTATTTCATTTAGCATGATATTCCCCAACTCCATCCATTTACCTGCAAATGCCATAATTTTATTCTTTATGGCCAAGTAATATTCCATTGTATATATATACCACAGTTGGTTTTTTTATGATTCAAATGTTTATCATAATTTCAAGACTTGCTCTGACTTCTAACTATGCATTCTAAAATACATAAGAAATATGTTTTATTCTACAGGTTGCCAATAAAGTGCTGGATTTGTATAATAAAGCATATTTTTATATCTATGTTGATTCTTTTCTTTTTAAAAGATCGTCATCTTTAGGTGAAATAGGGAATCAGCTACTAGTCATCTTTAAAATTGGTTGGGAGAGTTCCAGCCGTTTATACTTCTGCCTCATAGCTAAGGCTTATTCTTCCCCCCCATCATCCTTATTACCATGAGGGAGAGGTAAAAAGTCATTCCTTATTTCAACAGTGTAAGGCTTTATATATAAATGGTCCTGGGAGAAATCAGAAATGTTTCCATGTTCACCTTAAACCCTTTCTTTTTTCTTTTAGAACAAATGCTCTGCTACTGGATCACATCCCCAGCCCCAAACCCTTCTTTTTTGGGGAGTGGGTGGGTACTGGGGATTTAACCCAGGGTCTTGTGCTTGCAATGCAAGCACTCTACCAACTGAGCTATATCCCCAGCCTCCAAACCCTTCTTAAGAGCAGAGTAAGGTTGAGATAATACTTGATAGTAAAAGAAGCAATTGGGGAGATTTCAAAGAAGGAAGCAATGTAGCTTATGCTACAGGTTGCCAGGTAAGTGCTTGGTTTGAGAGATTGGGGAGGTTTCAGAGAAGGAAGCAGGCTGAATCTGAGAAAAAAGAAGTGAACCAGTCTTACCTGAAAATTTTGTGTGTTCTCTAATGGTATTTCAACCATTACCTCTCTGTTCTTGCTTTATCTTTACTTCTGAGTGCTAATCCTATATTTCTGACTGAATGATATTACTTGAATGTTGCTTAACATCACTAATCATCAGAGAAATGCAAATCAAAACCACTGAGTTATCACTCAGTGTTAATACCCAAACAAAATAGAAGTTTATGGTTAATAAACTTATTTCATTAAGTTTATTGTGTTAATTATAACATAATATGGTTAATATGGTTAATACCAAAACAAACAAAACAGAAAATAAGTTTTAGCAAGGATGTGGAGAAATTGGAACTACATTGTGCAGTATTGGTGGGAATGTAAAATGGTGCAGACATGTAATTCAACAACTTCACTTCTGGATATATTTCCAAAAGAACTGTAAGTAGCATGTCAAAGATGTTTTTGAACACCCATGTTTATTGCATTGCAGCATTGTTCACAATAGCCAAGAAGTGGAAGCAGTCCAGATGTGCATTAGTGCATGAATGGATAAAGAAAATGTGGCACATACATATAATGAAATATTATCCAGCCTTAAAGAAGGAAATCCTGTCATATGCTATAACATGGGCCAGCCTTGAGAACATTATGTGAAATAAGCCAATCATAAAAAGAAAAATATTGGATAATTTTTACTTATAAGAGGTCTCTAAAGTAGCCAAACAAATAGAAACATTAAGTAGAATGGGATTTCCAGGGGCTGGGGGAAGAGGCAGATGGAGAGATGTTTTTCAGTGGGTATGGAGTTTGTTTTGTAACATGAAAAAGTCCTGGAGTTCTCTTCTTGCACAATATGAACATTGTTAAGTAGTTAACTCTATTGAGCTGTATACTTAAAAATGGTTAAGGTGGAACATTTTTTGTTATGTGTTTTTGACACAATTAAAAATTTAAAAATTTAAAATAAATATTGATACCAAGGCCTGATTACCACAATTTTCTGATTTATGTGATTCCAGATGGGGGTCTGGTATTTAATAATTTAAAAAGCCTCTCAGATGATTCCACAGCACAGTCAAGGTTAAGAAACACTGAAATAAACACAAGAACATAAGGAATTATAAGGCAAGTCCCTAGGTAGATGATTTTATATGATTCTATAAGCATTTTCATTCTAGGAGATTAAATATTCTTTGACCCAGGTATGCATGAGTTTGTTGGGATGAACCCAGCTACTATATATGACTATACAGCACTAATAAATTTTTAAAAAATTCTTTGATTCACATATTGCTGAACTCTATTTAAGCAATCATTTGTTATTTTAATCATCAGAGTTGAAATCAGAGGATCCTTTTCATAAAAAATTAAATATGTGGAAACAAACTTATGGTTTTGCTTATGAATAATTTTCACTAATGTCTGCTCCATAATAGATATCAGTTGGTTCAAAAATTTTATATCTACTTTTAACTTTGTAATGGCATACATAACATTTATTTAGCTTAAACTTTTGCTCAATTGGGAAAATTAAGTTCAGTTTGACTATAATTGTGCTTATTGCTTATGCCTCCATTGTTTTTATCTGCACAGATTTCCAAATTCTTACTTCTTGGATTTTTCTAAATGAAAGTTGTCTTTAGTTTGTTCTTTATACAGTTTGAGTATCCCTTATCCCAAATTCTTGCAACTGGAACAGTGTCACATTTTGGAGTTTTTCAGTTTTGGAATATTTGCCTAGACTTTACTGGTTGAGCATCCCTAATCCAAAAATGTGAAATCCAAAGTGCTGCAAAATGTATTTTAATTTTCACATTTTTGAATTAGGGATGCTCAGTCTGTACTAATATTTATACATGGGAATCGTAAATGATAAATATCTTCTATGCAAAAAGAGGAGCAGAGAGTACTGAGAATTTTTCTACATAAAATTTTAGAAAATATGGTACAAATCAGAAACTTAGATGGAGTTGGAAGAGGTATTCAGTAAAATATATTAACTGAGAATTCACATACTATTTTTATCTTCTGAGTCTAGAATTTCCACCTTAAATATATGGGCATTGTTCCGTCCTGAGCATTGCAAAATATCTACTGGCAGGATATGAACTTGGAAGGGCAGACTGTTCTTTTTTTAGTAGCGTTTTTCCTGCAGATGTGACTTAACAGAGAAAGATTCTTTATTTTTATTTACTTATTTTTGTGTGTTTCAGCAGGTAATTAGCTGTAGAAATGAAGACAATAGTCATTTGCTAAACTAACTGGTTAATTTATCTATAGAAGTTGTACAATTGTTTAAAAATTTTATGATTTTGTAGTATTTTAAAATTATTAGTTTTGAATTTTAGGAATAATTTTTAACTTTTTTAACTTGTTTGATTTGAGGGGTAACAGATTTTTTTAGTTTTTCTTCTAGAATGCGATATGAAAAATTGATGGAAACATTTCTTTTATCTTACCCAATTATCAGTGATACTAGAAAAAGGATGTGTGGTATAACCAAATACTAATAACAGAATTGAAAAAAATTCTTTACGAATACTTTCTCCTTACATATGTTAGAAATATACACTTTCTGATGATCATATTTTAAGGTTTGATAATAAACCAGAACTTAGTATCATTAAGCTAAATTAGATAGTATTTATTTAAAGTTTTTGAAATAAAGATTAATATCTTGTTGAAGCAGCATTCAACCCAGACTTTACCTTTGTGTGTGTATACCTCTAAGTTTTGTCCTGCCTTATACTTGACTTTTTGAGTTTTTTCTTTGTTGTACTTCAATCCCTATTGTAATCTGGAATGCAAAGAGAACTTCCGGGAAGGACGTAAGTCTTACTTTAAAATGTACAAATAGGAATAGAGTCATCAGTCACTGACTAATGATAGTTGAACTCAATTTGCTTGTGTTTAAATTGTCTAATGCTGTGCCTTTCAGTGAGACCAACATTTGGCATTCAGTATTTGGGATTGTGGGTAAAGCGAAAGGAAAGGTGAGTTCTAATAATGAATCAAGTCAGGAACTAAAGGAGGCTTTGTTTGTTTCTTTAACTTGTTTTGCAATAAGATCAGTTGTTTTAGTGAATAGCCAAGTTGTAGTGACATGAGGAATTGCACGTTGCTTGTGAGATGCAGAATGACATTATAGAAACTGCCAAAATTCTTTTCATTTATCATGAATTCCAGAAGGAGAACTTTTGACCAGAAGTATCACATTCCTTTTTTTTTTTTTTTTTTCCTTCTTTTTAAACTAAACACTACTTCATTCTTTAGGGAATACAGCATTCCATTTTTACTTGAAATCCCAAATGGAATCATATTGCATGGCTATAATCAGAAAAGAAATGTGTAAATAGCACCCAAGAGAGCCTTCTTAAGGCTGCTTTACCAAGTCCAACTACATCTTTCTGTGTCTAAGCAAGTCCATAACTAATCCTTCTCTACTCTTTATGTCTCAATAATCACAGCTAATTTGTATAGAACTTCACTTCAAAGTTCATAAAAACTTAAGTCTGATTGGGAAAGCAAAATGTCAGTGAGTTAAAATGCAAGAAACAGAACTGTATATTGGACCCTGTTTGTGATTTTAATTTCTATGTTAAGCTGAAGAACAAGTAGAACCATGGGGTTCGATAATATACCTTTTGTTTTACTTCATCATTTGTTAATACTGTAAAGATAAAAATCACTAAACTGGATCTTTAACTAAGTTTGAATGACTTTTTGATCTGGGAATTTCCCTGAGGTTTACTTTTCTTCTTTAAAGTTTATATTTCCTTCCTTCCTTGTTCAGGGGATTGAACCCAGGGCCTCCTGCACTTGTTTACATACATTGTACCATTGAACTACACTACCAGTCCTTAAAGACTTCATCAATTTAAAAGAATTTTTCTCTAATGGGGAAGAGATGGATAATGTTTTTCACATTCTCAAGACTTTAAGATCTGTTAGGAAAAAGTGATAATTTAGAAAGAAAGATATATCTGCCTTTGGTAATTTAGAAACTCAAGCTGAAGTAAATTAAAACTTGCATTGGGCTGAAAGGGTGTTTAGAATTTTTTTCATTAGGAAGAGACTTGGGAAGTGAATGGGCCAAAGCAGTGTTATAAGAAAGATGGGTCTTGCTTAAAGGACTGACCTAACTGAAGCACAGAGCTCAGTGGGGGTTAATAGGGGGCCCGGGAATGAGAATTAAAAGTATATAAATTTATGAAACCTGATAATGGAGGGCCTTGAAAGTTGTGTAGGAGTTTGTATTGGAAGTAGAAGGCAATAAGAAACCATTATAGATTCTTGAATAAGGAAGTAGCATGACAAAAGCAGTGTTTTAGAAAATTAATCAGTGCTTTAATGGGGAAGTTTTATTAAAAGAGACTATCTTGAGTTATTCTTTTTTTTTTTTTTCTTTTAATAGATGGGGACACAATACCTTTATTTTGTTGTTGTTGTTTTTTTTTAAATGTGGTGCAGAAGATTGAACCCAGTGCTCACATGTGCCAAGCAAGCACTTTACTACTGAGACACAACAACAGCCCCTATTTTGAGCTATTCTTGATGTATAAACCTTCTCCTGGCATTGTAATTGAGCAACCGGAATTAAGATTACACATTTTTGACTGTATTTAATTGTTTTATCTGTATGTGACAACTTTATACATATATTCTTACTTTATTTTAGAGCAACATAATTATATATATAATCTTTTAAAAAATTTTGACAACTAGGGTTTAATGAGTTAAAATTTATTTACAGTTGGCATTGTAAATGTAAATACTTTAACCAAAGTAATATTTAGATTAACAGATATTTTATATCTGTTATGCATATTTATATTTGTGATATGGTCATAATCTTTGTACATTATCACCGGGTTTCTTTTGATATAATTGGAAGCTCCATCTTGATTATATAAACATTAACAAGTGAAAGATATGTCTTAGATGTGAGGATTTAGGTTTTTAAAAATAATGTCTTTAGCAGTATTATGTGTCTAGTAGATTAGGAGTCTCAATTAGTATTATATATTAATAACTGAAGCAGTAAAGTAGGTAGACAGAGTTGCCTCATTTAATACCCTTAGTTAGTAGGAAACAGCAATAACAGCAAAGAAGAGAAGTTACCAATAAGAGAAAATCAAATACATGTACTAATGAACAGTTAGTGTAAATGTAGTTCTTTCCTTATATGCATGTAGCTTTGGCTCTCAGATCATTATGTCTAAAATAGGGGTAAAGTTGCCCTTTCTTCCTAGTTTGGTTGTGAGGAACTAGTGAAAGACACTGTGTTTTAAGTACTCTTATTTCCCCAATATATGTAATAGTATTTTTACTTCTGCTGTGATTTGAACATGTACTCCAAAGTTCATGTGTTAGAAGCTTGATCCTCAGTGCTAAGTTGATGAGAGGTGTGGCCTAATGGAAGATATTTGAGTTGTGGGAGCATCACTCTCAGGAATGGAGTAATGCCATTTTTGAGGGAGTCTCTTCATTATGATGGAAGTGCCCCCCCCAAAACTTGCTTTTTTCTGCCACCCTCTCTCTCTTTTCCTCCTGACGTGGGATGATGTAGCAAAAAAGCCTTTGCCAGAATCTGGCACCTTGATCTTGGTTTTCTCTTTCTCTAACTTTGAGAAATAAATTTGTTTATTATAAATTATTCAGTCTTTGGTATTTTTTATAGTAACACAGAACAGACTATGACAACTTAAAACACTCAGCAATATATTGCTGTCCATTATTAAAAAGGTAATTTATAGAAAAGATTAGAACTGCTAATACATATATACACTCATATATGTATATATACTTCTGAACTATGCAACTCAACAAGACCTTATTTCTAAATAAAATATGAAATAAGACTGGGGATGTGGCTCAGTGGTTGAATGCCCCTGAGTTCAAGCCCTTGTCCAGGAAAAAAAAAAAAATCTGGTATGATTTTGACTATACTGTTCAGAGAAAAACATCTAACGTAGTGCTGTATTTGCTTGTTAATTGAATCAACTAATTTCCTTATTGATGAAATCATTTATATCAGAAATAGCACAAAATAAACAGATTTGTGTATATTTAAATAGTTCATACACATGAGTGTACAGATGACCGTTTCCCATCATCCTGGTCGGGGACCAGTGAAATCCCTTGGAGCTTGACTGAAGGAAATGCACATATGCACCCGTCCTGTGTGTTTTAATAGCTTCAAGCACAAAAGGCTCCCGGGGAATAACACCATCTTTGCTGAAGGTCGTAGACATTATACACCACAGAAGAAAACCATCATACAAAGGAATGTGCAAATAAATAAATAAACACAAAAGCTAGAGATAATAGATAAAATCTTGAGGAGATTATAAAGCAAATTTGTTTAATATGATTATAGATAAATAGCACAGAAATAGAAAAATGTGTAAAAGATGTTGAGAACATGGGAAGACAGAATGTCAGGGTCCAGTTTATATCATATAAGGAGTTTTAGATACAGAGAATAGGGAAGATATCTGAAAGAAGATAAAAGATATAAATTTTCCAAAATTAAAGAAAAACATGAAATCCCACATTGAGGATATATGTGGAGTTTCAAACAAAATGAACAAAAATTTATCTATAGCAAGGCACAGTGGTGCACGCCTTTAATCCAGCTACTCAGGAGGATGAGGCAGGATAATTGCAAGTTTGCAGGTAGCCTTGGCAACTTCCCAAGACCCTGTTCACAAAATAAAGAATAAAAAGGGCTGGAGATGGAACTCTGGGTTCTCTCCCCAGTACCACACACACACACACACACACACACACACACACACATACACACACAAAGTCAGTTAAATGCGTGCATACATATTTATATTTTAGTTTGCAGTGATACAGGACTCACTATTTCTTAGTTCATAAGAAGTTATAAAAAATGACTATTGAAGTTACACCTACTTACAACTGCTATACAATGATATTTGTACCCATTCTTTTCCTGGATAAAAGTATACATCTCAACAAGTTGATCCATTTTTCTGATTTGACTTTTCTATTTAAATAGGAGCTATTAAGCATTTGAAAGTTCTGTGGTGGAGGGGAAATGAAATGTATGTGCCAGAAGAACCATTTTTACTTATTTAGTTGAGTTTTTAATATGATGGAGGTTGATTTCTGTGATACTAAAGTTCTACTTTTTGGACTTGTATCATTGGCATCTTTAAATGATTCAAAGCTTTGACCCATGCAGTTAGATCCTGGTGTATTAGTAATTTTATTAAATTTGCTTTGATCATTGTAGATCCATTTTTTGTGCATGTGCATAGAAATGTATTTTAGATCTTGAAGTTATGATATTTTAGTTATAACAAAAGTATATTTTTCTCTTCAGTTTCTCTATAGTATGAAGATAAAAGCCATACTATTTATGTTGTAAATAGTATGGTTACTGAACACTAAGAAAAAAGGCAGATTATAAATGTTACATTGTTTCTAATTCACCAGTTATTTTAATGTCCATTGGTAATGTAGCAACTATATATGTAGTTTAATTCATTTTGCAATAATTCAACAAATGACTTTTTAGAGTAGTGGAAGACTCAAGATTTGTAGGATTTCCTTTTTGCTATTTGTATCTAGTGTATTTTTTAAGTGGTTTCAAATAAAGGCAGTGAATAAATGCTTTATTTTTCCTTGTATTTAAAAAATACATCTGGAAGAATAAATTCACATCTGGTTCATGGATTTCCTCCATGGAGATGATCCAAATTCAGTGTCAAGATTAGAGCTTGTACTCATGGGTTTGCAGAATCTTGTGTGGAATTTGAAATATTTTGTTTGGAAGTAGTTGGGGAAACAATTGATTCAGATGTTTGTGTTAGGTTCTAATTTTAGATATATTTCCCTCATTAAAAATAAAAATGTTTTGTACTTCATAATATTATCAAGGTACATGTAAACACTATTCACATTTGACAAGATGTTTTAATTGACTATTCTCTAATATTGCTTTACAAAAGAGAGATGAATTAAATAAACTCATCAGGCCATGATGAGTAACAACGTAACCATTATTAGAAATGTATTTTGTACATAGTATTGTATAGCCTGAATTATGTTGTCAAATTTTGGTGACTCCATTTAGAAGCAACAAGTCATTTTTAAAAATTATTGTGTCCTAAATGTCTGCTCAAATGATTGTATAAGTTTAAATTCTCAGAGTATAATGCACTGATTGCCTCCCTCAGCCTCATAATATTAACAAATGTATTTGTGTCTGAATGGAGTCCCTGGAGTAGCATAAAGTAGAAACATTTATGGGTACAGTCCAAGAAACATGTGAACTAAAAATAATATTGTCAAACTTTTATGAATTATTTGTCTTATGTATTGAGACTGCCAAATCAAGCTGCTGATCATGTGAGTTAATGTGATACACTGGGTGTTGCTTCATAAATCACCCTAATTTAGGAGGATGTTTGTTCTCTTTCAGAAATTTCTTTTTCATCTTTTAATGTGTGATGTATTTTCCATGTAACATTATAAAATTTATTTATAGATAAATCTGTATCTATTTGCCTTTTTGTTTTTTAACTTTGAGCTTTGTATGGAACAGAAAATGCATTTTGTATATGTGTCTCACTTAGTGATTTCTAAACAATATGGCAGGAATTTTTGTGTTTCAGCAGATTTTCTGGTGCATTACTAAATCTTAGGTATTATAAGTGTTGAAAGGTACCAGCATTTGAGGGTTCCTGCTTCTTTTCTCTTTATTCCTTCTTCTAATCTTTCCTCCCTCTTTAGTCATTGCCAGATAAAGTTTTATTCTTGGCAAATGAGAATTAAGGTGGAAACATTAATTTACTTGATCATGTATATGCAAGCCTTAAATCTGATTTGTACAGGTATGTACATTCTCTTTAAAATAGTTCCTTGCTTTATTTACTTGCTTTTATAACCTTTTTTGAACTTCTGTCCCTCCTTACTTTGTTTCACACAGCAACTAAATTACCCTGGGTCTATAAATACCACTTGATATTTAACACAGGGAACTCTGTGAGTTAGTGCTTCATTGATTGATTGACTTGCTCCACCAGTATTCATTGAGAGTCCCTGTAAAAGGTAATGGTCAGGGAGCTGATGTTAAGCTGTTTGATTTCCTTTTTTTTTCCCCTTTGGGGTAGCAGAACTTTTTCTTCCTTAGACTCTGTCGTTCATTAAATTTACAGTTCAGATGGTTCTACTTTTCTTTCTCAATTTTGCTAATTTCTTTAAAACAACTGATAATCAATTTATTAAAATAGTTGACTTAGGCATGTGCAATGGGGACTTCAGTCTCCGCTCCTGGGAGTGATCTGCTTAACAATCTAAAAACTGTGCAAATCAATACATTGCTTGTGGGTTCTCATCTGGAAATGATCCTGTATCTTAAAACTGTCACCATAAGGTATTTTTCTTGTAGTGATTCTCAAAGTCTTGGGCATGCAAGCAGGTTCTTTCACTTGGATGTTCTTTTCCTTTGCACTTCTCATCAAGTCCGCACACACCTTCTGTGATTTCACATTGTGACTGGTAGGGTAATTCTTGGTGAATTACCACCTCTGGTTCCACAGTTGCCTTTCCTACATCTTTAAAAGCCATGACTAATTCCACTAATTTAAAACCCTATTCTTGCAGTTCTGCTTTGAGTTTAGAATGCTTACTTAAGTCAGTATCATTTCATGGTTATATTTTGAAACTCAGACATGGGACATGATGGAGTTCTCATCGCAAAGTGTACACTTTGATAACTTTTAATATGTTTATGTCTATGAAGCCACTACTGCAATCAAAACAGTGGACATATCTCACCTCAGAAGTTTTCTCATACCCCTTTCTCCTAATCCCTCCCAATCTTGAGACAACACACTGATGTTTTCTGTCACTGTAAATGTAGGTTGAATGGTGATCCCCCCAAAGATATATCTATCTTTAACCTATGATTGTGACCTTATTTTGAAACAAGGATCTTTGCAAATGTAATTAAGTTAAGGTTCTTAAAATACAATCATCCTGGATTAGAGTTGCTCCTAAATCCAATGACAAGTGTCCTTGGAAGAGAAGGACAGATGACATAAAGAGAAGATGATGTCATAGGGGTAGAGATTGGAGTGATATATCTACAAGCCAAACAATGCCAACTTTTGCTGGCAGCCACCAGCAGATAGGTGAGAAGAATGAATTGTTCCTGAGAGCCTTCAGAATAAGTTCACCCTGCCAACAACTTGATTTTGGACTTCTGGCTTTAGAACTGTGACTGAATAAATTTCTATTGTTGTAAGCCACCAAGTTTGTGGTAATTTATCTCAGCAACCCTGTAAAACTAAGATCAGTTTGCATTTTCCAGAATTTCATATAAACAAAGTCATATAGTATGTATTTTTTATGCAGGTACTTTCAGCATAGTTATTTTGATATCATCTTTGTTATTGATACATTAATTTTTTTATTTATATGTTAGTGGATATTAGGGTAGTTTTCCAGTTTTGGGCTCTTATATATAAAGCTGCTATGAGCATTTATATACTCTTTTTAAAAAAATGTGGTTTCTTTTCTCTTATATAAAAATCATTAGTGGAATAGCTGGATAAGATGGTAATATATGTTTAACTTTTTAAAGAGATAGCTAAACCATTTTTTCCAAAGTGGTTATGCCGTTTTATATTTTTCTCATTAGTGTTTGTGAACTATAGTCCCTTCACAGCCTTACTAACAGTATGGTCAGCCTTTTACATTTTAATCATCCTGATAGGTGTGTAGTGTTAACATCATGGTTTTAGGGCTTGGAATATAGCTCAGTGATAGAAAATTTGACTAACATGTGTAGGACCCTAGGTTCAACTCCCAGTACCACACACACACAACAAAATCATTAGCTCATGGTTTTAATATGCATGTCCTTGATGACTAGTGATAATAGTCAGTGTTTTCATGTTATTATCTGCCACCTAGAATTTTTTTTTAGTGGAGAGTATATATAATATTCTGTAATGTTTATAAGTGAGTTATTCATTTTCTTATTTTTTGAGCTTTAATTGGTTTTTACATACCATGGATACAAGTTCTTTATCAGATGTATGCTTTGCATTTCTTTCTGTAGAGTGTGGCTTGTTTTTTCATTCTTATAGTATATTTTTTGTTGTGTTTACTTTTATTTATTTTTTTACTAGAGCTTTATACATTTTTTTTACTTTTTAAAAATTTTATTTATTTATTTTATTTTTTAGAGACTGCATTTTGATTCATTATACACAAATGGGGTTGTACATTTCATTTCTATGGTTGTACATGATGTAGATTCATACCATTTGTGTAATCATACATGTACATAGGGTAATGATGTCTGTCTCATTCCACCATTTTTCATACTCCTCCCTCTCATTTCCCTTTACATAATCCAAAGTTCCTCCACTCTTCTCTCACTGCCCCCCCCCCCATTATAAATCATTATCCACTTATCAGGGAAAACATTTGGCCTTTGTTTTTTTTGGATTGGCTTATTTCACTTAGCATGATATTCTCCAGTTCCATCCATTTATCTGCAAATGCCATAATATTATTATTCTTTATGGCTGAATAATATTCCATTGTGTATGTATACCACAGTTAAGTAGTTTTTTATTCATAGTAGTTTGGTTCATCCTGACAAACCTCACTGTGACATTTTGAGGAGTAAAGGTTTTACATTTTACTAATGCCCATTTCAAGCAATTCTTTTTTTAAATTGTGATTTTGTTGTCATATAAATCATTGCATAACCCAAGGTCACTAAGATATTTTTCTTTTAGGTATTTTTACCCACAATTTTTTTTTTTTTTTTTTTTTTTTTAGGTCTGTAACCCATTTTTAGCTTACTTTTGCATGCAATATTGGTAGATGGAATGGGTTGAATTTTCCCTTTTCCCTACATAGAAATCATTATTTTTTTAAAAAACTGTCCTTGCTTCAGTGAATTTGCCTTTGTGCTTTTATCAAAAATCAGTTGTCTATACATGTGCAAGTCTATATGTGGACTTTCTATTCTCTTCCATTTATGTTGGTCCTGATTCTGGTAGTGTGCTGTCATAAATACTGTTACCTTTGTAATGGGTCTTCAGATATGGTAGTATTAGACTTGCAACTTTGTATGTCATTACCCCAGAGTTGTTTTAGCTAGTTCAGGTTCTTGGTATTTCCATATAATTTATTTCACCTATTTTTCGGTCTTTAAAAATAAAACCCACTGGATTTTTTTTAAATTAAGTGTGTGTTGACTTCATAGTCCAAGGTGGAAAGGGTTGGTACATCCATTGTCAGATTATAAATATTTCATTTTGATACTAATGTAAATAGCAAGTACCTAACACATTTGACTTTTCTATATAAATCTTACATCTTACATATTTTAAAAACTCATTATTTTGATTAGCTTATCTTTGCAGATTCTGTCATATTTTCATACCAGGTCCAGATATCCTCAAACCATAGATATGTATTAGCCACCTGTTTTTATAAATAAAGTTTTATCGAAACATATTCATTTGTAATTGTATTGCCTGGGGATTCTTTTTATTGTACAATTGCAGAGTAGTGTAGACTATGGCCTGCAGCCTAAAATACTTATCATCTGCATGTTTAAGGGAAAATTATGCTCACTCTTGACCTAGATGATTATGTAGTCTACTATTAAAGACCTTTTCCTTTCTAGTCTGATTATCTTTATTTTTTTTCTTGCCATTGTTATAAGACTTCCTGCCATTGTTGCAAATCACTACCCTTTTAACTGAAGTGAGTTCTAAGGATTTAAAAGGACTGGAATTCTTGTCTACCCTCCCTTTAATTTTTTTCTTCTTTCCCTTTTGAGAGCCAGATATTAAGGACAACAACATTCTGAAGCAACTGCACCTATGGAAAAAAATTAGAAAATGACCACCTATGTCCTGGGAAAGACATGGGTTTAGAAAAGATGTGAGAAGACTTTTTATGCCTCAGACTGATCCTTGGCCCAGAGGTAGCCTACAACAATCAGAAATTAAAAAAAAAAAAATGTAAAAACTGCAAATTCTGTGCAGAAGTGGAGACACTGATTTCCAGAATTACCATACTACTGCATTCATATGTCCAGTTTTCAAGAAAAATTAAATCACAAGGTATACAAGGTGTGGGAAATTATGGCCAATTCAAAGGGGGAAAATCAACAGAAACTACCTCTGAGAAAGACTTAATGGCAAATCTACTACCCAAAAATATTAAAACAACTGGGATATAGATGCTCAAATAATTAAAGGAAAATGTGGAGAAAAATCAAAAAATAATGTGTGAATAAAATGGAAATGTCAATGAAGAGATAAAAGAAACTAAAGGGAAATTCTGGAGTTGAAAAGTATAGTAACCAAAATGAAAAATTCAATAGAGGAACAGGCAGAAGAAAGGATCAGTAAACTTAAAGATAAGGAAAATGGAAATTATTGAATCTGAATAACAGAAAAAGGTTGAAGAAAAGTGAACAGAGCCTAACGAATCTGTGGAACATCATCAAGTGGACCAGCACATTCATTGTGGGAATTTCAGAAGGAGAAGAAAGAGAAAAAGAGCAGAGAGAATATTTGAAATAATGGTGGAAAACCTCCTAAATTAATGAAAGACCCACATATAAACATCCAAAAATCTCAACACATGTAAGATGAATTTTAAAAGACCTACATCAAGAAATGTCTATACTTTTGAGAGATTAAGACAGCCTTGAAAGCAGGTTGTCTGCTTTCAACAAATGACTTCTCATATATAAGGTATCCTCAGCAACATTACCAGCAGCTTTCTCATCAGAAACTTTGAAGGCCAGAAGGCAGAGGTTGATATATTAAAAAATGTTACAAAAGAAAAAACAAAAACAAAAACAAAACCCCTTTCAACCAAGAATCTCATATCTGGCAAAATTGCCCCTTAGTAATGAGAGAGAAATTGAGATATCTCCATATAAACAAAAGCTGAGGGAGTTAATTACCTCTAGATTGACCTGTAAGAAATGCTCAAGGGAGTCATTCAGAATGAAATGAAAAGACCCTGCATAGTAATTTGAAGCCATAACAATCCCAATAAAGGTAAATAAATTCATGGGCAATTATAAATGCTAGTACTATTATGATAATGGTTTATAACTCCACTTTGTATTTTTCTGCTTGATTTAAAGGATTAATACATTTAAAAAAATTATTAGTCTAAAAGCTAATATCGTAACTTTAGTTTGTAATTCCACACTTTTGACGTAACTTAAAAGTTAAATGAATTTAAAACAATTTATGTTTTGGGGAACACAGTGTATAAAGATGTTATTTTTTTAACATTAACTGAAGGAGTTGGGACAGAGTTATAAGGAGTGCAGTCTGTGTGGATTATTGAAATTAAACTTGTATAAGTTCAAATTAGAGTATAGTAACATTAGAATGTTAAATGTAATTTCCCTTGCAACCAGGAAAAAAGTAGCCAGAGAAAAATAGATGTAGGGAGAAGAAAAGATGATGCACTAGAGCATGGGTACATTTTCTATTTGCTCTGTGCCTTGGGATTCAAGTAAGCAGTAGAAGTATTGCTTCTCAATGAGGTGGGTGACAGAGGGCATTCAATGAAATCCAGTCTCAAGTAGGAAAAGAATTATAGAGACACATTTATTTGGGAACTTTGAACACAGGGACAAGAAATAATACATGGGAACCATATCAGTAGTGCTGATGGTGCTGGTTCACTGCAGAGGGGGAGGGGTGACACAGGAAGAAAAAGGGAAACATGGTGAAAAAAATTGACCTGGGAGAACCTGTGGAACAGAGAGCCAGTCTAATCCTAACTGAACCAGAGACTGAGCAGCAAGCCGGTGTTTGAAAACTGTTTCATGTTTCTTGGCTGGCAAACTGAGAGCTGAGGAAGGGAGCCATCTTTGTTTATTTGTTTGTTTGTTTTCCCCATACTTTAATTGGTGCATTAGGATCATACTTAATGATGGGATTTGTTGTTACATAGTTGCACATGCATATTATATAACAATACAATACAGCCATTACCTTTTCCCAGTATTTCCCACCTCCCTACCCTTGGTCCCTTTTCCTGTACTCTATAGGTCTTCCTTTCATTTTCATGGGATCCCCTCCTACCTTTTTTTTCATTTTTCTTGTCTACATATGAGAGAAAACATATGACCCTTGACTTTCTGAGTTTGGCTTATTTAACGTATTGTTCTCTTATATCTCATTTTGCTGCAGGTGACATAAATTCTTCTTTATATGTGAATAAAACTCCATTGTAGGAATATTACTCAGACTTAAAGAAGAATAAAATGATGACATTTGCTGGTAAATGGTTGGAGCTGGAGAATATCATGCTAAATGAAATAAGCCAACCCCCAAAAAACAAAAGCCAAATGTTTTCTCTGATATACCAATGCTAATTCATAATAAAGGGGGTGCTAGGGAAGAATAGAGTTACTTTAGATTGGGCAGAAGGAAATGAAGGAACGGGAGGGGGTATGAGTGTGGAAAGGAATTGAACATTATTTCCCTGTGTGCATATATGATTACATGACTGGTGTGATTCTACACCATGTACAACCAGAACAATGAGAAGCTTTACTCCATTTATGTATGATGTGTTAATGCATTCTACTGTCATATAACTAATTAGAACAAATTCTTAAAAACTCCATTGTGTATATATACCACATTTTCTTTATCCATTCATCCATCGATGAACAGCTAGGCTTGTTCCATAGTTTGACTTTTGTGACTTGTGCTGTTATAAACGTAGGTATGTATGTATCACTATAGTTTGCTAACTTTATTTATTTTGAATAAATAATAGGGAGTGGTATAATTGGGTCATATTGCTTCCATTCATAGTCTTTTGAGGAACCTCATACTGATTTCCATAGTGGTTGTACTAATTTATAATCCTAACAACATTGTAAAGATGTTCCACCATTTATTGTTTGTATTCTTGATATAAGCTGCCATTCTAAGTGGAATCAGGTAAAATCTCAGTGTAGTTTTGATTTGCATTCCCCTAATTGTTGAAGATCTTGGATATGTTCTCATACCTTTTTTTTTGCCATTTGTATTTCTTATTTTGCAAAGTGCCTGTTTAATTCATATTCCCATTTATTAAATTTTTTTGTTTTACACTAAATTTTTTGAGTTCTTTATATATTAATCCTTTGTCAGAAGAGTAACTAGCAAAGATTTTCACCCATTCTATAGGTTATCTCTTCACATTTGTAATTGTTTCCTTTGCTGTGCAGAAGCTTTTTAATTTCATGCCATCCATTTATTAATTCTTGACATCATTTTCTGAGCTTTAGAAGCCCTATATTAAGAAAGTCATGTATGTACCTGTATGTTGGAGTGTTGACCCTGTGTTTTCTTCTAGTAGTTTCAATTCTTAAGTCTTTGGTTTCTGGTTCAATTCTTAAGTCTTTGATCCACTTTGAGTTGACTTTTATGCAGGTGCAAGATAAGGATGTAGTCTCATTCTTCCATATATAGATAGCCAGTTTTCCTGGCACCGTTTGTTAAAAAAATGTTTTTTCACTAACGTGTTTTTTGGCACTTTTGTCAAGAACTGTATCTATGTGGGTTTGACTTTATGTCTTCTATTCTGTTCTCTTGGTCTGTATGTCTGTTTTTATGCTAGTGCCATGTGGTTTTTTTGTTACTCTTGCTCTCTAGTATAATTAGAAGTCAGATATTGTGATGCCTCCAGTATTGCTTTTTTAGCTTAGAAGGCCTTGGGATATTTTGGGTGTTTTATTCTTCCAAATGAACTTTTAGAACTGTTTTTCTGATTTTCTGAAGGACATCATTAGTATTTTGATGATGATTGCATTGAATCTGTAGATTACTTTTGGCCATTTTGTCAATATTAATTTTGCCTATCCTTGAACATGGGAGGTCTTTCCATCTTCTTGTGTCTTCTTCAGTGTCTTTCTTCAGTGTTCTGTAGTTTTCATTGTAGAGGACTTTCATCTCCTTGGTTAGATTTATTTCAATGATTTTTGTTGTTTTTGTTTTTTTGAGGCTATTTTGAATGGGGTACCTTCTTGAGTTCATTCTCACCAGATTCATTATTGGTATATAGAAAAGCTGTTGATTTTTGTATGTTGATTTTGTGACCTGCTACTTTGCTGAATTCATTTGTTCTAGGAGTATTTTGGTAGAACTTTTATAATCTTCTAAGTATAGGATCATATCATCTGTAAAGTGATAATTTAACTTCTTCCTTTTATATATTTATCCCTTTTATTTCCTTCTTTTGCCCATTGCTCTGGCTAGAATTTCTGGTACCATATTAAATAGGAGTGGTGAGATTACACATCCTTGTCTTGTCCCAGATTCTATAGGAAATGCTTTCTTTTTTCCCCATTCACTATGATGTGGGTTTTGGATTTGTCATGTATAGCTTTTATAATGTTGAAGTTAATTCCTTCTATTCATAGTTCAGTGTTTTTTATCCTGAACAGGTACTAAATTTTGTTGAAGGCTTTCTCTGTATCTATTGAGATGACTTTGTGATTGTTGTCCTTAATTCTTTTATGTGACCAATTATATTTGTTGATGTTAAGCCATCCTTGCAACCCAGAAATAAAACTAACTTGGTCATCATGTACAAATATCCTTAATATGTTGTTAACAATTTGCTAATATTTTATTTAGAATGCTTCAATGTAATTTAATCAGTGATATTTGTGTTTAGTTTTCTTTCCTTGATGTTTCCTTATCTGGTTTTGATATCAGGGTAAGGGTAGTACTGACTTCATAGATTGAATTTGGAAGTATTTCATCCCTTTTAATTTCATAGAATATTTTGAGGAGCATTGGCATTAGATCTTTTTTAAATGTATAATTCAGCTGAGAATCCATCTGGCTCTAGGCTTTTCTTTATTGGGAGGTTTTTTATTACTGCTTCTATCTTACTGATGGATTTTGGTCTGTTTAGGTTTTCTGTGTCCTCTTGATTCAGCTTTAACACATCATATGTGTCTAGAAATGTATCCATTTCTTCTAGTTTTTTCAATTTTTTGGAGTATAAGTTTTCAAAATCCCTCTAATGATCCTCTGGAATTCTGTGATGTCTGTGATAATTCCTTTATTTGTTTTTCATGTCTAATTTTATTAATTTGGGTCTCCTCTCTTTCTTTTGGTTAATTTGGCTAAGAGCTTATCATTCTCATTTATCTTTTCAACAAATCAAATCTTCATTGATTCTATTTTTTAAATTCTCTGTCATTGTTTGGCTCTGATCTTTATAATTTCCTTTCTTATACTGGATTTGGAATTAGTTTGTTCTTTTTCAAGGGTCTTGAGAAACATCATTAAGTTGTTTATTTGGGGTCTTCTAATTTTCTTATGCAGGCACTCATAGTTATAAACTTGCCTCTTAGAATTGCCTTCACAGTGTCCCAGAGATTCTGATATGTTGTATCATGATTCTTGTTTGATTCCAAAAAACTTTAAACTTCTCCCTGAATTTTTCCTGTCACACATTCATTATTCAAAAGTATAATGTTCAATCTACATGTGTTTATATAGTTTCAATAGGTTTTTTTTTTTTAGTGTTGATCTCTAATTTCATTCCATTATGATCAGATAAGATGCAGGGAATATCACTTTTTAAGTATTTGTTAAGAGTTGCATTGTACCCTAAAATGTAATTTGTTTTAGAGATGATTCCACAAACAGCTGAGAAAAAAAGTGAATTTGGTTCTTGTTGGATGGTTTATTCCATAGATGTTTGTTAAATTCATTTGACTTAGGTTTTTATTTTTTTAATAACTTTATTTTGTTTATTTAGTTTTTTATGTGGTGCTGGAGCTCAAACCCAGTGCCTTGAGTGTTCTAGGTAAGCACTGTACCACTGAGCCACAACACCAGCCCCAAGGTTTTTACCTTTATGTCTGAAGAGCCTGTACTGAGTTAATGCCTGGATGATCTATCTGCTGGTGAAAGAATTGTGTTGAAATTACCCAGTATTATTAAACTGGGATCTATCTCAGTTATAAAATTGAGTAGTATCTGTTTTATGTAATTATCTACATTGACATTTAGAGCATAAATATTTACTCTTGTTATGTCTTCATGTTGGATTGTTTCTCTTACCCCTATGCAGTGATCTTCTTTTTCCCTTCTGGTTTTATTTTGGATCGAAATCTGTTTTTTTTTTTTTTTTTTTTCCCCTTCTTTTTTGTTATGAGGGTAGGTACTTTTACTTGCTTTCAGACTCCATTTGCATGGTATATCAATTTCTGTCCTTTCAGCTATCTTTGCCTGTTAGGTGAGTCTCTTGCAAACAACATGTAGTTGGATCTTATACATTTTATTTGATTTCTAACATTTCTGTTTGGTTCTTTTTCAATATCTCTGTCTTCTTGTTGAATTTTTTATTCATATCCCATCTGACTTCCTCAATTCATTTAGTTGTTTTTCTGTGTTCTCTTGGAATTCATTGATCAATTTTATAATCATCCTTTTGAATTCTATTTCTTTATTTCATCCACTTCATTATCTCTGGAGTCAGTTGCTGGTGAATTACAAGCTTTAGAAGACATTGTATTTCCTTGTGTTTTCATATTTCTTGTGTTCTTGGGATTTGTGCATCTTTTGGGATGGATTTCTCTTCCATTCTTACTTATGGGCTTTTTTAGGGCAGAACCTTGCCTTGGCAAAGTGTTTTGGGATATTAGATTCTTGTGAATTTTTCAGTATATTTCCTCGTAGGTTTTGTAATATAATTTCCCTGCTTGTTCTTTGATAATAATTACTTTATTTTGATACAATGTATATTTTGTCAGAGGTTGAGGATTCTACTTTCCCTGTAGGTCTCAAAAGAGTGGGGTTCTTATCTTGCAGTTGTGTTGTATACAACAGTGTATGTGAGGTAAACCCTCTGTGATTGTTGTATATTCTAAAGGGTTACAATAGTGTTCTAGATTGAGACCCCCCCATAGGTGTTATGTCCACAGTCTTTGTGTTAATTCTCTTTGTTTTTGTTGTAGGAGTTCATGAGTAGGACCTGAGGACCTTCCTTACTCCTTCCTTCTTGTGGCCTGGTCATTATTTTGGGATTTTTGTCTCTTCTGTTCTTTGTACTAAAATATCACTGAAATTTGACGATGTTTAGATTGATTGGGGAGTAAGGTTGTCTGTCTTTTGCTGTGTTAATCTCCTCAGCAGGGTCTCTACACTGTGAATTTACAGTGTTCAAGTAGATTCCCAGTATCTTCTCACCAGTGTAAGGTAGGGCAGACTATGAAGTACTGCCAGTTGGAGTTTTGTTTGGACAAACCAGATTGAAGCACTCCAATGTGTCATTATTTTGAAGGATTCTAGTTGGGTGCAGTGGTACACACCTGTAATCCTAGTAGCTCAGGAGACTGAAGCAGGAGGATTTCAAGTTCAAAGTCAACCTCACAACTTAGGCCCTAAGCAACTTTGTGAGACCCTGTCTCAAAATAAAAAAAATGAAAAGGACTGGGTATGTGGTTCAGCATTTAAGTACCTCTGGGTTCAATTCCTGGTACCAAAAAAAAAAAAAAAAAATATATATATATATATATATATATATATATATATATATATTTAAATATATATATATATGTATGTATAAATTCTGTGGCTGGCTCCTTTATTCTCTGGACAATTCCAGAAGGGTGCCCCTATTGTGTCCATATTCTAGACCAGAGTACAGTAGCAAAGCTAACCAAAGCACTTCTTAGGCCAGGCTTGGTGGTACGTGCTTGTAATCCCAGTAACTCAGGAGACTGAGGCAGGAGAATTGCAAGTTCAAGGCCAGCCTCAGGAATTTTGCAAGGCCCTAAGCAACTAAATGAGACTCTGTCTCAAAATAAAATATAGAAAGGGCTGGGGACATTGTTCATTGGTAAAATGCCCCGGGTTAAATCCCCAGTACCCCAAAAAATTTTAAAAAGGTAGGAAAGGACAGAACAAAAGGAAGAAAAAAAGAAAAGAAAAGAAAGAGAACAGCACTTCTAAGTAAACATCTTGAAGTGGCCTGGCAGTAGTTTTCTGCTAGGGGAGCCTAGGAGATTGTAACAGGCATTCCCAGACTATCCCAGCAAGGGCCTGCCAAAGGGTCCCGAGTATGCCTGGTAGTGCGACTGAAATGGACACAGAGAGATTTGTGCCCAGGGTAATTCAGGCTGGAAATATGAAGGGGAGTGAGGCTCACTTTCCCTGGTAGCTCATGGAACCAGCTGGGGAGAGCCCAGAAGCTGAACAGGTCGGCACATTTTCGCTCTGGGTCTGATAGTGGGAAGACCATGTTCGTGAGCTGTGAGTATTTGATATCTGTGGAGGGTTACTTGCCCTTCCCTACAAAGTTCTCTGGAGATTCCTGAGGTCCAGATATGCAGAAGAGATTGGCATCTGCTTGGTAACAAGGAGTGTGGGTTTAACCTCTCTGGAATAGATACCATTCCAGAAAGTTCAAAAGGATAATCAGAGCTAAACATCAGCTACTGGAGTTTCCCTTTTAGAACTCTGCATCAGTCCTACTCTTTGCTGCATCAGTCTAATCCATACAAAACTTCAGTTGTCTGTACTTCCTATTATGTCCTGCCTTACACTGGTAAGATGGGAAGCTGAGAGCTTTACAACTAGCTTCCATTATAGGCCACTCCAGGTGGCTGCTTGATAAGCAACACAAAGAGAACAGGTTTTAACCCCTAGCGCTTGCTCCAGGATGTACATAGCCCAAGAAGAAGTGGAAAGAAGGGCACCATGTTATAGGCAATGAACATGCATCCTTTTCAACAGTTTGTCCACCTCAGTGGAGACAGTCCTTTGATTTTTCATTAACTTTTTCCCCTTTTTTATTTTTCACCTGTGTGTGTGTGTTCTTGCTGTACCAATTGGTTCATGGACACACACACAACATGACACATATATGTACACACACATTTTTCTTTAATTTTTAAAAAACTTTTTTTTAACCCATTATTATTACTATTGGTACCAAGAATATAACCCAGGGGCCTTTAGCCACTGCCACATCCCTAACCCTTTTGTAGTTAATTTAGAGAACAGGGTCTCACTGAGTTGCTTAGGGCCTAGCTAAGTTGCTGAGACTGGCACTGAACTCATGATCTCCCTGCCTCAGCCTCCTAAACTGCTGGGATTACCGGAGAGTGCTGCCATGCCCTACTTACCCGTTATTTTATCTTGTTTTGACTTCGGTGGGTTAGGGATTTTTTGTGTGTTTCTTTTTGTAGCTTTTGCTTTTGTTTTTATTTCTCATATTACTCTTTCCCTCTTTTCTTCCTCCTCTCATAGCCAAATTCTCTTGTTTTCCTTTTTCTCTTTATTTTTTACTTTGTTTTTTATAGCTGTCACCACAGCCTCTTCTGATTTTCCTCTGTTCGTATTTTAAATTTTTCTTTGCCTTCCTATACCTGTTTCTTTTATCTTAAGGAACTGTAGTTTTACCATCTTTTAGAATGATTTAGTTTGATAATACCTGACCCTACCATCCTTGGTGTTGTAGTTATCAGTACTGTGGATGGTGTAGTTGACCTGCTTGTTTACATTAATGCCAGATCTAGTTCATGACTGTTTATTATTGTTGCTGTTGTTAATTGATAACTCTGCCATTTCTCTTTGTAGCATTTACTGTTGTGAATGTCACAGTAGCCTCTAGGCATTTATTTTAATGCTGTATTTAGTCATTACTGTTTTTTCTGAGAGGAGCTTGGAAGTGGCTGGGACACTAACAGTTCACAAGGTAGAAACTGCTGCTGATCTACACCCACAACTCAACCAAGTGACAGTCTACCTTGCTGCACATACAAACTAACCCTGCTGAAGCTTCAACAATACTTTAACACATAGACTAGGGGAGAGAAAGCCCCCAAACCAACAACCAAGCCCCATATGAGAATAGCTAGAGGGGTGCCCCACATAAATCCTTATTAAGACATTAGCAGATCACATTTAAAAACACACTAAGAGGGCTGGGGTTGTAGCTCCATGGTAGAGTGCTTGTCTTGCATATGTGAGGCACTGGGTTCGATCCTCAGCATCACATAAAAATAAATAATAAAAAGGTATTGTGTCTATCTACAACTAAAAACCAAACCAAAACAACAACACCAGCAAACACATTAAGAAATTGTACACCAGGCTCAGGTTGGACTTGTCCCAGGAATGCAAGATTACTTTATTATGCATATATCAATAAATATCATTCATCACAGAAATGGAATCTAGTAAAAACCACATGATCATCTCAATAGATGTAGAAAAAGCCTTTGACAAAATGCAACTCTCATTCATGTTAAAATTCCTGAAGAAACTGCATATAGAAGGGACTTACCACAGCATCATATGTACAATATGTACATAGAATATGTACAACAGAGTCAAAGCCAGCATCAGACTGAATGGAGAAAAACTGAAAGTATTTCCTCTAAAATCAGGAAGAAAACAGGGATGTTTACTCTCATCAATCCTATTTAATATAGTTCTTGAAACTAACCAGAGCAATCAGGCAATAGAAGGAAATTAAAGGGATATAAATAAGAAAAGAAAAAAATCAAACTGCGAACATGCTCCTATATAAAAGACCCAAGAAACTCCACCAGAAGACTTCTAGAGCTGATAAACAAATTCATCAGCCGCAGGATGTTAGATCAACACAGAAAATCAATAGTTTTCCTATACTCCAATAGTGGATCTCCTAAGAAAGAAGTCCAGAAAACTATTTTATTCGTAATAGCCTCACAAAAACTAATATACAAACAAACAAAAAGCCCTTGGGAATAAATCTAAGAAAGGGCAAGAACTTTACAATGAAAACTATAGAACGCTGAAGAAAGAACTTGAAGAAGACCTTAAAAGGTGGAAAGATCTCCATGACAATATTGTCAAATGGCCATATTATGAAAACAATCTATAGAGTCAATGCATTCCCCATGAAAATATCAATGACATTTTTCACAAACTAGAAAAAACAGTTCCAGAATTCATCAAAGTAAAACTAGTAGTAAGAGAGAGACTGGAGGAATTACCTCTTCTCAAATTCTACTATAGGGCTAGTGAAAAAAACAACATGGTATTGGCATGAAAATGGATTAAAAGACACATGAAACACATTAGAAGACACAGAAAGAAATTCACATACAGTCATCCGATCCTTGACAGTAGGTACCAAAAACATACGTTGGAGAAAAGATTGCCATTTTATCAAATGGTGCTGGGAAAACTGGATAGTCATATGTAAAAGAATGAAACCAGATCCCTATCTCTTCCCCTGCACAAAAAATCAACTCAAAATTAGAGAAATGCAGATCAAAACTACTCTAATATTTCATCTCACTCCAGTCAGAATGGCAATTATCAAGATTATAAGCAATAGTAAGTGCTGGTGAGGATGTGTGGAAAACAGTACACTCATACATTGCTGGTGGGACTGCAGATTGGTGCAACCACTATGGAAAGCAGTACGGAGATTCCTACAAAAACTTGGAATGGAACCACCATGGAGGGTCATATAGGACCAATTAGAGCAAATAAAATTTAAAAAATTAATATTAAAGACCTAGGAATTAGAATAGAAACACTGAAACTACTAGAAGAAAACATAGGGGGTGACACTACAACATATTGGCATAGGCACTGATTTCCTTAAGATTCATAAAGTAAGAAATAAAATCAAGTGTTAATACATGGGATGGTATCAAATTGGAAAGTTTCTGCACAGCAAAGGAAGAACATGAAGAAAGAACCTACAGAATGGGAGAAGATCTTTGTGGGTTCCTCTTGTTATGTGATTAATATCCAGAAAACACAACTCAAAAACAACACCAGAAAATTAACCCAATCAATAAATGTGCAAAATATCCAAATAGATACTTCTTAGAATTACAAATGACCAACAAATACATGAAAAGATGTTCAACATCCTTAGCAGTCAGGGAGATGCAAATCAAAACTACACAGAGCTCTCACTGCAGTTAGAATGGCAGTCATTAAGAAGACAAATAATCACTGCTGGCAAGAATGTGGTCAAAAAGATACATTGATACGTTGTTGGTAGTACTATAAATTAGTACAGCCACTTAGGAAAACAGTATGGAGATTCTTCAAAAGAACAGGAATGTCCCAGGTATCCCACTCTTTGGTATTTATCCAAAAGATCTATAATTAGCATATTGTAGTGATACATGGATACAAGTATTTATAGCAATGCAGTTCATAACAACCAAGTCATTGAACCAGTCTAGGTGTCCATCAACAGATGAATGGGTTTAAAAAATGTGGTATAAATACATAAGGAATTTTAAAGAAAATATGGCATATATACACAATGGAATGCATTTTCCAGTGAATGGATAGAACTAAATAATCTAATGCTAAATGAAATAAGCCAGTCAGAAAGTCCAAGTCAAATGTTTTCTCTAATATGTGGAAGTGAGGTGAGGAGAGAAATGAAAAAAGGGGAGAGCTCAGGAAAATAGGAGGGAGAGAAATAGAAGGGAGATAAGTAAAGGAAGGAGATCAAGAGGGAGGGAGGGGGAGGAGCATGGGAAAGTATTAAGGAATTAAATCTAATTTAATTAATTAATTTAATTTAATTAAATCTAAATTTTGCTATGTCCATGTACAAATATACCACAATGAATTTGTACATTTGTACACACACACAACCAGTAAAATTATAACACTAATTAAAATAACAGTAGAAGGGAGAGTAGCAGTAGAATAGATCAAGCCAATCTAGGGAGGGATGTGGGGAAGGAAATAGAAGGTACTGGAGAATGACCCTGATGTGTGCATGTGCAAATATGCCATAAATGAGTCTCACTATTATGTATAATTACAATGCACCAATTTTAAAACTCTGAAAAAAAATAGCTGTGGGTAAAGAAAATAGTTATGGAATATACAAAGATGGAAATAAGAAAGGAATATAAATATTCACTATAAAAAAAATCAACTGAAAGTGGACATGGTGATACATGTCTATAATCCCAGTTACTCATGTAACTGAGGCAGGAGAATTGTAAGTTTGAGATAATTTAGTGAGTCCCTGTCTCCCAGTAAAAAAGACTAGGGATATAACTCAGTGGTAGAGTGCCCCTGGGTTCAATCCCTGGTACTGGGGGAAAAAAAGAGTTAAAAGAAGATAGTAATTCAAGAATGAAAGACAAAAAAGCCATAAACTATATAAAAAACAAATAATAGAAAAATAACAGAAGAAAACCTTCTCATCAGTCATTTCTTTAAATGGATTAAATTCTCTTCTATAGTCTAGATCTTAAAGGTCTCCTGGAGGCCTATGTAGTAAAGCCTTGGTTTCTAGTCTGTGGTGCTATTGGGATGTCATAGAACCTTTAAGAGGTGGGTTCCAGTTGCAAGTTTTCTGGTTCTCTGGGTCCTTTCCTTTGAAGGAGATATTGTGGCCCTTTCTCCTCATCTTTCTCTCATTTCTTCCTGGCTGCTACAATGTGAGTTCTTTGTTCTACCATGAGCTCCCATCATGATATAGTAACTTGTCACAGGTCCACAATCGATGGGGTCAACCAACCATGGACTGAAATATACCAAACCATAAGCCACCACAAACCTTTCCTATTTTTAAGTTGATTTTCTCAGGTATTTTGTTATAGTAACAGAAAGCTTTGGGTATAGCTCAGTGAGGTTTAAACTCTGTACCAACAAATAAATAAATAAACAAACAAAAACATAAAAACACAATCCAACTATGTGTTTCTTAGAATAGAGTCACTTAAGATCCAAAGGCACATAAAGAATGGAAGGATGGAAGAAAGATACTATATGCAAATAGTGACCATAAGAGAGTGGAGTAGTTACATTAATATTTGACAAAATAGACTTTAAATTGTAAAGGTTATAAGAAATAAAGAAGGTCACTATGTATTAATAGAAGTTTAAATAAGCAAGAATATATAACAATTGTGAACATTTAAACATCTAATAAGAGACCATCAAAATATATGAGTCAGGCTGAGCACAGTAGCATACACGTGTAATTCCAGCAGTGCAGGAGGCTGAGGCAGGAGGATTGCAAGTTTGAGGCCTGCCTGGGCAGTACTGCCCCCCGCAAATGTATAAGTCATACATACATATGCACACATGCATATAAAATAAAAAGTAAATTAAAAAATATATATTTTGTGCATATGAAAATGGAGAGAATCAAAGAGGGAAATTATTTCACAATAGTACTTGGAGACTTCAGTACCCAACTCTAAATGGATAGAATAACTGAACAGAAGATAAGTAAGAAAATATAAGACTAAACTCACAGTACATCAAGTAGATTTAACTGATATACGTAGAGCACTTTATCCAACAGAAGCAGCATACACCGTCTTTGTAGATTCACATGGAACATTTTCCAGGATTGACCATGTTTTAGGCTATAAATTAAGTCTTAATAGATTTAAAAAGAGAGATCCTGCCAAATATTTTCTCAGACTACAATAGTGAAAGTAAAATTGGAAAATTCACAAATTTGTGGAAATCAGACAACATATTCTTAACCAGTGGAACAAAGGAAAAGTCACAAGGAAAATTAGAAAATATTTACAGATGGATGAAAATGAAAACAGCAGACCAAAACTTATGAGTTGCAGTGAAAGTACTGCTAAATGGGAAACTTAGAGCCATAAACACTTACCTTAAAAACTAAGAAGGACCTCAAACAAACAACCTAACTTTACAACTTAAAGAACCAAAAGAGAAGATAGAGCAGGAGGAGGACCAAACCCAAAGTCAGCAGTAGGTTGAAAGTAAAGATTAGAGTGGAGGTAGACAAATGAGAGAGAAAATCATACATACCAAAAGTTGATTCTTTGAAGAGGTCAAGAAAATTGATTAAAATTTTAGTTGGCTGGATTAAGAAAATAGTTAAGACTTTCTAAAATCAGAAATCAAAGTTGGGACATTACTACTGATTCTTCAGAAATAAAGTTCACAAGAGGACAAGAACAGTTAGTTGTACACCAACAAATTAGATAGCCTATATGAAGTGGACAATTTCATAGAACCTAACCCACCAAGACAAAATCATGAAGAAGTAGAAAATCTGAATAAATCTGTAACTAGTAAAGAGATTGAATTGGTAGTAAGAAATCTTTCACCAATGAAAAGGCACTCAAACTGAAAACTTCACTGGTGAAATCTATAAAACATTTAAAGAACTAATACAAATTGTTATCAAACTTTTCCACATTGTTAAATTAGAGGGAACACTTCCTAACTCATTCTATGATGTTGTAGTATCAAAGACACTACAAGAAAACTACATTCTAATATATTCCTTATGAACATTGATACAAAAATATCCAACAAAATACTAGCAAATCAAATTCAGCAGCACATTAAAATGATTATATACCATGCCAAATTCCTGTAATACAAGCTTTCTCAAATGTACAAAAACAGATCAGTGTAATACTACAGTAAGGGAAAGAAAGGGTAAGAAAAATCTCATAATCATCTCAATTTTTAAGGAAGAAGCCTTTGACAAAATTCAAATTTTAATGATAAAACCACTTAAACCATTGTGCCTAGAAAAGATACTTCATCTGATTTTAGTAGTCTTGAATTGGGTGTTGGGTGTATATATATTTACTATTGGTATGTCCTGTTTTATTACATGTCATTATATAGTGAACTTGTTTGTTGCTTGTTTGTCTTAAAGTCTTTTTTGTCTATTTGTGTCCTTAAAACCTGAAAGTGAAGGGATAGAAAAAGATATTCCTTGCAAGTGAAAACCAAAAGAGTGGAGGGTACCTATACTTTTTCAGATAAGACAGACTCTAAGTCAAAAGCTGTTCTTTTTGCCTTTTTAAGTGCATGTACTCTGCTTTTTCCTCCAGCAAGGTTCTGGCCTGTGTGCTAGACTCCTGAGTTCCCTCAGAGAAACTCATTTCTGTGTTAAAATTGTTTCTGTAGAGCTGAAACAATATAGCTGAAAATTCCTGTTCCTTCATCTTGGTGCCAAAAGTCCTATTTTTTTTTTTCTTTTCTTTTCTTTTTTCTTTGCTTTGAGCCGCAATCTTTGGGTAAAATGTTACGTAAAATATATTCGGCCAAAATGAGAAGTAAATGGAACATTTGTAACCCACAAGTGAGAGCAACCCATAACTCACTTTAAAAATTAGCAATAAGGATAAATCGAGTGTAGTTGATGTCACATTTGAGAGAAACAGAGGAATATTTGATGATGTCTGTTTTTAGACCTAGCTATATTGTAGGTTTAAGAGGAAAACTGGTCATTTTGTTTGGACTATATTGAATTGAAAACTCCTAATGGAATTCCAAATGCAGATGTTAAATGGGTAACTGGATTTGTGAGTCTGTGCTAGTGGATTAAAGATTATGTTATACAAGCACATACATACATGTATACACACATGTAAATAAATACAACTTTAAAGCCTTGAAACTGAATGATCTTCTAGAGAGTAAGTAGTTCTAGAGTAGAGGGACTTGAATTCATGCTGTTTTGATGTACTTCAATCCAACATTTAGAGTTTTGGTAAAATAGACCAAGAGGGAATTATCAATGAGATATTTAGATGATCACCAGATGTTAGTGGTACCAAGGAATACTGGCACAGAAAGTGTAACAAGACAGAGCAAGTAGTAACCCCATTAAATGTTTTTCAAAGAGAAAGTTAAAGATGGAAGAGTGAATCCAAGTTTTTGTGGGAATCTCCATACTACTTTCCATAGTAGTTGCATGAATATAATTCCCACCAGCAGTATATGAGTGTACCTTCTTCCCTACATCCCCACCAATATTTATTATTGCTCGTATTCTTTTTTTTTAAATTTATTTATTTATTTTTAAAATATTTTTTAGATATTGATAGACTTTATTTTATTCATTTATTTACATGTGGAACTGAGAATCGAACCCAGCACCTCACACCTGCAAGGCAAGCGCTCTACCACTGAGCCACAACTCCAGCCCTTTAATTTATTTTTATTGTAAACAAATGGGATACTTGTTGTTTCTGTTTGTACATGGAGTAACAGCATACCATTTGCATAATCATACATTTACATAGGGTAATGGTGTTTGATTCATTCTGTTATTTTTTCCTTCCCCTCTACCCCTCCCACCCCTCTTTTCCCTCTATACAGTCCCTCCTTCCTCCATTCTTGCCCCCTCCTACCCTCCGTTATGTGTCATCATCTACTTATCAGCAAGATCATGCGTCCTTTGCTTTTTTGAGATTGGCTTATCTCACTTAGCATGATATTCTCCACTTTCATCCATTTGACTGCAAATGCCATAATTTTAGTATTCTTTATATTGAGTAATATTCCATTGTATATATATACCACAGTTTCTTTATCCATTCATCAATTGAAGGGCATCTAGGTTGGTTCCACAATCTGGCTATTGTGAATTGAGCAGCTATGAACATTGATGTGGCTGTATCTCTTAGTATGCTGATTTTAAGTCCTTTGGGTATAGGCCAAGGAGTGGGACAGCTGGATCAAATGGTGGGTCCATTCCAAGTTTTCTAAGGAATCACCACACTGCTTTCCAGAGTGACTGCACTAATTTGCAGCCCCAGCAGCAATGTATGAGGGTACCTTTCTCCCCACATCCTCGCCAACACCTGTTGTTGCTTGTATTCTTGATAATCTCCATTCTAATTGGGGTGAGATGGAATCTTAGGGTGGTTTTGATTTGCATTTCTCTTATTACTAGAGATGTTGAACATTTTTTCATGTTTGTTGATTGCTTGTAGATCTTCTTCTGTGAAGTGTCTGTTCATTTCCTTAGCCCATTTGTTGATTGGGTTATTTGCATTCTTCGTGTAGAGTTTTTTGAGTTCTTTATATATTCTGGAAATTAGTGCTCTATCTGAAGTATGAGTGGCAAAGATTTTTCTCCCACTCTGTAGGCTCTTTCTTTGCATTGCTGATAGTTTCCTTTGCTGAGAGAAAGCTTCTTAGTTTGAATCTATCCCAGTTATTGATTCTTGTTTTTATTTCTTGTGCTATGGGAGTCCTGTTAAGGAAGTCTGATCCTAAGGCAACCAGTTGAAGATCTGGACCTACTTTTTCTTCTATAAGATGCAGGGTATCTGGTCTGATTCCGAGGTCCTTAATTCATTTTGAGTTTAGTTTCGTGCATGGTGAGAGACATGCGTTTAGTTTCATTCTGTTGCATATGGATTTCCAATTCTCCCAGCACCATTTGTTGAAGAGGCTATCTTTTCTCCATTGCATATTTTTGACACCTTTGTCTAGTACGAGAAAATTGTATTTATTTGGGTTTGTGTCTGTGTCCTCTATTCTGTACCATTGATCCACCTTTCTATTTTGGTACCAATACCATGCCGTTTTTGTTACTATTGCTTTGTAGTATAGTTGAAGATCTGGTGTTGCGATAACCCCAGCTTTGCTCTTTCTGCTAAGGATTGCTTTAGCTATTCTGGGTTTCTTATTTTTCCAGATGAATACAACTTTTAAGCCTTGAAACTGAATGATTTCATAATTTCTTGCTCTATCTCTGTAAGGTATGTCATTGAGATTTTAATTGCAATTGCATTGAATCTATATAGTACTTTTGGTAGTATGGCAATTTGACAATATTAATTCTTCCTATCCAAGAATATGGGAGATCTTTCCATCTTCTAAGGTTTTCTTTAATTTCTTTCTTTAGTGTTCTGTAGTTCTCATTGTAGAGGTCTTTCACCTCTTTTGTGAGATTGATTCCCAAGTATTTTATTTTTTTCGAGGCTATTGTGAATGGGGTAGTTTTCCTAATTATTCTTTCCAAAGATTCATCACTTATGTATAAAAATGCATTAGATTTATGTGCATTGATCTTATATCCCGCTACTTTACTGAATTCACTTATGAGTTCTAAAAGTTTTCTGGTGGAATTTCCTGGTTCCTCTAAGTATATAATCATATCATCAGCAAATAGGGATAGTTTTTGAGTTCTTCTTTTCCTATTCTTATCCCTTTAATTTCTTTGGTCTGTCTAAATGCACTGGCTATAGTCAAGGACGATATTGAGTAGAAGTGGTGATAGAGGGCATCCCTGCCTTGTTCCAGTTCTTAGGGGGAATGCTTTCAGTTTTTCACCATTTAGAATGATATTAGTCATGGGCTTAGCATTGATGGCCTTTACAATGTTTAGGAATGTTCCCACTATCCCTGTTTTTTTCTAGTGTTTTGAGCATGAAGGGGTGCTGTATTTTATCAAATGCTTTTTCTGCATCTATCGAAATAATCATGTGATTCTTGACTTTAAGTCTATTGATATGGTGAATGACATTTATTGATTTCCGAATGTTGAACCAACCTTGCATCCCTCAGATGAAATCCACTTGATCATGGTGCACTATCTTTTTAATATGTTTTTGTATGCGATTTGCTAAAATTTTATTGAGAATTTTTGCATCAATGTTCATTAAGTATATTGGTCTGAAATTTTCTTTCCTCGATGTGTCTCTGTCTGGTTTAGGTATCAGGGTGATATTGGCTTCATAGAACGAGTTTGGGAGGGTTCCCTCCTCTTCTATTTCATGGAATAGTTTGAGGAGTATTGGAATGAGCTCTTCTTTAAAGGTTTTGTAGAACTCAGCTGAGAACCCATCTGGTCCCGGACTTTTCTTTGTTGGTAGGCTTTTGATGACTTCTTCTATTTTATTACTTGAAATTGGCCTATTTAAATTGTGTATGTCCTCCTCGTTCAGTTTAGGCAATTCATATGTCTCTAGAAACCTGTTGATGTCTTCGAAATTTTCTATTTTGTTGGAGTATAGATTTTCAAAATAGCTTCTAATTATGTTTTGTATTTCAATCGTGTCTTTTGTGATATTTCCTTGTTCATTCCGAATTTTAGTGATTTGGATTTTCTCTCATCTTCTCTTTGTTAGTGTAGCTAAGGGTTTATCAATTTTGTTTATTTTTTCGAAGAACCAGCTATTTATTTTGTCAATTTTTTGTATTGTTTCTTTTGTTTCAATTTCGTTGATTTCAGCTCTGAGTTTAACTATTTCCTGTCTTCTACTACTTTTGGTGTTAGTCTGTTCTTCTTTCTCTAGGGCTTTGAGCTGTAGTGTTAGGTCATTTATTTGTTGAGTTTTACTTCTTTTATTGAATGCACTCCATGAAATAAATTTTCCTCTAAGTACTGTTTTCGTGTCCCAGAGATTTTGATATGCTGTTTCTTTTTTTTTTTTATTGTAAACAAATGGGATACATGTTGTTTCTCTGTCTGTACATGGCGTAAAGGCATACCATTTGTGTAATCATAAATTTACATAGGGTAATGTTGTTTGATTCATTCTGCCATTTTTTCCCTTCCCCCCCTCCCCTCCCACCCTTCCCCTCCATCTATACAGTTCTTCCTTCCTCCATTCCTGCCCCCCTCCCTAAACCCAACTCCAACCCCAACACTAACCCTTCCCACCCCCCATTATGTGTCATCATCCACTTATTAGCGATATCATTCTTCCTTTGGTTTTTTGAGATTGGCTTATCTCACTTAGCATGATATTCTCCAGTTTCATCCATTTGCCTGCAAATGCCATAATTTTATCATTCTTTATGGCTGAGTAATATTCCATTGTATATATATACCACATTTTCTTTATCCATTCATCAATTGAAGGACATCTAGGTTGGTTCCACAATCTGGCTATTGTGAACTGAGCAGCTATGAACATTGATGTGGCTGTATTGATATGCTGTTTCTTTGTTCTCATTTACCTCTAAGAATTTTTTAATTTCCTTCCTAATATCTTCTCTTATCCATTCATCATATAATAGCATATGGTTTAATCTCTAGGTGTTGGAGTAGTTTCTGTTTTTTACTCTTTCATTTATTTCTAACTTCAATCCATTATGATCTGATAGAATACAAGGTATTGTCTCTGTCTTCTTGTATTTGCTAACAGTAGCTTTGTGGCATAAAATATGGTCTATTTTAGAGAAGGATCCATGTGCTGCTGAGAAGAAAGTGTATTCGCTCTTGGTTGGATGGTATAGTCTATAAATGTCCGTTAAGTCTAAATTATTGATTGTGTTATTGAGATCTATGGTTTCTTTGTTCAATTTTTGTTTGGAAGATCTGTCCAGTGGTGAGAGAGGCGTGTTAAAATCACCTAGTATTATTGTGTTATGGTCTATTTGGTTTCTGAAATTGAGAAGGATTTGTTTGACATACATGGATGAGCATCTGTTTGGAGCATAGATGTTTATGATTGTTATGTCTTGCTGATTTATGCTTCCCTTAAGCAGTATGTAATGTCCTTCTTTATCCCTTCTGACTAACTTTGGCTTGAAGTCCACATTATCTGAAATGAGGATGGATACCCCAGCTTTTATGCTGAGTCCCTGTGCATGGTATGTTTTTCCCCATCCTTTCACCTTTAGTCTATGGGTATCTCTTTCTATGAGGTGAGTCTCTTGCAGGCAGCTAATTGTTGGATCTTTCTTTTTAATCCAATCTGCCAGTCTGTGTCTTTTGATTGATGAATTCAGGCCATTAACATTCAGGGTTATTATTGTGATATGATTTGTATTCCCAGACAATTGACTCATATTTGTTTTTGACATGATTTGGTTTCTCCTTTATTTGACATTTTCTTTAGGATAATTCCTCCCTTTGCTGATTTGCTTCTTTGCTTTTCATCTCTTCCTCATGGAATATTTTGCTGAGAATGTTCTGTAATGCTGGTTTTCTTTTTGTAAATTCTTTTAGCTTTTGTTTATCATGGAATGATTTTATTTCATCGTCAAATTTGAAGGTAAGTTTTGCTGGGTATAAGATTCTTGGTTGGCATCCATTTTCTTTCAGAGCTTAAAAAATGTTGTTCCAGGCCCTTCTAGCTTTTAGGGTCTGGATTGAAAAATCTGCTGATATCCGTATTGGTTCCCCCCTGAATGTAATTTGGTTCTTTTCTCTCACAGCCTTTAAAATTCTGTCTTTATTTTGTATGTTAGGTATTTTCATTATGTGCCTTGGTGTGGGTCTGTTGTAATTTTGCTCCGAGTCCAAGCGTTGTGCTGAGTGGCCTCCTCTACAATGCTCCCAGTTGTCCAAGTTCACTGCTCCAGCGGGGGGAGGGGTGTCTCGCTCCCCTACTTTCCGGGACTACCGCCCCATCCGGGACACCTCCCCAACGGGAGAGACTCACCTGCTGGCTTTGAGTTGGTCCCAAGTCTCTCAATATCTCCTCTTCTTGAATCCTGAGTCCTGGAGCAATAGGAAATGGAGCCACCCTCTAGTCCGCCATCTTGAAAAAAACTCTGGTGTAGAGTTTTTTGAGTTCTTTATATATTCTGGAAATTAGTGCTCTATCTGAAGTATGAGTGGCAAAGATTTTCTCCCAGTCTGTAGTCTCTCTCTTCGCATTGCTGATAGTTTCCTTTGCTGAGAGAAAGCTATTTAGTTTGAATCTGTCCCAGTTATTGATTCTTGCTTTATTTTTTGTGCTATGGGAATCCTGTTAAGGAAGTCTGATCCTAAGCCAACAAGTTGAAGATTTGGACCTACTTTTTCTTCTATAAGATGCAGGGTCTCTGGTCTGATTTCAAGGTCCTTGATCCATTGTGAGTTGAGTTTGGTGTAGGGTAAGAGATAGGGGTTTAGTTTCATTCTGTTGCATATGGATCTCCAGTTTTCCCAGCACCATTTGTTGAAGAGACTATCTTTTCTCCATTGCATATTTTTGGCCCCTTTGTCTAATATGAGAAAATTGTATTTATTTGGGTTTGTGTCCGTGTCCTCTATTCTGTACCATTGATCTACCTGTCTATTTTGGTGCCAATACCACGCTGTTTTTGTTACTATTGCTTTGTAGTATAGTTGAAGTTCTGGTATTGCGATACCCCCTGTTTCATTCTTCCGGCTTAGGATTGCTTTACTTATTCTGGGTTTCTTATTCTTCCAGATGAATTTCACGATTGCTTGCTCTATTTCTGTAAGGTAAATCATTGGGATTTTAATTGCAATTGCATTGAATCTATATAGCACTTTAGGTAGTATGGCCAGTTTGACAATATTAATTCTGCCTATCCAAGAACATGGGAGATCTTTCCATCTTCTAAGGTCTTCCTCAATTTCTTTCTTCAATGTTTTGTAGTTTTCATTGTAGAGGTCTTTCACCTCTTTGGTTAGATTGATTCCCAAGTATTTTATTTTTTTTTCAGGCTGTTGCAAATGGAGTTGTTTTCCTCATATCCCTTTCCGCTGTTTCGTCACTTGCGTATAAAAATGCTTTAGATTTATGCGTGTTGATTTTATAGCCTGCTATTTGCTGAATTCATTGATGAGGTCTAGACGTGTTCTGGAGGAGTTTTTTGGATCCTCTAAATATAGTGTCACGTCATCTGCAAATAGTGACAGCTTAAGTTCCTCTTTTCCTATTTGAATCCTTTAATTTCTTTAGTCTGTCTAATTGCTCTGAGTAGAGTTTTGTGGACAATGCTGAATAGAAGTGGTGAAAAAGGACATCCCTGTCTTGTTCCCGTTTTTAAAGGGAATGGTTTCAGTTTTTCTCCATTAAGAATGATGTTGGCTATGGACTTAGCATAAATAGCTTTTACAGTGTTCAGGTATGTTCCTACTATCCCTATTTTTTTCCAGTGTTTTGAGCATGAAGGAGTGTTCTATTTTCTCGAACGCTTTTTCTGCATCAATTGAAATAACTGTATGATTCTTATACTTAAGTCTATTGACATGATGGATTACGTTTATTGATTTACAGATGTTAAACCATCCTTGCTTTCCAGGGATGAACCCCACTTGATCCTGGTGCACGATTTTCTTAATATGTTTTTGGATACGGTTTGCCAATATTTTGTTAAGTATCTTTGCATCTATATTCCTCAAGGATATTGGTCTAAAATTTTCTTTCCTTGATGTGGTTTTGCCTGTTTTTGGTATGAGGGTGATATCAGCTTCATAGAATGAGTTTGGTAGGGTACCCTCCTTTTCTATTCTATCCTGGTATACTTTGAGAAGTATTGGAATGTGTTCTTTGAAGGTCTTGTAGAACTCGGCTGAGAATCCATCTGGTCCTGGGCTTTTCTTGGATGGTAGGTTTTTAATGGCTTCTTCTATTGCATTGCGTGATATGGATCTGTTCAAATTGTGTATGTCCTCCTGGTTCAGTTTGGGAGGAACATATGTATCTAGAAATTTGTCAATGTCTTTGGTAGTTTCTATTTTGTTGGAATACAGATTTTCAAAGTAGCTTCTCATTATGTTCTGTATCTCAGTGGTGTCTGTGGTGATATTTCCTTTTTCATCACGAATTTTAGTAATTTGAGTCTTCTCTCTCTTTCTCTTTGTTAGTGTGGCTAAGGGTTTGTCTATTTTGTTTACTTTTTCAAAGAACCAACTTTTTGTTTTGTCAATTTTTTGAATTGTTCCTTTTTTTCAATTTCATATATTTCAGCTCTGATTTTAATTATTTCCTGTCTTCTACTACTTTTGCTGTTATTCTGTTCTTCTTTATCTATGGCTTTGAGCTATAATGTTATGTCAATTAGTTGTTGACTTTTCATTCTTTTCTGGAATGCACTCCATGCAATGAATTTTCCTCTTAGTACTGCTTTCATAGTGTCCCAGAGATTCTGATATGTTGTATCATCATTCTCATTGACCTCTAAGAATTTTTTTATCTCCTCCCTGATGTTTTCTGTTATCCATATTTCATTCAATAGCATATTATTTAGTCTCCAGGTGTTGGAGTAATTTCTGTTTTTTATTTTGTCATTGATTTCTACTCGCAGTCCTTTATGATCTGATAGAACACAAGGCAGTATGTCTATTTTTTTTTTTTTTTTTTTTTTTTTGCATTTCCTAAGGGCTGGTTTGTGGCATAACATATGGTCTATTTTCGAGAAGCTTCCATGTGCTTCTGAGAAGAAAGTGAATCTGCTGGTTGATGGAGGGAATATTCTATATATGTCTATTAAGTTTAGGGTATTGATTGTGTTATTGAAATTCTAGTTTCTTTGGTTTTTGTTTGGAAGATCTATCTAGTGGTGATAGCGGTGCATTAAAGTCACCCAGAATTATTGTGTTGTGGTCTATTTGATTCCTGAAATTGAGAAGAATTTGTTTGATGTACAGGGATGCACCATTGTTTGGGGCATAAATATTTACTATTGTTATGTCTTCCTGATTTATGGTTCCCTTAAGCAGTATGAAATGTCCTTCTTTATCCCTTCTGACTAACTTTGGCTTGAAGTCCACTTTATCTGATATAAGGATGGAAACCCCCACTTTTTTACTGAGTCCATGTGCATGGTAGGTTTTTTTCCCATCCCTTCACCTTTAGTCTGTGGGTGTCTTTTTCTATGAGATGAGTCTCTTGCAGGCAGCATATTGTTGGGTCTTTCTCTTTAATCCATTCTGCCAGTCTATGTCTTTTGATTGATGAGTTTACGCCATTAACGTTCAGGATTATTATTGAGATATGATTTGTATTCCCAGTCATTTGGCTTATTTTTGGTTTTTAAGTTGGCTTGGTTTCTCCTTTGATTGGTTTTTCTCTAAGGTAGTTCCTCCCTTTGCTGACCTACATTGTTGTTTTTCATTTCCTCCTCATGGAATATTTTGTTGAGAACATTCTGTAGTGTAGGCTTTCTATTTGTAAATTCTTTTAAGTTTTGTTTATCATGGAAGGATTTTATTTCATCTTCAAATCTGAAGGTTAGTTTTGCTGGGTATAGGATTCTTGGTTGGCAACCATGTTCTTTCAGAGCTTGAAATATGTTGTTCCAGGCCCTTCTAGCTTTTAGAGTCTGGGTTGAGAAGTCTGCTGCTGTCCATATTGGTTTCCCCCTATATGTAATCTGATGCTTTTCTCTCACAGCCTTCAAGATCCTATCTTCATTTTGAATGTTAGACATTTTCATTATAATGTGCCTTGGTGTGAATCTGTTGTGATTTTGTGCATTTGGTGTTTTGTAAGCCTCTTGTATTTGATTTTCCATTTCATTCTTCAGGTTTGGAAAATTTTCTGATATTATTTCATTGAATAGGTTGTTCATTCCTTTGGTTTGTATCTCTGTGCCTTCCTCAATCCCAATAATTCTTAAATTTGGTCTTTTCATGATGTCCCATATAGTTCTTGGAGATTCTGTTCATGATTTCTCACCATCTTCTCTGTTTGGGCAACTTTATTTTCAAGATTTAATATTTTGTCTTCATTGTCTGAGGTTCTGTCTTCCAAGTGATCTAGTCTTTTGGTGATGCTTTCCATTGAGTTTTTTATTTGGTTTATTGTTTCCTTCATTTCAAGGATTTCCGTTTGTTTTTCTTTGAGAATCCCTATCTCTTTGTTGAAATGATCTTTTGCTTCCTGCAGTTGTTCTTTCAACTGCTTATTGGTATTATCGTTTATTGCCTGCATTTGCTCTCTTAACTCATCCTTTGCTTCGCGAATCATCTTAGTCATGTATGATCTGAAGTCCATTTATGACATTTCTTCTACCATACTGTCATTGGATTCTATTAATAAAGAATCTAGATTTGTTTGGATCATTTTCTTCCCTTGTTTTTTCATGTTGTTTATGTACCTTCCCCTCTAGCAGTGCAGATCTGGGGTATTACAGGTTTCCCCCTATAGGCTTATAGTGGCCCTATAGGTTTCCAAAACCTTTTGTTTAAGGCGAGTTCAATATTAGAAGTGCCCAATTCAGACACTATGCAATCCTAGACCGAATAGCCCCTATGAGGACAATAACAAAATTGTCATAATAAACAGAATGAGTTCAAATATTATCTTCAGTATAACAAACAGATTTGGAATAAGGTCTGCAGTTTCTAATGGAAGAGAAAGAGGATGCAGAGGAATGTAGGATGTAGCTGTTAATGGGATAGGAAAAGAATATACAGAAGTTCTAGATAATAGAAAGTGTGAGAGTATATTCAAAAGAAATTGGATGTTACCATGTAAAAAAGGGAGAAAGAGACTCTGAGGGAACAGGTAAACAAAAGGAAAAGATAGCTAAAAAAGTAAAGAAATAAAAACTTATAATTGTTCAATAAGTAGAAGAAAGAAAATCTACACTATAACAGTCATATAGTATTCAGACCTCCCAGTCTTCAGTAGCCTGTTGCATGAGAGGTACCTGCCAATGAGCTTCAAGTCTCCTGCAGACGTCTCAGGATGGGTTTTGCCCCACCTAAAGATCGAAGCTCTGGCTTCCAGGATTATTCAAGATGGCCGCTCTGGCTTCGAAATGTGTTGGCAAATGGGGAGCTGCAGCTCAGGGTGTGGACGTGGTCAGCTGGAGGTCCTGCAGGCGTGGTGCAGTTGGTCAGGCAGGGGTCCTGGAGGTTGGGTATGTTTGGTGTGGTTGTGGGATCCTGGAGGCCGGGTGCAATCAGTCCGTCTGGGGTCCTGGCGATAGGACGCAGTCAGTTGGTCTGGGGGTCCTCGCAGCAGGGAGCAGTCAGTTGATATGAGGCCCCCGGAGGCAGGGAGTGATCGTTCGGGCTGAAGGCTCCTGGAGAATGGGCTCAGTCAGTCTGGCCAGGGGTCCTACGGTGCCTGGCTGTTTCATATTCTTGACGATTGCCTTTCTGACTGGAGTGAAATGAAATCTTAGAGGAGCTTTGATTTGCATTTCTCTAACTGCTAGAGATGTTGAACATTTTTCCATATATTTGTTGATCAGTTGTATTTCTTCTTCTGTGAAGTGTCTGTTCTATTCCTTAACCCATTTATTGATTGGGTTATTTATTTTTTTGATGTTGAGTTTTTTGAGTTCTTTATATATCCTGGAGATTAATGCTCTATCTGAGGTGCATGTGTTAAAGATTTTCTCCCATTCTGTAGGCTCGCTCTTCATGTTATTGATTGTTTCCTTTGTTGAGAAGAATCTTTTTTGTTTGACTACAATCCATTTTCACCCAGCTATTCCAGGCTCCTTGGTTTATACTTAAAGGACTTAAAATTGGCATACTATAGTAATGCAACCACATCAAAGTTTATAAGCACCTCAATTCATAACTAAACTATGGAACCAATCTAGATGCCCTTCATCAGATGAATGTATAAACTGTGATATATATACATAATTGAATATTACTCAGTCTTAAAGAAGAATGAAATTATGGCATTTGCCAGTAAATGTCTGGATCTGGAGAATATCATGCTAAGTGAAATAAGCCAGTCCCAAAGAACCAAAGGCCAAATGTTTTCTCTGATTTGTTGATGCTAATTCATACTCAGAGGTGGGGGTGTGGCGCTAGGGTAGAATAGAGGTACTTTGGATTAGATGAGTGAAGGGAGGACAGGGGTATGAAGGTAGGAAGGATGAAGAAGGAATTGAACATTATGACCCTATGTGCATATGTGATTACATGACCAGTGTAATTCTACATCATGTACAACCAGAAAAATAAGAAGTTATACTCCATTTATGTATGGTGTGTCAAAATGCTTTCTTTTGTCAAGTATAAGTAATTAGACCAAATTTTTTTTAAAAAAAGATGGAAGAGTCAACTATCCTGGACTTTGCTTGCTATTAGGGTGTAGGCAAGTTAATTTCCCTAATTCTTAATTTTTTCACCAGAAAAAATTTTGAGGTTTCTTTTAACTTTTTCTTTTATGGATTTAGAAATATTCTACATATTGTTTTGTTGTTTCTGTCTGAATAAACTGGCACTTGCTAGAAAGTAATACCATTCCACTGCCCGTTTTTTAGCTGTTTAATCTAGTACCAAATTGTATCACTGTTAGCCCATTTGTGCTGCTACAACAAAGTACTACAGACTGAGCAATTTATAAAGAACATTCTTTTTCTCGTAATTTTGGAGGTTGAGAAATTCAAGATCAGGGTCCCAGCAGGCTTATTGTGTGGTGAGGGCATAGTGTCTGTTTCCTTGATGTTTGCTACCTTATAGTTGCATTCTCCAAAGGGGACAAATGTTTTGCTTTCAAATGGTTGGAAGGGTAAGCTTGCTCCCTTCAAGCCCTTTTATATAATACCATTTATGAGGTCTCTGCCTTTAAGACCTAATCCCCTCCTCATGACCCCCCACTTAATACTATTATATTGGTGACTAAATTTCAACACATGAATTTTAGAGGACCAGACGATAGCAGTCAGAATAGTGAGTTCTAGTGACTGAATGTCATTAATGTGCTGATTGATTTTTCCTTTCTTCATTCCATAGGCTTCTTTTATATGTGTCCAGTTTTTTTTTCTAATTTTAATTAATGCTGCCTGTAGTCTGAAAAAAATGAATCGTAAACTCTACGTGATGGAAAGCAAATTGTTTTGTATCTTAAAATTTTTTCTTTCCCTTAAACCTCATGAAAAGAAATAGAAGACCTCATTCCTAGGTGATAAAAAAGTTCAGCATTACTGTGAATGATGTACTACTGAGCTGCCTTTTGATTCTAGCAGAAAAGCAATACTTAAAAAGAATTTACATCTTCTGTGCGATTCTATGGATACTTTGTTTCAGATCTTATGCAGTTCCATCATTTTGTACCTACATAATGACTTTTCTCTATTGTGAGAAGTATAATTATAAACATAGTATTTTTAAATGTTTTGTGGTATAAATACCAAGTTAGATTTTTAGTTACTTAGATTTGAGTTATTTAGATTTGTCTAACTGATTCTTGATAAGGTAATGGATATTAAGACTTTTTACTTGCTCCATTGCTTTTAACTGAACCTTGACTTAAGGTTAATCAAATTAAATAATGAAAATACACATTTCCAGGAGAAATCTTTTGTTTTATTATATATTAAATCTTACATATTAAAAAAGGTAAATGCTGATTCATCTGAATTTTTTATTGAAATGAATATAAGTCATTTTGTTTGAAACCTTTGCTAATAGAATATATACATAAGACTTGGCAATAAATGATTGGACATTTAGAAAAATGTAATTATCTGGCTTAAGAAAACTTCTGGCATTTATTTGGCCAGGTACTCTTAAAAATATGACAAGATCAGTTTATAAGGTCTCCTTTGTTGTTGAATCAATGTGGAATGATAGATTTGTAATTACTAGGTTTTGGGGCATTCTACAACTCCTGTTTAGTTTACTTTTGAAATAGTTCACTATTTAATCAACTGAAGCGATGGTAGGTTAAAATAAACGTAACAATGCCGGTTGTTTGCTTCTGATCTTAACCTGACACTCTACAATTCCCCTACCCCAACTCTACATGACTGTTTTATTTAGGACATTTTGTTCAACTGTGTAATACTGTTCTTTAAATCTAGAATCAGATAATGCTAACTTGATTTTCAGTCTTTCTGGCCAGTACTTTGTTCTCTGATATAAGAACTTGCATCCTTTTCTAATCCTTGTTTAGCTTTCTTTTAAGCTATTGACAAAAGTGATTATTTACTGTGCAACATGACTCTTTATCAAATATACCATGTACTTTGATTTCCTTATTTTATGCCATTTTTTTTAAAAGCTGGCAGCAACTGACTTTTAAAAAATAAGCCTGTGGAGTTATTTGAGGCATAGATGTATAATATTGTCATAGTTGGCTTCAAAAGTGCTGAATTGGGGGTTAACATCTGTTTTCATTAAACTATTTCTATGTTTTATATCTTAAGTTCATAGTGTCTTACATTCTTTGAACATTTTTAGCACTCAGTTCTTATTTAAGGATTTGTAATTTTAGTGCTAGTAGGACACATTCTATTACTTCACCATTAATATTATCTTGCTATTTAAATTTGTACAGTGACTTAAAATTCAAATATAAAAGCTTAGTGACTGCGATTCTCTTTATTTTTCTACTGGCCGTAACTATGCTTTTTAAAAATGGGAGTGCAATGAGGTGTCACAGCCCTGTAATCCCAGCAACTCAGGAGGCTGAGGTAGGAGGATCACAAGTTTAAGGCCAGCCTCAGCAACTTAGCAAGGCCCAAAGCAACTTAGCAGACCCTGTCTCAAAATAAAAAATTAAAAGACTAGGAATTCCCCCAGGATTCAGTTCCTAGTACGTACATGTATACATGCATACATGCATACATACACATACATACATAAATGGGAGTACATGGGCAACTCTAGTTTTCAGTGGTATATAATAGGGTTACTTTCTTTTTGATTGATGAGTCTTAGACGGTTTATTAATGATTCTCCTACTACACCAGTCCCCATCCCCCCCAATTTTAATTAAATTATTTTAATTAATGTAAATCATGAAGTAAAGGAAGTGTCCTTAACTTAAGGCTCAGAAGATTTATATGCTGTCATTATAGATTAGTTTGTGTTTTCTAGAACATTTATATAAATAGAATTATTCAGTATGTATTTTTTGAGATGTTTTCTTTATAAGCATTATTGAGTTCATATTTATTATTGCACGTATCATTATAAATTGAGTCTTTGGCAAAGTTGCACAGTTTGTTAATTCAGTTCACCTATTGATGGACATTGGATTGTTTCCACCATTATTTCCTTTCTCTTAGGTAAATTCCTAAAAGTTAAATGACTGGATCATATTATAGGAGAATGTTTAACTTTTTTTTTTTTTTTTTTTTTTTTTTTTTTTGCAGTGCTGGGGATCCAACCCAGGGCCTTGTGCTTGCAAGGCAAGCACTCTACCGACTGAGCTATCTCCCCAGCCCGAATGTTTAACTTTTAAAAAAATATTTTTAGTTGTAGATGGACACAATGCCTTTATTTATTTATTTTTATGATATTTAGGATCAAACCAGGTGCCTCACACATAATAGGCAAGTGCTCTACCACTGAGCTAAAACTCCAGCCTGTATGTTTAACTTTTTAAGAAAACTGTCCAGCTACTTTCCAAATACACCTTACTAATTTGCATTCTTTTGACCAGTATATAATATTTCCTGTTCTGCTACATTCTGGCCAGTACTCACCCAAATCAGTCTTCTGAATTCTAGCCATTCTAATAAGTGTGTATTGGTCCTTTATTTGCCATCTGAAATGTTCTTTGGTGAAATCTGTTAGAATGTTTTGTTCATTTAAAAATGGGTTGTTTCCTTATTTTTGAGTTGTAAGGAAAGTTCTTTATATAGTGTGTTCACATCTGTATTTATAAATGTTACTCCCAATTTGTGGCTTGTCTTTTCATTTTCATAACAGTGTCTTTTAAAAAAAATTAATGTTGTATATGAACACAATACCTTTATTTTATTTATTTATTTTTATGTGGTACCAAGAATTGAACCCAGTGCCTCACCTGTGCTAGGCAAGCCCTCCACCACTGAACTACAACCCCAGCCCATCATAATAGTGTCTTTTGAAGTATAGAAGCTTTGTTTTGAAATCCACTTTATCAGGTTTTTTGTATGTGCTTTTGGCATCATATTAAAGGTTGACTTAAACCAAGGTCACAAAGATTTTCCTTTATGTTTTCTTCTAGTAGTTTTATAGTTAGAGCTTTTTATGTTTAGTCCTAGCATCCATTTCAACTTAATTTTTGTATATTGTACAAATTATAGTTTGGGAATCATTTTTATGGATATGAATGTTTGATAAATAATGCCTTATGTTGAGAAAATATTTCTTTTCTATTGAATTGCTTTTGTGAAAACAAAGTGTTCAGATATATACACATCTATTTCTGGACTTGATCCAGTGTCTGTCTTCTAGCCAATATTACTTTCTCTTGATTATTATAGTCCTAAGGTAATAGTTACTGTAGTTCATTTACTGAGCTTTCTTTCTTTGTTGCTTTATAGTTTTCTGCATTTATATCTTACATATATTTTGTTATATTTTTATTCCTAAATAATTCATGTTTTCAAATGTACTTGTTAATAAAATAGTACTTTAAAAATACTGTCCTCATGTTCTGCAGTCTTTCTAGTAATAAGCTTACTAATTAGTTATAATTTTTTTTGGTGGATTCTTTGGAATTTTCTATGTAGATAGTTGTATCACCTACAAATATAGTAGATAGTTTCATTTCTTCTCTCCCAATTTCTGTTTCTCTTTTCTAGGCTTCTTGCACTTAGTTGTACATCTACTACAATTTTGAATAGTAGTTTTTGCCTGTCTGATAGGTGAGGGCAGAAGAATTCATGTTTTATCATTATTATTATTTTTATGTGTGCTACTAGAGGTTGAACACAGGGGTGTCCTACCACTTAGTTACACCCCCCATCCCTTTTTTATTTTTATTTTTTTAAATTTTGAGACAGGTTCTTACTAAGTTTTTGAGACTGGTCTTGAACTTCCAGTCCTCCTGCCTGAGCCTCAGCCCCTTGAGATTACAGGTGTGCATCACTGTGCCCAGCTTTTGATATTAACTTTAAAATTTGGATTGATACCCTTTTTATTTTAGTGAGGTTTCCTTCTAGTTTTAGTTTTCTGAGAGTTTTTAATCATAACTGAATGTCAGATTTTTGGCAAATGCTTTTTTTCTGTCTAAATGATCATTTGGTATTCTTCCATCTCTGAATATAGTGAATTGCACCAATGAGTTTTCAAATATTGAACCAGACTTGCATTCCTTGGATATATCCACTTGGAGTTGATTGCTGATTTTAATTTGTTAATGTTTGCTTGGGAATTTGAATCTTTGTTTATGAGAGATATTGTTCTGTAGTTTTCTTGTGATGTCTTTTTCTGGTTTTAACCTTGAGGCAGTACTCACTTCAAAAAAAAAAAAAAAAAAGCTTTGGAAGTATTTCTTCCCTTTTTATTTTCCCATGTCTTCCTTAAATATTTAATTCAGTCTGTTCATGAGGTTTTATGACCTGTGATTTTTTTTGAAAGATGTTTTAAAATCAGTAATTCAAATGTATAGAATTAATTAGCCATTTATTCATAAATGTCTTTCAGAGTTTGTATCTTTGAAAAAATTAAATTGTTCCTTTATAATTTTAATATGTGTAGAGTCTGTAGTACTATCTTCTTTTTACTCTTGTTATAGATAATTTGTGTCTTTTTCTTTTTTTCCTTTGATCAATCTTGCTAGAGGTTTGTAAATGTTATTGAACTTCTCAGAGAACCAACTTTTATTTTCATTGATTTTTTTTTTTCCCCAATTATTTTTATGGATTTTTTGGGGGGGGTGGTCTCACTGAGTTGCTTAGCACCTTGCTGTTTCTGAGACTAGCTTTGAACTGGTGATCCTCCTGCCTCAGCCTCCCAAACCCCTGGGATTACAGGCATGCAGCCCCTCATTCTGCCGTTTTTTCCTCTTATTTTGTTTTTTTCCTTTTACTTATTTTCTTCTGCTTCCGATCCACATAATCTATTGGATATTTGAAATGAACCTTCAGAAAATCTTTCAAGTTTTCTCTCTGAGCATTTCTCTCTTGTATTTTGCCCTGCAAACACTACCTGCCTTGGTCCGTCTGGAGTGTTTTTGTTTTTAATGTGGTACTAGAAATTGACACCAGGGCTTTGCCCTTGCTAAGCATATGTTATACCAGTAAGCCAGGCCCTTGCCTTGTCTTCCTGTCTTCTCAACTTAGGGAGTCTATTAGACTTTAACCCACTCTGTGCTGTGACCTTTAAACTCTTTTGAAGAAGCTGAGGCAGTCATTGGAGTCACCTAATTTATTTTTCACTTTTCATGAATGACTGCCCTTTATTACCTGATGTTTACTGTCTTGAAAACTATTATTTCATATACTTTGTCCAGCTTGTTTTGTTAAAATGTCTTTCTGGCAGGAGATTAAATCTATTCCTACATTTCAGTGTTTTATCTCCCTATTTAATAATGGTAAACTCTTGAGAGAAGACAACTTTTGCATCCTTTATAGTATGTGGTACTAACCTTGTAGTTAATTGGTGTTTACTCAGAATTTGACTTTTTACTTGAGTTTACTTTTATTGGATGGAAGAGAGTGAGAAAGGAAAAGAGTAAAGTGACTATCTGACTGACTATCCATGCTTGTTAGATGAACTTTCTTTGGAGTCTGGTAATATAATTTCTTTATTCTATTCCCATGTGATAATTCTAGTTCTTACATTCAGATTATTGGGCCCCCACCAGACATCAGATGAACCAACTGGATCATTAATCTTTAGTTTTGTAAGAATGTATGAATTGCGTAACTGGTAAGATGTTGAGGTAGGAAGAAATTTATCACAGATTAAGAAACAATTTAAAGAAAATTTTTGATGCTGACTCCAAATATCCAGTTTCATTGTTAATCTGAAATTCATTTTTCTTTTGTTCTAAAAAATTTCCGGCAATGGTTTCTTCACCATTTCTTTTAGTTCCCTTTTATCAAATTCATATTACAGAAGTATCAGAGCATCCCAATCTATACATGTCTTGGAACAACAGTTTCGATTAAATATTATTTCTGACTCTGTGCTGTTTTTTTAATTGGTGATGTTAATTATACCAAATAGTGAGTTTTATTATGGTGTATTTGTATATACATAAAAATGTAATGCAATCATTTTCACTCCCCAATGCCTCTTCCACTTTCCTCTCCTCCCTTGAGCTGAGATTTTGATGAATATATCAACACAGTCTTCTAATTTAGCCAGTGGAATGAATCTGACATGGCTTTCCTATGTACATGTATGAATAAACCACAGTGAATCCCACCATCATGTACATCCACAAGAATGGGATCCTAATTAGAATGAGATATATTCCATGCTTGTATAATTATATCAAAATGGATTCTGCTGTCATGTATAACTAGAAAGAACCAATTAAAAAAAATTCATTCTCTATTCAGTGCCAACAAGAGAAAAGTTTATTTCATCTAGTGGTTAAAAAAACTGACTGTATTTTTCATTTTTAAATTTTCTAATGGGATTCACTTCATATCTACTTTTCTCTTCCTCTTTTGTTTTCATCATTTCCTGTTCATTTTACCTGAACTTATCCCTTTTAACATTCATTCCATGTCAACTTATTTTTAAAGTTTTTGTTATTTAACTGTAAAATTAATTTCATATTGAATAAATTAAAAATTCTGATGATTAATTTTTCTGGCTATAATTTTTTGGATTAGGTTTTCCCATATGATTTGTTTTTTTCTCCAGTGCTGGCGCTCAAACACGGGGCCTCCAAGCATTCTGCCATGGAGCTGCACTCACAACCTCTCTATATGATTTTGACTTTGGGTTTGCTGGCTCATGTCATTGTGGGTATTGTTTTTCTGCTCTTGTTTTCTCTCCCCTTCCTTTCTCCCTGCTCATATTTATCTTTGGGAATTGTTACCTTTCATATTATTATTGCCTTCCTTTTCTACCCAACCCAGAACCATTTCTTAAAACAAAATTCTCTGCATTTAACAAGTCTGAGTCTTTAACCCAGTTCCTTTTTTGAAAAATAAAAAGTTCTGTTTTACAGTTTGTCATTGGAGATGTTTATTTTGCTTTTGAACCTGGCTCCTTTTTTGTTATTATTTTTATATGTTTATATGTTCTGGCTATGTATTTGATGTAGTGTCAGTGACCAATAGTTAACTACCATGCCATCCTGATTTGAAGTTCTATTCCTAGATTAGTAGATTTTAGAATAAATATGACTGGTTTAACTACTCCTGATTCTAAATGGTCATGGAAACAGGACTACAAATCTAATATTTTCTTTTATTGGTCTTTTGCAATAGAGAATATGTAAGTAGTTTCTTTATAGAATATTACTTACTTGTAATTGCTTTGTTTTTCTCTAAATTCCCTAAGTTCTCCATGAATTTCTGCTCCTCAAGTCTTACAAGCACTGTAGTATAATCAAAGGACTGTTAAAAATCCAGATCTCAGGTCCTGGTGCCTAGCTGAGTGAATCAGTGCACATTATTCAACCTATTTGAATTTTAGTTTCCTCCTTTATAAAGCAGGTATAAATATTTGTATATACCAGCTCATGGGAACATTGTGGACAATGTAGAAGGTAACAGAGTGAAATTCAACAAAGTTTTATTTAGCACATATTTGTAGAGATTCATTTTATTTTAGGTTCTAGGGAAATAAAAATTGAATAAAGCATAACTCTTTGGTAATTTATAATATAATGATGTAAACAACCTGTTTTATAATAAGTTGTAATGCAGCATGGAGTATGATAAATTTACAAATACGGATACAATGAATTAAGAAGACGTCCCCCAGAGGAGCAATTTATACTTAAGGAAATGAGCAGAAACTTCACTGAGGAACCATTCTTTGATCAAAAACCCTGTGATAATGCCGAGGTGATATGTAAATGTAAGGTGTGCGATTGTTTTCTTTTATATATCCAAATTTTCCCATGGATGAATCTGATTGGAGACCACTTGACTGTTTTGTTTTTTTTTTCCTATTGATTGTATCAGTCTGATCTTTTTTTTTTTAATTTTTGTAGTTGTAGATGGACGGCATGCCTTTATTTTATTTGTTTATTTTTTTATGTAGTGCTGAGGATGGAACCCAGTGTGCCTCACACATACTAGGCAAGTGCTGTGCCACCGAGCTACAGCCACAGCCCCTTCAGTCTGATTTTGCTAGTAAATCGTCTTTCTTCTTGGTCCTGATGCTTGGCTCTAGGCAGCACACTCTTGTAGGAAGGCACTCAATATTTTTCTCTTCTGTAAACAACTGATTTCGATCTTACTTTTTCAAGGGAAAGGTTTTCATGTTTTATTTTCGATAATGTAATATTGAAAAGAAGATTTTTCTTCTCCAGGCTGCTTTTCAAATATTGTTAACTCTGAAGTTCTAAGGAAACACCCATTTTGCTATTATCCAGATACATTTAGACTGAGCTTTTGCAGTAGAACATTTTGTTCCATTTGCAGTAATTTTTGTCAAGGGACAAAGAAAAACAGATTAAACAGATAACCATCTCTGGTTGCTGCTTCTAATAATAATATTTAGCAGCCAGTGAATACTCTGCAAGTGTCTTTCTCAGAAAGGCTTAATTAAGTAAACAAGCAGTAAATATTCTGTGATGGATAGATGATAGAATTTAAAGTTAGCCAACTGCCCATATCAGAATAAAACATTATTTGTTTTGTTTTGGTAAGCAGTACTCATCTTGTTTAGACAGGTCTTATCAAAAACAGTGTTAGCATTTTATACCAAACATAGTTTTATGATGCTCATGAGAGTTAAAACTAAGTTTTGAACTACCTGAATCATATTTTATCAGCTTTCTTTAGATATATATCTTGATTTATTTCCAAATCACAAGTTATACTTTATCCTGTGTTTTGAAAAAATGATATAGCATTGTGCTGTGTTCTAATCAGTTAGACTTTATGGTAAAACTTAGTCAATTTTTTTCTTTAATCTCAGCCATACCTTGGGTTGATACTTGGAAACTTATTTTCATTTATTCTTTGGCTACCAAAGACTGGTTTTGTTACAGGTGTTTTGTGAGGCTTATGTACTTAATATTTGGGTGGAGTCTATATCAGGTACCAGTATAATTTGAAATGTTATTTCCTTTGCAAACTTTGTAACACCAGTAGGCTAAGGGATGTAGTGATTTCTAGCATCCTTGCTTAGGTCTACAGAAGAGATAGCTACTATATATCACATATATATTTCAAGTTCAGATATTCTCTCAATTTATTTTATGTTTCATTAACAACCATGTATCATTGGAATTGACAGACACTCCAGACAGTAAACTGCTATAGGTCAGGAGTTTCTTCTTTCTTATTGTATGTTAGTTCCTGAAACAAGGTTGGTACATAGTATAATTTAACAAACTAATTGAATTAATTACCATCAATCCCTGACTCATCATCAGCACACTCATTGCTTTTATAAATGTTACACATAGGTCTTGGATCTTCTCCCTGAAAAAAATGGCACTCTCTTTCCTCTACTATTGAACACATTGTTTCAGGCTTAGAGGTTTCCTCTCTTCCATTCTTCTGTTTCATTGTATAATAATAACTGTAACGGCAGTGAAGGTGATACAGATTGCTAATATACTTTAGTACCACTCTGTTACTAGTTTAAGTTTCTGTAGTAGTATAGGTATCAGGCAGTATGTTGAGAAGTTTACATACATGTTGTCATTTTATTTTTTTCCCCTTTTTAAATTTTTACTTTCACAGACTGCATTTTGATTCATTGTACACAAATGGGATACAACTTTTCATTTCTATGGTTGTACACAATGTAGATTCACACCATTTGTGTAATCATACATGCACATAGGGTAATAATGTCTATCTTAGTCCACTATCTTTTTTCATTTAATCTTGATAGCAAATTATGAGATATTTTGTGTTCAACAGAAAATGAGATTCAGAGAAATAAAGTAACTTCTCCAAAAATTATAACCTAAATTAGGGGTCAAATCAGGACCAAGTTCTTAATTGTCTTGTGAAAAAGACATGAGATTATCAAGTGTAGCTTTTCTTCATGAATCTCTTTATCATTATATCTGATAAATAGCTGTCTAGTTTCTGGTTTAATGTCCCCAGTAAGTGGTTCTCATTCTCTAGGAGACAGTTAATTTTATTGACAGCATTTATTATTAAAAGTTTCTCCTGCAGTTGAAAATGCATGCAACTCAGTGGTAAAGTACTTGTCTAGCATGTACAAGGCCCTGGGTTTCACCTCCAACACCACAAAAACAAACAAGTGGTTCTCTTTAATGGTAAGGATACACTGATATATGTTTATGTAACTTTGTTTTCCAGTGCTGGGGATGGAACCGAGGACTTTGCCCATGCTAGACAAATGTTCTACCATTGAACCCTACCCCCAACTTCTATTTTTCTGTAATTTTTAAACTATTAGGTCTTAATAAGCCCTTCCAGGAACACAGAGGATAGACTGAATCTATCCTTACTAATATTGGTTATATTTAGCAAATTATATGTGTGTGTGTGTATATGTGTGTGTGTGTGTGTGTGTGTGTGTGTGTGTGTGTGTGTATGTTTATATGTATGTGTGTGTGTGTGTATAAACAACATTTGCCTGGCTATAAGCAAGAAATCTCTTTTTTTCAGATGGGTAAACTTTGTTAAAATTAGGGGAGTGGGAGGGGTTAGTGTTAGGGTTAGGGTTAGGTTTAGGGTTAGGGTTAAGGAGGGTGGCAAGAATGGAGGAAGGAAGGACTGTATAGAAGGAAAAGAGGGATGGGAGGGGTGGGGGGAAGGAAAAAAATAACAGAATGAATCAAACAACATTACCCTATGTAAATTTATGATTACACAAATGGTATGCCTTGACTCCATGTACAAACAGAGAAACAACATGTATCCCATTTATTTACAATTAAAAAAAAAAAAAAAGAATTCCAGTTGTACCTGGAAGTCAAAGCCATTGTCCTTTATGAAGAAACCAATACTCAAGGAGCCAGAGAACAAGCCAATGATGATGCTTCGGTGACACTTAAATTCTCTTACTTTGTTAATGGAAGATTAAATTCATGTATCCCTCTTTTGAAGGCATATTGGTTTTATATTAAAGAACTTCAGAAATCATAAAAAAATGACTCTAGAGAGCTTAATGGACATACTTTAATTTTTAAAAATTCTGTATCTAGTCTACACCTAAATATCTATACCTAGTAAACAGAGATAGGTAATGGAATTTAGTGCAAATGTCCCCCCACCCTGGTACTGGGGGTTGAACTCAGAGGTGCTTTACCACTGGCTATATTCCTAGCCCTTTTTTACTTTGAGATAGGGTCTCCCTAAATTCATGAAGCTGACTTTAAACTTTGCAATTCTTCAGCTTCCTGATTGCTGGGATTATAGGCAAATGCCACCGTGCCTGGTTTGTGCAAATGTTTTTAATCAGCCTAGTTGAAAACATATGAAACACTGATTACTAATAGGCAAAAGGTATTGTAGTGTGAGGAGTAATATTTATCTATTACAGACTTTGAGATATTAAAATCTGCTGAATGAAAAATCAAGCACAAGTTACAAGTGAGAGTTTTACAGGATTCAAAAAGCATTTTGCTTCTGATTTTTGTCTCTTGTCTTCCTTTGCCAGTCTCATTAGTTTGTTTTTAGTCCCTTTCTAGGTTGTTGATTTGTTACCTTGTCAGTTAGATGTGTTTTGTGAACCCATCATTTTTTATAGATGGGCCTTTGTTAGAAGAATATTGATTATGTCTTTCAACAATGTTTTAAATATTTACTGAGGGTCATATACAGTGCTTTAACAATAAGCATCAGGCAAAAAAATGTAATAAGCGTTGACTAGGTATAATTACATACTGTAGTTCTCTCCCTTAGTTTCTTTTCATTAGAAACAGAAAAATTAAAGCATCAAAATAGAAAATAGTGAACTCTCAGTGTCTTCTGATCCAGCTACAATAATTATTAGCTCTGGGTCACTCTTTTTATTTTTATTTTTTATAACACTTATGTACTCACTAACCTTATACTTTCTCAATTAATGTGAAACAGATATTATATTAATAGAACCATATGAAATTTTCTATGTCAAACCATTCAGACCTATATGATAATACCATATAACTCCATATAATTTCATTCATAAAAATTTCAGGATGTATTTCTTCTAAAAGATACTTTTTAAAAAAAAATACAGTATCATTTTCACACCCCAAAACAATAATACATTAATATCATCAAATAGTCATGGTCTTCATAGATCCTTACTTAGGTATATATGCATATATATTGCTACTATTTTACTGTCTTTTCTTAGGTGGTTTATTTGAATTATCATCTAAGTAAGAATTACCTGTGCTTCTGATTGACAGGTCTCTTTTTTTTCCCTTTAATTTAATTTAATTTGTACTGAGGATTGAACCCAGGGACACTACCACTGAGCTACATCCCTTGTCCTTTTTATTTTTTATTTTGAGACAGGGTCTTGCTAAATTGCTGAGGTAGGCCTCAAACCTGCGATCTTCCTGCCTCAGCCTCCTGAGTCCCTGAGATTCCAAGTATGCAATACTGCACATGGCAATAGTTCTCTTAGAGCTTTATTAATCTATAGTTTTTCTTTATTTGATTTTCCTTGTTAGCCATTTGCTAAAGAAATTGCTCTCCCTTAATTTCAACTTAATAAAAATGTTAATAATTTAGCAAATTAAAAATTAAAGTATGTGAAATAATTTTAGTTCATCTTGTGAAGAATATAGAACATATAACTCAGTGTACATAAAAGCCTACTTTATTTCTTTAAGGTTACATTATTGTGCACTTGCTGTGTTCTATGCACAGTTCTCAGCTCTTTCATATTCACAGCAACCCTATGAAAAAGGTGCTATTATTAATCCCATAGGATAATGTGATTATAGCTTCTTAGACTACATTATGTATTGGCCTTTTGAAGGAGTCAGTTGACAGCAAGATTCCATGTTTTTTTTGTGTTTTTTTTTTTTTTTTTAAGATTATGGTAATAAAATTATGAGTGGAAAAGCCCCAAATGATAGCTTTCCTTCTATGTGTTATTCAGGAAATTAGTAAAATTCCAGTGTTTATAATCTACCAGAAGGGAAGACATATTAAATGGAACTCACCTCATTTCCTCTACTGAAGCACTAAATTTTAAATTAATTCTTAAAAAACTAAGGAATTTGTATGACTATTTGTTAATTTCAGTTCTTTTTATTGTATACAAATGGAATACATGTTGTTTCTCTATTTGTACAGAGTCAAGGCATACCATTTGTGTAATCATACGTTTACATAGGGCAATGATGTTTGATTATTTTTTTCCCTTCCCCCCACCCCTCCCACCCCTCTTTTGCCTCTATACAGTCCTTCTTTCCTTCATTCTTACCGCTCTCCTTATCCCTAACCCTAAACCTAACCCTAAACCTAATGCTAACCCCTCCCACCCCCCATTATATGTCCTCATCCGCTTATCAGCGAGATCATTCGTCCTTTAGTTTTTTGAGATTGGCTTATCTCACCTAGCATGATATTCTCCAATTTCATCCATTTGCCTGCAAATGCCATAATTTTATCATTCTTCATTGCGGAGTAATATTCCATTGTATATATATGCCACAGTTTCTTTATCCATTCATCAACTGAAGGGCATCTAGGTTGGTTCCACAATCTGGCTATGGTGAATTGAGCAGCAATGAACATTGATGTGGCTGTATCTCTGTAGTATGCTGATTTGAAGTCCTTTGGATATAGGCCAAGGAGTGGGATAGCTGGGTCAAATGGTGTTTCCATTCCAAGCTTTCTGAGGAATCTCCATACTGCTTTCCAGAGTGGTTGCACTAATTTGCAACCCCACCAGCAATGTATGAGTGTTCCTTTTTCACCACATCCTCGCCAACATCTATTGTTGCTTGTGTTCTTGATAATCGCCATTCTAATTGGGGTGAGATGAAATCTTAGGGTAGTTTTGATTTGCATTTCCCTTATTACTAGGGATGTTGAACATTTTTTCATATATCTGTTGATTACTTGTACATCTTCTTCTGTGAAGTGTCTGTTCATTTCCTTAGCCCATTTGTTGATTGGATTATTTGTATTCTTGGTGTAGAGTTTTTTGAGTTCTTTATAGATTCTGGAAATTAGTGCTCTATCTGAAGTATGGTTGGCAAAGATATTCTCCCACTCTGTAGGCTCTCTCTTCACATTGCTGATAGTTTCCTTTGCTGAGAGAAGGCTTTTAGTTTGAATCTATCCCAGTTGTTGATTCTTGCTTTTATTTCTTGTGCTATGGGAGTCCTGTTAAGGAAGTCTGATCCTAAGCCAACAAGTTGAAGATTTGGACCTACTTTTTCTTCTATAAGATGCAGGGTCTCTGGTCTGACTCCAAGGTCCTTGATCCATTTTGAGTTGAGTTTTGTGTAGGGTGAGAGATAGGGGTTTAATTTCATTCTGTTGCATATGGTTTTCCAGTTTTCCCAGCACCATTTGTTGAAGAGGATATCTTTTCTCCATTGCATATTTTTGGCCCCTTTGTCTAGTATGAGAAAATTGTATTTATTTGGGTTTGCAGTCCATGTCCTCTATTCTGTACCGTTGATCTACCTGTCTATTTTGGTACCAATACCATGCTGTTTTTGTTACTATTGCTTTGTAGTAGAGTTGAAGATCTGGTATTGCAATACCCCCTGCCTCGCTCTTGCTACTGAGGATTGCTTTAGCTATTCTAGGTTTTTTATTCTTCCAGATGAATTTCATAATTGCTTGCTCTATTTCTGCAAGGTACATCATTGGGATTTTAATTGGAATTGCATTGAATCTGTATAGCACTTTAGGTAGTATAGCCATTTTGACGATATTAATTCTGCCTATCCAGGAACATGGGAGATCTTTCCATTTTCTAAGGTTTTCTTGAATTTCTTTCTTTAGTGTTCTGTAGTTCTCATTGTAGAGGTCTTTCACCTCTTTTGTGAGATTGATTCCCAAGTATTTTATTTTTTTTGATGCTATTGTGAATGGGGTAGTTTTCCTAATTTCTCTTTCTGAAGATTCATCACTTATGTATAAAAATGCATTGGATTTATGAGCATTGATCTTGTAACCTGCTACTTTACTGAATTCACTTATGAGTTCTAAAAGTTGTCTGGTGGAATTTCCAGGTTTCTCTAAATATATAATCATGTCATCAGCGAACAGGGATAGTTTGAGTTCTTCTTTTCCTATTCGTATCCCTTTAATTTCTTTGGTTTGTCTGATTGCTCTGGCTAGAGTCTCAAGGACGATGTTGAATAGAAGTGGTGAAAGAGGGCATCCCTGCCTTGTTCCAGATTTTAGGGGGAACGCTTTCAGTTTTTCACCATTTAGAATGATATTGGCCATGGGCTTAGCGTAGATGGCCTTTACAATGTTAAGGAATGTTCCCACTATTCCAATTTTTTCTAGTGTTTTGAGCATGAAGGGATGCTGTATTTTATCGAATGCTTTTTCTGCATCTATTGAAATGATCATGTGATTCTTAACTTTAAGTCTGTTGATATGGTGAATGACATTTATTGATTTCCGAATGTTGAATTAACCTTGCATCCCTGGGATAAAACCCACTTGATTGTGGTGCACTATCTTTTTAATATATATTTGTATGCGATTTGCTAAAATTTTGTTGAGAATTTTTGCGTCGATGTTCATTAAGGATATTGGTCTGAAATTTTCTTTCCTCGATGTGTCTCTGTCTGGTTTAGGTATCAGGGTGATATTGGCTTCATAGAACGAGTTTGGGAGGGTTCCCTCCTCTTCTATTTCATGGAATAGTTTGAGGAGTATTGGAATGAGCTCTTCTTTAAAGGTTTTGTAGAACTTGGCTGAGAACCCATCTGGTCCTGGACTTTTCTTTGTTGGTAGGCTTTTGATGACCTCTTCTATTTCATTGCTTGAAATTGGTTTATTTAAGTTATGTATGTCCTCCTCGTTCAGTTTAGGTAGTTCATATGTCTCTAGAAATTTGTTGATGTCTTCGAGGTTTTCTGTTTTGTTGGAGTATAGATTTTCGAAATAGCTTCTAATTATGTTTTGTATTTCACTCGTGTCTGTTGTGATGTTTCCTTGTTCATTCTGAATTTTAGTAATTTTAGTTTTCTCCCTCTTTCTCTTTGTTAGTGTGGCTAAGGGTTTATCAATTTTATTTATTTTTTCAAAGAACCAACTATTTATTTTGTTAATTTTTCCAATTGTTTCTTTTGTTTCAATTTCATTGATTTCGGCTCTGATTTTAACTATTTCCTGTCTTCTACTACTTTTGGTATTGGTCTGCTCTTCTTTTTCTAGCGCATTGAGCTGTAGTGTTAAGTCGTTTATTTGTTGATTTCTACTTCTTTTTTTGAATGCGCTCCATGAAATAAATCTTACTCTAAGTACTGCTTTCATAGTGTCCCAGAGATTTTGATATGATGTGTCTTTGTTCTCGTTTACTTCTAAGAATTTTTTAATTTCCCTCCTGATGTCTTCTGTTATCCATTCATCATATAATAGTGTATTATTTAATCTCCAGGTATTGGAGAAGTTTCTGTTTTTTATTCTGTCATTTATTTCTAATTTCAATCCATTATGATCTGATAGAGTACAAGGTAGTATCTCTATCTTCTTGTATTTGCTAACAGTAGCTTTGTGGCATAAAATATGGTCTATTTTAGAGAAGGATCCATGTGCTGCTGAGAAGAAAGTGTATTCGTTCTTTGTTGGATGGTATATTCTATATATGTCTGTTAAGTCTGAATTGTTGATTGTGTTGTTGAGATCTATAGTTTCTTTATTCAATTTTTGTTTGGACGATCTATCCAGTGGTGAGAGAGGTGTGTTAAAATCGCCTAGTATTTTGTGTTGTGGTCTATTTGATTTCTGGAATTGAGAAAGATTTGTTTGACGTACGTGGATGAGCCAATGTTCGGGGCATAGATATTTATGATTGTTATGTCTTGCTGATTTATGCTTCCCTTAAGCAGCATGTAATGTCCTTCTTTATCCCTTCTGACTAGTTTTGGTTTGAAGTCCACATTATCTGAGATGAGGATGGATACTCCAGCTTTTTTGCTGTGTCCGTGTGCATGGTATGTTTTTCCCCATCCTTTCACCTTTAGTCTATGGGTGTCTCTTTCTATGAGGTGAGTCTCTTGCAGGCAGCATATTGTTGGATTTTTCTTTTTAATCCAATCTGCCAGTCTGTGTCTTTTGATTGATGAATTCAGGCCATTAACATTCAGGGTTATTATTGTGATATGATTTGTATTCCCAGACAATTGACTCATATTTGTTTTTGACATGATTTGGTTTCTCCTTTATTTGGCTATTCCTTTAGGCTAGCGCCTCCTGTTGCTGATTTGCATCGTTATTTTTCATCTCTTCCTCATGGAATATTTTGCTGAGAATGTTCTGTAATGCTGGCTTTCTTTTTGTAAATTCCTTTAGCTTTTGTTTATCATGGAAGGATCTTATTTCATCGTCAAATTTGAAGGTAAGTTTTGCTGGGTATAAGATTCTTGGTTGGCATCCGTTTTCTTTCAGGGCTTGGTATATGTTGTTCCAGGCCCTTCTAGCTTTTAGGGTCTGGATTGAAAAATCTGCTGATATTCTTATTGGTTTCCCTCTGAATGTAATTTGATTCTTTTCTCTCGCGGCCTTTAAAATTCTGTCTTTATTTTGTATGTTAGGTATTTTCATAATAATGTGCCTTGGTGTGGGTTTGTTGTAATTTTGTATGTTTGGAGTTCTATAAGCCTCTTGTACTTGGTTTTCCATTTCATTCTTCAGATTTGGGAAATTTTCTGATATTATTTCATTGAATAGATTGTTCATTCCTTTAGTTTGTTTCTCTAAGTCTTCCTCAATCCCAATAATTCTTAAATTTGGCCTTTTCATGATATCCCATAATTCTTGTAGATTCTGTTCATGATTTCTTACCATCTTTTCTGTTTGGCCAACTTTGCTTTCAAGATTAAATAATTTGTCTTCAATGTCTGAGGTTCTGTCTTCCAGGTGTTCTATCCTATTGGTTATGCTTTCTATGGAGTTTTTAACTTGGTTTATTGTTTCCTTCATTTCAAGTATTTCAGTTTTTTTTTGTTTTTGTTTTTTTTCAGTATCTCTAACTCTTTATTGAAATAATCTCTTGCTTCCCGTATTTGGTCTTTTAACTGTTGATTGGTGCGATCATTTAATGCCTGCATTTGCTCTTTCATCTCTTCCTTCACTGCCTGCATTTGCTCTTTCATCTCCTCATTTGCTTCCCTGATCGTTTTAATTACGTACATTCTGAACTCCCTTTCTGACATTTCTTCTGCTGTGGTGTCATTGGGTTTTATTGATGTAGTATCTAGGTTTGTTTGGGACATTTTCTTCCCTTGTTTTCTCATATTGGTCAGCTGTCAGTGGGACCCTGAGATATTGCAGATTTCCGCTATTGGCTTATAGTGTCCCGGTAGATTTCCAGTGTATCACCTCCCAGCCTTCAGTAGCCTGATGTCTTGGAGGAACTTGATAATGCAATGCATCCGAAGAAAGCTGCCCCTAGCCCCCTACTGGTTCCAGGGTTTGGAGCTGGCTCTCTGCGGAAAGACTCTCACTGGGGGCCTGCACCGTGCAGCTGGCCGTATGCGAGGAGCCCACTGCCGGAGTGTGGAAGGCTACCTGGGGAAGACTCTAGCTGTCCTACCCTGCTCTGATAAGCCACTTCTATCTGTGCCTGCCACCCAGGCCGAGCTTTACCCAGTGGGCAGACTCACCCGTGGCTCTATTTCAGTCTGAGTCTCTCAATGCCTCTCCTTCTTAACTCCTGGGTTCTGGAGCGACTGGGGATGCAGTCACCCTCTAGGCCGCCATCTTGGATCGCCCCATGGAAAGAGCCTGCAGCCGGAGTGGGGAGAGCCGCCTGAAGAGGTCTCTGGCTGCCCTGCCCTGATCCCAGAGGCTGCTTGCGGATCGAAGCTCCGTTGGTTCGGGGACTTGTGGCTGGTTCTATGTAGAAAGCCTCTCACTGGGCGGTCTGGTCTGAGAAGCTAGCCTTGAAAGGCACCTCCCACCGCAGGAGTCCAGGCTGCTTGGGGAGGTCTCTGGCTGCCCTATCCTGGTCCCTGAAGCTGCTTGCGTGCTGGAGTACGCTGGGAGTGCGCTGCGCTGGCTCCGGGACTTGGAACTTGTTCTGGTCAGAAAGGCTCTCACTAGGGGGCCTGCTCCGAGAACCTGGAGAAGCTGGCTGTGTGGGCGGGGCCCACCGCTGGAGTGTGCAGGGCTGCCTGTGGATGACTCTAGCTGCCCTGCCCGGCTCCAATAAGCCACCTCTATCTGGGCCTGCCACCCGGACCGAGCTTTACCCAGTGGGCAGACTCACCCGTGGCTCTATTTCCCTCCGAGTCTCTCAATGCCTCCCCTTCCTAACTCCTGGGTTCTGGAGCGACTAGGGGTGCAGTCACCCTCTAGGCCGCCATCTTGGACTGCCCTGTGGAAAGAACCTGCCTCAGTTCTTTAAAGAATTAAAAGTGTATCTATAATTTTCTAAGACATTATAACTGTTTCTAACTATTAAAAGGCAAGAAGTAAGCAAGTTGGCTGATCCTAAAAAATTTTGAAATGTCAACTTTTTGTCCTATCTAGAATCTTGCCTCATAAAATATACAGTCTTGATATGATTCGTTTTTAGATGCTGTCTGAAATTTTGGTTTTAGTAACTACAGTTTTGACAAATCTCTATCTTAGAAGCTATATAAGATATATAAAACGCTGTATGTTAAAAATCAAAGCTGAATATTTTCATGTGATAAAACACTGACAGTAAAATAGGTGTAAGAATAGAAGGATTTCATTGTACTATTCAGATTATATCAGAATAGTAATATACTCATGTACATGTGTATATATAAAGCATGCAACAATATTTGGAAGTAAAACCATAAAGCCATTACTCATATGACTGGAGTTGAAGTTTAGAGTGGCCATATTGTTGGGTTATCTAAGAGTCAGAGTTCCTGCTGTGACCTAATTTTCTTGTTTTTCTCCAGTTTTTCCTTTAGGATACCTAATAAAACATTGTTTTAATCCCTTTGTTTATCATTTTTTTCGTATCTCTTTTATTCTGTAAATGTTCTTTGGTGTATAAAATCCCCCATCACCATCCCCCCTGCATCCCTCCAGGGTGCTTGGAATAAAAGCCAGGGCCTCAAGCTTGCTAGGCAAGGGCTATACCACTGAGCTGCACCCCCAGCTCATAAACTCCTCTTCTTAATATTTTTCTTTTTTTTTTTTCATTCTCCTGTGTTTGAAATTTTCTGCCACTTCTAGCATTATCTTAAGGTCACTGCATTCCCTTTTTTGTTTGTTTTGGACTTTCCCTCATATTTGGTGACATTCCTACATACCTGGTGCCTCTCCGTATGTTTTCCAGGAATTGGTGGTATAAATCAGTTTTCTGGCTTCCAAAATCTTGTTAATATTTTAAACTTGTTGTTATCTTCTTTTCCATTTGTTTGCAGTTTGTATTTTTTAACTGTAATTTTAGTGGATTTTCAGGGTGTCTTAGAGTTAAAACATTTGATCTGCCAATCTTAACCAGAATCATCTTTTGTGTTACTCATCTTGGAATTGTTTTACATTTGTAATTGGTCTGCAATTGTTTTTGTTTTAAAGCTTGATATTAGAAGTTATTCTAAATATTCCTTTTTCCTCTCTGGAGTTGTCTCTTGCCAATTTTATATTTAAAGTCAATGTATAGTGCTCTTTGTGAGACTGATATATCAAAATGTTCAGAGTGAGAGGGTAGACTGGCTTATCCTGTATTTTTGACAACATAAGATTATGAGTAGGATTTTTTCTCTAATTGCTTGTTGTCAAAGGAAGCTATTAATTTTAATGTCCTTATATCTATCTACCTAACTAAAAATCTAATTTAGTGTTATGTCAGTTTGCTTGGATTTTCTAGGTAGACAATCATATTGTCTTATACATAGTAAAAGTTGTATTATAATAATGAGGACAGTGCAATATAGTGTATAGCAGTAATGAAATATCCAAATGTAAATTTTTACTAAGATCACTGTAGGTGACCCATTTAAATTAAGCTGCATTTATTTAAGTAAACACTTAAAATATATCTAACTACACTTAAGTATTCATCATCAAAAGCTGCCCATTAAAATTAAGCATATGTATGACACCAGCTAACAAAATATTTGAGAGTTGCTTAGACTCTTAAATCAGCTTCCTTTGAACTTTTGAAAAATACACATGTAAAGTATAGAGCACACATCTGATGCTCACCTGGCCTGGCTTGGTGACGTTTCATCTACTAAAATTTGTTGCTTTATTTCACAAGTCTTTTCTTCTGTGGTCAGAATATAGTTCATAAAGTTCTTTTTCATTACTTCTTTTTTAAATCCCCTTTAGAAATATGCCAGCAAAACAAAATAATCTTGTGGTTGCTTAAGATTAAAAAGGAATTTAAAGGTAATTAAACATTTTTGTGCTCACTTGTATATATCCTATAAAACCAGTTATATTTCCCTTAAAAAGTCTTTAGTATATATGATACTGTGCTTGTTTTAGCACAGTAAAAACAATAATGGCTAAGGTATGATAGTTTATGAACACTTATATGATGATACAATACTCATTAAAAATACTTTTGTTAATCAGGCACGGTGGTGCATGCCTGTAATCTCACCTACTTGGGAGGCTGAGGCAGGAGTATCCCAAATTCAAGACCAACCTGGGCAACTTAGGGGGACCCTGTCTTGAAATGAAAAATAAAAATGGCTTGTGTAGAGTGCTTGCCTAGCATGTACAAGGCACTGGGTTCAATCTTTAGTACCTTCATGAACCTTAATAAATAAATAAATAAATAAATAAATAAATTTTTTATTAGATGCGTGTAAATTGATGGAAAATTCTAGATGTTACAGAAAGTGCAGAAAAAGGATTCATAAATGTATATATGATTTTCCTCCTTTTATGTAAAAAATATGCAGAGCTGGTGATGTGGCTCAAAGGAAGAGCACTTACCTAGCATGCTCAAGGCCCTGGGTTTCATCCTCAGTACCATGAAAAAACAAAAAGCACCATATACATGTACATATGCGTACCATCTTGTTGCAAGGAAATGCATCATGTTATAAAATTCAGTTCATGTTATTTAAATTTTTTCTGCCATGAATTTATATGAAGATAAAATAATATTCATAAGATGATTTATAATGATAAGTCAGCAATGAAATAACTGGTTCCTAAAGATGCAGTTGGATTTTAGTCTTGTCAGTGTCACCTGCTGGGTACGTGAACTTAACATCACATAACCCTGATTTCATTGTTTGTGAAATGAGTCTTGTAAGATATGATTTTATATAAAATGTTTTAAAATATGAGATCTTTTTACATTTGCACTCATCTTTTGTTTGTAGATAAGTGGCCTGATCCATATACTTGAGCAATTAAGTAAACAAGTGAACAACTAAAGTTGGTGTTTGTAGCGCATTAAGGTGTGGAGTCCAGCCGCCTAGCAATTCTAACCTGTAACCTTGAGGTACCACTTGCCAAGTATACCAGTCTTAAAGAAAACTAAACACCCTGAAAAGGAATGCTCCTCTTGGCTATTCCCAGATAAGTTGTAAAATTTTTATGCATGATCTGTGTGAAATGATGAGGTGAAGGTAGAAGGGAGTTGTCAAAAACATAAATTGTCGCATATACAATTGTGGATGCATGAAAGCAACAGTACTCCTCAGCTTTCATGGTACATCCATTGATAATGGCTTTTCAAACAGATGTATTTTCTCATGACTTGAAGAAAAGAGAGCAAAATGTAAATTTATTAATTATAACAATGAATTCTAAACATTTGGGGTTCTGCACCTGGGATAGCATTTTTTCCCATTTGCCAATAAAGACACTGGGGAGAGCAAAATCCTGATTTTATCCTGTTTGTTTAATGCTTATCATTTTGCTTACTGTCTTTTAGTGACTACTCTGTTCCCAGCTGTCTAAACATTCTCTCAGATTCCTGTCAGAAATGTGATTCCAGCCAGGTTCAGGAATTGTAGCGTCCACTCCCTCATTGTATATTACTTCTTCAAAACATTTTTAGTAGGCTGGGCTTGTGGCTTAGTGGTAGAGCACTTGCCTAGCACATTGAGGCACTGGGATTCAATCCTCAGCATCACATAAAAATAAAGATAGTGTGTCCACCTACAACTAAGACTTTTTTTAAAAAACATTTTTAGTTAAGAATTGACATGACTGAAGCATCTAGCATTATTACATTTCAAATCCAGTCCTATGGGTATTCTTCTCATTAAACAGTAGCATCATATCCTAATACCTAAATTCTATTATTGCTTAATCATATGTATGATAGAGTGAATTTGAGAAGCAGATAGCAGATTAGGAACAGTTCTTTTCATGGTTTGAAAAAATATTTCTGTAAATTCAGTTGTGTGAACTTTTGTTTATTTTCTGAATATTATATATTAAAGTCATTCATTTGAGAGTACAAAATGCAATAATTCCTATAAAGTATGACTCTAATGATACTTTTAAGTGCATAGTGTAAGATAATTCTTTTATATAGTTGTCATTTTATGTGTTAAATAAGGGATGCATCTGTAACCAGTGTCTAGGTAACTCTCTTAACGGGTATTTTTGTGAAAATTTCATAAAAAAAAAATCTGTCCAGGCCAACCATGAATTACCATTACCATTACTCTCTTAATTGTGGTCACATTATACTGATCTATGAAGAACTTATTGAATTTGGAAAGTGATCCTTGAAATTTTCCAAAAGTTTTAAGGTCAGTACTTTTTTTTTTTAATCACAGAATTCCTGTTATAATATAAACAGGGAAATGAAACTGTTTATATAACTAAGGAGCTTTTATTACCTAAACTCTTGCATTCTTCTTCTGGGTATTATATGTTTCTTATTTTCTACTAGAAGAAGAAATTTTTATAAGCCTTTTTTAGGGGCACATTTAATTTTTTAGTTTAAAAGTTATGTGATAAAACATGGATTAGTAAGCTATAATTTGTGATATGGATAAATATCTTGGAAAATATTAAAGGTGACTATTATCTAAAGATCCTTCTACAATGTCACCATCAAGAGATCATTTAATATAGTCACTAATGCTATGGATGGTTTTAATTGTTCAGGTAAATTTTTCATATATTCTCTGTATATTCAAAGCATTGAGAAAAGTGGGCATATTACTAGTTGCTTTTTCTAGTTTTAAGTGACAAAATATCCTATTGTTCATCTAATTAATATATCTATTTGCTTATAAAAAGTTATTTTGTTCCTTACGAACTCTTCTCTGTGGTAGGTAGCTTCAGTTTGAGATGTCAAATATATTTGATAGAATTAGAACTAAAATATAGAGATTTAGAAACCTATTTAGAAAACAGATTCTTGAGAACCTGTAGTTTCATTTCGTGAAAATAATGCAATCATAATTCTTTAGTATATAGCTTTTAGAACCATTTACTAAGCTCAATGATCAGTTAATGATCATGAATGACAAATGTCTATGAGAATGGGATTTTTTGCTATTAATTCACAGAACTGATTTACTTTGTATCAGAGATGCAGTTTGTTGAATAAGTAAGTGGTAGTAGTAGAAATGTTACTGCAAGCTGTATCATATTGTTTTATAACCAAGCTCAGATACCTCATTCCTGGTTCCGTACTTAACTTTAGAAAATCATATACCTTCCCAGTGACTTGGGAGGCTACAGCAGGAGGATCACAAGTTCAAGGCCAGCCTTGACAACTTAATAAGACCCTGTCTCGAAATTTTTAAAAAAGGGCTGGAAATATAGTTCCATCATAGAGTTCCCCTAGGTTCAGTCTCTAGTAACATCACTACACCATCAAACACACACACACACACACACACACACACACACACACACACACAGATTGATAGAGAGAAAATGATACGCCTGATTTAGGAAAGAAGTTCATTGAAAGTAAAAAAATTTTAAAAGACATTTCTGGGTATGTTGTAACCTGATAAAACTTCCTGGTTCTTTAACAGGATTATAACTTTCTGCTACACATAAATGTTGTTTAAGCCTAGGTTAGTTACATGTTAGTTCTCATTCTCACTAAAAGAGCAGTTTGCAACTGGGCATGGTGGCACACACCTGTAATCCCAGGGACTCAGGAGGCAGAGGCAGGGAGATCACAAGTTCAAGGCCAACCCCAGCAACTTACTGAGGTCCTAAGCAAATTGGGGAGACTCTATCTCAAAATTTTAAAAAATAAAAAAATGGGTTGGGGATGTTGCTCAGTGTTTAAGCACCCCTAGGTTGAATCCCTAGTACAAAAGAAAATTTTTAAAAAGGCAATTAATGCACTTTTTAGCCTCAGTACCTTTTATATGCTCATAGATCACTAAGGACTACCAGTGAGTTTTGTTTATATGGTTTTATCTGCTTATACATTAAAATTTGCCCTAAATTTTAAAAAATAAATTTATTCATTAAAAAAATTACATGTTAACATAAATGTGCTATTTATGAAACTAGCTATATTTTCCAAAGCAAAAAAGGGCAAAAGAGTGACTTTAAAAATATTTTTGTAAATAATTTATCAACAAATATATGAAAAATATTCAATATCTCTAGCAATTAGAGAAATGCAAATCAAAACTACACTGAGATTCCATCTCATTCCAGTTAGAATGGCAATCATCAAGAATACCAGCAACAATAAATGTTGGGAAGGATGTGGAGAAAAAGATACACTCATACATTGCTGGTGGGACTGCAAATCAGTGCAACCACTCTGGAAAGCAGTGTGGAGATTCTTCAGAAAACTTGGAATGGAACCATCATTTGACCAGTCATCCCGCTCCTAGGTTTATACCCAAAAGATTTAAAATCAGCATCAATGTTTATAGCAGTTCAATTCACAATAGCTAAACTATGGAACCAACCTAGATGCCCTTCAACAGATGAATGGATAAAGAAACTGTGGTATATATACACCATTGAATATTATTCGGTCTTAAGGAAAATGAAATTATGGCATTTGCCTGTAAATGGATGGAACTAGAGAATATCATGCTAAGTGAAATAAGCCAATCCTAAAGAACCAAAGGCCAAATGTTTTCTCTGATATGCAGAATGCTAATTCATAATGTTGTAGGGAAGAATAGAGGTATTTTGGACTAGACATAGGGAAATGAAACAAGGGGAGGAGGATATGAGGATAGGAATGATAGTAGAATAAATATGACTTTATTACCTTATGTGCACATATGATTACATGACCTTTGTAACTCTACATCATGTACAACCAGATAAATGAGAAGTTATACTCCATTTGTGTATGATGTGTTATAACGCATTCTGCTGTCAAGTATAACTAATTAGAAAAAAAAAAGTAAAGTATTTTTGTAAATATCTTTTATATTTGATGTAATCAGAGGTATCTGGAGTCTCATACCTGATTCTGCTCTTGTGATATATTATTTTCTTTTTTTTTTTGTTAAAGTATATGAAGAAAATCAGATCTCACAAATAGGTAATCAGAGAATGTAAGAGTATTTCATAACCTTTTTAGATAATTAAGGATATTCTTCTTTAAATACTGTGCTAACATGGAACAAATAGTGTTTTAAAAGTTAGTTGGAAGGTGGAATCTGTAACTACATCAGTGAACTTTCATATTATGTTACACTAAAATCTATTGGTCTACCTTATACTTTGAATAGATTTTAAATCCATGCATAATTTTATAATACCATGCATTGATCATTTGGCAAATATGAGTTCAATGAGTTATCTTCCAGATATTGACACATCATTAAATGATATTTAAAATATTACATTACTTAATATTGCCATTATTTTTATCAGAAAAATTTTAAAATACTGCAAAGTTTTCAGGCTCATGTGATGTTTGAAAGCTCAAGTTTTATCATTGGTAACAAATATTTGTTATTTGTGCCAGATACTGGCAGCAGATCTTTATCTTGAAATTACAGGCCTAGTTGATTTGTTTTGAGAAAATGTCTGCCAAATACATGTCTGTATAAGCATATTTTGTCAGAAACTTTCAAGAGAAAAATGATGTTCCTTGAAAAAAAATCTAATTCAGTTCACAGTGTAAACCATTGCATAATTTTTTTTCTAGACAACTATTTCCACATGTAGCATAAGTGCTTTGTATGTACTTACTATTTGAAACATTGAAGAAGTTGTGGTCATGTGTGTTAAGATGAAATTTAAATTTTAATTGCTTCCTCAAGGGCTTTCTTAACTGAAACTGAGTTTATTATTTTTTTAATTGCAAATGTGCAGCTATGAAGAATACAGTAACTACCAGTCCAGTTTGGTGCCACTGCTTAGAGTTTGTTAAAATACAGAAATTTTACCTATTGTTTCTTTTGCCCAACCAATGTAAATGTCAACAGGGTAAAAGAAGCAATGAGCATCTTAGTAGTAGTATGAAAATAGTTTTGACCTCAGGAACTTCTGCGATTCTGTTTATCACACCTAGAGAACTGCTATACTGGAATGTAAAGGGCTTGCAGTAGTTTACAAGCCTGAGGTGTAATGATACAGAATTTAGTATATATAGATTCTAGAGAGAGAAATAAATTCATGAAGACAATGATGGGAACTTCTCTGTATCAGATTAGTAGATTAGAGAAGGTCTAGCGAAATATAGGGGAGAACAGGTTACTATTATTATTGTTATTTATAATAAAAATGGTTTTGGAACACCGTACAGGAACTGCCTAAATTCTTTGGTTCGGAGGGAGCTAGAAAAACTGGGAAGTTTCATAGAAGACTTTGTGAAATAAATATTTAAGTGCCCAATAAATATTTGTTAAATGAATTACTACCTACAAATAAAGATTCAGTAGAAATGTTTTCATTAATTTGGTGTTTAAGGTATCTTTAAGCCTTACATGCCATTTCTTCATGTATACTTCATGGTGTCTGCTTAAAGGAATTCCTCTGGTAGGATTTTTCATTCTGTAAAGAAACTGAATATGACTCCAAATGTAGGAAATCATCTAGATAATACTTTTCTGATGTCTCTGGACTGAGACAGGGGCAATGAGGTGGTGAGAGGAAGGGTGGGTTTTCAAAAAGTGTATACAGAGGGGAAAGAGTCAAAGAGGTGGCATTAGAAACTGGGGTGAGTTGAGGTGGGTAATAATCATAATAATTAGTATTTATAGACACTAAAGGATGTGCCAGGCCCTGTTCTCAAGAATATTGTAGAATATACATTAATATTCTACCTTTATAGATAAGGAAACTGAAGCATTTAGAGGTTAAGTAAATTGCTCAAGATTATATAGTTATTAAGCAGAAAGGAGGTAATCTGACAAAAAGGAGGTAATCTGACACAGAGGGCTGCTGTATCGGTAAACTATTTCTGTTACATCATTCATGAGTAATACTGCTAATCAAGGTATCTTTTTTCCTTCAAATTCTAAAGCAAATAATAAATAATAAATAAATAATAGGGTTTTAAAAAAGAGCAGTTTTAGATTCATGGCAAAATTGATGTGAAAGTTCAGAGTTCTTATACACCCTCTTCCCTCAGACCCTTTCTAGAAGCAGCCTCTCCCACTGTTTTACTACACCTGAGTGGTGTATCTATTACAATCGATAAACCTACACTGATGCATCATTATCACCTTAAGTCCATTGTGTACATTAGAGTGCATTTTTCCTATTGTACATTCTGTACATTTTGACAAAGATATAATGACATATATTCACCATTATAGTATCATACAGAAGAGTTTCACTGCCCTGAAAGTTCTGTTTCCTTGTTATGTTTTGGTTTTGGTTCTGAGGGTGAACTTGAGGGCCTTGCGTGTGCTAGGCAAGCACTCTGTCACTAAACTATATTCCAACTCCCCTAAAAATCCTCTGTGTTCCACCTGTTAATCCCTCCACTCTCCCCTCTCATCCCCTGACAACCATTGGTTTTTAAAATTATCTCCTTATTGTTGCCTTTTTGAGAGTGTCACATACATGACAATCAATTTGTAACTTTCAGACTGGCTTATTTTACTTAGTAATGTTCATTTATGTATGGACTGGAGATGTAGTAGCTCAGTGGAAGAGCTCTTGCCCAGCATGCACAAGTCTGAGTTTGATCCCCATTATCATATAAACAATAAACATACATTCTTCCATGTCTTTCTTGGCTCAACAACTCATTTTTTTATTGCTGAATAATAGTTCATCTAAGTTTGTTTTTCCTCTTATAGTATCTTCTAGGAGTTACATAGTTTACACTATACATGTGATCCATTTTAGTTATTTTTTTGTGAAATGTGCAAAGTTTATTTCTAGATTTTTTCATGCTGATATTCAATTTTTTCATCACCATTTATTAAAAACATTATCGTTTTTCCATTGTGTTTCTTTTTCTCCTCTATCAAAGATCACTTATGTGAGTGTATTTCTTGGCTCTCTAATCTTTTCATTGATCTCTTTGCCTTTTTTTTTTTAAATTAATGACATACTGGTTTAATTACTGAAGCTTTAGGGTAAGTCCTAAAGTTGGGTAGTATCAGTCTTTTGAGCTTCTTTTTCTTCAATATTGTATTGGCTATCCTGGGTTTTTGCCTCTTATAAACTTTAGAATCAGGTTTTTGATAATATACAAAATAACTTACTGGGATTTTTATTGGGCTTGCATTGAATTTACAAATTAAAGTGGGAAGAATTGAAATTTATCAATATTGAGTCTTTCTATTCATGAACCTGTAGTATCTTTCCATTTGTTTAACTTTTTTGTGGTACTTTTTTGTTATAAATGACAATAGAGTATATTTTGATATATTTTACATACATGGAATATAACTTATTCTAATTAGGATCCCATTCTTGTAGTGGTACATAATGTGGAGTTTCACCAGTGGTGTATTCATACGTGAACATAGGAAGTAATGTCAGATTCTGCTCTTTACTATTCTATTCCCCATCCCTTCCTTTCATACTTTGTACTTTCTCTCCAACTTATTCCATGATTTGTTCTCATATTTGGCAGAAAGTCCTTATTTCTGGTACTATTTGTACATTTGCCAACCTTGGTCTGAGATATGGCATCTCAGAGTGCCATCTATGGAAAATCTAGATGTCTTCATAAAGTATACATGCACATTTGTTAAAGTTTTCTACATTATGAATCTGTACATGAAATTTTTTTATGTTGGCTGAAATGACATGCCACATTAGGCAGGCATTTTTGAAGATAGAGGAAACTTTCAACATTTCTTGGATATTAAGGAATAAATTTTCATTATACTTCATAATGTGACATTTTTTCCCCCTGTTCCATTTAGTTTTGTCAGCCTGGAGGATGGCAGCTGTCCAGAGAGAGGAAACAACCAACGTTCTTTGTGGTGGTCCTAACAGACATTGACTCAGATCGACATTACTGCTCATGCCTAACCTTCTATGAGGCAGAGATCAATCTCCAGGTACAAAATCTTTTCTAGCCAAAGTGCAGTCACAGGGACAACATATTTGCAACATTTGTTTTTGATAAAACTGCAAGTTTAAGTTTTATGGGCTACTTTAAAAATCATGAGGCACTTCTTATGTTTTTGCATTTAATATTGAGTAGGAGAGCAACAAGATAAAGTTTTTTAATAGTTTAATTATCTCATAAAAATATTTACCATAATCTGAATATTTCTAAGAATAACTTATTTTTATTAAGAGTAGTTTTCTCTCGTGGTGAACTTGTGATTTTTCCCTTCTAGTTCACCCAGGGGATCTTTCATAGAACATAAGAATATTTAATCCAAATTTTTATGAGTCATTTATCACAATGCTTGACATTGTTGTTGTAGCACCCAAGTAAATGTTAACTCATTCTAGTGGTAGTATTAGCAACATGATTAGTCAATATTCAGAGGCTACAATTATAGAAATCTAAAATAACTTTCTCTTTCAGAGTATTGTTTGAGATTTGATTTTAACTTTTAACTAGATATACTTTCCCTAATTTAAGAAGAAAAGATTTATGACAGAGTATAGGGCAACTTATGGCATTTCAGTGATTGAGTTTCAGGGATGAGGGACGAGTAGATAACCAATTTCTGGATATGAGAAATGGTTCACTTGGTGCTGTTCTCATAGAAACCACACTCTTTCCATGTTTTTCAACCTGACTCTCATGGTGCTGGGTATTAAACTGTGTAACTGTCACCATACTTTCCCCTGAAAATTGCTTCTTCAGTGTGCAGTCACTGTCTCACTGCTGACTTCTGCTTATTAGTCTAAAATGGTTGTTTCCTTGGTGGAGGTGGGATAGTGAGTCAGAAGAACATAGGGTCTTTTATAATTGTTTGGTTTGCTTTCCATGCTGTGTTATACAAGAAGGAAATTAAAGGGATTTGGTGATGCTGGGTGAGCAAATTTACTTTATTCTGCTATATGGAGATGAATAAAGATCACCACTGTGGAAAGATTGACTTGTTTTCTGAAATGGCCTCCCAAAGGAGCATTGGTAGTTTCAATTATGTTTATTAAAACTCTAAGAACTGAATTTTCTGGATGCAGAAATCTGATTTTTCAATACAAGAAGAGATAGGTCTCCTATCATTACACAGGTTTACATTATCCAAGTTCATTAGACTTATGTATTAAAACCAGTATGCAAGTTTATGTATTTACAGTGAAATGTTAAAAAGTTACATAGAACAAAATGTGCATTATCTGCATTATCAGCATATTCTATATGTCTGATCTTTGTGGGAAACTATATCATAATCTGAAGGGGTTTTATTATGAAATCAATCTAATACTTGATGAAATATTTAACAACTATTAGCATATTGTTTCTGTTTGAAATTAAGTATTTTTTTTTTGTCAATGGAATGGAAAATTTACAAGTCTGATTGTCATTTCTTCTGTCCTTTTGTTTAGATAAATAGCTGATCAAATTCCTGTTTTGTCCAATTCAGTCTAAAAAGTTAGTGTTCTCTAGCCTATGTGCCACTCTATTGGGTGACTTTTCATTACTGTGCTGATGTTTAGAGTTTAAGTTAATTTTGAAAATGCAGCATTTTTTATTTCCCTATTCTTTATAACTAGCCAGGATTGTCTAACAAAACTAACTGTGATTATTTAGGTTCTCCCTCCTAAAATAAAATAATGCATTTTTTTTTCTATGTAACTTTTTAAGCATTGTACCATAAATTAATAAAGTTGCATACTGGCTTACTGTCCACTCTTCTTCCTTCCAAATAAACCAACAGAAATACATAAAGACATTATCACAGGTATTTGTAATGAAGTTTTAGAAATTCTCGGGCATTTTCCAAACTTTTTATTTAGAAACAGAAAAGTAGCAAGAATTGTGTAAACATTCAAATATCATTTACCCATATTTTCCTACTGTTAATTTTTTGTTCCATTGATTTGTTGAGATGTTTCTCCATTTTCCTTCCCTTTCTTCTCCCTCCTTCCCTCTCTTTTTCTTTTGTTCTCTCTTCCCCATACAAACACACACACATTTTTTTTTCTAAATGATTTGAGAGAAAGTTACATGCACCATATCCCTTAATCCTAAATTCTTTGATATGTATTTTGAAGGAACATAAACAGTACAGTTATGAATCTCAGGAAATTTAACATTGATATAATACTTTAATCTACTATATATATTCCATTTTTGTCATTTGACCTGATTTTTTTTTTTTTTCCTTTGAGGCTGGGTCTTGCTATATTGCCAATTCTGGCCTCAAACTCTTGGGTCCAAGTGATCTGCTTACTTCAGTCTCGGAGTAACTAGGATTGTAGTCATGAACTACTATGCCTGACCTCAAAATGTTCTATATAGTCCCCTCCTCTATTTTTTTTTTCCAGAACAAGTCCAATATGTCTTATATACCTTGCATTTAATTATCATTTCTTTTTTTTTTTTTTCTTTTTATTGTAAACAAATGGGATACATGTTGTTTCTCTGTCTGTACATGGCGTAAAGGCATACCATTTGTGTAATCATAAATTTACATAGGGTAATGTTGTTTGATTCATTCTGCCATTTTTTCCCTTCCCCCCTCCCCTCCCACCCCTCCCCTCCATCTATACAGTCCTTCCTTCCTCCATTCCTGCCCCTCTCCCTAAACCCAACTCCAACCCCAACACTAACCCTTCCCACCCCCATTATGTGTCATCATCCACTTATTAGCGATATCATTCTTCCTTTGGTTTTTTGAGATTGGCTTATCTCACTTAGCATGATATTCTCCAGTTTCATCCATTTGCCTGCAAATGCCATAATTTTATCATTCTTTATGGCTGAGTAATATTCCATTGTATATATATACCACATTTTCTTTATCCATTCATCAATTGAAGGACATCTAGGTTGGTTCCACAATCTGGCTATTGTGAACTGAGCAGCTATGAACATTGATGTGGCTGTATCTCTGTAATATGCTGATTTTAAGTCCTTTGGGTATAGGCCAAGGAGTGGGATAGCTGGGTCAAATGGTGTTTCCATTCCAAGTTTTCTAAGGAATCTCCACACTGCTTTCCAGAGTGGCTGCACTAATTTGCAGCCCCACCAGCAATGTAAGAGTGTACCTTTCTCCCCACATCCTCGCCAACACCTGTTGTTGGTTGTATTCTTGATAATTGCCATTCTAATTGGGGTGAGATGGAATCTTAGGGTGGTTTTGATTTGCATTTCTCTTATTACTAGAGATGTTGAACATTTTTCCATATGTTTGTTGATTGCTTGTACATCTTCTTCTGTGAAGTGTCTATTCATTTCCTTAGCCCATTTGTCAATTGGATTATTTACATTCTTGGTGTAGAGTTTTTTGAGTTCTTTATAGATTCTGGAGATTAGCGCTCTATCTGAAGTATGATTGGCAAAGATTTTCTCCCACTCTGTAGGCTCTTTCTTTGCATTGCTGATAGTTTCCTTTGCTGAGAGAAAGCTTTTTAGTTTGAATCTATCCCAGTTATTGATTCTTGCTTTTATTTCTTGTGCTATGGGAGTCCTGTTGAGGAAGTCTGGTCCTAAGCCGACATGTTGAAGCTCTGGACCTACTTTTTCTTCTATAAGATGCAAGGTCTCTGGTCTGATTCCGAGATCCTTAATCCATTTTGAGTTTAGTTTTGTGCATGGTGAGAGATATGGGTTTAGTTTCATTCTGTTGCATATGGATTTCCAATTCTCCCAGCACCATTTGTTGAAGAGGCTATCTTTTCTCCATTGCATATTTTTGGCCCCTTTGTCTAGTATGAGAAAATTGTATTTATTTGGGTTTGTGTCCGTGTCCTCTATTCTGTACCATTGATCCACCTTTCTATTTTGGTACCAATACCATGCCGTTTTTGTTACTATTGCTTTAATTATCATTTCTCTTTGTCTCTTTTCACCTGGAATAATTGCTCAGACTCTTTGTTTTATGACATTTTCAAATAATATAATTCCCACCCCCCTTTTTAATAAAATGTTTTTTTTATTTAGTATTTTCTGATGCCTCTCATTAGATTCAGGTTGTGATTCAATAGTTAGAATACAGGCTGGGATATAGCTCAGTTGGTAGAGTGCTTGCCTTGAAAGCACAAGGCCCTGGGTTCAATTCCCAGCACCACAAAAAAAAAAAAAAAAAAAAAAAAAAAAAACTACACAAGTGTTCCTTCTGTGGGCATCTTTCTAAGGGTACATATTTGGAAGTGCACACTGTGTATCTATCTGTCCTTCACTAATGATGTTAATTCTGGTAACCTGGTCAAGTGATTGTTAGTTTTCTCCACTGTATAGTTGCTTTTCTTTTTTCTTTTCCTACTTGCAGCTAATAAGCAATCTATAGGAAGACATTGAAGGACTGTGCAAATATCCTGTTACTCATCACATATACTTTCTAGATTTAGCATTTACTGATGATTCTTGACTATTCCAGTTTTGTATGATGGTTGCAGAATATTTTTCCAACTTCACACTCTACTTTTATCAGTCAGCAGTTGACATTTTAATATAAGCAAGAATTCTTCCTGCTTGTCTGAGTCATAAACTTATGAAATCCAATTGTTATGCTTTTTTCTTTTCTTTTCTTCAGTAATGTATAATTCATTAATTGTCCTTAATAGTTATCATGTACATATTATCCTGTATTGAATAGTGGGTACCTCTCAAGCTAGGGTGGTTCCTTTTTTTTTTTTTTTTTTGGCAGTGCTGGGGATTGAACCTAGGGTCTTTGCTACCAACTGAGCTATATCTCCAGCCCCCTGTATGTTTTTCAGTAAGGCCCCATCTCCTTTTTTAACTTTCTGTCCTCACAAGCTGAATAGACTCATCTTATTCATTTCCAGCTTTAGTCTTGAAATCATTCATTTCTTCAAGGAGCCTTGGCTCCTTTGAATATGGATTGATAGTGGAAACCAAGATCTGAGTTCTTGTATATTTTGAATGAGTGTTTAAAAAAATTATTTTTCTTTTGAGATACATTATTTTCCTACTTGTCATTTTAATGAATAAACATTGTAATTTAATTTTACCTTCAACTTACAAAAGTTTTAAGTTTGGTTCATAGAAGTTTTTCCAAGATTCTAAAAATTTAAGTAAGTTGTGAGAATTTTGGCTTCTGCGTAGGTACCAGTCAGAATTGTAAAACTGCTTTTCTATGTTGGAAACAGAAAATTAATGTCTTTCGAGTTTGGCCCAATTGAGGGTACAAGCAATGAAGTAGAATTTGGAAAAATAAATAAAAACCCAGAAGATATTCCTTTCTAGGTCATCAGCAAGGTTGTTCTCATTTTTGGCATGAACTATTTAGCTATGTTCTTTTTAAAAAATGTGCTTTTCTTTTATTTTTGGATCATATCATCAGTTCAAAATAGATCTTTTAATTCTTGGTGTGAATTACTTCATACCACATATACTATGACACATTGTTTGGAAGCTGAAAGAGAAGGAACTTAGGGATGTACACCATCCAAAGAATAATTGTGCAACTTTAAAAATGTTGGCTCTGTTAACTTTTCCAAGATACAGTAATACTGTCAGTAATCATAAGCAAACTGTGGCATCAAACTTTTGATAACATATCTCTAAAATTATTTAACTAGGGAATGTGATACTAGATTTTTAAAATAGTAGTCAATAATGATAGATTTGGTATGGGCTTTAATGGCTTAGATAAAATATACAATAGACTTAAATTTTTGTATCTTTTTAAAAGTTCTTTAATGTGTTTCTATAACTATGTTTGAATCAATGGTAATTATGCAATTCTCAGGAAAGACATCTGATATATCAGCAAATTGTCATTAAAGGAAGTGGAGGATGAATGAGGGTATCGTGGGGAGGTAAGAGGAAGAATAAAGGGGGAAGAGACATAGAAGGCATAAGATATGCTTTCTTATCTTAGTGGGCTTGAATTCTAGCTCAGGAGACAAAATCAAAACTAAAGAACAAAAATATCCCAAAGTACCATATGCTAAGTATATTCAGTGAAATAGATAATAATTGAATGCTGGGCAAAAGATTGAGTAGACATTTAAAACATAAGAGCTAATTACTTAGAAAAGGGGAAAGAAAAAGGACAATCCAGGCAAAAACTATGGATAGGAAAAGAGATTTTAGAGCTTATGATAAATGAAAGACTTAACCTATTCTGAATACTATGCTAAAAGTTTTATAACAATTTTATTCTATTTTATTTAATTCACATGTATGTTATTTTATTCTCAAAAGAACATCATCTGATAGGTTCCTATTTTATAGATATGACTAAAAAATTTACCCAGGGACATTCAGTTTAGTAAGTCAAAGAACTTGACTGTGTCTCTCTCTGAAAACCAAATACTAAAACATATAGTATACAGAAAAAGTATGTCAGTGTGTTATTGATTCAAGAATAAGAACAATTATGGAAAGAGAAAAGGTAGTTGAGAAACACTCTAGTGTGTATGGGAAATCAGTATCCTATAATGGAAGCTACATTTCAACAAGTATTAAACAGTGAGCTATTTGAAAAAAAACAAAACAAATTGAAATGTTGGTAATACTATACAATAATTCCAAATGCTTAAGGAATTAACTGGAAACTGAAGGAATAAAAATGGATTTCTAAACTAATCATTAAATGGGAAAACTTGGAACCCTAGAAAGAATCCCATACAAAACATTTAATAGATATATCTGAAGTACAACCTAGTACCACACCCTTTATCAAAGTTAACTGTGCTCATTATAGAAAATTTACAAGAGTATGAGGAGAAAAGTAAGAGAAAAGAAAATTAATTTGACTATTTTCTTCAAAAGATAAGAATTTTTAAAAAACTAAAATGACTATGCCCTAATCCATCATATGCATATATTTAATCAGGCTCCTAATAGGCAATTGTTTCCCATTTGCCAGTATTATAAATAACATTGTGATCAGTATCTCTTAAAAAAATTTTTTTTGGTTCCCTCAACAGATTTAGTCAACAATAATCTACCTTATGGAACTAAAAATTAGGAATAGTTAAGTATAGGAGTTGAGTTTTCTGATAATATAATCAATATTTTACTTGATTACATTCTAGGCATTAGACCTAATTCTTAGACCTTATTCACCAAACAGGGTTTAGGAAAAACTAATGTTAGTAACATGATTAAGACAGAAAAAAATCAGTAGACTTGTGTATGCTGAATTTATTCTATAATTTTTGTTTGATAATTTACAATACATGCAAATATCCACATGGGATTTTCCTTACAGTACAAATGGTGAAGATTATGCTTAGTCCTCAATCCCTTTTAAAAATTGGATTGGACAGTGAACAGGATGTTGACTATCTCCTTGGTCCTCCTCACAGATATGTTTTGTAGGAAAGAACTATCTCTGAATTAATATTACATTCAGACTTGGGAAGGTTGAAGTAAGAACTGTATGTTGTTATTACTATTTTTTAAACACAAAGATTATTACATTTGAATATAAAGGGAAAAAGTCAAGTCCTTTTTTTTGACAGTTTGACTTAAGAGATTTTTCTCTTCATCATCTTCTTTGAACTAATACCTTATTTCTTGTGTGTGTGTGTGTGTGTGTGTGTGTGTGTAGAAAGAGAAGTAATTTAAATGAGAAGACTCAATTTCTAATGCCAGTTGTACCTTAAACAAGCTGTGTAATCTTAGAAAGTTATTTCATCTTTTTGGGCATGGTTGCTAATTTATAAAATGACAAGTTTAAAATACCTTCTACTGTATTTTTTTATTATTCTGTCATATTAATTATATCTCATTTTAAATAAATTATATCTGGTTTTAATGGTCTTCATAGTAGATAGACAAGTCATCTACTGAATAAGGTATGCATTTTAAGATGAATGTACTTTGTGGAATTTATTGCATGATATTTGTTTATAACTAAATGTTTGATTTCTTCATGAAATATTTAAAAAATAAAATACTTGGGAATCAATCTCACAAAAGAGGTGAAAGACCTCTACAATGAGAACTACAGAACACTAAAGAAAGAAATTAAAGAAAACCTTAGAAGATGGAAAGATCTTCCATGTTCTTGGATAGGCAGAATTAATATTGGTAAAATGGCCATACTATCAAAAGTGCTATACAGATTTAATGCAATTCCAATTAAAATCCCAATGATGTACCTTACAGAAATAAAGCAAGCAATTATGAAATTCATATGGAAGAATAAGAAACCCAGAATAGCTAAAGTAATTATCAGCAGAAAGAGCGAAGCAGTGGGTATCGCAATACCAGATCTTCAACTCTACTACAAAGCAATAGTAACAAAACGGCATGGTATGGTACCAAAATAGACAGGTAGATCAATGGTACAGAATAGAGGACATGGACATAAACCCAAATAAATACAATTTTCTCATAGTAGACAAAGGTGCCAAAAATATGCAATGGAGAAAAGATAGCATCTTCCACAAATGGTGCTAGGAAAATTGGATAACGATATGCAACAGAATGAAACTAAACCCAGATCTCTCACCCTGCACAAAACTCAACTCAAAATGGATCAAGGACCTCGGAATCAGACCAGAGACCTTGCATCTTATAGAAGAAAAAGTAGGTCCAAATCTTCAACATGTCGGCTTAGGACCAGACTTCCTCAACAGAACTCTCACAGCACAAGAAATAAAAGCAAGAATCAACAACTGGGATAGATTCAAACTAAAAAGCTTTCTCTCAGCAAAGGAAACTATCAGCAATGTGAAGAGAGAGCCTACAGAGTGGGAGAAAATCTTTGCCACTCATACTACAGATAGAGCGCTAATTTCCAGAATCTATAAAGAACTCAAAAAACTCTACACCAAGAATACAAATAATCCAATCAACAAATGGGCTAAGGAAATGAACAGACACTTCACAGAAGAAGATGTACAAGCAATCAACAGATATATGAAAAAATGTTCAACATCTCTAGTAATAAGGGAAATGCAAATCAAAACTACCCTAAGATTCCATCTCACCCCAATTAGAATGGCTATTATCAAGCATACAAGCAACAATAGGTGTTGGCGAGGATGTGGGGAAAAAGATACACTCATACATTGCTGGTAGGGTTGCAAATTAGTGCAACCACTCTGGAAAGCAGTATGGAGATTCCTCAGAAAGCTTGGAATGGAAACACCATTTGACCCAGCTATCCCACTCCTTGGCCTATACCCAAAGGACTTACAATCAGCATACTACAGAGATACAGCCACATCAATGTTCATAGCTGCTCAGTTCACAATAGCCAGATTGTGGAACCAACCTAGATGTCCTTCAATTGATGAATGGATAAAGAAACTGTGGTATATATATATACAATGGAATATTACTTAGCCATAAAGAATGATAAAATTATGGCATTTGCAGGCAAATGGATGAAATTGGAGAATATCATGCTAAGTGAGATTAGCCAATCTCAAAAAACCAAAGGATGAATGATCTCGCTGGTAAGTGGATGATGACATATAATGGGGGGTGGGAGGTGTTAGCGTTAGGGTTAGGGTTAGGGTTAGGGAGGGGGGCAAGAATGGAGGAAGGAAGGACTGTATAGAGGGAAAAGAGGGGTGGGTGGGGTGGGGGGTAAGGGGGAAAAATGGCAGAATGAATCAAACAACATTGCCATGTGTAAATTTATGATTACACAAATGGTATGCCTTTACTCCATGTACAGAAATCGAAAGTATCCTGTTTGTTTACAATAAAAAAAAATTTTTTTGACTATGTCATGTTACCTGGTCATTAAACAAGATTTTGGCCTGTATTCCTCATTAAAGTAAAACTGAAATCTTGGTCTTTGTGACCAGTTTATTATAAATTTCTCCATCAGGAATTCCAAGGAAGTATATTTTATCTAATCAAAAATCTGGTGAATCTTTTTAAGATCTTACAGCTTATCAAACAATATTAATGTAATGTTTTAGAAAAATTATTTCAGGTTTTATTTATTATTTTTTTTTACTAATTTTATCAAGTAGCAAAAAGAAACTTTAAAAGAGTTCATTGACTATGGTGGTTCACAAAAATTTATATTCTTAAATTTATGAGAACCAAATTTTAAGATGATTAACCTTGTTAAAGAATAAACATGAAGTTTATTTGGTTTCCCTATCTATTGCAAAAGTTTACACTCATCTCCTTTCCTTGAAATACAAAGATTAGCTTAATAGTATTTCTCATAATTTTTACATTTTAAAGTCAGTCCTAAATGTTCTTAATTTTATAAGTAAAGTCAAATAAAGTAATTTAATAGTCGGAATATGAGTTGATTGTTTTGGGAATAAATGAGCAGAAACATTTCTCAGTTCCAATGATAGTATTCCCAGTTTATGATGATTAATTCATTAATTCTAACTGTATTAGATATTAATCAGAGTAAAAGATGTTTTAAAGAAAGTATCAGTAAGAATTATTGAAATTAAAGATGCCAAAAATTAAAAGTATCAATAAATTACCATAGTATATCTTTCTGATGTTATAAAATCTGTTGCAAATTAATCTGTTTCATCAACTAATAATGTCAAAATAGGCAAGGACTTTTAGTTCGATTTGTGTTGCATAAAAATTTAGAGTTTAGATTCATATTTTTAAAAGGCACATAATGACTAAAATTAGTAAAACTGTAAGAACTGGTAAGTATATATTGCAATTCAAGCCAGTCACAGTACAAAGCATACTGTTTTTTTTTAAACTTGACCTCTGACTTCCCTAACTGTTGAATTTCTCTTTTTTACTTTGTCCCTACTTCAGACTGTTCTGATTGATTTTTTAAGTTCCAATTTAATGCTGTGGGCCTCACTGAATGCCCTTCTCAGAGTTTCTCTGACATTTTAACTATAAATTCCAATTGTTGCAATATCATTGTGCACCAAAGCTGTTATTTCACCTGTGTTGCTCTTATCATTTAAGCAAGACTAAATTTCCTGAGAGAAGGGGCTGCACCCTTTCCTTCTGTGACACCCACTCTGTGGTCAACCATGTAGTAAAGTTCAGTAAATTAACACATAATAATATATTACTATTTACTTTTTAAAAACTTTAATCTTTTATTATTAAATAATGCAAATGTAAATATTTTAGAAAATTATTTTTCCCTGGATGCATATATATTTTATGTGGTACATATCAACTATAATTCCATGACCCAAAGGGATTGGGCCTGAAGTAAAACTTTTCAGACCTTTTTCCTTTCATGTTCAAAGGATAAACACATTTCATTCAAATTTACATACACATTTCTATATAGGTGATCCTTTTAAAAATTCTGTTTATATATTGATAAGTTATCATGCCAGTATATTTATGATTACCTTTAAAATGTTTTTCAGTCATTATTTCTATACAATTTCAACTTGCTATCCTATTTTTTTTTTACACAATATTTTTCTTTATTTATTTTTATGTGGTGCTGAGGATCCAACCCAGTGCCTTGCACATTCAATGAAAGGGCTCAACCAATGAGCCATAGCCCCAGCCCCTCCTATTTTTATGTAATAGAAAAAGCACTGGTTAAGAAAGGAATACAGCTCATAGTTTTTGGAACTGTTAACATATGCAAGATATACATTGCCTCTTGGTTACTCCCTATTTTCTACTTCCATCCCCTTTCCTAATGTTACTTATCTAGTTTTCCTAGTCTCAATAAATGGCATTACTATTGATTCAGGTGTTAAAAACTTAGAGTTATTCCTTATCCTTGCTTTCTTTAATGAGAAAATTCTGTCATTCTAGCCATGAGAAAATTATGTCAACTCTACTTCCAAAACAATTTCTCAGTCATCTTTTTCCTCTCTGTCCCTCCCTGTTAGTACTGTACCACATATCTAGCCTAAACTACCAGATAGACTTCTAACCAGGCTATTTCTGCTTTTGCCTCCTTACAAGCCGTTCTCCATTTAGCATCAAAGTCAATCTTTTAAAGGCAAAATTGAGATCACCCTGCTTTCTTAAAATTGTTCAACAGATTCCCATGATATTTAGGTGGGGGTGGGGGGGCACCCAAACACCTTACTTTGGTCTCAAGGCCCTAAATAATCTGATCTCTGTGTACCACTCCAACTACTTCTGCTATAGTTTTCCCCCTAGCTACCTAGATTTCATACATCGGACTACTTTTCTGTTTCTTAAACTATAACGTGCTCTTTCCTCGTATGGGCTTTTTGCATTTGCCTGTTTATCCATCTGAATGTCTGACTAGCTGCTTTGGTTTTTTTTTCCAGATATTATTTCCATCATCACCTCGGAGAGATTCTCTGATCTTCCGAGCTTCATTATTTCTCTCCCACCTCTCTTTTCTTCTTTTTCATCTTCATATAAGATACACAAACAAATTATTTTGTTTGTGTACTTGTCTTTTCATTGAGTGTGCCCCACTAGAATGTTCTGTTGCTGCTGTGATTGTTTGTTTGTACTAGGGATTGAACCCAGAGGCACTTTATCACCAAGCCACATCCCTAGCCATTTTATGTTTTTATTTTTCATTTTTAAATTTTGAGACAGGGTCTCACTAAATTGCTTAAGCTCTTGCTTAGTTGCTGAGGCTGGCCTGGAACTTGTGATCCTCCTGCCTTGGCTTTCAGTTTTGCTGAGATTACAGGCATGTGCTACCACACCCTATATTCTTTAAAATTTTAAGACTGTCTCTAAATGACTTTCTTTACCTATTCAGGTTTCAGAAAAGACCCAAACATTGAATTTTGGTTTTTGTTTTTTGTTTTTTTGTTTGTTTTTCCTCTTAACCATTCTCCCTTAGGGGCATAGACCTGGGTCACAGAATAGTCAACATTCTGGATTTGGCTGATATTTGCCTTTAATCTGCACCTCTAATCCCCCTAGTTACTACAAAATAGTAATGGGATCTAAAATCTTTATTAGATTCAGATTTGATTTTTTTATAGTTGGAATACTTCAAAGATTATGCTGTGCTTCCTATTGTATTACATCAAGAGGAACATAATTTCTGGCTGTTCTGCTTTTATTGGTGGCTAAGATTAATTAATGGGTCTGTTGTAGTGCCAGCCTTATATTAATGATTTTAATACGTATTGATCATTTCCTGTATCCATTAGCTCATCAGAAATTATAAAAAGATAATTTTATAATTATATTATTCCTTCTGCATTTATTAATAGAAATTCATCTATGAAATAGAACTCTCTCTCATCAACCACAGTTTTATAGAAAAGACAATAAACTTGTTCACTTTTTTTAAAACTCTCAGAATAGTAAATTAGTGTCCTAGCAGTCTTCAACAGTGACTGTTTAAAATTATCAATTTGAATATTTGATGTCTTATACATTTGATGAGTTTCTGTCAGCTATGGTGCTTATTCATTTCAATGATGTCTTTCTTTGGCAGATTGTTAACTTTTTGACTTGAGATGAACACTGTAGAACTTATTTTGTACGTTTTCTGACACAGATATGGAATGTAATTTCTCTAAAAGGTCCTGGTTTTATTTACTAAGAAACAGTATTTAATAAAGTTTGGATTGTATAAACGAATTAACTATTCTCATTGTCCTTTATATTCTCGTATTAGTGCAATGTAGTGATTCAAAAAACATCATCCCTGGATTAATAACTTCAGTATCACCAAGGAGCTTCTTAGAATAAATTCTCATCTCAGCCCCAACCTCCGATTTACCACATGAGAAATTGTGGGTGAAACCCAGAAATCAGTTTTTAGAATCCTCCCCTGATCTTGTTACACACTAAAGTTTGAGAACCTCTGGTCAAGAGTTGAAGTTCCTCTAGAGAATATTATCCTAAGCAAAATAAGCCAATCCCAAAGAACCAGAGACCAAATGTTTTCTCTGATACGTAGATGCTAATTCACAATAGGGGGCAGGGATAGAGGTATTTTGGACAGAAGGGAGTGAAGGGAGGAGAATGGACAGGGGGGTAGGAATGATAGTAGAATGAATCAGATATTATTACTCTGTGTACATATATGATTACATGACCTGTGTAACTCTACATACTGTAGAACCAGACAAATGAGAAGTTATACTCCATTTATGTATGATATGTCAAAAAGCATTCTATTGTAACTAATTAGAACAAATAAAAAAATATTTTAAAAAAGAGTAGATGTTCCTAACTTGTCTGGTGAGAATGGAGAACAGGCATGCCAACATAACTTCTTAAGGCAGGTGCATAGTTCCCTGGCTTATAGTACCTTGTCTTTTCAAATCTTGCCTTACTTTGTGAAATATGAGAATTAATAGAAGTGGGACAGTCTGATTCTAAAACAAGCATTGTATATGCCCGTGCTCATAGGATGTAGAACATATGAACATATACATACTTGTTTCACACATTTTGTATACTGGACTAGTGTAAGACAGCCTTTTTCAGTATGTGTTCCAGAGGGCAATGTCTGGAATAAAGAGGAAAAATACTATATGCTATACCTCCTTTCTTTGGAATTACACAAATTATATTTGCATATCATAGTCTGAGAAATCCTGTAGTAAAAAAAACTTTTTTTATAAAACTATGTTGACTTTATTATTTCCAAAATTTGGGGGATAAGTAATGTCTATCAGCTTCCAGGAGAAAACACTTCAGAAAATGCTGCCTTGTAAGTATTAAAAACACCACCAGCAGCAGCAAAAGCAACTTATGGACTATGTGCCACTAACATAGAAAACTTTATGGGTGAATAAAAAATTGCCCTATAATTGAATTTGCCCTGCCTTCTGACTACTGTATAGCCCAGGTGCTAATGCTCTTGAAGGTGCATATCTGTAGTATATTTTCTTTGCTAGAGGTAAACTCAATTTTGAACTAAAAGCTAGTGGCTTGATTTATCTGAAGACTTGTTAACCTAAAACTTACATTCTTTATGAAATCTTTATTTTGTAGACCAGTGCAAAGATAAACCACATTTTCTCATGTGACCATGCTAATGTGATTGAAAGATTAGTTGGCAAGAAATGAGGGAGCTTTTCCAGGGGAATTTTAGACCATCAGGAATTTTGTAACTACTGAAACTCCTTTATTTCCAATTCTGGAAAATTTAAAAGTCCTTAAATTGTTTTACTGAGGCAACTCTCCATAATAAATTATATTTCAAAAAGGAAATTTAGAACTGAATTTTTTTTTAATTTCAGAATTCCTTTTGTCCTTTTCTCAAAAACTAAATGCTTAATGAAATGTCATAGGAAGATTTTTAGTATGAAAAGGTAATTGTTGAAATAGAGTATAATATAGAAGATGTTGGGTGCAACAATTCTTGTAAGAATAGAAGGGACAGGACTTGGTAGCTGGTTTAAGGTAAAAATCAAGCATTAGAATGCAGTGATCATGAGGTTGTTCAACCTGAATGATAGATAAGATAAACTTCCTTAAAGCTAGTGCCTGTCTGCTAGAAAAAAATCATCACATAAAAACACCCTCTAGTACTTTTTAGCTTTTTATTTCAAATATGTTTTAAAGTAACAGCATTTTGGGGACAGAGCAATATGGTGTGTACTCATTTAGCTCATATTATTGGAAGCACTAGGACTATCAACTATACCTAAATGAACTACACAGAAGCTGAGAATGTCACTAGCAGTTGTAGTTCATTGTAATAATTGATAGACAAAGACACTACAAATGAGCAAGATATTGCATGTAGTTATATTTGGATAAGAGATAAAATGACCTATAAATCAACGTGAAATAGTTCAGTAAACAGCATGTAAATTTGTACCTTAATTTGGGCCTACTAAAAGCCAAGAATAATCTTAGAAGAAGGCTTTATAAATATTGTTCAACTAGATAATATATGTAAAAATGGTTTATACTATAAAATATTAAATTTCAAAGCATTATCTTAACATTTCTTAAATTCATAGACTGTGTCTTGAATTTCCTACTTATTTTTAAGTTTCTCACATATTTTCCATGTGAAAATCTGCCATTGTAAAACATATATCAAATTAAGCCAGTATCATTATGTACACACAACTGTAGAAGTGACAGTAGTACCTTTATATGATAAATCCTTTCTGGAAAATTTTGATATGAAACATCACCTTGTCATCCCCTGGAACAAACTTTATTTTATCTAACAACTTTTTGGGTTGTTTCTTTTATCACAACACTGTGATTTTGCTTTGAAAAGTAGGAGCATGAATTTTTCTCTTAAACTTGAGATACTATATTCTTATAGGAGAGTTATTAGAAATAAAAATAACATTTTAGGATTTACAAGTGAAACTCAACATCTGTAATAAAAAGTAATATAAAAGTGAAATTGTTTTTAGTTAACACTGAGTTACTATGTATTGAACCTTTTTCCTTTCTTGTTAATAACTATTCCTTTTAGTGGAATGTTTAAAGAGCAGGTTTAAGAAATGTCAAATAGGGGAGGGAGTGGGGAAAGGAAAAGTGGAGGAATGAGACAAACATCATTATCCTGTGTACATGTACGATTACACAAATGGTGTGACTCTACATTGTGTACAACCAGAGAAATGAACAGTTGTACCTCATTTGTGTACCTCATTTAAAAAAATTAAAGAAATGACAAATGCATTCTATTTTATGTTTTGGTCAAAGTAGGCTAATGGTTATTCATCTGAAATGTTTATCTACTCTTCGGGCTGTCTTTTAATGGTACTCTAGGGCATTTATCAGTCTCATAAAAATGTGGGTAGATTTTTCTCTTCCAGGAATTTCAGTCATCCTTTTGTCATGTTGAGTTCATTAGTAATCCTTGAAGAATATGATTCATTAAGTGTGGAAATCTTTGGTTAATTCATACTCATCACATTTTTATTATTTCTAAGGATTCCAGAAAACAACCAACCTAATTTTAGTTTTTGCTTTGTAACAAATGAACATCTTTCAAGAGCAAATGGATCTTAAATTTCTCTTCAGATATGTATATTCCTTGTACAGTGAAGTCTTGGTCATGTTGTATTCTAATCAAACTAAACAGATTCTAAAAGAAATTGAAAGTATAGTTCTTGACCTCAGTGAGTAAAGAGGCCCTTGGTAAAATACCCAGAGAACCATTCCAAGAAAATTATTCCTACATTTATGCACTGAACAAATAGTAAGTATCAACTGTGTACCCAACTGCTATTTTAGAAAGTAGGAAGTCACTATTGAACAAAACAGATAGAAGTCCTATCTTTTAGGGAACACATTCTATGGGGGAAACAGACAAACCAAAGCCCAAGATAAATAAAATGGATAATATGTTGGTTAGTGATAAGTACCATGGAGAAAAATAAAGAAGGAAAATGGGCTACTAGAGTGGTAGGGCATTGCATTTTCCAGTAGAGTGGTCAGTATCAGAGCAGGACATGTTTCGATGAAGGAGATGAGGGACATAGCCATTGGAATATCTGTGAAAAGAGTATTCAGGCAAAGAACAAGCAAGTCCAAAAACATGTAGATGGGTGCATACCTGGTGTGTTTGAAGGCAGCAAGGAAACAAAGTAGAGTTAACGAAGAATAAAGGAAATGAAGGAAAGCTGTTACAATAATCCAGGCAAAATATAATGGTGGCTCCCAGTATTGTGGCAGCAATGGAGGTGGTGAGAAATCAGGATTTCTTGACATTTGGATGTGGTCTATGAAAGAGAGAAATCAGGACTTTCGGTTTGCCTAGTAAAAAAATGAAATTGCCATTAATTCATACAGACAGCTGCAACTTCAACCATAGATTGAAGCTATGTTTGCATATGTTTGTGATGTCTGTTAGTCATTAACTGGAAATGTCAAGCAGGCAGCTGGATATAGCATTCTGTGGCATTTTGGGGAAAGGTTGGCAGAAGAAATATGTATAAGCAAGTCTGATATATTGGTGAACCATGCTGAAAAGTAAGAGAAAGAAAAAATTTAGGAAAGAAAGGCTTCAGGGAGGAAAGTAAGCTTTCAGATGGGCCACTGATTGGTCTAAATGAATGAAAAGGAAATTTGGTTTAGGAAAAATGTCCTAGAATCTTAGAACATCTAGTACTAAATTTGAATCCCTCATTGCCTTGCTCCTTATGTTTCATAAAACTTTCAGTGTCGTAGTATTATTGAACAATAGGTACACAGCAAATATTTGTTGACTCAAAAATGAGAGTAATATTTTCCCAAGTCTATTGATCAGTATTTAGTCATTGAAACTGAAGGGAATTTTTTCGTTTATTGATGGATTTTTGTTTTTCAGTACTGGACAATGAACCCAGGGCTTTATGTGCAAGGGATGTAAACACGCCTACCACTGAACTACATTCCTATCTGGAAACAGATTTGTTGTTGTTATTGTTGTTTAATTGTTGTTTAAGACTTTCTTTTTTAATGAGTTAAAATCTACCTGTGATTTACCATTTTAGCCATTTATAAACTTGCATTTCTATTGAATTAAGTACATTCTGAAACTTATTTTGTGCATAAACATGTTCTTTCATCTCAAAATATTAATATTGTTGCTTATGTGCAAAAGCAGTTTAGAGCTGATTGCTCTTTACTTCCAAGAGAATTGAACACTGTATAATTCAGGGTCAACCTGAAAAATAAAAGTGAAATTGAGTGCCTTAGTCCTAAAACAGGTTTTTTTCTTCTCTTGAAAACTGACTTCCTATTTATGCGAAAGTCATTTTTAATTGTTTGGGTACTACTAAAAATAATTTCAACATGCCATATTCAACTTTGACCACTGACATTTGATAAAGAAAATGCTGAAAAGTCATTGCACACACCTATAGTCCCAGCTACTAGGGAGGCTGAGGTAGGAGAAGAAAGAAAGGAAGAAAGAAAGCGAGGGGGGGTGGAGGGAAGGGAAGGAGGGAAGAAGAGGGGGAGTGGGAGGAAGGAAGGAAGAAAAGAAAGAAAAAGAAAAGGAGGGAGGGAGGGAAGAAATCAGGGGGGAGGGAGGGAGGATAAGATGCTCAGGATTGGGGTGGAATATGTATCTGGAGCTTTTCAAAAATGAAATAACTGTCCCTTCACAATTTCTTTGTAAATTATATTTTGTAATTAATTTTAGATTTTTATAAATTATTTGGAAGGTGTATACACATCTATCTTTTGTGAATAAGGAACTTAGAAGAAGATCTACAAGCAATCAACAGATATATGAAAAAATGTTCAACATCTCTAGTAATAAGAGAAATGCAAATCAAAACTACCCTAAGATTCCATCTCACCCCAATTAGAATGGCGATTATCAAGAACACAAGCAACAATAGGTGTTGGAGAGGATGTGGGGAAAAAGGTACACTCATACATTGCTGGTGGGGTTGCAAATTAGTGCAGTCACTCTGGAAAGCAGTGTGGAGATTCCTCAGAAAGCTTGGAATGGACCCACCATTTGACCCAGCTATCCCACTCCTTGGCCTATATCCAAAGGACTTAAAATCAGCATACTACAGAGATACAGCCACATCAATGTTCATTGCTGCTCAATTCACCATAGCCAGATTGTGGAACCAACCTAGATGCCCTTCAGTTGATGAATGGATAAAGAAACAGTGGTATATATATAAATGGAATATTACTTAGCCATAAAGAATGATAAAATTATGGCATTTGCAGGCAAGTGGATGAAATTGGAGAATATCACACTAAGTGAGATAAGCCAATCTCAAAAAACCAAAGGAAGAATGATCTCGCTGATAAGTGGATGATGACACATAATGGGGAGTGGGAGGGGTTAGTGTTAGGGTTAGAGTTAGGGTTAGGGAGGGGAGCAAGAATGGAGGAAGGAAGGACTGTATAGAGGGGAAAGAGGTGTGGGAGGGGTGGGGGGAAGGGAAAAAATAGCAGAATGAATCAAACAACATTACCCTATGTAAATTTATGATTACACAAATGGTATGCCTTTACGCCATGTACAAAACAGAGAAACAACATGTATCCCATTTGTTTACAATAAAAAAAAAATAATGAACTTAGGAAATTCTGTTGATTGTCTATCTATCTGTGTTGCTTTTTTTAGGGAACAAAGAAGGAAGAGATTGAAGGTGAAGAGGAAGTATCTGGTTTAATTCAACCTGCAGAAGTATTTGCTCCCAAAAGCCTGGTGTTGGTATCCAGATTAGATTATCCAGAAATTTTTAGGGTAAAGAACACCTAATTATTGTTATTAATTTGTATCATTGAGTAAATCTGTTTTGAATAAACCATGGCAATAAGTTCTTTTATCAAAATACTGCTGGTTTGATTTAGTGATTCACCAATAAAATATAGAGTAAGCAGAATAAGTAAGTTCATGTTGGATAGAAGGAATACCTGAGTATTCTCAGGATGTAGTGTTTGTTTTAAAACAGGTTCCACATTAATCAAAGTCAAACTGTAGAAATCCTAAAGAAATAAAATACATTAATAATTTAACAACCTTGTATATGTTCATTCAGTTTATGAGAAGTTGAATTGAAATAAATAAAATTACTTGAGATTTGTTAATTTTGATCATACTGCCAGTGCATCTTTAAAATATTGTTTCCAGAATTTTTACTCAGAATTTTCATATGTAAGAAAAAAATTTAATCTTTGATAAATATGTACAGTAATATGTAACTTAAAAAACTCTTCCAGAAAGTGAGATTATATATTCTATAAAAATTAACTTAGTGTTAAGGTTTCAGTGACAATAAATAACTCCTAATTTGTGACTAATTTTTCAGTCACACATTTTAGTAAACTGAACGAGTCATTAAGATTGCATTTTATCTTTCATTTTACCACCTACCTTCTGCCGAACTCAAAGTATTAATTAGTATCTTGGCTATTTTGCTACCCTTTGTTGTAATTAACATGTTTAATTTTCCATTGCATAAATGCTCTGGATTTATAATAAACACAAAACAAGATAAAATCTCTAAATTTTTACTTGAAATTTGGAGTTTCACAAAGTAAGTTGAAACAACATGATAAAACAGTATGGCAAAAACAGTGTTAGCCCTGCAAATTGTCTAGAAGAGTTATCTGAATATAGATAAGACACTTGTTTTTTAAATTGGGGCTTTCTGCTTTCTATAAACTCATGCCAGAAGCTCATTTGGAGGTTCTGGTCCTAGAGGAAAATTTAATAAACTTTAATTACATTTGCTGCTTAAAATTTATTTCATGTTCATTGTAGAATATACCTTACTTGGTTTAAAGAGAAATTTTCATCGAAGCTAATGTCACGACTATTTTTAGAATTTTTTTCATGATGTAACTACATGCATCTTTCCTTTGCAGGCTTGCCTGGGTTTGATCTATACTGTATATGTGGATAGTCTGAACGTCTCCTTGGAAAGTCTTATTGCAAACCTTTGTGCCTGCCTTGTCCCAGCGGCTGGAGGGTCTCAGGTAAATAGAATAGAAGGGAGATGGAGACTGTTCCTCTTCCCCTCCAGTTAATTTAATTTATGAAGAAAGGGAAAGAAAGAATTCTTTAAATGTTTTTGTTTTAAAGAGCATCCTAGTTTAGTTAAGCATTGTCCCTATGGTCTGCCTCTTAGACACTCAAGATTCTTTTCTTAGGCCATGAGGTTAATTTTAACACAAGATTCACCTTTCACATAGCATAATTATAAGTCATATTTTGTGTAACTTGAATTCTAGTTTATATTTTTGGGGGCATATGCTTTTCAGACTGAACTTTTAAATGTGCTCTTTCTACCTTTCTTACTCTTGTGTATAACTCATTAACTTAATGTTTAAGTGACAGTCTTTGTAATATTGTAACTACTTCTGAATAGATTCCTTTAATCTGTATGTCTTGATTTTTTTCTGTGTCTCTGAAGTAGAAAAATTAGAATTTTAGCAGCTATGATTTGTTTATTATGTTTGGAATAACCATACCTTTTTTTTTTTTTTTTTGGTAGGTGGTACTGGGACTTGAACCTAGGTGCTTAATCACTGAATCACATCCCCAACTCTTTTTTATTTTGAGACAGGGTCTCCTAAATTGCTTAGAACCTTGCTATGTTACTGAGGCTGGCTTTGAACCTACAATCCTCCTGCCTTAGCCTCCTGAGCCTCTGGGATTATAGGCATGCACCACCAAGCCCAGCAACAACCATACTTTTCAAAGAATAAACCTTGGGTTGTGGAATGTAGCTCAGTGGTAGTGTGTGTTTAGCATACATGAGGCCCTGGGTTCAATCCCCAGAATCCAAACAAAAAGAACAGACTCTTTTCCTTAAACCCTAAGAATGATTCGTTGATCATTTGTTTTTTGTTTCTGCTTATATATTATTGTGAAAACCTGCTAAAAATCACATTGTTTGTGCTTAATCTGATTAAGATGTTATGTATAGAGAAATTGGAATCCTGTTTCCTTGCCCTGTGACTTTTAATTGTCCTCTATCTTTCCCTGATGTCTTTTGTCTTAAATCGTTACCCTCTCCCCCCCACCCTCCTACTCTCTTCTTCATCTCTGTTATAAGGGCAAAGATTAAATGTGAGTTTGGTCACAAATGGGCCTAAACTTTAAAGAAGCAGAAATGTCTTATGAGCCTTAATTAAAGTTGACTTTAACACTTTTATTTTTTGGTCAGTTATGATTGTCAGTGATTTTTGTGTGTCATTTCTACTAAATTTGAAACTTTTAACAATTTTCTCGTACCATTTTTAGTTGTACGCAAAGTATCTTGAATGTTTTCAGTTATGTTATTGCCTTTTGCATCTATTAATTGACTCTTATGGGACCATTTGCTCTAAAATTGAGCTTAAGAGGAATTTTTATTTTGAGAAAACATCAGAAATCAATTTGTGTATGTGTTTCTCCAATTCTGCAGAAGCTGTTTTCCTTGGGTGCAGGAGATAGACAGTTGATTCAGACTCCTTTGCATGAGAGTCTTCCTGTCACAGGCACTAGTGTGGCTCTTCTGTTCCAGCAGTTAGGTATGTCTTTTCTCCCATTTTCAATATCCTTTTATAGAATCCCATGAGGAAAATATTTAAGCATATATCACCTGGCATTAATCAAGAAAATATAAAACAAACTATTAAATGTCTCCTAGCTTGGGAGTGGGGCAGGAGAAAAGGAGAGGAGAGCTTGCTTCCCAAGTTCTGGTCTTTGAGCAGGCTGCCTGAGGGACTTGTTTCTGGGGCATGGTTTGGATATCTGGGAGCACCTGAGAACAAAGAAGGAGCATAGGGAGATACTTGCCATGACTTGCACAGTTTGGTGCCTTTGTAAGAAGTCACAGGATTTGAGGTTTATCCTTCAGGAAGGAGAGAGACAGGCATATCCAGTGTTCTATATAGAACTATAGAACTAAATAATACAATCAATGATATAGACTTAATGGATATTTACAGAGTTATTTCATCCATCATTGAGTGAGTATACTTCCTTCACAGTAGCTCATGGGTCCTTCTCCAAAATAGACCATATGCTATGCCACAAAGAAGCCATTAGTAAATACAAAAAACAGAGATCCTACCCTGCATCCTATCAGATCATAACGGAATATAATTAGAAATGATCGATAAAATAACAAAAACCACTCATACACCTGGAGACTAAATAATATGCTATTGAATGATGCAATGATAACAGAAGACATCAGGGAAGACATAAAAAAATTCTTAGAGGCAAATGAGAACAATGACACAACATCAAAATCTCTGGAACACTATGAAAGCAGTACTAAGAGGAAAGTTCATTGCATTGAGTTCATACATTAAAAAAATAAAAAGTCAACAACTAAATGACCTAACATTACACCTCAAAGCCCTAGAAAAAGAAAAGATCAACACCAAAATTAGTAGAAGACAGGAAATAATTTAAACCAGAGCTGAAATCAATGAAATCGAAACAAGAGAAACAATTAAAACATTTGACAAAACGAAAAGGTGGTTCTTTGAGAAAGTAAACAAAATTGATAAACCCCTAGCCACACTAACGAACAGGAGAGAGAAAACTCAAATTACTAGAATTTGTGATGAAAAAGGAAAGCTCACGACAGACACCATTGAAATACATAACATAATTAGAAGCTACTTTGAAAATCTATACTCCTACAAAATAGAAAATATCGAAGACATTGACAAATTTTTAGACACATATGATCCTCCCAAACTGAATCAGGAAGACGTACACAATATAAACAGATCAATTTCAAGCACTGAAATAGAAGAAACCATCAAAAGCCTACCAACCAAGAAAAGCCTAGGACCAGATGGATTCTCAGCCGAATTCTACAAAACCTTTGAAGAACAACTAATACCAGTACTCCTCAAGGTATTCCAGGAAATAAAAAAGGAAGGAACCCTTCCAAATTCATTCTATGAGGCTAGTATCACTCTGATACCAAAACCAGACAAAGACACATCAAGGAAAGAAAACTTTAAACCAATATCCCTGATGAACATAGATGTAAAAATTCTTAACAAAATATTGGCAAATTGCATACAAAAATAAATTAAAAAGATAGTGCACCAAGATCAAGTGGGGTTTATCCCAGGGATGCAAGGTTGGTTCAACATCCAGAAATTTATAAGTATAATTCATCACATCAATAGGCTTAAAGTTAAGAATCACATGATTATTTCAATAGATGCTGAGAAAGCCTTTGATAAAATACAGGACCCCAATAGGAATAGTAGGACCATACCTCAACATTGTAAAGGCTATCTATGCTAAGCCCACAGCCAGCATTATTCTTAATGGAGAAAAATTGAAAGCATTCCCTCTAAAAACTGAAACAAGACAGGGATGCCCTCTTTCACCACCTCTATTCAACATCATACTTGAAACACTTGCCAGAGCAATTAGACCAAAGACATTAAAGGGATACAAATGGGAAAAAGAAGAACTAAAGCTGTCACTATTGCTGATGACATGATCCTATATTTAGAAGATTCAAAAAACTCCACTAAAAAACATCTAGAACTATAAATGAATTCAGCAAAGTAGCAGGATATAAAATCAATACACATAAATCTAATGCATTTGTATTCATAAGTGATGAATCCTCTGAAAGAGAAATTAGGAAAACCACTCCATTCACAGTAGCCTCAAAAAAAAAATACTTGGGAATTAATTGAACAAAAGAGGTGAAAGACCTCTACAATGAAAACTACAGAACATTAAAGAAGGAAATTGAAGAAAAACCTTTGAAGATGGAAACATCTCTCATGTTCTTGGATAAGCAAAATTAACATTGTCAAAATGGCGATTCTACCAAAGGTGCTATACAGATTCACTGCAATTCCAATTAAAATACCAATGACATTCCTCATAGAAATAGAGAAAGCAATCATGAACTTCATCTGCAAGAACAAGAGACCTCAAATAGCCAAAACAATCCTGAGTAGAAAAAGTGAAACAGGAGGTATCACAATATCAGACATTAAATTACACTACAGAGCAGTAGTAACCAAAACAGCAAGGTATTGTCACCAAAATAGACAGGCAGATCAGTGGTACAGAATAGAAGACACAGAGACAAAACCACTGTCACCTCATACTAGACAAAGGAGCCAAAAACATATAGTGGAGAAAGATAGCCTCTTCAACAAATGGTGCTGACAAAACTGGAAATCCATATGCAGTAAAATGAAATTAAACCTGTATCTCTCACCATGCACAAAACTCAACTCAAAATGGATCAAGAACCTAGGAATTAGACCAGAGACCCTGCACCAAATAAAAGAAAAATTAGACCCAAATCTTCATCATGTTGACTTAGGACCAGACTTCCTTAACAAGACCCACAAAGAACAAGAAATCAAAGCAAGAATCAATAAATGGGATGGACTCAAACTAAAAAGCTTTCTCTCAGCAAAGGATACAATCAAGAATGTGAAGAGAGAGCCTACAGGTGGGAGAAAATCTTTTCCACATGCACTTCAGATAGAGCCCTTATCTCCAAAATTTATAAAGAGCTTACAAAACTTTATACCAAAAATACAAAGTACCCAATCAATAAATGGACTGAGGAACTAGACACTTTACAGAAGACATACAGGCAATTAATAAATATATGAAAAAGTATCCAATATCTCTAGTAATTAGAGAAATGCAAATTAAAACAACTCTAAGATTTCCTCTTATTCCAATTAGAATGGCTGTTATCAAGAACACAAACAATAATAGATGTTGGCATGGATGTGGGGAAAAAGGCACACTTTTACATTGCTGGTGGAGTTGCAAATTGGTGCAGCCCCTCTGGAAAGCAGTGTGGAGAATCCCCAGAAAACTTGGAATGGATCCACCTTTTGACCCAGTTATTCTACTCCTCGGTTTATACCCAAAGGACTTAAAATCAGCATGCTACAGTAACACAGCCACATCAATGTTTATAGCAGCTCAGTTCACAATAACTAGATTGTAGAATCAACCAAAAAGCCCTTCAACAGATGAATGGATAAAGAAACTGTGATATATATATTCAATGGAATATTATTCAACCATAAAGAAGATTAATATTATGGCATTTGCAAATAAATGAATGGAATTGGAGAATATCATGCTAAGTGAAATAAGCCAAGCCCAAAAAACCAAAGGCCGAATGTTTTCCCTGATAAGTAGAGAATGATATATAATGGGGGTGGGGGGTTGGGGAGGGAGAGAAGAATGGGGGAACTTTAGATTGTATAGAAGGAAATGAGAGGGAGGGGGTATAATAATGGTGGAATGAGATAGACATCATTACCGTATGTACATGTATGATTACACGAATGGTATGAATCTACGTTGTGTACAGCCATAGAAATGAAATTATGTACCCCATTTGTGTACAATGAATCAAAATGCAGTCTGTAAAAAGATAAATTTAAAAAAAGGAATGAAGTATTGGTACCTGTTATCATTTTGATGAATCTCAAAAACATATTAAGTGAAACAAGCCAAATATAAAGTCCACATATTGTGTGATTCTATGTAAAATGTGTAGAATAGGCAAATATGTATAGACAGAAAGTAGAATTGTTGTTACCAGGGGCTGGAAGAAGGAAGCAGTGGGCATAGGATTTCTGTTGGGTAGTGAAATTGTTTTAGGTTAGATACTAATGATGGTTTATAATTTGGTTGGTTTTGTTCCTGAATATGTCCCTTTCTTTCCTTCTTCACTCCCCACTAAGTAGCCATCTTCAAGAGGCTTGATCTAAGCAGTGCATGGTGGCACATGCCTTTAATCGCAGTGGCTCAGGAGGCTAAGGCAGGAGGATTGTGAGTTCAAAGCCAGCCTCAGCAATAGTGAGGTGCTAAGCAACCCAGTGAGACCCTGCCAATGATGAGATGCTAATAAGCAACTCAGTGAAACCCTGTCTCTAAATAAAATACAAAATAGGACTGGGGATATGGCTTAGTGGTTGATTACTCCCAAGTTCAATCCCTGGTACCCGCTCCCCTGCCAAAAAAAAAAAAAAAAAAAAAAAAAAGAGAGAGAGAGAGAGAGAGAGAGAGACTTGATCTAAGATGATAGAATTTGATCTAAGAAGATAGAGTTTGAGCTTCAAAAATTATAATTACAGTTGAAACCCAGCCTATATTTTGAATTGCTTGAATTCTTAATATTGAAAAGTCATCTAAGAATAAGATAGGGAACCAATTTGTTATCTTGAAAATTTATCAATAAAAGAAAAAAGTCTTGGTAACCTAATAGTAGATGAGGGTAATTGTCTCTTTTTAGGTATATTATAATAAACGTATCATCATTTTCAGCCCTCCATAAATAAAGATCTAAGCATCACAAAAAGAAAAATAAACAAATATTAAGTGCCTATTCTTGCTACACACTACATAAGGAATTACCAGAATCCCATGACAAGAAATACAGAACACAGAAGACCACATTGCATTGCACCAAAGAATTATTTATCAAAACTATCATTCAACTGCCCTGGGTTCTTTAACAAACAAATTATAAAGAAAGGAATGGAAGAAGAACCTCTAGACTAAAAGAACTTTAAAAGATATACAGTTAGTGCCTAAGAATGTACTTCTGAATGATAAAACTACATATAGAAAAATTCAGGAAAGTGGTTGAAGTACAAGTCAGTATAGTTACTTATGGCAACAGAGGGGTTATGATTGGGAAGCAGCAAAAGAGGCTTTTGGGGTTGGTGACAAAATTCTCCATCTTGATATAGGTAGTGTTTGTAATTAATTCATTCAGTCATTAATTTGGTGTGGTTTTCTATATCTGTGTTTTATTTTAGATCAAAAAAAATTTAACTGTAAAACTGTGTGACTTTTTTTAATTAAGAAAAACTTAAAAAATAAAATGGTTTGGCTATTATGGATTGTGCTGCCATAAAGGTTGATGTGGCTGCATCACTATAGCACGCGGATTTAAAATCTTTTGGACATATACTGAGGAGTGGAATAGCTGGTTCATATATGGTGGTTTCATTCTTAGTTTTTTTAGGAATCTCTATACTGCTTTACAGAGTGGTTGTACTAATTTGCACTTTTACCAACAACAAATGAGTGTACCTTTTCCCCCACATCTTCACCAACATTTTATTTATATTCTTGATAATTGCCATTCTGACTAGAGAACTAGAGTGAGATGAAATCTCAATATAGTTTTGATTTTCATTTCCCTGATCCCTAGAGATGTTGAACATTGTTTCATATATTTGTTGACCATTTGTATAACCTATCTAGGTGCTCTTTGACAGGAGAATGGATAAAGAAAATATGGTACGTGCACATGATTGAGTATGACTCAGCCATAAGGAAGAATGACATTATGGCATTTGCCAGTAAATGGATGGAACTGTAGACTCTCATGTTTAGTGAAATGAGCCAGTCCCAAAAATGAAACGTCAAATGTTTTCTCTGTTATGCGGAAGCTAATCTAACATAAGTTGGTGAGGGAATTAAAAAATATAATGGCTTCAGATTTTATCCTTCTCACATTACAGAAATTCTAGAGGTAGACAGTCCAGGGCTGGTATATTTTGGTTCCTGGGTATCTTTAAAGGTGGTGTGGAAATTCTATCTTGTGATTCCACCTGTTTTTCTGTAAGAAGTTTTCCCTAATGAGATTATGAGCTTCAAAAGCTACTGTCTTATTGTGTGTCCTCTCTGGTACATTGCCTCAGGCACAAAAGTTATCAATATTTATTGAGTAAATTGAATGAACATACTCACCATGAAAAATGGTAATCATATCTCATTGTAAGATTTTTGGAGTCTGGGAATGTAGCTCAGTTGTAGAGTATTTGCCTAGTATACACACAGCTCCGGGTTCAGTCCCAAGTACTGCCCCCACAAAAAAAAAATTGGAACACAAATGAGGGTGCCAGAATACAAGATGATGTTCATTTGAAGATCAAATTTAGTTATTTTACTCTCTAGTATTTTGAACTTAATTATCTTTTAAGTGTATATTCTAAATTCTTTTTTAGGGAAAGACTAGGAAAAAGGTAAGGAAGGAAGACAGAAAGATGCATCACTATATGCAGAGTTGTATTTTCCAAAGCATGTGGTAATGCAATTCTAAGTCATTCTCTTATCACTGTTTTTGGTTGAACTGTTCATTGTTGAAGGCCAATATTAGACCATTATCAGAGTCCACCTCCTGGGTTTAGGGTAGAGTGGTGGTGGTGGATTTTACCACGCACAGAAAGGAAGTAGATAAGACTACAAGATTCTTTTGTAGCCTTGACTAGTTTTCCCATGAAAGATCTAAATGTAATAATAGCACTTCCTTTGTTCTTTCCTCTTAGAATTATTATGATAGTGATTTGTTTTTCACAGTTTGAAAGGTTTTTGTGTTTGCCTGAAATAGTTATATGGGCTACTACAAATCAGAGCCCTACCCCCCATAATTTTCTGTTGATCTTCTTCATCGCTTATCATCTTATTTTCTTGTTGATGCCTGTGTGAAGTATTTTCGATTGCCTGAAGATTTATGTTTTAAGTACAGTAAACAGTATTTGTATGTTATTAAGGTTGTATTCACAGTAATTGGTTTTTATAGCCCCTCTAATACTTTAATCCATACCCATTTAACTTCAGTATCCCTACCCAATATAAATAATTTTGTAAGATTATCTTGATACCTTATGTCATGTCTGTTCATCTATAATTTGGATTTTAGTTGCAAACACACTAGTTTTAGAATACTTATTCCCTACTTTTCACAGTATACTCTTTATTAGATGTTTTTAAAATCACTGGCAAAAAATGGTCTAGGCTTCAACTCTGTTTCCATAGTTGCACCATATTAGTCTTTGTACCATCTATGTTGATCCTTTTGTGTATGCAATATATTCCTTTTGTGTAGCCATATTTAATTTTAGCCAGTTTTTCATCAGCTACCATTGGGTCAGTATTTTTCCACTAATTCTCTGTGATATTAAATCATATTATTTTGAAGTTATTAAACAGCCTGAAGTAGGGTTTTTTTTTCATTTTTATCTTCAAACATTATTCCTATTTCATACATAAAAATCCTTAAAATATTGATTGTAGCAGTACCTTTCTATTCAAAAAGTTATTTCTGCTTTTAAAAATTTTAATGGAAAATCTTTGGTATTTTCACATTTGTCTTCCTCTGGAAAAACTTCTATATAATACTATGTAATTATTTAAGTGATATGAACTTATGTAGGAACATTAAAAAATATGTACCTATGGAACTAGAGTTGTACCTCAGTGGTAGAACACTCACCTAGCACATGTGAGGCTCTGGGTTCAATTCTCAGCACTACATAAAAATAAATAAATTAAATAAAGGTATTATGTTCATCTATAACTAAGAAAAATATTTTTAAAATATGTACCTAAAATAGAAAGATAAACAGATGCTAGAAGTAAGCATGAAGGCTTAGAATATCAAAAACTATTTACCTTAAAAGTAGTACCTTTTTGAGAAGCATAAGTTGATTGGTAAGTTTCTGAACCATGTGATTAATGTATCAATTGTAGAATGTTTTTTATCCTTTTTTCATTAAGGAGTCAAAATCTAATGCCTAGACCATGAGTCTATGTTTTCTCAATTTTCTCAGCTTGTTCAGATAACTTTATTGCTTGTTTTAGTCTTATTTTCATTTATAATGGGCAAAAGTGGAGTAGCCATTCTCTTAATATTTTATGGTTATGAAAAGATAGTTTGAGAATTTGACTGCACAAGAATTTAGACTATCACTATGAATGGGATATTGTGCCCTGGGGGAAAAGACGGAAGTAGGAAATTTGGTTTACTCTATCTATGATTAATTATTTTTTGACAGCTTGAAAATCAACTAATGTTCTTTGGGGATTTGAAACAAATTAAATCTCTTTGCTAGCCCACTGTGGAGCACTTTTTTTTTGAAGAAACTGCTTACTGTGTATACTCTATAGGCCTAGGGATCTCTAAAGAAAACTGTTTAATTTAATTTCATAGAATAAACAGCACAAAGTCTCTGTTGAAGTTCCCTTGTTATATGATGACAGAAGTATATTTTTTACAAAGCCATTCCCATGCACCAGGTCCTGTTCTAGTTACTAGGAATACAAGTATGAACAAATCATAGCACTTATTCCAGATGTACTTTTAGCCTAGTGGAGAAGCAAGTAGGTTTTTTAAATTATAGTATGTTACAATTATTGCAATAATAGAGAAACTAACAGCAGAACTCTTACTAGTTATAAAAGTGTAAGAAGAGTATCCCAAAAGGAAAAATATATGCAAAAGTGCAGGAAGTAATGAAAAGCCTTTAATGGAATAAGGTTTATTGAAGTCTGTCCATCTAGCCATAGGAAGTAGAATGTTATTAAGAAACTGATTGAGGGCTGGGGTTGTGACTCAGTGGCACCGTGCTTGCCTAGATCACGTGAGTCATGGGTTTGATCCTCAGCACCACATAAAAATAAAGGTATTGTGTCCACCTACAAGTAAAAATTATATCTAAAAAAAAAGAAAGAAACTGATTGTTTGGCTAGGAAAGTAGCTTAGTGGTAGAGTGCTTTCCTAGCATGTGCCATGGGCTTGGGTTCAATCCCATTACTAGAAAGGAAAAAGGCAAAAAAAAAAAAAAAAAAAAAGCTCCTGCTTCAAATTTCTTTATATTTATCCCTAGAATTTAGCAGTTGATGATATATCTCAGTAGTCTAGTATGATTTAATAATGGAGGGAGGAAGGGAAGGGAAGAAGAAAGGAAGATGTTTTAATTGAAAATTATTTCTGCACAGAACAGTACCCTCTTATTCAATCCTTGCATAATTCTCCAATTAGTCTATTTTTTCCTTCTCTAGTATTTGCTACTCTATTCCTCAGGCTCCTTTGCTTCCTGATTCTTAAATTTAGAATTAAAATGAGATTTTAAAACCTGGTTAATCAGAACAGGCACAGACTCAGAATCTGGGCAATCTGGTATGAGTTAGCCTAGACCCAGAAACAAAAGGAGTTACTGTGTATAAGAAAGAAGTAAATGTACTATACCTGTTTTACAGTTTTGGTTGAGGTATTCTTTTAAAGATTGCTGTTTGGAAAATATTTTAGATTTGGATTCTTTGTGACCATATATATTTAGTAATTGACTGACGCCGTCCAGCGGTGTTGATTTGGCGCGGGGGACAAACGAGTAGTGAGGCTCTTGAATTTGGAATGGTTCGTTGTTGAATCAGGAAACCCGGGAACCCTGGCTCTCGAACCTGGAACTTGGGACCTCCAACCTGGAACTCGAACTCGAACTCCGAACTCCGGCGCTGGAGGAGAGCCGGCTTATATCCCCTCCAGGAGGTGAAGGGTAGGGCTGACACCAATTATGGGAAGACTAGGCAAGGAGCTAGCTGCCCAATCATGGCAAAGGTCAAAACGAGCAGGCATGATCAAGAGCACTTGGGAACACTCGTGCACATGTTGTGTGCGTGGACTTAATTGAATACGACCAATGATAAATCACCTGGGTGTGCTTATGTTAATCAACCTCCTCAATGCCGATGTGACCAAAACAACTTCTGGCTAGCAGGCGCCATCTTGGCGAGTCCGAATGGCATAGCCCCCAACAATTGACTTCTTATATTTAAAGTTCTCACATTGCTAAGCTATATTTATATGTACATTATATATATATATTTTTGTGTGTGTGTGTGTGGTACTGAGGCTTGAACGCAGGGGTGCTCTACCATTGAGCTATATCCCCAGCCCTTTTTAATTTTTTTTTTTTATTTTTGAGACAGAGTCTCAAATTTGTAATCCTCCTGCCTCAGCTTTCTGAGTAGCTGAGATTAGGCATGCATCACCATGCCCAGCACACATAGTTAATTCATGTCACAATTCAGCCTATATTTATAACCACTAAACAATACCTTCTTCTGGTTGCTCAGTTCAGCTACACTTCTTAACTTTTTTTTTTTTTTTAAACTTAGATTTGCCATATCTAACATATGTGGAAATAGCAGGCTAATTTTTTTTAGATGTTGATAAACCTTTATTTTATTCATTTATTTATATGTGGTGCCTAGAATTGAACCCAGTGCCTCATACATGCTAGGCAAGCACTCTACCACTGAGCCACAACCCCAGCTCTAGCAGGCTAAATTTATAACAAATAGTAAGTATTGCCTCTTAGAAATAATTATGAAAGTATATTTAAATCTTTAGTTGATCTGTGAATGCCAGGATATTTTTATTTTTGTTCACTGCTATATTCTAGGATCTGGCATGTACTAGATGTTCAATAGATACTGGTTGAATGAAGGAGAAAACTTCTTTTTTATCGCTGTATTAAGCCATGATCAGCAAGTACTATACTGTTTTCTCTGCCATGGATTAACCAAAAAGAAGTATTACAAACTGTACAAGGCCTTCTGAAATATATCCTGTGTTGAAAGCAAGGTCTTTTCTTCCTCACTTCACCCATTTGAATGCTGAAACAGTGTTCTATGTGTGCAACGTATAATTATTATGCAGTGAAGAGGAGAATTCTGGAGAAAAGGTGATTTTTTCCCCTCCTTTCAAAACAGGAAATAAATACATTGGTTAATATTCAAGGCAATGAATTTTAGCACTATAACCTTCAAGAAAATTGAATTCAGGAAGCAATTTTTCAGAATGTTTTACTATTTGAGCAATCAACAGGATGTGTATGTGCTATTGTAGTGAAATCTGTAGTAATTATCACTGGATTGTTTTTCATTTTGTCTCCTCTGCTGTTACTGTGCAGCTCTGAATAGATGGCTACTGAAGACTAGAAAACAATTCAAGGTTATAGAGAAAACTGATTATGACAAGATATTCAAAGAAATTGAATTTCTAGTTAACTGTCACTATAAACACAGTAACAGACACTGCTACTTGGGAATAAAAACCAAATTTCTTAAAATTTCAGAGTACTGATTTTATAAAATTTTAATCATGTGACATTTCAGAATACAGAATTTATATAATAACTCAGGCATGGGGGAATTCATAGGTATTACACTATTAATTTTTCATTTAAGCACTAGAATATTCACCCTAATGCATTTTTAAATTGACATTTATCCTATCTTAGTAAGTATAGTATATTTTTCCCTTCAATAATATAAACTAATTATTATTACTACTCTAATTAGGATAGATTCCCTTACAAGTGCATGCCTGCCTTATTCACAGTTTTGTTGATACTAAATGATATTAAGAATTTTATTTTCTGATGAACTAGATGTGATTGGGTTATTTTTGTGTGTGAGGGGAGAACAGAGTTCAGATAGGAACACATTCCTCCCTAAAGTCTTCATGAAGAAAAGTCTAGATACTGCTTATGGCATACAAATTCCTTATGAACTTGTCCTTGGCAGAATTACTTGTAAATCTGTTAGGGCCTTTTATTCCCACAGTCTTCTCTTTCCTTACACATGGTCTTTTGTTAGCCCTGAATGCTTTGCCCTTCTTGTCCACCTAACTAATGTTTATTCTTCAAAATCTAGCTCAAGGGTCAAGTTGCTTTAGGTTGATGCCACCTCAGGTAGACCCAGTATCTTCACAAGGGTCCTTCAAAGATGGAAAGAGAGGGGCATAGAAATCAGTGTCAGAATCAAATGATGTGAGAAAACTCAATTAGCCATTGTCAACTTTGAAGATGGCAGGTAGTCACATGGTGAGGAATGGGAAAGGCCAGAAAAAGCTAGAAAATTCAGAACTTAAAGCTGTTTTAAGTCATCAAGTCTGTGGTTATTATTACAACAGGCATAAGAATCTAATACATCCACAGACGTTTATAAATATAAATTTTTTTGAATAGCTTAACTCATAAGAAATTACTAAATTATTAGAGTCCCCACATATACTTACCACCTTCCCCCAGCAATAGTTTACATAATCATTACATTATAAAAAACAGAAATTGACATTTGGTAGGTTACTTTGAATTCAGGAAGGGAGTGACACTTTTCTGAGTTTACCTGTATGTATATTTTAACTTCTGGAAGCATGTTTTATGTCTTACATAACCAGAAACAAAATTAAATCAATCTAATAAATGGGAAGAAAGGAGAAAGAAAATACTATCTTGAAACTAAAAACATATGGAAACAAACTCTACTGTCATGCAAGTGACTGACATAACCATACTGAAGAGTAGGAAAAAACTAATCAAAGTAATTTATAAACACAGTGTATTAGTTACCTTGTATTACTACATTTGATCAGTGGTCAGCAAATTATGGCCAACTCTTTTTGTACAGCTCATGAACTAAAGATGGTTCTTTAGTCTTCTAAAGGATTAAAAGAAAAAAAAAAGGTATGCCAGCAATGAGCAATCTGAAAAGGAAATTAAGACAATTCCAATTATAGTATATCCCAAAGAGTAAAATAACCTGGGAATAAGTTTAACCAAGGGTGTGAAAAACTTGTACATTGGAAACTACAAGACATTGTAATAACAAAATTCCAAAGAACTATTTTGTAGAAATGGGAAAAGATAATCCTCAGATTTCTATGGAAAATTCAAAGTTCCCTTAATAGCCAGTGTTGAAAAATAACAGTTTGAGGACTCACTCTTCCTGATTTCAAAATTGATTTTCACAAGGTGTCAAAACCACTAAATGGGAAAAAAATAGTTTCTTCAACAAATGATAATGGAAAAATTGTACCTTTACCTTATACCATATACAAAAATTGACTCAAAATGAATCACTGACCTAAATATAAGACTTCTTAAAACCATAAACTTTTAGAGGAAAACACAAAAGTAAATCTTCATGATCTTGAATTAACAATTTATTCTTAGGTATGACATGAGAAACAAAAGAAAATAGAAAAAATATATCTCACCAAAAATAAAAATTTCTGTGCATCAAATGATATTATTAAGAAAAAAAAGCAACCTTTAAAGTTTAAGTTAGATCTGAAGAAGGCGTAGTATGCAGAATATGTAATTCAATAACAGAAATATTTTAAAAATTGAAAATTGAACAAGGGACTTGGATAGATATTTCTCCAAAGAAGATATGCAAATGCAACAATCACATGAAAAGATGCTCAATATACTTAGTTATTAGGAAAATGCAAATCAAAACCACAATGAGAAGGTTGGGGATGTAGCTCAGTGGTCGAACCTCTTGCCCAGCATGCATAGGGCCCTGAGGCCCAATTCCCAGCACTGCAAAAAGAATTACAACAAGCAACAACAAATGAACCACAATAAGATACCACTTTATACCTACCAGGATAAGTATGATTTAAAAGAAAATAGGAAAACAACTGTGTTATCAAGGATGTGGAAAAATTAGAACCTTCACATATTGCTGGTGGGAGTGTAAAATAGTTTGGCAGCTGTATAAAACAGTTCCTTAAAAGTTTAAACATAGAATCACCATACAGTTTTGCAATTCCACCTTAGATATATCCAAAAGAATTGAAAATAGGTATTCAAACAAGAAGATGTACATGCATGTTCATACTATTCATTATAGACAAAAAGTAGAAACAGCCCAAGTGTCCATCAAGGAATGAATGGATAAACAAAATGTGGTATATACATGTAAAATTTTGCTCTACAGCCATACAAAGAAATGAAGAGTTAATACACATTACACAGCAATGATGAACCTTGAAAACATTGTAAGCGGAAAACATCAGACACAGGAGTGTCTGATGATTATAAGATTCTATTTATGTGAAAATTCAAAAACAAGTAAATCTATAGAGAATACATATTGGCGATGACTAGGAACAGTATGTGGTAGAAATCAGAGCCACTGCTTACTGGATCTAGGGTTCCTTTCTGGGCTGATGAAAATGTCTTGCAACTCGATAAAGGTGGTAGTTTTACAACACTGTGAGTGTATTAAATGCTACTGAGTTGTTCACCTTAATGTAATTTTATGTTACGTGAATTTTACCTCAGTACATTAAAAAGAAAAGTTGTGGAAGTTCTCCATATTGAATGAGAATAAGGAAACATAAAAACTAAATGAAATATCTGATCCTAGAATGAATTTTGAGGAAAAGGTCTCTTAAAGAATATTATTGGGTCGGTTGTGGTAGTGCATGCCTGTAATCTCAGACCTGAAAGCCTGAGGCAGAAGATTGCAGCCAGCCTCAACAATTTAGCAATTGTTCAAAGCCAGCCTCAGCAATTTAGCAAGACCCTGTCTCAATTAAAAAGGGCTGGGGACACAGCTCAGTGTTAAGGCACTCCTGGGTCCAATCCCCAATACCAAAAAAAAAAATATTGAATCAGTTGACAAAATTGGAGTTCAGATAGGAGATTGGGTTTAAAGTATTGTTTAGATGTTAATTTTTCAAACGGTGATTACTCTACTCTGGTTGTATAAGAGAATATCTTTATTCTTAGGAAAACACACTGAAGTGTCTAGGAGCAAATGTCACGATGTATGCAACTTACATTCAAATGCCTTAGACAAAGTTGTGCTCTAGCATGTGGGCACAAATGTTGAAGCAAATGGTATAAAATTTTAACAATAAGTTATACACAATACATGCTATATGAATACTTGATCTGTGTACAACTCAGACTTATTACTTTTCTGTAAGTTTTAAATTATTTCCAAAGAAATATTTTTTAAAACTCTTTGTATTCCTAATCTGCCTTAATAAATACAAAATATCCTGTGTATGTCTGCTCTTTACACAGATAAAGACCATGCTGAGTTTGATGTTTGTTAATCCCACACATATTTTTATACTTAGCATATTTATATATGTATGTAAGCCATATACAGTAGAGTTTTGCATTGTTTTTACTTTACATAATGCTGTGTAATCATTATGCACCTTACTTTCCTCACTCACTGTTACATTGGAGAAAATTATTCATCGTGATGTATGCCATGCTCACTCACTCATTTTTACTGCTATATAGGTATACCAAAAGTCTTAGTGGTATTTATTTATTTTCTGTAGTGCTGGCTTAGTAGTCGTGGATTCTTTTAGTTTGTACTTATCTTGGAAGGTTTTTATTTCTGCTTCAACTCTGAAGAATAACTTTATAGATAGAGCAATCTTGGATAACATCATTCCAAGCCACCCTGAATTTTAAAGTATGCTGAGAAATCAGAAGTAATTCTCATTGCCTTGCCTCTAAATATGACCTGACATTTTTCTCTTGAAGCCTTTATAATTCTATCCTTGTTTTGAAACTTTTGAAATTTACTCCCAGCTATTTAAAAATATACATTTTATTGACTATAGTCACCTTCCTATGCAGTAGATTGCAGAAACTTATTTCTCCTAACTAAAACTTTCTATCCTTTGATCAACATCTCCCCATTTTCCTGCTCCCTCCTTCTAAAAAGGAGGAGAAAATACTGTCATGTGTTTTAATGGATGAACCTGAAAGACACTATTTTAAGTGAAATAAGCCTGAACAGAAAAACCAATACTGAATGATTCTACTTATATGAGAAATTTGTACCTTTTAGTGAAAATTTTAAAGTCTTTGTTAGTGACTCACTGCCCTATTCAGATGCTTTTCAGTTTAGTGAACAAACTTGAGTGTCAGCTATGTAGTAGGTACTGTGTTAGGCAGAAGGGTACAGTAGTATGTAAAGCCCAGTGTAGTCTTAGAGGAAATCACATTTTAACAAAGAGGGCATCAAGCAGAGAGAACATGAGCAATGGAAGCAGAAATAAAAGGTGAAAGAAGTGTTCTGAGAGCTAGATAAGTTCCATATTGATCACATAATAGTGGGGCTGGAAGGATGAGGTGAAATCATGGAGGTGTGATATAGAGTGCAGACTTAATTTTGTATGTTTTCAAAAACTTTTAGCATCAGGACCCTAATGGCAGCAACCACAACAATTGGAATAATAATATTGCACATTATTACATACATGTTACATACTTATATCTTATTACATACATTGTATGCTAATATGCATTGATGATTTATCAAGGTGCTAGGCTGAGAACTTTATGTTTTACCTCATTTCTTCTTCATAGCAACTTATAAGATAGGTATTAGATTTTTTTCCCTTTCATTTTACTTTCTGAGGTCTAGTGAGATTAATATATAAAACAAGTTGGAAGCAAATCTTCACTTGCTAAGTTGTTTGTGTGGAATAGAATACATTTGAAAACTACTGCCCAAAAGAATAGGAGGAAAGGTATCAATGGTTTGAGGAGTAAAAGTTACATAATCAGATTTGTATTTTATTTCTATCATTCTAGAAATGTATAGAGGATAGAGTTGAAGGGAATAAAGACTGGATTAGGAAAACTAGTTATGAAACTTTTAAATTAGTCTAGATCAGAGAATATTAAAAAATCTGTACTACAGGTTTTCACATATTTGAATAAGTTAGAATTAATTAAAGGGAATAGCAGTTAATGGTGACCAAGAAGAAATTTGCATATGTCACATGAAGGAGTAAGCTATGGCAAAGAGAAATATAGGAAATGCTATACCTTGAAAAAGGAAAGAGACCTCTTGATTTAATGGAACCATGTGATTAGGTTAAAGTGATATGACAAAACATGATTTGGTTCTAAGTGGAGGGAATAGGAAAGAAATAGATTACTTTAGGTAAAGGGGTATGAAGAGAGGGGAACGGGGTATGGGGATAAGAAGGATAGTAGAATGAATCAGACATCATTACCCTATGTACATATATAACTATATGACTAGTGGGATTCTACATCATGTACAACCAGAAGAATGAGAAATTATACTCCATCTATGTATGATGTATCAAAGTGCATTCTACTGGCAGGATAAATAATTAGGACAAATTGAAAAAAGAGGCAAGAGGAATAAAAAGAGGCAGAACAAATAAATAGCATGAAATAAGCTACTGTGTGTATAGCTGTCTTTATGTAGAGTGTGTATATCAATAATTATAATAAGTCAATTAGATTATCTAATTAAAAGACCAAGGTTATCAGACTGGATTAAAAAATAATCAGGAGCTAGGGATGTAGCCTAGTGGTAGAGTGCTTGCCTAGCTGATATAAAGCCCTGGGTTTGTTCTCCAGCACTGGGGGAAAAAAAGTCATTTACAAGAAGAGAAAAAATTGACCGTGGTATATATATACAAGGGAATATTATTCAGCCATAAAGAAGATTAATATATATGGCATTTGCAAATAAATGAATGGAATTGGAGAATATCATGCTAAATAAGCCAATCCCAAAAAACCCAAAGGCTGAATGGTTTCCCTGATAAGTGGAGAATGATATAAAATGGGTTGGGGGGGATGGAGAGAGGACTGGGGGAACTTTAGATTATGTAGAAGGAAATGAGAGGAGAGGTATGAAAACTGGTGGAATGAGACAGACATCATTACCCTATGTACATGTATGATTACATGAATGGTGTGAATCTACGTCATGTAAAAACATAGAAACGAAATGGTGTACCCCATTTGTGTACAATGAATCAAAATGCAGTCTGTAAAAAATTAAAAGATAAATTTTAAAAAAGAAGAGAAAATTTTGAAATAAAACATGGAAAAAGATATACCAGGCAAATTGTAAAAACAACAAAGCTGATGCAGTTATATAGTTATGGTGTCACTTAGTAACAGGAATATAGTCTGAGGAATGCTTTTGTTAGGCAGTTTCATTGTGTGAACATCATTAAATATATGTACCTACACAAAACTGGGGAGAGAGAGGGCAGGGAGAGGGAAGAGGAAAGGCCATGATGAGTAAACAGCAAAGATCAAATCAAGCACAAGAGAAAATGATGAAAGCAAGAGACACAGTAAATACAGGATGTATGAGGCTCCTGCAAGCATAACATGGCACACTGTTTTTTAATAAGTGGAAGGAGTATACTCTAATAAATTAAAGTATGGTGTAGTAAATATATGAACCACTTACATAGTCATTTATTATTATCAAGTATATTGTGTACATAATTGAATGCTATACTTTTAATATGACTAGCAGCATGTTTATGCCAGTGTTATCACAAATTTGTGAGTGATGCATTGTGTTTGGTTAGGACAGTTACAGTGTCACTAGGTGATAGGAATTTATAACCTCCATTATAATCTTAGGGGACTACTATTGATATTCAATCCATAGATGACCAAAACATCATTTCAAACCGCTAGACTGTGGTAATATTAGACAAATAGACTTGGAAGGGTAAAAACATTACAACAATGCCAACATCTAAAACAGGAATTTAAGTACAGCCTTGGAGATGAAAGTTGAAAAGAAGATAATAGTATATTTCCAAAAACATGTTCAATGAGTGTGGCACTGATTTGAAGAATAAAGACAAAACTGAAAGTCTGAGAAAACAAACACCCATAGTTTATTTAGAATTTATAGTTTAACCAAATATTTTCCTTCAGATATCCCCCAAATATTGACTTTTTCTCTTTATGTCATTCCAAGTCTATGATTGTTGGCAACACATATATAATTAAATGCATTTGTTAAGCCTTTACTCTTGTATTTTCAGGAATTCAAAATGTCCTCAGCCTCTTTTGTGCAGTACTTACAGAAAATAAGGTTCTCTTCCATTCTGCAAGTTTCCAGAGACTTAGTGATGCCTGTAGAGCCCTGGAATCATTAATGTTTCCTCTTAAATATAGGTGAGGTTTTTGCTTGATAATTTTATTTATTCCCAAATTATGCATTAATTATTGACAAGTCAAAATGTCATGGGACAATGATTTTGAATCATTTAGACATATTTTATAGTTCTACCATCAAGATCAAGAGTCATGATTCTAATAAAATCTAGCCTAGAATTGGGGCTTTTCGATGGTTTCCATTGCTGAGTATTGGTTAACTTACTGAAAAAAGTTTTTTTTTAGTTTGAATAGTATTGTTACCAACATTTAATTCTCTTTGAATGCGGATTTTGATAAAAGTTTTTAGAAAAGGTTGTTTGATCCTAAAGGATTATTGTTAATTTTTAGAGGTTATAATGGTACTGAGATTCTATTAATAATGAATCCTTATCTTGCTGGGTACAATGGTGCACACCTATAATCCCAGCCTTTTGGGAGACTGAGGCAGAAGGATCACCCATTAGTGCTACCCTGGGCAACTTATTAGCAAGACCCTATCTCAGAATAAAAAAATAAAAGACAGGAGATTGAGCTCAGTGATAAAGCACCCCTAGGCTTAATCCCAAATACCAGGGAAAAAGTCCTTACTTACTAAAGTATTTATATGTAAACATCTGGAGTTTACTTCAAAATAATATAGTAAGGAAAAGAACAAAAATATGTAGAAATATATATGATGGTGCATTGGTAATGGCCAAAACTGGATTGCATACATGGGGCTTCATTATAATTTTTTTCCTGTCTCTGGTTTTTTTCAGGAGTATGTTTAAATTTCCCATTTAAAAAAAAAAATCTAGGCAGTGATAACCTAATAATGCTATAAGTAGAACTCTAATATACTGTTTGATCACTTTAATGATCATAACATCTAGGAACTTAGGTTCATACAAATTAGATAAAATTTTAAGACTATCTCCAGAATTTCTTTAAAGTTTTTTTATCTGTGTATTTTTATTTACCGTTAGATAAAATAGAGTGTTCTTCGTTAGTATGTGTGTGGGTGGGTATAAAAGAGAGACAGCAAGCCATTCTTACTGAATGCAAACATAAAGGATAGAAAGTGAAATTTCAATGAGTAGATTATATAGACAAATCACTACTTAGACTTAAGAAGAGAGGCTCCATCTGTTACTCTGGATTCTTACGTTTCTATTTAAGAAAAAATCCTTTCAAAAAATACTAAAAGACCTTAAGAGACTACTTAATTAAGAGGAAGAAGGGATAAGGAAACTTGCCTGGGTTCCATTTACTTTGTGTCATGTTATGTTTGATAATATCTTAAAGATTTTTTGAAAATTGTTTCAGAATTTTAATAAAGCATAGCACCACTGATAGTTTCTAAATATAGTTCATTTAAAATTCATGCAGCGTAAAAAGTGAAAGTATGTTTATGTTGTGGAAAAACAAATGTATGACACATATTTTTATTTTTTCCAGTTATCCTTATATTCCCATTCTCCCAGCTCAGCTACTGGAAGTTCTGAGTTCCCCAACACCTTTCATTATTGGAGTACATTCTATCTTTAAAACTGATATCCATGAACTTGTAAGTATTCGTCGTTAAAATTTCCAGTTATTGAGTACAGAAGGCTTTCATATTTCTTTGAATCCTGTAACATTTCAGCTAATTACTGTTCATATCTGTTGCATCATCAACAGAAAAGACTGACTCGAAGGACATCATTGAACAATCAAGTACATTAATTTTGCCTTATTGCAAATATAGGAGATTTTAAAAAGGAATTTAGAAATATATTTAAATACCACTCTGAATATATTATTTATGTTTCTGACTATGAGAAAAGAAGGTAATTCATTCATTCATTGATATTTATTTATACTTTTCTTATTAGTGCTTAATTTATTTATATTTTGAAGTGAGACATGTAATACTGAATGATAACTAACAAAGCAAAAATCATTCACAAAAGAGTTTTAGTTAAGTGGATTCAAGTTTGATATCATTCCCCACCAAATGTTTGTATTCTCAATTCCATAGAAATAGAAATACCAAAGAGGAAAAAACTAGTTTTCGAATAATGTATTTAGTTTGGGATATTGAAATTTAAGAGAGACTAAAGATAAAGCACTTCAGAAAAGGATATCCAGGATTGTCAGGCCTTTAGAAACTATATTCTGTGCTGACCTAAGGAAATGTTTAAGATAATCTGATACTATTCAGTAGTTAAAAATAAACATTTAGGTGACTGTCATAGGTCACTTAAATATAAGCCATTTCTATATAAGCATTTGTTAAAGTCCACGTCAATATAAGCATTTCTGTTAATGTTGTGCAGTAATGGAATGGGTTTCCTTATGTGAGATGAAGAGTATACACTCAAACACTGTAAGTGGAGTGTAAGGAGTGTTTACACAACAGTTTTTAAGGAGCATAAAGAAAGATTTGCTGACAAGATTAGGTTACATTTGTGATTCAGAGGTCCTTTAGACTTTGTAATTCTACCTCTGTTTTTCTTTCAAATGATAGCAAGTAAATGAGCTCTGTTGGAATATACACAGTAATTATAGTTATAAGCAAATTAGAGGTATCATTTAAATAAACAAAAGATTATTTAGCATTACAAACAAGACCATCATACATATAGGAATCGTTCTTCCTAACCTTGTATGTTGATATCTAGTTCCTAGTTAACTTTAGTATCACCATATAAAAAGATGTATAAATCAATATATTCAGTAAAACCTAATTAGTACTAATTAGAAAAATACCTTATAGTTTATCATTTTATTACTACTAAACATAAGCAGTCACTAGAAATAGGACAAAACAAGTTTTACCAAATGTAAAGATCTTAAATTTTTAATGAACAAATTAGAATGAGTTATAATGACATTATCAGTGAAACAACTTCACTAATCTTAATCTAGTTTCTCATATTTTTATGTAAGTTTTAAAATACACTTATAAGATGGTAAAAATTAGGTTGTTGCTTAAGCATCTAAGTGTTACCCTTTTTATATACTTTTTTGTTGGTTAACTCTTAAAATATTAATTTATTTAGGATATGTCTAACCTACTATAATAAAACATCAAAATGCAATGGCTTGGACAAAATGGAATTTTATTTAACATTCATACAGCAGTCCATAGACTTGTTCCATTATGCCAGACCAGTTTGCTCTATTAAGACACTTAAAGTCCAGGCTTCCTTACTTCTTGTTTCTCTACCAGAATCCTCTCAGTTGTTATCATCTGAATGCTCAAGGCTAGATTGCTGCTAGTACATAGCTTCAGCCTATGGAAAGAGGACAGGGCACAAAAGAACCTTAAATACCCCATTTTGAAGGGTTGGAAGGTCAGTGTCATTTCTCATGCTCCACTGGCAGAAATGTAGCCACAAGCAACACCTCATTTCAAAGTAAACTTAGAAACCATGAATCCAGAACTCTACTACTATGAACAGCCAGGAGTCCTGTCCATAGTCAGTTCTTCTCATTTTGAATTAGTCAAGGCCAAGTTAATTTTCTTAACAACAAAAGCATTTTATTAATTGTGGGTTAATCTTTTTTCCATCTCTTTTAGTTAGATGTAATCATAGCAGATTTGGATGGTGGCACTATCAAAATTCCTGAATGTATTCACCTCTCTTCTCTCCCAGAGCCACTTCTGCATCAGACGCAAGCAGCTCTTTCTTTGGTATGTATTTGAATCTTAATTGAATATTTGACATTCATTCCTTCACCCAGCATATTTATTCAGTAGCTATTATGTACCACAAACTGTGTTAGATATTGGCAATACCATGTGAACACAAGGATAAGACTGCCTCAGTAGCTCTGATTCCCCTAACATCTCCCATTATAAGTTAATTTCTGTTTCCTAATGTCCATTCTGGCATCTCATTCCTCTGTGGTAGATGTGCTACCTGCAAAATAGTGTAATGTTGCCTTGACAAAGTTTTTAGGTTAGTAGAGAAAGATAACCAGGCTTTTGAAACATAAAATGTACAACATACCATGGCCAGGGCTTTTCACACTGAAACAAATTTAATTTTCTTGTAGTTATATTACTTTAGTTGATTTTCAAAAATGGGTTATTTTATTCTACTGACATATAGTTGCTTATTTATTCACAATTAATAAATCAAAAGTTAGAAATTCTGCATGCTGGCCAGGTGTGGTAGCTCATACCTATAATCCCAGTGGCTCAGGAGGCTGAGGCAAGAAGATCACAAGTTCAAAGTCTGCCTCAGCAATGTAGCAAGGCCCTAAGCAACTCAGTGAGACCTGTCTCTAAATAAAATATAAAAAAGGAATGAGGTTGTGGTTCAGTGGTTAGGCACCCCTGGGTTCAATCCCCAGTACAAAAAAAGTAAAAGAATTCTGCATTCCTTTCCAAGATGTTAGTAGAACTAAAGCCTTCATATTCTTAATGTTATTCCAATCTGGTTTGTTTTTTGTGTTTTGTTTGTGTTTTCCTTAAATAGAAACTTAGAAGTCAGCTGTTTACCAGGAGGGATTTTATTTTCAGAAAATTTACAATTTTGCAGTAGTACATTCTTTCACTTGATATTATTAAACAAATTACATCTCATTTTTAGGCTTATTTTCTAGTCTTTATCTATAGGATGAATGACTTATACAGAGATAAGTACATGTCTGTTTCCCAAAGTGAAGACAGGATGATTTTGGATGGGATATAGTCAACCTTTTTTAATTTTAATAATTATGGTTTATTATAATGTATATTTAAAGTATCATACAAAACCTGCAATTTCACAAATAATGTCATCTAAGAAAATACTAGGTTTTAAAAGGTGAATTGATTTAAATGAAAATTTAACTGTATAATTACATAGATGGCGTATGGATATAGCAATACCTGAAAAAGTAGTATTTGAGTGATTGAAGAATGTCTATTATTTCTAGAAATCTTTTAATGATTAAATCATCTATGTGATCACTTAGAAGTGATACTAATAATTTTTCAGGGGTTAAGTACAAAAATTAACAAATACAAAAATTAAAGTTTTTTAAACAGGGACTCTGGCAGGGATTCTGCAGCTTACTGGTATACTTTAACCTGTAACACCTGTGCCACCAAATTTGATTAATGTTTAAGATTCATTTTTGTTAAAACTGAGTATACCTGCTGGTATAGTTATCAAGCACAATGATGAATTATGTACTATAATGTGTAGCACAATATACTGTGAATAGGAGATAAAAGGATTACCTTGTCAAACTAGGACCAAAAAGAGATCAGGTTTGATTGACCATATGAGAGCTTTGACATGTAAGTATATGAACTTTGTTTGGTTAGTAAATAATTGTGATCAAATGTCAATGCAGTACTTTAACTGTATAGCCATGGGTGTTTTTAATAGATAACAAAACATTGTCATAATGTAGTAGCAACAGGGTGATTTGTTTATAATTATCGTAAATAGTTTAGTCTTGATTTTAAGGGTAGTTTCAAGTCTTGATCTAACTATTTCAAGAAAAAAAGCACCTTAGTATTTGAAAATGATTCTGCAAAGACAAAACATTATTGCATTTCTCTAATTACTAGGCATAATGAGCACTTTTTCACATATTTGTTGATCACCTGTATATCTTCTGTGAAGTGTCTGCCCATTTCCTTAGCCCATTTATTGATTGGGTTCTTTGTATTTTGGGTGTAAAGTTTTTTAAGTTCTTTATAAACTTTGGAGATTAGTGCTCTGTCTGAAGTGTGTGTGGAAAAGATTTTCTCTCACTCTGTAGGCTCTGTGAACATTATTGATTGCTTCCTGTGCTGAGTAAAAACTTTTTTAGTTTGAATCTATCCCATTTATTGATTCTTGCTTTTATTTCTTGCACTATGAGGGTCTTGTTAAGGAAGTCTGGTCCTAAGCCAACGTGATGGAGATTCGGGCCTACTTTTTCTTGTATTTGGTGAAGGATTTCAGGTCTAATTTCCTACATCCTTGATCCATTTTGAGTTGAGTTTTGTACAGGGTGAGAGATAGAGGTTTAATTTCATTTTACTGCATATTGATTTGCAGTTTTGTTAGCACCATTTGTTGAAGAGGCTGTCTTTTCTCCATTGTAAGTTTTTGGCATTTTTGTCTAGTATGACATAACTGTACTTATGTGGGTGAATATCTCTGTGTCTTCTATTCTGTACCATTGGTCTACCTGTCTATTTTGGTGCCAATACCATGCCATTTTTGTTACTATTACTTTATTATAGAGTTTAAGGTCTGGTATTGTGATACCTCCTGCATTACTCTTCCTGCCCAGTATTGCTTTGACTTTTCTGGGTCATTTGTTCATAGCAGCTCAATTCACAGTAGCTAGATTGTGGAACCAACCAAGATGCCCTTCAATTGATGAATGGATGAAGAAAGTGTGCTATATATATATAACCATAAAGAAGAATAAAATTATGGCATTTGCTGGTAAATGGATGAAGTTGGAAAATATCATGCTAAGTGAAATAGGCCAAACCCAAAAAACCAAAGGCCAATTGTTTCTCTGATAAGTGCATGACAATATATTACAAGGGGGAGTGGCAGGGGAAGAGAAGAATGAAGGAACTTTGGATGGTGTAGAAGAAAATGGTGTGGGAGGGGGTGGAGGACTAAAAGATAGTAGAATGAAACAGACAGTATTACCCTATGTATATGTATGATTACATGAATGGTGTGAATCTACGTTGTGTACAACCATAGAAATGAAAAGTTGTACCCCATTTGTGTGCAATGAATCAAAATGCAGTCTGTAAAAATAAAAATAATTTAATAAAAAAATTGTCAAAATGACCATTCTAAAGTGTTATACAGATTTAATACAATTCCTATTAAAATCTCAGTGACATTCTTCATAGAAATAGAAAAGGCAATCATGAAATTCATGTGGAAAAATAAGAGACCCAGAATAGCCAAAGCAATCCTTAGCAAGAAGAGTGACACAGGAGGCATCAAAATACTAGACATTAAACTATACTACAGAGCTATAGTAACAAATAATAGCTCTCAGCAAAGGAAACAGGAATGTGAAAAGAGAACCTGCAGAATGGGAGAAAACCTTTACAACACGAGCCTCAGAGAGAGCATTAATCTCCAGGATATACAAAGAACTCAAAACATTTAACAGTTCAACACCAAAAAAATAAAATAAAATAACTCAATCGATAAATGGGCTAAGGAACTGAACAGATACTTTACTGAAGAAGAAATACAATCAATCAACAAATATATGAAAAAATGTTCAACACCTCTAGCTATTAGAGAAAATTCAAATAAAAACTACTCTAAGATTTCATCTCACTCCAGTTAGATTGGCAATTATGAAGAATACAAGTGCTGGTGAGGGTGCGAGGAAAAAGGCACACTCATACATTGGTGGTGGGACTGCAAATTGGTGTAACCACTCTGTATAGCAGTATGGAGATTCCTTAGAAAACTTGGAATGGAACCACCTTTTGACCCAGTTATGCCAGTCCTTGGCTTATACCCAAAGGACTTAAAATCAGCATACTACAGTAATGCAGCCACATCAATGTTTATAGTAGCTCAATTCACAATAGCTTAGCTATGCAACCAATCTAGATGCCCTTCAACAGATGAATAAATAAAGAAACTGTGATATATATGCACAATGGAGTATTACTCAGCCTTTTAATGAAGAATGAAATTATCGCATTTGCAGGTAAATGAATGGAGTTTGAGAATATCATGCTAAGCAAAGTAAGACAATTTCAAAGAACCAAAGACCAAATGTTTTCTCAAATAAGCAAATGCTGATTCATAAAGGGGTGGGGGCTAGGGAAGAATGGAGGAAACTTGTACTGGGCAGAGGAAGTGAGGAGAGGGAAGGGGATGTGGGGATAGGAAGGATGGTGGAATTAAGGGACATTATTACCCTATGTACATGTATGATTGCACAAATGGTGTGACTCTGCACCATGTACAGCCAGAGAAAAGAGATGTTGTGCTCCATTTGTGTACAGTGTGTCAAAAAGCACTCTACTGTCATGTAGAACTAATTAAAACAAATAAAAATTTGTTTTAAATGTTTAAAAAAACATTATTGCACACTGATAAGAGTATAATCTTTTTCTCTGTGCAAGTCTTGCATGGACCCTTCTTTGCCTCCTCCTCCCCAGCCTGCTTTACTTCAAAGCCCAACTCAAATGTTAATCCTCTTATTCTTTTTAACTTTCCCTGGGTTGAATTAGTTATACTTTATATTTCATATGTTATGCTTCATGTATTTGTAAGATTCATCACATTGTGTTAAACTTTCCCCTTCTGGACTACAAAAGCATATTCTCTTTGTCTCCAGTACTTTAGTTAGTTTAGTTTTTAATTTTACTATGAAACATAAAAACAAATACCTGTTTTCTAAAATCTGTCCACATAGATACATAGCTCTGCTCCAGACCCACCCCCTTCCCCATGGTCACTACTATTTTATAGTTTAGTGTCTGTTCTTTCAGAACTTTCCATTCTCACTTTATGTATATCAGTGTGTGCATGTGTGTATACACTTAGGATTCATTTTGTTTTATAAGGTCATATTACATGGATTTTTTTTAGAATAGGGTTTTCACTATTTTGTCTTGGAGATCTTTCCACAAACATACATGAAAGCTACCTCAGCTAACTGAATGATAGTTTTTTTTTTTTTTAATGGAGGGAATATAACATTTTTTCTGCATTAATATTTCATTTTAATGCCATAAGGAGATTAAGAAAAGGTTTTATTGATTTTAAGATATTTTCATAACAAAACTCTTTTGCTTTAGATTTTACACCCAGATTTGGAAGTAGCAGATCATGCTTTTCCTCCTCCACGAACAGCTTTATCTCACTCAAAAATGCTGGTAAGAAATTGAATATTTAAATTTGGTACTTTTTAAAGAGAGCTGTAGTTCTGTTTGTAGAATTGTTAAAGAAACTGAGTGAAGTTAGAGTTAGATGTATAGCATAATAAAAAGTACTCCAAAGTACGCCAAACTAGAAAATAGAAGAACTGCCACCAACTATCCTGTGTCCCCCTCAAGGAAGTGCTAATGCTGGTGCATTTCCCTGGAGAGGAGCTATGAAAGTTTCTGGAGGAGGCCAGTTAAGTATAGGACAAAAATTGGAACCTGGTTTCTAGCCTGGAAAACTGCCAAACATCAACTCAAAAGGGCCGAGGCAAGGATTTTTAAAAAGGAGGAAGCTTACAAAAATGAAAACAGTGAATGTTATCATCAGAAAGAATCAACTTTGAGGAGTGAGTGGGTAAAGAGAGTTCTTGTTAGAAGTCATAAAATGGGGAGTGTACAACAGAGGCCCCTTTTTAATTTTTCCTAGTGAGTTTCTTAGAGATAAAATTCATGGCTAATAGGAGCCTCACAGAACTAGACAACTTTGACAACTACCTTAAATATGCATGATCTTCTTTTCCTTATCAATTAAATAATCTGTAACTTTCCTTACAGTTGTAAAACCATGGTTATATTAAAATATAGATTATCAAAGCAAACTTTTTAATCATACTTTATTAAAATAAGAATAGGGGCTGGAGATATAGCTCAGTTGGTAGAGGGCTTGCCTCACATGCATAAGGCCCTGGGTTCAATCCCCAGCACCACAAAAAAAAAAAAAAAAAAAAAAGATAGATTTTTGTAAGTTGGATAAAATTTGGAAGAATTTCGTAAGCTTTTAAAATTTAGTTTCTTGAGGGTTTTTTCTCCCTTTTATAGCATTACTGTAATTCTTTTGGTGAATATAGAAGTCAAAGGACTTGGGATACATGCCCTTCTTTAACATAGTATAAAAGGATAATGTATTACTTATTTTTTTCTCTAGAGGAAAATTGGACATACTAAAGGCAAGTTTTGTTTGGTTCAGTAAGAACTATTTAATAGCCTAAACTGCCCAAGGATGGGATAGCCTAGATGCCCCAAACCTAGGGCTGCCACAACTGCGACTTACTGGAGCACAGACAGATTTAGGCTTTCCAGATTTTTTTTCTCACCTTTTTCACCTGATGATATTTCATGTTTTTTTAAGAAATTAAATTGCCTAACATACTTCTTATACTTTCAGGATAAAGAAGTGCGAGCAGTTTTCCTTAGACTATTTGCACAACTTTTCCAAGGATATAGATCATGCCTACAACTTATAAGAATTCATGCAGAGCCTGTAATACATTTTCACAAAGTAAGATACGGTACCAAATTATATCCTTCAAAAAAGCAGACTGATTTAATAAAACTAGTTCACTTTTTTCTAGCCATATTTTTTACTTTATCAAATGTGATTCTTTAAAACCTCTGCTTTGTGTGGTTAGATGACAGTTTTTAATAATACTAAGTTACTGACAATATTTTCCTTTAGAGTATGTTAACTTTAAGTTGTTTTTTCTTTTAAAATTGATTGTTAGTTTCTGATTTTTCCTTCTACCATATAGACAGATTCTTTTTTTTTTTTTTTTAATTTCAGGTATTGACAAAAACTCTTTTTGAAAGAAATATATTTTATAACAATGCAAAGTTATACATGAAAGCATTTATACAGGATTTGATCATTCCATTGTAATTTTGTCTTGACCATTTTTTCATTACAAAGTAATAAATTATTATTTCACATTTTCTTTCTTTACAGACAGCTTTCTTGGGGCAGCGTGGTTTGGTTGAGAATGATTTCCTCACTAAAGTACTCAATGGAATGGCATTTGCAGGTTTTGTTTCAGAAAGAGGCCCTCCCTATAGATCCTGTGATCTCTTTGATGAGGTATAGTTCTTATAAAATGAATACATTATTATAGACATATTTAGAACAGTAGTTAAAACTAGAGAAGCATTTTTAGCCTTTGTTCAACATATTATCAGTTAAACATAAAATAATCCAAATATTACTAATGCTTATAATCTTTATGTTGTGGATTAGAAAAATATAAGTATTGGATGTCTCAGACATACATAAAAAATTTCAACAACTGAATTTTTAATAGTTGGTTAAAATCTTTTTGAAAATTTGACAGGGATCGTATCAGTAGAACTCATTTTTAGGCAATAATACAGTGATTCCTTTATCAGTCTGCTAGAGGGAAAGGTCTGCTAGTTTCCTAGATGCAGGTCTTCAAACTATAGTTATCTTTAGTCCATCAGTTTCATGGAGCCATAGTTTATTTTTATGGCATTCTTATTAACCAATAATTAACATTTGTCTAGCTCCCTCTGGAGCTATTAAATATATGAAAGACAGCTTTAATCTCTATTTTCAATGATTTGGCCATATAAAGGGAGAAATAGAGCCAATGTGACTAACAATAAGGAGGCTATTTTATAGTTATTGTGCTTTTTTTTTGAGCATCTTTCCATTTATCATTTAACCGTTATGTTCACAGGAGTGCATTTTGGGAGATAGAACAATGAATATTTTTCCCATTTCAATTTCTAAGAAGAGTATTGTATTGGAACTAATAAATCTAAAAGTTCTTTAAAGTCTATAAAAGAAAACCTCTTCTATTACCCAGAACCATGGAGAATATATTAGCGGTCATATTTTGCTCCTGGTGGTTTTATGTAGAGAAGATAGGAATCAAAGCCTTAGAGATCCTTAGTTCATAGGATCTTAGTCTTTGTAAAGATAGTTAAGAATTAAAGAGATGTGTGTTTTAGTTCTGAGTATGAAGAGCTGCACCAAATGCTTTAGTTAATTAAAAACATACAAAGATTTAGGAGAGATTATCCTGATTTGGACAATTCTTTCTTCTTCTTCTTGTTTTCTTTTTTTAGTTGTAGATAGACACAATACCTTCATTTTATTTTATTTTCTTAATGTGGTGCTGAGGATCACAAACCCAGTGCCTCACATGTGGTAAGCAAGTGCTATACCACTGAGCTACAACTCCAGCCCCAATTCTTTCTAATCAATTGCTCAATATTGATTCTTTACTGCTAACATTTAATATGACTGACCATTGCTTATACAAACATTTATATCAGCCATTAGATTCTGAACTAAGTAGTTGACACATCATGTCTTGTGAAGTTAAATTAGATGCCCTCCAAGGTCCTTGTTACATTTTGTTTGTCTTTGAAGCTTTATTAATGGTAACATTGGTGTATGTACTCTTTTTCTCTTCTATCCAAATTTTCCTTACTTATTCCTTCTGGCAGCTTCATCACAACTAAAAAGGCAAATTGATTATGTGCTGAAAACTTTTTACCACCACCTTTATTTTTGTAGGTCCTCTTCTTGCTTGGAGTGCCTCCCCTTTACCCTTTACTCAACCATGACCTTCTGTTCTTCATATTCAGCCCTTATGTCAACACCTCCTTTACAGTTTCCAAAGCATTGACTAATGCTACTAAACTGCATTAGTGTGTTAATCAGCTTTTTGTTCTTGTGTCTTATCCCTACAGTCCCATCAAATAGGTATCCAAGATTTATGAAAAGTTTACCTTTGTATGACAATCTTTCTGGCCTAGAATAGTTAAAGCCTTAGTTTTATATGTGTATCTGCACCTGTGAATCTAGTAGTTCCTAGAAGAATGAATCTATATTGTTCTTTTTCTTTTTTATCTTTCATCTGTTTTATCTTCCATCAGTTTTTTTCCTGTCAGCATTCTTTTCTCCACCCTAAGTATGTGCTATACTTACACAGTTCTCCCAATAAATTAGTTAATAGAGAGAGGGACTAACAATCATCATGTTCTTCCATTTTCTTATAAAGATGAGGATACTGAAGGCTACAAGTTTAAGTAACGTGTCTTAAACTGTCAACAGAACTAGGACTAGTGTCTGAATACACTGACATAACCATTTGGTTCTTGTTTTGTGAGATAAGGAAAAGTTTGGAGATTTTCCAACTTCCTGAATTTCTCTTGCATAACAGCCTGTAGAATGACTTTTCTCAAGAAGAAATAGGACCCTCAATAATTGAAGAGGGACCACCATGAATTCAGTATACCTTTATAATCCCAGCATAGTTGTGAAACCCAGTAAAAATCTGAAATACTTTGTTTTAAAAATAATATATATTTTGGGTGTATTTTTGTTTTGCAAATTGTATAAAATTAGCACACAGATTTTAATTTGGCATATTTTGGAATTGATGTTTTGCCATTTGATTCTTTTTCCAAGTTGGTAGCTTTTGAAGTAGAGAGAATTAAACTAGAAGAAAATAACCCATTGAAGATGATAAAGCATGTCAGAGAACTTGCTGAGCAACTGTTCAAAAATGTAAGTAATTTATTTAGACAGTAATTAATTTTTAAAGTATTAATAAAATGTTTCCTTTGTAAAACTAAAAAATTTAATATTTTTGGTGATAATCTGTTTGCTCTGGAATATAGATTACAATATATTATAGTTTATACTCTATATCAAAAAAAATCACATTTTCAACATGATTTTCCTATCACTGTTATGAAACATCTTAGTAATAATTTTTCCATTTATCATTTTCCCTCATTGTGATTTTCATTTATGTCTCATTTTTAAGACATAAAGAAAAGATTAGATGTGTTGGAGATCAGAAGCGTGTCAGACAACATTGTCTACTTCAGTGTAGTACAGAGATTGTCAGCTAAATAATGAACGTTATTTGAGTTATGTTGTTTTGAACAGAGAATGAAGATTGAAAGAAAGAAAGCAAACTGGCTAGTGACCACAGAAACCCAAAGGTAAAAATATTTCCTAGATAGAGGAAATGCAGTAAGTTAAAAGGATTAAGATGTGATTAGGTGTAAAATAACCATGAGTACCAGGAAAGAAGATTTTAAGATGACAGGGAAATTGCATGCTTGCAAAAGAGGAGTGGTGGTCATTCCTCTTGCTTATGTAGCTTTGAGTTCTTTTGCTAAGAAAAGTAAAGCAAGTAGGAAGTATGACCTGGTACTTCAGAAAAAAGTAGTGGGAAGATATATTCTTAAGGAAATATAGTTAAGAAGGAATTGGGATCAGTATCCTGGCCCCAGTAAGAGTTGTTTAATTCAGTTGTTTTGAGTAGGTTTGGGCATTGAGTCATTAGTCACTGCTTTTAAATATTAATTTGAAATTTGAGAAGCAATTGGATGAAAGCAGGAATATTAAAATGTTTTCATTTTATATTATTCAATCTTCCTTCCCTTTCTTTTCCTTTCCCTTCCTTTCTGGTATTGAGGAAGGAACCCAGGGGCTTTGCATATTCGGCAAATCCATTCTTTCTGAGTTTCAAGTTTTACATTTAAAAGCTGACCTTTCTTTGAGGGAAAGAATACCTTTTTAAAAAACAACAAAAGCAGAGCTCAAAGGTTCTATATTAGAACAAACAAAATCCTTTTATGAGTTTTTCTCTTCTAAATCTTCTTAATAGTTGAAGATTTAAGTTCTGTTTTATCAGTTTTATCAGTTTGTTAGTGATTCACTATAAATTGGCAACATATATGCTTTGCCTAGCATATAAAAGGAATGTGAAGACTGGGGTTGTGGCTCAGTGGTAGAGTGCTTGCCTAGCATGTGTGAGGCACTGGGTTCAATCCTCATCACCACATATAAATAAAAAAATAAAGTAGGACTGGGGATATAGCTTAGTTGATAGAGTCCTTGCCTTATAAGCACAAGGCCCGGGGTTCAATCTCCAGCACCACAAAAATAAATAAATTAATTAATTAAATAAAGGTTCCTCAACAACTAAAAAAACTTTTAAAAGGAATGTTAATATCACTAATACATGCAGAAATCATTAGCCATAGCATTCTTGTGCCTGTCACAAGATCAAACTCCATTTTAAATTACTTAACACAGTGGTTCTTTGTTACTTGTAGATGATTAGTTCTTTAACTAAAAAGCAATATTTCATATTCCTAAATGTTACATTATAACATGTTGGTTTAACAAAAGCATAAATGGTTTTCCTGAAACTTTGCATGCCAGAATCTGTTTCATGCATTTATTAACTAAACACATTTTTAGTTGTTTAGAACTGCACCCAATATAATAAATATTTCTTTCTTAGTATACTGAAACTTAAAAAATTCAAAACAATTCTGTTAAGAGGAAAACTTGTGTTCCATGCTAGTCTTCATTATTTATGATGGATGTGTAGAACCGGCATATAGCAGAATCTCACCCGAAATTTGTTGTTCCATTATAATAATAAATATTGAGTAGTTAGTGTAGTGTGCCAGTCATGGAATTAAGCACTTTAAATACATGATCTCTAATGCTTATAACAATATAAAGTAGGTGTCATTATCCCCATTTTACTTTGGTCATTGACTGTGGATCATGGAGCTACTAAGGGATAGAATCCAGATTTTAAATTCAAAAATTTTCATCTAATTCTTACCCTTACTCTATCAGATTGACTCATCTTAAATTAGAAAAAATAATGATCTTTTCAGTACATGTCACAATGTGTTTTGACATACATTCTCCCTTGAGCTTAGAAATGACCCTGTCAGATAAGTAGGGCTGGTTTTGAATACATGAGAAAACTGAAGATGAAAATTTTTCTAGGTGCATGATTTCCCCAATACCTTTCAGAAAAGGATACACAATCATTTGAGAGAGTATGTCCACCCATGCCAGCATGACAGTATCCCCTCCAAAGGCACACCTCTAATGACCTACTCTTCCAGCAAGCCCCACACCCTTAAGGTCCCACCAGCTCCCAGTAGCTAGTGACCAAGACTTAAATACATGGGCCTTTGGTGAACATTCAAGATTCAAATTATAGTAGTGATAAAGTTGCTTTCTTGGGTTGGTGTCAATGCAAGAAAAATAATCATTGTGGTTCTATTTCTAACCAGTCAGGTTTTTAAAATCACATTTCTAAAATTCCCTTTTGGTAATAAGCAAGAACCAAACCTATAATTTCCTTATTATCATGTTAAAATTGAGACCTGGTGATTCCATTTAGATGTTTGTAAATACTTTATTGCACAGAAGGCTGGTATGTGTATCTAGCTTCTCTCCTTCACTTCCCTTTGAAGAACCTCAAAAGCATCTTAATTTTCCAGTGTCTTCTCACCACTGCTTTATATTGCTCTTCAGTGAGGTTTTGGGAATGTGAGTGTCTAAATTATAACTGGAGTTAGTTGCTCTTCTAGCTTTCAGGAGCTTCCTGAATAATTTACTCCCCCAAAAAAAGAATTTGGTAACTTTGGTGCAGTGGAAAGGTAGAATAAAGGAGAAGGGAAGAACTAAATCCATTAGAGACAAGTTGTATAGGCTGTGTCAGAATTTATACAATGAAGATTTTTGGCAACACATTTATATAGTTATTTTTTCCACTATTGATAATGCCGAGGACTGTCCACTTTGGCTTTCAGAATCTCCTGTGTTTACATGAGCACACGTTTTGTTACTTATATGTGTCATCCCCATGGCCCTTGTATACACTTATAAAGGACTACTGACTGTACACAAAATGAGAACATTAAAATGGGCCAAAATAAGAAGTGTATAAAATCTTCCTTCCAGGACATTAAGAAATCAGTTGGACGTGTTTTTTTTTATCTAGTATAATTTTTCTAAATTGCTTTGCATCTGCAATATTACATGAATATTTTTTTTTTTTTTTTGGCGCGGTGCTGGGGATCTAACCCAGGGCCTTGTGCTTGCAAGGCAAGCACTCCACCAACTGAGCTATCTCCCCAGCCCTATTACATGAATATTTGATAGGTATATAATTTGACAGTTTTGTTAAAAGAAAAATTGGAAGACATTTTCTTATAAACATGAGATTTCTAATTGAACTTTATGTATATTTCATTGCCTGGCATTGAATCAAATAGGTGTTAAAATTCAAATGGCAAAACTGAGTTCAAATACAGAAATAGCTATTCTAAATCAAATATGATCTACACTGTATATTTCTGCAGAGAGTTAATTTTACTACCAAGTCAATGTAATTTACACTAATGATATTCATACTCTGCCAATCATGAATAAAGGGATTTTTTTCATTAAAGGAAGGAAATAAAATATTGTGATTACCTCTAGTCTTAGAAAGTCAAGACATAGATATAAAGGACTTACTAGATTATGATGATGAAATAAGTCCCCTAGCCCAAAGTATAGAATTCTCCATCCCATCTGATTTGTTTGTTCACTTGTGTCAGGTTTCTTGTGATTTGATTTATCCATAGTAAAATTCACCTTCTTCAGTGAACATTTCTATAGGTTTTGACAGATGCATGTTGTCATGCAACCACTAGCACCATAATGAGTACATAGAACATTTCTATCACCCCAGAGAGTTTCTTAATATCCTTGCTGGCAACCATTTGTCTATTTTTCTGTCTCTGTAGGTTTGCCTTTTCCATAATATCATTATGTAGTATTAGTTTGTTGTTGTTGTTTGGATTCATTCATTTAATGTTATTTATTTCACCTTCATCCATGTTACTGCAAGTATTAGTTGTTTATTTCTTTCTATTGCTGAGTAGTATTCCATTATATGGCTCTACCAAAGAAAGACAATTTTGGCAGTTAGGAATAAAAGCACCTTAAACATTTACAAAGGATTTGGGGTGAATGTAAGTTTTCATTTGTCTTAGATAAATATTTAGGAGTAGGATACTGGAATATATGGTGATATGACATTTAATTTTATAAGAAACTGTCAAAAACTTTTTTTCAAGTATCTTTATCATTTTGCATTTTCAACAGCAATATATGAGGATTCCAGTTTGCTCCTCATCTTTACCAGCACTTGCTATTGTCAGTTTTTGTTGTTGTTGTTCGTTTGTTTTTGTTTTAATCATTATAAAAGGTGTGTGGTGGTATCTCATGGTGCTTTAAATATGCATTTCAGCAGGTAAATGAGAATGTAGGTCTCTTAGCTCTTCACTGTATGCTGTGTTGGTGCTTGTGACAGAAGTACTTGTGTTAAAAAAGAGAATCTCCCTCTGGAGTCATGAGTGAGAGTATGACTCTCAGCATCCTCCTCTTTCCCACCTCATGCAATTTGATAATGTCTGGAGACATTTTTGATTGTTGCAGCTAGAGGGGATGTGTTACTGTTAACTAGTGGGTGTAGGCCTGTAATGCTTGTAAACATTTACACTGCACAAGACACCCCAACCCCACCCCAAACAATTATCAAGCCCAAATGTCAGTAGTGCAGAGGTTAAGAAGCAAATGCTGAGTTAGGGCAGTTAACGCATTAGAAATACTAAATGCAAATTATTTTGCATTTAAGGATAAGACATTAATATTAATTCAACTGGGTGATTACTGAAAAGCCTATGAGGTTGAAAAATTGAGGATATTTCCTTTCATTGTATACACTGCCAGGCAACTCACAAGAGTCCAGTTACATTTTGACAGTGTTTTAATATTTTACTCCAGTGTTAGTATTATCTTCAACTGTGTTTGAAAGGATTTGTATAATTTACCATCCCACATAATTCTAGGTGTAATTGATACATACTAAATAATTTAATGGGAAATTTGGTAACCTCTAACAAACCCACACATCTGTCATTCACTAAGACCAATGTGAAGAAAAAACTTTTTTTCTCCTTGTGGCTGTTGCCTACTTTGAAATTTCTATGGGGTTAGGGGTTTTTGCTTTGTTTTGCTTAGCTTTGGAGCTACAACTCCAGTCCCTTTAATGTGCTCTTAATCAAGATTACGGAGATCATTCTTGAAAATTATTCCAAAAAATTCTCCCTTAAAGATAGTGCATTTTCTGTGGTACATATGCACAGTGGAATATTACTCAACCTTAAAGAAGAATGAAATTAGGCATTGCAGGTAAATGGATAGAACTAGAGAATATCATGCTAAGTGAAATAAGCCAATCCCCAAAAAACAAAGACTGAATGTTTTCTCTGATAAGTGGGTGCTGATCCATAGTGGGGGTGGGTAGGGAAGAATGAAGGAACTTTGGATTATACAGAGGGAAGCGAGGGCATGGGTGGGACAGTGGGATAGGAAGGATGGTAGAATGAAGCAGACATTATTTCGTTATGTACATGTATGAAAAAAGTCTTTTAAAATATTTATCACTGTCAAAAGATAATAAAAAAAAAAAAAGATAGTGCATTTTCACCTGTAATCTCAGTGATTTATGATCCTGAGTTAGGGGGACTAGAAGTTCAAGGCTACCCTTTGGCAACTAAGCAAGATCCTGTCTCCAAAAAAAAAAGAAAGAAAGAAAAGAAAAAGGTATGGGAATGTGACCCAGGGGTACAGCTTCCCTGGGTTCAATCTCCAGAAACCACTCCAACACACACACACAGGCTTTCTTGGATACCTCATTTTTGTGCCCTTGGACAAAATTGTTGCCATGTTCTCTAAATTTTTGGTTATTACTTTGTATTTGCATTTCTTTGACATCAAAGATTTTTTTAAAAATTGGCTACTTCTTTGTACTGCTGAAAAATAATGGATTTCCTTATTTCAACAAGGAAGTTCAACAAGAAAGTTGGACTACAGTTTTTAATGAGCTTACTAACCTTCAAGGAACCTGTCCAGATTAATTTGGAGTTACAAATAAGAGGAGATGTTTCTAAGAACATGCAGAGTTTGATGAATACTAACCTAATTTCTCATTTCTCATTGTTGATGTCTTAAGAAGTCTTTTGGGGAAGTTAGGTTTAAATTGGCAAATGCAGTTCTTTACATTTGTCATGCTGACCATTAGAGGGCAGCAGTGCACAGACACAGCTAGAAAACCAAATATGAGATTTGGGGACATGTGCGTCTTTTTTGAATCTTCTAAACATTTGGCATTACCATAATTTAGCACATTTAACCCATGGTCTTTATTTTGGTGTTGAATTTTTTACAACTACAAATAGCCTCACTTTTGAACTTTAACATTGTTTAAACGGCTTGTTATTCTGAATTGTGTATGAATTTGTTTTGTTGTATTTCTGATTGCATATGGAAAGACTGTTAATAACATAGTCCTATCTTTTTAAAATCAGCAATCTGTATTTAAACTCTCACTGGGTACTACTACTAATACTACTGTTGTTATTAAAATATAAGTAGCTGGTGGTGTGATGAGAGTCTTGGGAGGAAGGGATGCTTTTAATTTCAGAAGCATGGTTTCATGCCAAAGAATATGCAGTGAGCAAGTATTTTTCAAATAATGTAGTTTAGACTTTTGGAAAATAGCCTTTAATTTTATTCTGGGGAGGGCAGAGAGAGATACTGACTGTGTCTGTGTTGGAAGAGCTTTCCTGTAACAGCTTGCAACAGTCCTCACAATAACCTTATGAAGTAGCTACTACATTATTATCTTCAGTGAGGAAGCTAAAACACTATGGGATAAGTGCACTGGCAGTGCACTAGATCACACTACTAGAAAGTAGCCAAGCTGGGATTTGAACCAAGGCATTCTGAAATCTGAGACATCTACTAGAAGTGGACTAACTACCTTTCTCCCTGAATTGTAACGCCAGTCTATTTCTATCACATTTTCACATCTGGTCTTATTTCTGAGCTCTTTGGTCTATTCTGTTTGTTCATTTAACCCTTCACTAATGTCAATTGTTGTACTTCGTTAATCTTAAAGTTTTATACAAATTTTGATATCTGGAAAACTTGACTTTCTTCTTACTTTTCCTCAGAATTTCCTTGACTAATCTTAGATCTTTGTTCTTCCCTATTAAGTTCAGGACTAATTTGTCATATTGCATGACAAACTCTTTAGGAATTTTGACTAGAAGTGATATGTGCAATCTTAATTTTCTGAATCACCTTAAGTTCATATTTGGACAAGACATAAGATAGATAAAATATAACAATAAAAGATATTGGCATCATTAAGGAGTTTTCTACTTTTATGTTTTCATGTTTTAAAATTTATTATAATGAATATTATTTATGGTAAATATATTTAAATTTCTATTATTTTTATTATAAAAATAAGTAGAAACAGAAATAGTCAAGAATATAAATGATTCCTGCCTCAAGGTCAACATGAATTACCTTTCCAGCCTAGAAAAAATCTGCCCAATATGTCTTAGAGAATTAATTATAGTTTTTGAGAATATATGGGTAGTTCTCATGTCTAATTAACAGAGAACAAACATACTACTCTTTGGAAAGAACAATTTGAAACATTATAGACCAGTGATGTTTGCATTAATCCCAGGCAGAATTTTAGAGCAGTTTTTTCAACATATGCTTTAGAAAGAATGACCACTAAGACTGGCATGAGAGTTTACTAATTTCTTTCTCCCTGTCTTTGCTAATGATGTAGAGGGGTTAGTACAAAGCATTCATGACAGCTACTTTGGCAAGAATGAATTTCGTATTTGGTATTATCTTTTCGGGAATCTTGTAAGATAACCCTATGTATGTATCTTAGGCAAAGTTATATGTCCAGCATCACATAATGAGTAAAGGAAGAACTAGAATCCTCCAGGCCTTTTACACTTAAAGCAGTCTTATTTTCAGTGTATTGCTGAGATATGCTAACTGGGTCATCTGCCCTAGTGCAGCCTTTCCTTTTTCTGGGTCTGGGCCACATAACCAAAAAAATTTGTGGTGAACAATTCTAATAAGTGATGACAGTTGGCCATTTTTAACTGTCAGGAGGATGTATGGGGTAATACTGAGTTTAATCTACAACATGATTACAGGTTCAGTGGGAATAGGAACTTTCTGGTTTTAAAAGATAACTAATGCTTAGCTTAATTGACCTAAGAATGGTTGTAAAGCAGCCTTCTCTAGAGAACTTTATGGAAAGACTGAATTCCACTCTGCCTGTAGTATTTGAAATATAATCCCATCAAATAAAAGTTCATGCCAGTTGTAAGTCTTTTAAAATATTAGTGGATAGGGTTTGGGGATATAGCTCATTGGATACATGCTTGAGGCCCTGGGTTCAATCCCCAAAATAATAGCAATAATAATAATTAATTTGCCAACACATTTAAATTATTGCAACTTTGATGTGAGTTCTATATTGTGTATCACTCATCAGATTGCAGTAGGAAATCATTTAGAGTACCTGCTACATGCCAGGCAGTTTCTTGATGTAACCAGTATACAGCAGAAGACAAAAGAATATATATTGTTTTAATTGAATGAAACATCTGCCCTCCTGGAGCATCATTTTAGTGAGAAAAGGATAAATAAGTTAAATAAAATTTATAGTGATAAACACTAAAAAGAAAAATATAGTAAGGAGTAAGCAATATGTTTGGGGAAGAGTATAATTTTAGAAAGGATGGCCAGAAAAGATGGCATTTGAGCAAAGAAATGCACTCCAGACAGAGAGAACAATTAAGTGCAAAGGACTTGAAGCAGAAACAAGAAGTCCTGTGCATCTGGAGCAGAATGAATGAAGGCAACAAATAGTGTAGAAAGACCAGATCCTGTAGGACCTTGTAAATAAGAACTTTTGAGTTTTACTCTGATTGAGATGCAGAACCATTTGAATGAACAGGGGAGTTATGTGGCGATTTGACATACTTTTTAACTAGATAACTCTGTCTGTAGTGTTGAGGGAGGGAGTAAGGGTGGAAGCAATGAGACCAGTTAGGAGACTTGTATAGTAGGAGAGGCGTTAGCTTGAACCAAGGTGTCAATGAAAGATGGTAAGGTCATAAACATATTTGAAAGGTGAAGTCCACAAGGTTTGCAAAGGAATGGATAAGTGGATGTTAGAGAAAGGCATTAAAGATACACAAAGCTTTTTACCTGAGTGATTAGAAAAAATAAATATAACATTGGAGTGGGGAGGATTGAAGAATACAGATTTAGAGATGGGTAAAGATTAAGAGCTCCATCTTAGACATACACTGAAGATTTTATTTTAAAACCAATGGGTACTACTTTATGTAGATAGATCATTAGATAGTTATATAGTTCAAGAGAAAGCTTGATTAGAGATAAAAATTTGTAACTTGTTTATGATTAACAAACAGGAGACTGTAAGTGATCACCAAAGAGCTACGTTTAAATAGAAAAGAGACCCAAGTACTGAACCCTGAATTATTCACATTGTTAAGAGATTAGGGAGATGAGAAATAGATAAAGAAGTAGCAAAAAGACCCAGAAATCAAGTAAAGAAAATGTTCATGGAAGAGGAAGACAAGTGACTAGCTGTCTCAGAGACTGCCAGTAGATCATAGAAGTTTGATTCTTGTATTCTATATTTTGGGCATATGTATGAATGTATATAGTATAATCACTTATCTGTCTCATTTCAATCTGTGCCCCTCTGAACTCCTGCACTCTTTCTGTCTGCCATTGTTATTTTAACACTAAATAATTTACCTATGTTTAATGTTGCAGGAGAATCCAAATCCTCATATGGCATTCCAGAAAGTTCCACGCCCAACAGAAGGATCTCATTTGCGAGTTCATATTCTTCCTTTCCCCAAAATTAATGAAACTCGGGTTCAGGAATTAATACAGGAAAATCTTGCTAAGAACCAGAATGCACCTCCTGCTACACGAATGGAGAAGAAATGTGTTGTGCCAGCAGGTCCACCTGTTGGTATGTATTTGTCTATTTAAAAGTAAGCTTTTATCAAGATGTAAGATGCAAAGAAGAACAGTATACCATTTGATGAACGTTCACAAGTGAACAAAGTCATATAACTAGAATCAGAACACTGTCAACACTGAGAAACTCTTCCATTCAGTACTTCTCACAAAGGATAATCATTAACCTAATTGCGACCACTGTAAAATCTTTTATTTTTATGAAATAGTTTTTTGAGATACAATTCACATACCATAAATTCTCCCATTTAAAGTCTACAATTCAGTGTTTTTTTTAGTATATTGATAAAATTGTTCAACCATTATCATTAGTTTGAGAACATTTTTATAAGCCAAATAGAAAAACCTATACCAATTAGTAATTTCCTGTTTACTGCACAAATCACCTCCTTCCCAAATTTAGGCAGTAATCTGCTCCCTGTCTTCACAGATTTGCCTATTCTGGCCATTTTTATAAATAGAATTTTATAAATTTTTATAAGTAGAATATACTGTGTGATCTTTTGTGACTGCTTCCTTCACTGAGCACAGTTTATCTTTGTTTTAGCTTCATCATTGATTTTTCATAACTGAATAATATTCCATGGTAGTCTTTCTTTTTAAGTATGTGGGAGGTGAAAAGATTGTGCCTTTAGATTCCAAAAACAGCCATGAGATATGAGTCTTTCTTTTTGACTTCATTTGGCTTTTTGTCTTCATTGATGCTTCATTTGCACAAATAATATAGTACTTTGTGGAAATACCCTTTTTTTTTTGGTACTGGGTGTTGAACCCAGGAGTATTTAACCACTGAGCCACATCCCCACCCCTTTTTTGTATTTTATTTAGAGACAGGGTCTCACTGAGTTGTTAGGACCTTGCTAAATTGCTAACCAATCCTCCTGCTTCAGCCTTCTGAGCTGCTGGGATTATAGTCGTGCCCTGCAAAATATCATTTTTATTTTATTTTATTTTTTACAAATACTGTTTTCATTTATGTCCTTCTAATATTCTCTTAATATGCTAAATTTATATGGGTAACTTTAACCTATATAATAGACTAGAATTTTCCAGTCCTGTGTTAAAAGATGTGTTAGAAGGCATGAAGTTTGCAGAAATTAAAAGTGACATTCTGGGCTGGGATTGTAGCTCAGTGGTAGAGCGCTTGCCTAGTATGTGTGACGCACTGTGTTCAATTCTCAGCACCACATATAAATAAGTAAAATAAGGATCCATTGACAACTAAAAAATATTTTTTAAAAAAAGTGACTTTCTGCCAGACATGGAGTACATGCCTGTAATCCCAGCTACTCACAAGGTGAGGCAAGGGGATCACAGGTGCAAGGCCAGCCTGGCAACTTAAGAAGACCCGGTCTCAAAATAAAATAGTAAAAAGGGCTGACAGCATAACTCAGTGGTAGAACATGTGCCTGATATGTGGAAGTCCTGAGTTCAGTCCCCAGTACTGAAAAAAAAAAGTGACTTTCCTAAGCGAGGATAGCCATGCATTAGCCATACTGGCCATGATCATTTCTCTCTCTCTGTGTCTCTCTCTCTCTTTTGTTTTTTTTACACTACTTCTTCCCTTCAAGTTCCCTATACACAAATTTGTAGTATCTAATTTTTTTGGTATGTACTTTTTCCTTGGTAATATCTTAAGACTTCTTTTTCTGTCAGTAGTCCTCTTTAATACTACCTATTTTTGTTTTGGTTCCATTCCCTAAACATTTCCTATCAGAACATTTGGTTTACGATTGAAATCTAAAATAGATGTTTACCTTTTACAGTATTCATTTGCATAAGAGTTAAGTGTATCATGAAAATCTATCCTGTGAAATTATCCATTAGTCTAACATTTCAAAACCTGAAAATGTAATCAAATAATGAAATGGAATGCTTTCTTCAGTGCCATATAACAAGAGAAAAAAAAATTGTATGTCAGTCATGTTTATAAGTTTTTTTTTTTTTCCATACCAGAGATTGAACCCAGAGGTACTTAACCACTAAACCACATCCCCAGCCCCTTTTCAGTTTTTTTTAAATTTTGAAATAGGGTCTCATGAAGTTGCTGAGGCTTGCCTTGATCTTCTGCCTCAGCCTCAGCCTCCTGAATTGCCACCATGTGCTACCATGCCCAGCATGTTAACTCTGGAAGTAATATTCCCCTTGCTTTTGTAATTTCAAAAGAAGTTTAATTCATTTGTATATCTTTTTATATTCCTTTACTAGTTTCAATAATGGATAAGGTGACAACAGTTTTCAACAGTGCACAGAGACTGGAAGTTGTTAGAAATTGCATCTCATTCATATTTGAAAATAAAACTTTGGAGACTGAGAAGGTAATAAAATGCCATTTTCCCAAGTAAACATTTATCATTTTCCTTTCAAATTTACATGTTAAAGTTACCAACTGATCTTTCCTCTGATTCTATCCTTTTTCCTAATAAAATATCCTTTCATCATTATATTCACTTTAAATGAGTAGTGGTTAAGATTTTAAATTGTAGTCTAATCCTAATTATATGGCTATAAGAAAATTATTAATGGTAATTTTTCCCTCAGATTTTTAAACATTGTCCTTTAAACCTTATTTTTGGCATGTTACTTAAAAACAGTTATATTCTAAATATGGTTTTATTTATTGCAGAATGTAGCTACATTTTATAATGGATTAAAGGAACCTGTACTCAGCTTTAAATGACTGCTCACCTCTTTTATGTTTGAGGTTTTTGTTTGTTTCTAGTTTTTCTTACAGTTGAAATGTTGCAGATTTCACTCTCTTACTTTCAGCTTTCACCTGCTGTTTCTTATACCTGCCTATAAGATTATTATGCCCTTCTATAGTCAGACTTCTTCCTTTCCTTTTATTTGCTCCTTTGTTCTGTTCTTCAGGTTTCCCAAATTAAATAAGCTTATTACTTTCGTAAATTAACTTTACCTTACATGGAAAACTGAAAGAGGCATTCTTGAGTGTTCATCTGAGGAAGTGAAAGTGTTTTAATGTGTAAACTTAGTGATATCTATTTAAGTTGTCCTGAGTTCTTTACTTATTTTGTTATTGAAATGAGGAGAAGAGATTGTAAAACTATCTAGTCATTCATTAATGTTGAGTAGTGATGAAATAGCTGACTAATTTAAAAGTATAAAATTATTTATGGGTTTTTTATATCTGTCATTATAATTTTCCCTTCCATTCTTACCATGGATACTTGGCCAATTATAGAAAGGAGGTGTCTTAACTATCTGTGGCTTGGAGTTGTGTTCTGAAGCAACTGTCAGTTTGGTAACTAACATTTTGTTAAGTCTCAGGAAAAAAGTTAATGTGTTTTCAATTTACCACATAAGCTAATTCTACTTATTTTTCATGCTGGTTTACAAATAAATTTAACTATAAACCTATCTATTTTATTAATCATCTTTCTAGCAAATCACTTCTTTCCTAGGAGTCTCATTTTACTAATAACTTTGTTAAATAGTTGATAGGATGCATTTGAATTTTCATTGTGAGTGTTTGAAAGATTTGGGGTTTTTTGTTTCATTTTGTTTTCCCCTGTGGTACCTTTTGAAAACCTGTGTCTTTCTTATCCTCAGACCCTTCCTGCTGCACTGAGAGCCCTTAAAGGAAAAGCTGCAAGACAGTGTCTCACTGATGAACTGGGCTTGCATGTACAGCAAAACCGGGCAATTTTGGACCATCAACAGTTTGACTATATAATAAGGATGATGAATTGTACTCTACAGGTAATTTTTAGTCCTTCCAGATTATTCTTCTTATTTGAGGATACTTTTATTTTTCCTTGAGATTAGTAATTACCAATGTATTGACTTCTTGAGACTGCTACAGCTAGTAGGATGAAGAACCAATCAATATTCATGTCATTTCTTTCAGAAGCCCTTACTCATTACTTGACATAAATATTAAAGTTCTCCACTAATTTTTTGTTTCCTCTTAGAAAATATTTTACTAGTTTCCTAACATAAGCAAGCTCTTTAAAAATGGATTGTTATATTTAAAGCCCTAAGTTATATATTACTTAATATCTATAGTCACATCAACCCTTTTCATTCAGTTTTTAGTTATACTATTAAGGCAGAGGGCAATTAATGATGGATAATTCAAATGATAAGTAAGTTATTTATTAAGGACTTTGTAAGTATAGAACACAAAATAAAAAGTTTACATTGAGCTTCAAAACTTGTCTTATCTTAGAAAAATTTTCCACAAAATAATGAAGACCTAAATTAGAAGAAGCAAATACTCTGGTTTCCTTATTATATATTCTGTACATTGGCATCCTATTCTCTACAGCTGATACAAAAATCCTTTTTCAAAAAGAAAATGTAAAGAAATATGAGGAGTTCAAAAAGTTATCTGTGGGACTCCAGAGAAAATAAACAAAATAATGCATGTTAAACATGAGTATATCAGAAAGCAAGAATTACAAGATATAATTATTCTAAAAATTATGAATGAAAGAGGATCTAAATAAATATATCGTGTTGATGGATTGAAAGTCTTCATATGATAAAGATATCAGTTCTCCTCAAAATAATCTAAAAGAAAGTACAGTTCCTATCAGAATTCGAAGTAGAAGAGCAAAAGCCTTATAATTATATACCAACATGCTGCTAAAGAAAAACAAAACATGGGAATTTGCCTTTTCTGCTATTAAAAATTTTGTTTTAATAATTTTAGAAAGATAATTAAGACAGTGTGGAATCTGCACACTCATAATTAAATTGACCAATAGAAGAGAACAGAGAGCCCAAAAGCAGATACACTAATATATGGAATATATATGTGGTTCAGGAGACTTGGCATCTTAAACCAGTGGTAAAGTGACAGCAATTCATTAAACAGTGGTGAGCGGTTTGGATAACTGCATACACATAATATACCATTGATACAAATTTTGTATATACATCTCACAGTATACACAAAAATCAATTCCACGTGGATTGAAGACTTAATATGAAGAACCAAAAAAACTAATCTGAAAGCCTAAATTGTTTCAAACATAGTACAGGAAATAACCTTATGAATGTGATGTAGGGAAAGATTTGTTAAGTCACAATGCCATTCTTAAAAGAAATAATAAATTTGACTTCATAGTGTTCATCCAAAAATATACCATAGAGTAAAACTACAAACCAGAGTGAGAGATGTTTCTAAAACACAACTGCCAAAAGGTTTGTACCCAGGTTACAAGAACTCCTACAAATCAATTAAAAAAAAAAAAGGAAGAAAAACCCAATTTTAAAATGGGCAGAATATTAAAAGAAACCTTCTTGGTTAAAAAGTATATGAAAATCATCTATAATTAATTAAAGAAATGCCTTTTTTTGTGTGGGGGGCGAGTCCTGGAGACTAAACTCAGGAACTTTCTACCACTGAGCTACATCTCCGGCCATTTTTTTCTTCTTGAGACAACATCTTGACAAGTTGCAGAGGTTGTTACTAAGTTTGTGAGACTGACCTAGAACCTATGATCCTCCTGTCTCAGCCTTCAAAATTGCTGATATTACAGGCGTTGCCCACCTAAAAACAGCAAGATAGCATTTTATGTTCGCTATTTGGCAAAAATTTTTAAATTTGATGTTATCAATTATTGGCAAAGTTTTGCATGGAACATATAAACTGTACCATGAATGTGTTAATTGATATAACCACTTTAGAAAATTTTATGAGATATAAGAAAAGAAATAAGATAATTTATCATTTTCTCATAAAGCTGCATAGTGTGTGACTCAGAGACTCCCTCTTTAGAGGAGCTCTTGCCCACAAGAAGCATGCACAAGAATGTTCATAGTGGCATTGTTTTAAATAGCAAAATACTCGAAACAACTCATATGCCAACCAGCATAAGATAAATAAATTATGATATCTTCTTATAATAGATTATTTAGCAGACAATAAATGAATTATAATTACAGGGGATAATATTGATGAACCATAAAGAAGATAGTTTTATGCAGAAATAAAAAGAGCTTAATTATAGTGTGGTTCCTCCATTTTATAAAATTGAGAAGCATATATTATTTAGAGATATTTAATTTAGTGACACTTATGTGGAAAAATATAAAGAAAACGAATGTAATAAGAAACAAAATATTTAAGAAAATTATGTCTGGGACACACAGAGGAAAGGTGGTAAACATGGGGCTCTCTAAAGGTGATGGTTATATTTTATTTCTGACACTAGGTATATAGGTGCTCATTGTATCACTATTCTTAGAACTTTATAACATACATATTTTATGTCTCAGAGTACTCCTCTTACATTTTTTGTGTGGCATATTTATCTTCCCAAACTCATTTCAAAAGATATCTTTCTCATAAAATTTTTTTATTTTAAACAAATGGGATACATGTTGTTTCTCTGTTTGTACATGGAGTCAGGCATACCATTTGTGTAATCATAAATTTACATAGGGTAATGTTGTTTGATTCATTCTGTTATTTTTTTTCCTCCCTGCCACCCTTCCCACCCCTCTTTTCCCTCTGTTCAGCCCTACCTTCCTCCATTCTTGCCACCCTCCTTAACCCCAACCCTAAACCTAACCAAACCCTAACGCTTACCCCTCCCACCCCCCATTATATATCCTCATCCGCTTATCAGCAAGATCATACATCCTGTAGTTTTTTGAGATTGGCTTATCTCACTTAGCATGATATTCTCCAATTTCATCCATTTGCCTGCAAATGCCATAAATTTATCATTCTTTATGGCTAAGTAATATTCCATTGTATATATATACCACAGTTTCTTTATCCATTCATCAATTGAAGGACATCTAGGTTGGTTCCACAATCTGGCTATGGTGAATTGAGCAGCAATGAACATTGATGTGCCTGTATCTCTGTAGTATGCTGATTTTAAGTCCTTTGGCTATAGGCCAAGGCGTGGGATAGCTGGGTCAAATGGTGGGTCCATTCCAAGCTTTCTGAGGAATCTCCATATTGCTTTCCAGAGTGGCTGCACTAATTTGGAACCCCACCAGCAGTGTATGAGTGTACCTTTTTCCCCACATCCTTGCCAACACCTATTGTTGCTTGTGTTCTTGAAAATCGCCATTGTAATTGTGGTGAGATGGAATCTTAGGGTAGTTTTGATTTGCATTTCTCATTTTAATAGAGATGTTGAACATTTTTTCATATATCTGTTGATTGCTTGTAGATCTTCTTCTGTGAAGTGTCTGTTCATTTCCTTAGCCCATTTGTTGATTGGATTATTTGTATTCTTGGTGTAGAGTTTTTTGAGTTCTTTATATACTCTGGAAATTAGCGCTGTATCTGAAGTATGATTGGCAAAGATTTTCTCCCACTCTCTAGGCTCTTTCTTCACATTACTAATAGTTTCCTTTGCTGAGAGAAGTCTTTTTAGTTTGAATCTATCCCAGTTGTTGATTCTTGCTTTTATTTCTTGTGCTATGGGAGTTCTGTTAAGGAAGTCTGATCCTAAGCCAACAAGGTGAAGATTTGGACCTACTTTTTCTTCTGTAGATGCAGGGTTTCTGGTCTGATTCCGAGCTCCTTGATCCATTTTGAGTTGAGTTTTGTGCAGGGTGAGAGATAGGGGTTTAATTTCATTCTGTTGCATATGGTTTTCCAGTTTTCTCAGCACCATTTGTTGAAGAGGCTATCTTTTCTCCATTGCATATTTTTGGCCCCTTTGTCTACTATGAGAAAATTGTATTTATTTGGGTTTATGTCCATGTCCTCTATTCTGTACCATTGATCTACCTCTCTATTTTGGTACCAATACCATGCTGTTTTTGTAACTATTGCTTTGTAGTAGAGTTGAAGATCTGGTATTGCGATACCCCCTGCTTCGCTCTTTCTAATGAAGATTGCTTTAGCTATGCTGGGTTTCTTATTCTTCCATATGAATTTCATAATTGCTTGCTCTATTTCTGTAAGGTACATCATTGGGATTTTAATTGGAATTGCACTGAATCTGAATAGCACTATTGGTAGTATGGCCACTTTGACAATACTAATTCTGCCTATCCAAGAACATGGGAGATCTTTCCATCTTCTAAGGTTTTCTTGAATTTCTTTCTTTAGTATTCTATAGTTCTCATTGTAGAGGTCTTTCACCTCTTTTGTGAGATTGATTCCCAAGTATTTTATTTTTTTCAATGCTATTGTGAATGGAGTAGATTTCCTAACGTCTCTTTCTGAAGATTCATCACTTATGTATAAAAATGCATTGGATTTATGAGCATTGATCTTGTAACCTGCTACTTTACTGAATTCACTTATGGGTTCTAAAAGTTTTCTTGTGGAATTTCCAGGTTCCTCTAAATATATAATCATATCATCAGCGAACAGGGATAGTTTGAGTTCTTTTCCAATTCGTATCCCTGTAATTTATTTGGTTTGTCTAATTGCTCTGGCTAGAGTCTCAGGACGATGTTGAATAGAAGTGGTGAAAGTGGGCATCCCTGCCTTGTTCCAGTTTTTAGGGGGAATGCTTTCAGTTTTTCACCATTTAGAATGATATTGGCCATGGGCTTAGCGTAGATGGCCTTTACAATGTTAAGGAATGTTCCCACTATTCCAATTTTTTCTAGTGTTTTGAGCATGAAGGGATGCTGTATTTTATCGAATGCTTTTTCTGCATCTATTGAAGTAATCATGTGATTCTTAACTTTAAGTCTGTTGATATGGTGAATGACATTTATTGATTTCCCGATGTTGAACCAACCTTGCATCCCTGGGATGAAACCTACTTGATGGTAGAGCACTATCTTTTTAATATATTTTTGTATGCGATTTGCTAAAATTTTGTTGAGAATTTTTGCGTTGATGTTCATTAAGGATATTGGTCTGAAATTTTCTTTCCTCGATGTGTCTCTGTCTGGTTTAGGTATCAGGGTGATTTCGGCTTCATAGAATGAGTTTGGGAGTGTTCCCTCCTCTTCTATTTTATGGAATACTTTGAGGAGTATTAGAATGAGCTTTTCTTTAAAGGTTTTGTAGAACTCGGCTGAGACCCCATCTGGTCCCGGACTTTTCTTTATTGGTAGGCTTTTGATGACCTCTTCTATTTCATTGCTTGAAATTGATTTATTTAAGTTGTGTATGTCCTCCTCATTCAGTTTAGGTAATTCATATGTCTCTAGAAACTTGTTGATGTGTTCGAGGTTTTCTGTTTTGTAGGAATATAGATCTTCAAAATAGCTTCTAATTATGTTTTATATTTCAGTCGTGTCTGTTGTGGTATTTCCTTGTTCATTCCAAATTTTAGTAATTTGAATTTTCTCCGTCTTTCTCTTTGTTAGTGTGGCTAAGGGTTTATCAATTTTGTTTATTTTTTCAAAAACCAACTCTTTATTTTGTTAATTTTACCAATTGTTTCTTTTGTTTCAATTTCGTTGATTTCGGCTCTGATTTTAACTATTTCTTGTCTTCTACTACTTTTGGTGTTGGTCTGCTCTTCTTTCTCTAGAGCTTTGAGCTGTAGTGTTAAGTCGTTTATTGTTGATTTCTACTTCTTTTGTTGAATGCGCCCCATGAAATAAATCTTACTCTAAGTACTGCTTTCATAGTGTCCTAGAGATTTTGATATGATGTATCTCTGTTCTTGTTTACTTCTAAGAATTTTTTTTTTATTTCCCTCCTGATGTCTTCTGTTATCCATTCATCATATAATAGTGTATTATTTAATCTCCAGGTATTGGAGAAGTTTCTGTTTTTTATTCTGTCATTTATTTCTAATTTCAATCCATTATGATCTGATAGAGTACAAGGTAGTATCTCTATCTTCTTGTATTTGCTAACAGTAGCTTTGTGGCATAAAATATGGTCTATTTTAGAGAAAGATCCATGTGCTGCTGAGAAGAAAGTGTATTCGTTCTTTGTTGGATGGTATATTCTATATATGTCTGTTAAGTCTAAATTATTGATTGTGTTATTGAGATCTATGGTTTCTTTATTCAATTTTTGTTTGGAAGATCTATCCAGTGGTGAGAGAGGTGTGTTAAAATCCCCTAGTATTATTGTGTTGTGGTCTTTTTGATTTCTGGAATTAAGAAGGATTTGTTTGACATACATGGATGAGCCAATGTTTGGGGCATAGATATTTATGATTGTTATGACTTGCTGATTTATGCTTCTCTTAATCAGTATGTAATGTCCTTCTTTATCCCTTCTGACTAGTTTTGGTTTGAAGTCCTCATTATCTGAAATGAGTATGGATACTCCAGCTTTTTTGCTGTGTCCATGTGCATGGTATGTTTTTCCCCATCCTTTCACCTTTAGTCTGTAGGTATCTCTTTCTATGAGATGAGTCTCTTGCAGGCAGCATATTGTTGGATTTTTCTTTTTAATCCAATCTGCCAGTCTGTGTCTTTTGATTGATGAATTCAGGCCATTAACAATCAGGGTTATTATTGTGATATGATTTGTATTCCCAGTCATTTGACTCATTTTTGTTTTTTGACATGATTTGGTTTCCCCTTTATTTGGCTATTCCTTTAGGCTAGTTCCTCCCGTTACTGATTTGCATTGTTGTTTTTCATATCTTCCTCATGGAATATTTTGCTGAGAATGTCCTGTAATGCCGGCTTTCTTTTTGTAAATTCCTTTAGCTTTTGTTTATCATGGAAGGATCTTATTTCGTCGACAAATCTGAAAGTAAGTTTTGCTGGGTGTAAGATTCTTGGTTGGCATCCGTTTTCTTTCAGGGCTTGGTAAATGTTGTTCCAGGCCCTTCTAGCTTTTAGGGTCTGGATTGAAAAATCTGCTGATATTCTTATTGTTTTCCCCCTGAATGTAATTTGATTCTTTTCTCTCGCGGCCTTTAAAATTCTGTCTTTATTTTGTATGTTAGGTATTTTCATTATAATGTGCCTTGGTGTGGGTCTGTTGTAATTTTGTGTATTTGGAGTCCTATAGACCTTTTTTTTTTTTAATTATTGTACACAAATGGGATACATGTTGTTTCTCTGTTTGTACATGGCGTAAAGGCATACCATTTGTGTAATCATAAATTTACGTAGGGTAATGTTTGATTCATTCTGTTATTTTTTTCCCTTCCCCCCACCCCTCCCACCCCTCTTTTCCCTCTATACAGTCCTTCCTTCCTCCATTCTTGCCCCCCTCCCTAAACCTAACTCTAACCCTAACACTAACTCTTCCCACCCCCCAGTATGTGTCCTCATCCACTTATTAGCGATATCATTCTTCCTTTGGTTTTTTGAGATTGGCTTATCTCACTTAGCATGATATTCTCCAATTTCATCCATTTGCCTGCAAATGCCATAATTTTATCATTCTTTATGGCTGAGTAATATTCCATTGTATATATATACCACAGTTTCTTTATCCATTCATCAATTGAAGGACATCTAGGTTGGTTCCACAATCTGGCTATTGTGAACTGAGCAGCTATGAACATTGATGTGGCTGTATCTCTGTAGTATGCTGATTTTAAGTCCTTTGGGTATAGGCCAAGGAGTGGGATAGCTGGGTCAAATGGTGGTTCCATTCCAAGTTTTCTAAGGAGTCTCCATACTGCTTTCCAGAGTGGCTGCCCTAATTTGCAGCCCCACCAGCAATGTATGAGTGTACCTTTCTCCCCACATCCTCGCCAACACCTGTTGTTGCTTGTATTCTTGATAATCGCCATTCTAATTGGGGTGAGATGGAATCTTAGGGTGGTTTTGATTTGCATTTCTCTTATTACTAGAGATGTTGAACATTTTTCCATATGTTTGTTGATTGCTTGTAGATCTTCTTCTGTGAAGTGTCTATTCATTTCCTTAGCCCATTTGTCGATTGGATTATTTGCATTCTTGGTGTAGAGTTTTTTGAGTTCTTTATAGATTCTGGAGATTAGTGCTCTATCTGAAGTATGATTGGCAAAGATTTTCTCCCACTCTGTAGGCTCTTTCTTTGCATTGCTGATAGTTTCTTTTGCTGAGAGAAAGCTTTTTAGTTTGAATCTATCCCAGTTATTAATTCTTGCTTTTATTTCCTGTGCTATGGGAGTCCTGTTGAGGAAGTCTGGTCCTAAGCCAACATGTTGAAGCTCTGGACCTACTTTTTCTTCCATAAGATGCAGGGTCTCTGGTCTGATTACGAGATCCTTAAACCATTTTGAGTTTAGTTTTGTGCATGGTGAGAGATATGGGTTTAGTTTCATTCTGTTGCATATGGATTTCCAATTCTCCCAGCACCATTTGTTGAAGAGGCTATCTTTTCTCCATTGCATATTTTTGGCCCCTTTGTCTAGTATGAGAAAATTGTATTTATTTGGGTTTGTGTCCGTGTCCTCTATTCTGTACCATTGATCCACCTTTCTATTTTGGTACCAATACCATGCCGTTTTTGTTACCATTGCTTTATAGTAGAGTTGAAGATCTGGTATTGCGATACCCCCTGCTTCACTCTTTCTGCCAAGGATTGCTTTAGCTCTTCTGGGTTTTTTATTCTTCCATATGAATTTCATAATTGCTTGCTCTATTTCTGTAAGGTACATCATTGGGATTTTCATTGGAATTGCATTGAGTCTGTATAGCACTTTTGGTAGTATGGCTATTTTGACAATATTAATTCTTCCTATCCAAGAACATGGGAGATCTTTCCATCTTCTAGGTTTTCTTGAATTTCTTTCTTTAGTGTTCTGTAGTTCTCATTGTAGAGGTCTTTCACCTCTTTTGTGAGATTGATTCCCAAGTATTTTAGTTTTTTCGAAGCTATTGTGAATGGGGTAGTTTTTCTAATTTCTCTTTCTGAAGATTCATCGCTCATGTATAGAAATGCCTTAGATTTATGTGCATTGATCTTATATCCCGCTACTTTACTGACTTCACTTATGAGATCTAAAAGTTTTCTGGTGGAATTTCCTGGTTCCTCTAAGTATACAATCATATCATCAGCAAATAGGGATAGTTTGAGTTCTTCTTTTCCAATTCGTATCCCTGTAATTTATTTGGTTTGTCTAATTGCTCTGGCTAGAGTTTCAAGGACGATATTGAATAGAAGTGGTGAAAGCGGGCATCCCTGCCTTGTTCCAGTTTTTAGAGGGAATGCTTTCAGTTTTTCACCATTTAGAATAATACTAGCCATGGGCTTAGCGTAGATGGCCTTTACAATGTTAAGGAATGTTCCCACTATCCCTATTTTTTCTAGTGTTTTGAGCATGAAGGGATGTTGTATTTTATCAAATGCTTTTTCTGCATCTATCAAAATAATCATGTGATTCTTGACTTTAAGTCTATTGATATGGTGAATGACATTTATTGATTTCCTGATGTTGAACCAATCTTGCATCCCTGGGATGAAACCCACTTGATCATGGTGCACTACCTTTTTAATATGTTTTTGTATGCGATTTGCTAAAATTTTGTTGAGAATTTTTGCGTCGATGTTCATTAAGGATATTGGTCTGAAATTTTCTTTCCTCGATGTGTCTCTGTCTGGTTTAGGTATCAGGGTAATATTGGCTTCATAGAATGAGTTTGGGAGGGTTCCCTCCTCTTCTATTTTATGGAATACTTTGAGAAGTATTGGAATGAGCTCTTCTTTAAAGGTTTTGTAGAACTCGGCTGAAAACCCATCTGGTCCTGGACTTTTCTTTGTTGGTAGGCTTTTAATGACTTCTTCTATTTCATTACTTGAAATTGGTCTATTTAAATTGTCTATGTCCTCCTCGTTCAGTTTAGGCAATTCATATGTCTCTAGAAACCTGTTGATGTCTTCGAAATTTTCTATTTTGTTGGAGTATAGATTTTCAAAATAGCTTCTAATTATGTTTTGTATTTCAGTCGTGTCTGTTGTGATATTTCCTTGTTCATTCCGAGTTTTAGTGATTTGGATTTTCTCTCTTCTTCTCTTTGTTAGTGTGGCTAAAGGTTTATCAATTTTGTTTATTTTTTCGAAGAACCAACTATTTATTTTGTCAATTTTTTGTATTGTTTCTTTCGTTTCAATTTCGTTGATTTCAGCTCTGAGTTTAACTATTTCTTGTCTTCTACTACTTTTGGTGTTGGTCTGTTCTTCTTTTTCTAGGGCTTTGAGCTATAGGGTTAGGTCGCTTATTTTTTGAGTTTTACTTCTTTTATTAAATGCGCTCCATGAAATGAATCTTCCTCTAAGTACCGCTTTCATAGTGTCCCAGAGATTTTGATATGATGTTTCTTTGTTCTCGTTTACCTCTAAGAATTTTTTGATTTCCTTCCTAATATCTTCTGTTATCCATTCATCATATAATAGCATATTGTTTAATCTCCAGGTGTTGGAGTATTTTCTGTTTTTTACTCTTTCATTTATTTCTATCTTCAATCCATTATGATCTGATAGAATACAAGGTAGTGTCTCTATCTTCTTGTATTTGCTGACATTAGCTTTGTGGCATAATATATGGTCTATTTTAGAGAAGGATCCGTGTGCTGCTGAGAAGAAAGTGTATTCGCTCTTGGTTGGATGGTATATTCTATAAACGTCTGTTAAGTCTAAATTATTGGTTGTGTTATTGAGATCTATGGTTTCTTTATTCAATTTTTGTTTGGAAGATCTGTTCAGTGGTGAGAGAGGTGTGTTAAAATCCCCTAGTATTATTGTGTTATGGTCTATTTGGTTTCTAAAATTGAGAAGGATTTGTTTAACATACATGGATGAGCCACTGTTTGGGGCATAGATGTTTATGATTGTTATATCTTGCTGATTTATGCTTCCCTTAAGCAGTATGAAATGTCCTTCCTTATCCCTTCTGACTAACATTGGCTTGAAGTCCACATTATCTGAAATGAGTATGGATACTCCAGCTTTTTTGCTGAGTCCATGTGCATGGTATGTTTTTCCCCATCCTTTCACCTTTAGTCTATGGGTATCTCTTTCTATGAGATGAGTCTCTTGCAGGCAACATATTGTTGGATCTTTCTTTTTAATCCAATCTGCCAGTCTATGTCTTTTGATTGATGAATTCAGGCCATTAACATTCAGGGTTATTATTGAGATATGATTTGTATTCCAGGTCATTTGGTTGATATTTAAAATTTTATCTATTTATTTATTTATTTTTTGACACATCTTGGTTCCTCCTTTATTTGACAGTTCCTTTAGGATAATTTCTCCCTTTGCTGATTTGCTTCTTTGTTTTTTATCTCTTCCTCATGAAATATTTTGCTGAGAATGTTCTGTAATGCTGGCTTTCTTTTTGTAAATTCTTTTAGCTTTTGTTTAGCATGGAAAGATTTTATTTCATCGTCAAATTTGAAGGTAAGTTTTGCTGGGTATAAGATTCTTGGTTGGCATCCATTTTCTTTCAGAGCTTGAAAAATGTTGTTCCAGGCCCTTCTAGCTTTTAGAGTCTGGATTGAAAAATCTGCTGATATCCGTATTGGTTTCCCCCTGAATGTAATTTGGTTCTTTTCTCTCACAGCCTTTAAAATTCTGTCTTTATTTTGTATGTTAGGTATTTTCATTATAATGTGCCTTGGTGTGGGTCTGTTGTAATTTTGTGTATTTGGAGTCCTATAAGCCTCTTGAACTTGATTTTCCATTTCATTCTTCAGATTTGGGAAATTTTCTGATATTATTTCATTGAATAGATTGTTCATTCCTTTGGTTTGTTTCTCTAAGCCTTCCTCAATCCCAATAATTGTCAAATTTGGCCTTTTCATGATATCCCATAGTTCTTGGAGATTCTGTTCATGATTTCTTACCATATTCTCTGTTTGTTCAACTTTGTTTTCGAGGTTAAATATTTTTTCTTCATTATCTGAAGTTCTGTTTTCCAGGTGTTCTATCCTATTGGTTATGCTTTCTATGGAGTTCTTAATTTGGTTTATTGTTTCCTTCATTTCAAGGATTTCTGTTTGGTTTTTTTTCAATATCTCTAATTCTTTATTGAAATGATCTTTTGCTTCCTGAATTTGCTCTGTTAACTGTCGATTGGTGCGATCATTCAGTGCCTGCATGTGCTCTTTCATCTCATCGTTCAATGATGATTCTTCTGCCATGCTGTCGTTGGATTCTATTGATGTAACATCTAGATTTGTTTGGGGCATTTTCTTCCCTTGTTTTCTCACATTGTTCATTAATCAATGGGTCATTGAGATATTGCAGATTTCCTCTATCGGCTTATAATGTCCCTGAAGATTGCTAGTATATCCCCTCTTATCCTTCAGTAGCCTGAAGTCTTGGAGGAAGTTGATAATGCCGAGCTCCACGAAGAAGCTGCATCTCTAGGGGTGGTGACCCTTAGGTGGCATATATTCCCTGCTAGTGGGCAGAGGTTCCTCCACTTGTTGACCAATGGTCATCCAACGGGGAACTAGGCTGTGGGCTGAGGCAAGGCCTATTTGTGCCTGTGTCTCTGGTTTTACCGTCCCTGTGAGAAAACCTCTCCCGGCAGGGAAGACTCACTCAGTGGGGACGTCTCGCTGGTCAGTTCCCCTCCTAGAGGTTCCCCTCAATCTACAACTACCGCCTGGGCTGGGTTGTCTTCCTCTACAGCGTTCCCAGGAGCCCAGTCCTATCTCCTGGGCCTGGGAGCCTCAGCCTCTGCAGGCGAGTCTCCTTAGGCTGCCTCTCCCAGAGAATCCGCCCGCAGTCCTGGAAACTTCGCTCCGCCCCTAGGCGTGTCTCTGTGCGGCTCTTCCAGCAAGAAGCCACCTAGCTCCTGGGACCCTGCTCTGCACCTAATCACCTGGCTATGCAGCCCCTTCTTTGAACTGCCACCTGGAGCCCCGTACAATAGCTCCGAAACCCAGAGACCCGCCACACACCTCCTCCTCCGGACAGCGGCCCGGTTTCCAGACGCAGTCACTAGGAGCCCAAGCAACTCACTTCGTCTCCTCCTCCCGCCAACCACCCGTAGCCCTAGGCAGTCACTCCGAGTCCAAGTGACCCGCCGTGTTCCTCCTCCTCCTCCTCGGGGTAGCCCCTCCGGTGTTCAGGAGCGGTGGCTCCGAGACCAAGTGACCCACCACGCTCCTCCTCCAGGCAGGCCACCGGTGTTCAGGAGCGGTCGCTTTTAGTCCAATCAACTCACCACTCGCCTCCTCCTCTGGCGACCGCCTGTGGCTCTGATGCAGTCACTCCTAGACCAAGCGACCCACTGCGCTTCTCCTCTTCCTCCAGGCTACCCCCGGGTGTTCAGAAGCGGTTGTTCTGAGTCCAAACAGCTCGCGATGCAGCTCCTCCTCTGGCAACCGCCTGTGGCTCTGATGCAGTCACTCCTAGACCAAGCGACCTGCCGTGCTTCTCCTCTTCCGGGCAGACCCCCGGTGTTCAGAAGCGGTCGTTCTGCGTCCAAACAGCTCGCCATGCAGCTCCTCCTCAGGCAGCTGGCTGGAGCCCCAGTGGTTGCTCCGAGTCCAAGCACTGTGCTGAGCCACCTCCTCTACGATGATCCCAGTTGTCCGTGTTTCCCTATAGACCTCTTATACTTGATTTTCCATTTCATTCTTCAGATTTGGGAAATTTTCTGATATTATTTCATTGAATAGATTGTTCATTCCTTTGGTTTGTTTCTCTAAGCCTTTCTCAATCCCAATAATTCTTAAATTTGACCTTTTCATGATATCCCATAATTCTTGTACATTCTGTTCATGATTTCTTACCATCTTCTCTATTTGTTCAACTTTGTTTTCAAGATTAAATATTTAGTCTTCAGTGTCTGAGGTTCTGTCTTCCAGGTGTTCTATCCTGTTGGTTATGCTTTCTATGGAGTTTTTAACTTGGTTTATTGTTTCCTTCATTTCAAGGATTTCTGTTTTTTTTTTTTTCAGTATCTCTAACTCTTTATTGAAATGATCTCTTGCTTCCCATATTTGGTCTTTTAACTGTTGATTGGTGCGATCATTTAATGCCTGCATTTGCTCTTTCATCTCCTCCTTCACTGCCTGCATTTGCTCTTTCATCTCCTCGTTTGCTTCCCTGATTGTTTTAATTATGTACATTCTGAACTCCTTTTCTGACATTTCTTCTGCTGGGCTGTCATTGGGTTTTATTGATATAGTATCTAGGTTTGTTTGGGACATTTTATTCCCTTGTTTTCTCATATTGGTCAGATATCAGTGGAACTCTGAAATATTGCAGATTTCCTCTATTGGCTTATAGTGTCCCTGTAGATTTCAAGTATATCACCTCCCAGCCTTCCATAGCCTGAAGTCTTGGAGGAACTTGATAATGCAGTGTTTCCGAAGAAAGCTGCCCCTAGCCTGTTACTGGTTCCAGGGCTTGGAGCTGGCTCTGTGTGGAAAGGCTCTCACTGGGCTGTTTGCTCCAAGAAGCTGGCCTTGGAAGGAGCCTGCCGCCAGAGGGACCAGGGCTGCATGGAGAAGTCTCTGGCTGCCCTGCCCTGGTCCCAGAGGCTGCCTGCGGGCTGGAGCTTGCTGCTGGCTCCGGGACTTGTTGCTGGCTCTGTGCAGAAAGGCTCTCACTGGGCGGCCTGCTCCGAGAAGCTGACTGTGGAAGGAGCCCTGCCGGAGGGAGCAGGGCTGCCTGGGGAAGACTCTAGCTGCCCTGCCCTGCTCTGAGAAACCGCCCCTGTCCGGGCCTGCCGCCCGGGCCAGGCTTCACCCGGTTGGGGAGACTCACCCCGTGGCTCTATGTTAGTCCGAGTCTCTCAATGCCGCCCCTTCTTGAATCCTGGGTTCTGGAGCGACAGGAGATGCAGTCACCCTCTAGTCCGCCATCTTGGATCACCATAAATTCTTACTTAATATCTGTAGTGATCCAGTCCACCATCAAAAGTATAATCTCATAACAAGCACTATGCAGTCCGTATAAGCAAATTGACAAAATAAGAGATGGATCATCTTTACTGGAAATAAATTCTTCCAGATAGTGATATCATAGTTTATAACAGCAAAAAATCCATACAACCTAAGTATTTACCATTTGGACCTTGATTTATTTAATTATCATACAACTCTTCTTTGGAATACTGTTTAACTACTAAATATAAACAATTTTATATATGTACTAATGTGGTAAGATTTGTTACATATGCAGGTAGGTATAAAGGAAGTTAACATAAAGTAGGTATAATATGATTTTGTCTTTACCCACAATTACATGTATGTATGATAATAGATGATAGTAAAAATCTAGATGGATTGATAGTGGTTAAATCTGAGATATGTTTAGAAGAAATTTGATTTCCAATTTAAACACTTCTCTGCCTGAAACACACATAACTGAATTATGTAAAATTAATTACCAGCATATATTATATTTAATAAATTACTGTTATTAAAGAGAATAAAGGAATAGGGTTAACAGATCAAGGTTTCTAGAAACCCAAAAATTAGGCAATTCCCTGGTTCCCTAATTAATTGATATTAAAACTATAAAAGCTATTTTAGGAGCTTTTCTCCATTAGTACTTTCATTGCTGTTTATTAACTGAGAACAAAGTTTAAGATCTTTTCTAAATTTAGCATATTGAGTTTAGTAGGTCACTTGTATAATAGTAGGTTCTCTTAGGCTACAGATTTTTCTTTTTTATATTTTTAGTTGTAGATGGACACAATACCATTATTTTATCTATTTATTTATTTTTATGTGGTGCTGAGGATGGAACCCAGGGCCTCACATGTGCGAGGCAAGCACTCAACCACTGGGCTACAACTCTAGCCCCTAGGCTACAGATACTTTTCTTTTTTGTTTGAATAATCATATTTCTGGTATGTGAACTTTTTTTTTTGCTACTTTCAAATACATGTGGATTGATGGGTACACCTGGATTGATGGGTACTCAGTATTTTATAATTCAGTTTTTCATATATACATAAAAAACCCTGTGTTTCATCAAGCACATGCTATTTAAGTCCTTCCCAATTATGAATGGACATGCATGTGATATTCTTATTTTAATGAATTTTTTATTACCAACTTGGGATTTATTAGTCTTCATATTCCTGTTACAAGAACATACTTATGGGGATTTAACATGACATTCTGAACATTTTTTTGCAAAAGTTTCAAGGCAGAAAGGCAAAAACATCTGTGTTGGTGTTTTAAGAAAGAAACATTAAATGAGCTAATAATTTTAAGTATTGATTCAAAAATCTCAGTAAATTTTTGCTTTTCATGACCTAGAAGTTATTCTCTTTCCTGTCCTCGAGGGAGAATTAAAATGGAACATAAGTCCTGCCAAAGACTATTTTGTTTATCAGGTTTTCACTGCCAAGAAAACTTTCTACAGCACTGTTTTGTAGAGGTTATAGATTAATTCAACTACATTCATCTCATTTCAAAGAGTTGATCATATTTTAATATTTTTTTGAAACTGAGATTTCTAAAACTCTCCCCCCTAAATTCATGGTATTAACTCTCCATTTTACCAGATACTCAAAGTCTTTTATTGAATCAACATCTTGGGTAATGTCTTTTATAAATAAACTATAATTGAAAAATCCAATGAAGTTCTCCATTCCAAGCATCATGGTAAGCTGCATGCTATGAGGAATCCTCTTATTAATGTAGAAATAGATTTTAGAAAATTGTAAACAAACATAAATCATGATTTTGATACATTGTTTCTCCCAAAAAGAAAAGAAAGTTAATATTTAAATATACCCTCCCTGTATTCTGGTGGAAAGACAAATAGGAAAAACCAAGTCCTGTGCAGTGAACAATTGGTGAAACCAGATTTAGGCACAAAATTAAACCTTGGCAAGCTGGTTGAACCGAAACGTTTTACATCAAGCTACAACACTGAAAAATAATAAAGTAGTCCCTATTCAGTAGCATGCCCCCCACCTTTGCCCCTAGAAGAAGCAATTGTGAATCATTTTTGGAATAATGCATTCCCACTTTAGGCAGTCAGGATTCCCATCGATTTAGTACAATAAAGTATTAATTGACAGTTTTAAATTGACCAAATACCAAGGAAATGAACCAATAATGAATTAGTGTCAACAGAAACAACCAACAGCAAATTTACACCTCCAAAGAATGTAGGAAGTATCCAACTTGAATAAATAGTAATTAGAATAATTAAATAAATATGCCAGGACCAATGGCACAAACTTGTAATCCCACCAACTTGAAAGGCCAAGATAGGAAGATTGCAAGTTCAAGGCCAACCTGAACAATCGAGCCAGACTCTGTCTCAAAAATATTAAAATAAATAAAAAGCGGTAGGTAGTCAGTGGTAGAACACTTGTCTAGCACGTGTGAGGCTCTAGGTTCAATCCCAAGTATTGGAGCGGGTATGGTTTGAACACAAAGTAAGCAAGTAACAGAAGATTAACAAAAATGATTAGGTAAATTTAAATTATATAATCGCTAAAAGTAAAAACCCAAAGAATATGGAAGACTTAGTTATTATTAAAATGTCAGTTCTCTGTAAGTGGAACTATAGATTAAATGTAGTCCAAAAAAAATGCAAGTGACTTCTTTCTTAAATAAATTGATAAGCTTATCCTAAAATTTATATAGGAATGGATAGAACTGAGAATGGCCAAAGCACTTTTGAAAAAGAACAAAGTTGGAGGATCAGATTTAAAAATGTACTTTCGACCCCCAATAATCAAACATTGTTGTATTGACCTAAGTATCAACAAATAGGTCAGTGGAAAAGAATACAAGAAACAGACCCACATTTATGGCATTTTTGACAATGGCATATAGGGAGAGGAAGGGCTTTTTTTCCCCTACAATTAGCATTGAAATAACTAACTATGTGAACATTCAGCAAACAAGAATCAAATTGAAATAGAGCATAAAGTATAAAACCATATTTTTAGTAATTTAATTGTTGAGTGGGGGGTGGGGACAGAACCTATGGCCTTATACATGTTAAGCAGATACTCTAAGCCATAATTCTAAATTCCCATAAAACTTAGAAGAAAATATAGAATAGTTTCATGTCTTAGAAAATTTCCTATGTCATAGAAAGCAATAGCAAAATATTTTTTTGAAATATAATGAGATGTTATCACAGTTAAAACTTGTGTTCATCAAAAGACACCATTGAGAAAAATGAACAAGCAAAATTAGAAAAAAATTTCCAGAGTATATATCTCACAAAGAACTGGTAAGTTCATCTGAAGAACTTCCTACTAAGAAAAAACCAAGGACAGGGGATGTATCTCAGTGCTAGAGCATTTGCCTAGCACGAGCAGAGGTCCAAGGTTTGATTCTCAGTACCTTGAAAAGGAAAAAGAAAAAAGAAGAAGAAGAAGAGGAGACCAGGCATGGTGGTACATATCTGTAATTTCAGTGACCAGGAGGCTGAAGCAGGAGGATTGAAAGTTCAAGGTCAGCAATTGGACCATCTCAAAATAAAAAGAACAGGGATATAGATCAGGGTTTGTAAAGCTCCCTCAGGGTTCAATCCCCAGTACCTCTGCCCCCCAAAACAGATACAGTGCTAGTTCTCAAGGAGTTCAACAGTCTAGAAGGAAAGTCTCACAGATTGACTAATATAATAGAATATATGCTGAGAGAGATCCAAAGAAAATACTGTGACATGTGAAAGCTCTTATGGGGCTTCTGGATTGGAATGGAAAGGAGGTGGTTACAGAAGGTATTTTGTCACACAAGGATTGGGAAGAGTGTTGCTGGTAAATGATTTTGTTAGAAAAGAGAGGTATACAAAGGGCCTGTGTTTTTGAAAACTGGAGAATATTTCCATGTCGGTGAGAATGGAAATGCAATTGTAGAAGAGATGAGAGAAGTAGACAGAGTAACTTATGTTAAAGTGAACAGATTACATGCATGCATTTAATCTCTGCTGCCTCCCAGATCCCACTAAAACAATAAGATTTTTTTAAAATGCATAAACCCACAGGAAAGGTAGAAGAGGAGACAGAAGACAGCAGTTTGGAACTAGAAAACTGTTGGATAAGTTATTTTTACTTAGCAGACTCAAGAAAGCCTTTCCCAGCTGGCAGTGGGAATAGCCTTAAAACACCCCAGTTTGCAGAACCCCAAAGGGCTCAAGGATTAGACATTCAACTCTCTCTGAAAGCAGGAGGATAAGATTGGGCTAGAACATTAAAAGAAAGAATTGGTTAAGTCTGCTTGAAATGTACTAGATTCCCCTCCCAGATCTTTTCCTAATTCTGTGTAAACAGCCAATTGCTTTTCCTTTACTTTGGCAGGGAATGGATATTTATTTATGTATTTATTTTTAAGAGAGAGAATATCACAGGGGTAGAAAATAACTGGAACTGGTGAAAGAAATTCCATCTTGCTGCAAACAAGGGGTTTAAGTGAATGCCAGATACATACTGAGATTGCCAGCAGGCTTTCCCCCTTCAACTCCCAGAACTCTGGCAGCCTGCCCTCAAAGCAAGGGATTGGAAGATTGTTCACTGAGAAATGTGACCAGCCTTAGAGAAACTTTATTAAAGGCACCAACCGTAGGAGTTTCTTAGTACAGCAGTTCTGCAAGGTCATGCTATAATGACGTTCCCAGTCAACAAGCTTTATCCATGTACACGTTCTTTCTTTTCTTAATTTTATTTATTTTTATTTTTGCAGACTGCATTTTGATTCATTGTATACACATGGGGTACAACTTTTTTTTTCTATGGTTGTACACAATGTAGATTCACCCCATTTGTGTAATCATACATGTACATAGGATAATGTCTGTCTCATTCCACTGTCTTTCTTTTCCCCATCCCCTACTCCCCCATTTCCCTCTACACAATCCAAAGTTATTCCATTCTTCTCTTACCCACCCCACACCACCGTTATATATCATCATCCAGTTATCCGAGACAACATTTGGCCTTTGTTTATTTGGGATTGGCTTATTTCACTTAGCATATTCTCCAACTCCATCCATTTACCTGTAAATGCCATAATTTTATTCTTTATGACTGAATAGTCCATTGTGTATATATACCACAGTTTCTTTATCCATTCACCTATTGAAGGGCATCTGGGTTGGATTCTCAGTCTAGCTATTATGAATCGAGCTGCTATAAACATTGATGTGGTTGTGTTACTGTAGTATGCTGATTTTAAGCCTTTTGGGTATAAGCCAAGGAGGATAGCTGGGTCAAATGGTGGGTCCATTTGAAGTTTTCTAAGGAATCTCCATACTGCTTTTGAGAGTGAATGCACCAATTTGCAAGTCCACAACCAATGTACTAGTGTGCCTTTTTCCCCAAATCCATGTCATCACCTATTATTGCTTATGTTCTTGATAATAGCCATTCTAATTGGAGTGAGATGAAATCCTAGGGTGGTTTTAATTTGCATTTCTTTAATTACTAAAGATGTTGAACACTTTTTCATATATTTGTTGATCACCTGTATATGTTCTGTGAAGTATCTACCCAGTCCTTAGCCCATTTACTTATTGGGTTCTTTATAATTTTGGTACAAAGTTTTTTAAGTTCTTTATAAATTTTAGAGATTAATGCTCTTATCTGAAGTGAGTGTGGAAAGATTTTTTCCCACTCTAGGCTCTCTTTTCACATTATTGATTGTTTCCTTTGCTGAGAAAAAAATCTTTTAGTTTGAATCCATCTCATTTATTAATTCTTATTTCATTTCTTGTGCTCTGGGGGTTGGTCTTGTTAAGGAAGTCTGGTCCTAAGCCAACATGATGAAGATTTGGACCTACTTTTTCTACTATTTGGTGCAGGGTCTCTGATCTAGTTCCAAGATCCTTAATCCATTTTAATTTGAGTTTTGTGCAGGGTGAGAGATAGAGGTTTAATTTCACTTTACTCCACATGGGATTTCCAATTTTCCCAGCACCATTTGTTGAAGAGGCTATCTTTTTTCCATTGTATGTTTTTGGCACCTTTGTCTAGTATGAGGTAACTGTATTCAGGTGAGTTTGTTTCTGTGTCATCTATTCTGTACCATTGATCTACCTATCTTTTTGGGTGGCAATACCATGCTGTTTTTGTTACTATTGCTCTGTGGTATAATTTAAGGTCTAGTATTGTGATACCTCCTGCTTCACACTTCCTCTCAGGATTTCTTTGGCCATTCTTGGTCTCTTATTCTTCCAGATGAATTTCAAAATTGCTTTCTCTATTTCTATTAGGAATGTCATGGGGATTTTAATTGGAATTGCATTGAATTTGTATAGTGCCTTTGGTAGTCTGGCCATTTTGACAATATTAATTCTGCCTATCCAAGAACATGGGAAATCTTTCCATCTTCTAAGGTTTTCCTTACTTTCTTTAGTACTCTGAAGTTTTCATTGTAGAGGACTTTTATCTCTTTTGTTAGATTGATTCCCAAGTATTTTGGGGTTTTTTTAGGCTATTGTGATGGAGTAGTTTTCCTAATTTTTCTTTCAGAGGATTCATCACTTATGAATAGAAATGCATTAGACTTATGTGTGTTGATTTTACATCCTACTACTTTGCTGAATTCCTTTATTAGTTCTAGAAGTTTTCTCGTGGAATATTTTGGATCCTCCAAATATAGAATCATGTCATTGGCAAATAGTGATAACTTGAGTTCTTCTTTTCCTATGTGTATCCCTTTAATTTCTTTGGTCTCTCTAATTTCTCTGGCTAGTATTTCAAGGACTGTTGAATGGAAGTGGTAAAAGAGGGCATCCCTGTCTTATTCCAGTTTTTAGAGGAAATGCTTTTAATTTTTCTCCATTTAAAATGATGTTGGCCTTGGGCTTAGCATAAGTAACCTTTACAATGTTGAGGTATGTTCCTACTCTCTCTAGTTTTTCTAGTGTTTAGATCATGAAGAGGTGCTATATTTTATCAAACACATTTTCTGCTTCTATTGAGATAATCATATGATTCTTGTCTTTAAGTCTATTGTGTGATGTATTACATTTATTGATTTCCTGATGTTGAAACAACCTTGCATTCCAGGGATGAACCCCACTTGATCATGGAGCACTATCTTCTTAATATGTTTTTGTATGTGATTTGCCAATATTTTATTCTGAATTTTTGCATCTATGTTCATCAGGGATATTAGTCTGAAGTTTTCTTTCCTTGATGTGTCTTTGTTTGATTTTGGTTTAAAGGTGATACTAGCCTCATAGAATGAGTTTGGAAGGTTCCCTCCTTTTCTGTTTTTTGGAATAATTTGAGGAGTATTGGTGTTAATTCTTCTTTGAAGGTTTTATAGAACTCAGCTGAGAATCCTTCTGGTCATGGCCTTTTCTTGGTTGGTAGGCTTTTGATGGCTTCTTCTATTTCATTGCTTGAAATTGATCTGTTTAAATTGTATATGTCCTCCTGATTCAGTTAGGGAGGATCATCTGTCTCTAGAAATTTGTCCATGTCTTTCAGATTTTCTGTTTTCTTGGAGTATAGATTTTCAAAGTAGCTTTTAATTATGTTATGCATTTCAATGATATCTGTAGTGATATTTCCTTTTTCATCACAAATTTTAGTAATTCAAGTTGTCTCTCTCCTCTTTGTTAGTGTGACTAAGGGTTTATCTATTCTTTTTTTTTTTTTACTTTTTTGTGAGTTTTTTTAATCATTTCTTTTATTTCCTTTTCATTGATTGCCTCTCTGATTTTAATTATTTCCTATCTTCTATTTCTTTCAGTATTGTTCTGTTCTTTTTCTAGGGCTTTGAGATGTTAGGTCATTTAGTTGTTGATTTTTTATTTTTTCTTAGATGTACTCCATGCAATGAATTTTCCTCTTACTACTGCTTTCATCATGTCCCAGAGATTTTCATATGTTGTATTGTCATTCTCATAAACCTCTTATAATTTTTTTTTATCTCCTCCGGATGTTTTCTGCTATCCATGCTTCATTCAATAGCACATTATTTAGTCTCCAGGTGTTGGAGTAGTTTCTGGTTTTTATTTTATCGTTGATTTCTGATTTCATTCCATTATGATCTGATAGAATGCAAGGTAGTATCTCTTATGTTTTTGTGTTTACTAAGGGCTGCTTTGTGGCATAACATATGATCTATTTTAGATAAGGATCCATGTGCTGCTAAGAAGAAAGTGTATTCACTCATGGATAGATGGAATATTCTATATATGTCTGTTAAGTCTAAGATATTGATTATGTTATTGAGTTCTATGGTTTCTTTGTTCAGTTTTCATTTGGAAGATCTATCCAGTGGTGAGAGCTATATGTTAACTTCACCTAGTATTATTGTGTTGTGGTCTGTTTGTTCCCTGGAACTGAGAAGGATTTGTTTGATTTACATGAATGTGCCATGGTTTGGAGCATAAATATTTACGATCGTTATGTCTTGCTGATTTTCAGTTCCCTTAAGCAGTATGAAATGTACTTCTTTATCCCTTCTGACTAACTTTGGCTTGAAGTCCACTTTATCTGAAATGAGGAAGAAAACCCTGGTTTTTTACTGAGTCCATGTGCATGGTATATTTTTTACCATTCTTTCACCTTAGTCTGTGAATGTCTTTTTCTATGAGATGAGTTTTCTCGAAGGCAGCATATTTGGGGTCTTTTTTAAAAATCCAATCTGCCAGTCTATGTCTTTTGATTGATGAGTTTAGGCCATTAACATTCAGGGTTATTATTGAGATATTATTTGTATTTCTGGTCTGTAGGGTGCCAACCTAGCTCAGGCACGGTTAAGAGCCGACAGAGTCATAACCCAGACCCCGGGAGTTGGGTAAAAGCAGGCTTGTGGCGAGCAACCTGCAAACTCATTTATTGCAGGAGAAACCATACATTTTATAGACTTCTAACCCAATCACAATGTGCCATGGGGGATCAGACCACCAGGCCCCTATACAGGTTCCCTTGGTAACACTAGGTAAATTTGGGGACAGTTGTTTACTTTCCTAAGTGACCAGAGCAGAATGCTCCTCTCTGTAGGTATTCCTGACAGGCGTGAATGTGTGAAGGTTTTCCTTACACACTTGAGACATTCACAGCTGCTAGCCAAGACTTAGGATTTCTCCAAACACTGGTCATTTTGGCTTATTTTCAGTTTTTAATTTGACTTGGTTTCTCCTTTGATTGGCTTTTTCTTTAGGGTAGTTCCTTCTTTTGCTGACTTGCATTTCATTTCCTCCTCATGGAATATTTTGCTGAGAATGTTCTATAATGGAGGCTTTGTGTTTGTACATTCTTTTAACTTTTGTTTATCGTGGAAGGATTTTATTTCCTTCTTAAATCTGAATGTTAGTTTTGCTGAGTATAAGATTCTTGGTTGGCAACCATGTTTTTTCAGAGCTTCAAATATGTTGTTCTAGGCCCTCCTAGCTTTTAGGGTCTAGACTGAGAAATCTGCTGATATTCGTATTGGTTTCTCCCTATATGTAATCTGACACTTTTCTCTCACAGTCTTTAAAATTCTAGCTTTATTTTGGATGTTAGGCATTTTCATTATAATGTGCCTTGATGTGGATCTGTTGTAATTTTGTACCTTGGGTGTTCTGCAAGCCTCTTGTATTTGATTTTCCATTTCATTCTTCACTTTGGTAAATTATCTGATATTATTTAATTGAATAGGTTGTTCATTCCTTTGGTTTGTATCTCTGTGCCTTCCTCAATCCCAGTAACTCTTAAATTTGTTCTTTTTGTGATATCTCATAATTCTTTTTTTTTATTTTGATTCATTGTATACAAATGGGGTACAACTTTCATTTCTCTGGTTGTACATGAAGTAGTGTCACACCATTTGCATAATCATATGTATACATAGGTTAATGATGTCTATCTCATTCTATTATCTTTCCTTCCTTCCACCCCTCATTTTCCTCTATAGAATCCATCCTTCCTCCATTCTTGCCTCCCCTCATCCCCCGTTACATGTCATCATCCACTTATCAGAAAAATCATTCAACCTTTGTTTTTTGGGATTGGCTTATTTCACTTAGCATGATATTCTTCTACTCCATCCATTTACCCGCAAATGCCATAATTTTATTCTTTATGGCTGAATATTCCATTGTGTATATATATACCACAATTTCTTTTTTTTATTTTTTTTTATTTTTTATTTTTTTATTGTAAACAAATGGGATACATGTTGTTTCTCTATTTGTACATGGCGTAAAGGCATACCATTTGTGTAATCATAAATTTACATAGGGTAATGTTGTTTGATTCATTCTGTTATTTTTCCCCTTCCCCCCACCCCTCCCATCCCTCTTTTCCCTCTATACAGTCCTTCCTTCCTCCATTCTTGCCCCGCTCCCTAACCCTAACTCTAACCCTAACACTAACCCCTCCCACACCCCATTATGTGTCATCATCCACTTATTAGCGATATCATTCGTCCTTTGTTTTTTTGAGATTGGCTTATCTCACTTAGCATGATATTCTCCAATTTCATCCATTTGCCTGCAAATGCCATAATTTTATCATTCTTTATGGCTGAGTAATATTCCATTGTATATATATACCACGGCTTCTTTATCCATTCATCAATTGAAGGACATCTAGGTTGGTTCCACAATCTGGCTATTGTGAACTGAGCAGCTATGAACATTGATGTGGCTGTATCTCTGTAATATGCTGATTTTAAGTCCTTTGGGTATAGGCCAAGGAGTGGGATAGCTGGGTCAAATGGTGGGTCAATTCCAAGTTTTCTAAGGAATCTCCACACTGCTTTCCAAAGTGGCTGCACTAATTTGCAGCCCCACCAGCAATGTATGAGTGTACCTTTCTCCCCACATCCTTGCCAACACCTGTTGTTGCTTGTATTCTTGATAATCGCCATTCTAATTGGGGTGAGATGAAATCTTAGGGTGGTTTTGATTTGCATTTCTCTTATTACTAGAGATGTTGAACATTTTTCCATATGTTTGTTGATTGCTTGTACATCTTCTTCTGTGAAGTGTCTGTTCATTTCCTTAGCACATTTGTCGATTGGATTATTTGTATTCTTGGTGTAGAGTTTTTTGAGTTCTTTATAGATTCTGGAGATTAGTGCTCTATCTGAAGTATGATTGGCAAAGATTTTCTCCCACTCTGTAGGCTCTTTCTTCGCATTGCTGATCGTTTCCTTTGCTGAGAGAAAGCTTTTTAGTTTGAATCTATCCCAGTTATTGATTCTTGCTTTTATTTCTTGTGCTATGGGAGTCCTATTGAGGAAGTCTGGTCCTAAGCCGACATGTTGAAGCTCTGGACCTACTTTTTCTTCTATAAGATGCAAGTTCTCTGGTCTGATTCTGAGGTCCTTAATCCATTTTGAGTTTAGTTTCATGCATGGTGAGAGATATGGGTTTAGTTTCATTCTGTTGCATATGGATTTCCAATTCTCCCAGCACCATTTGTTGAAGAGGCTATCTTTTCTCCATTGCATATTTTTGGCCCCTTTGTCTAGTATGAGAAAATTGTATTTATTTGGGTTTGTGTCCGTGTCCTCTATTCTGTACCATTGATCTACCTTTCTATTTTGGTACCAATACCATGCCGTTTTTTGTTACTATTGCTTTGTAGTAGAGTTGAAGATCTGGTATTGCGATATCCCCTGCTTCACTCTTTCTGCCAAGGATTGCTTTAGCTCTTCTGGGTTTTTTATTCTTCCAGATGAATTTCATAATTGCTTGCTCTATTTCTGTAAGGTACATCGTAGGGATTTTCATTGGAATTGCATTGAATCTGTATAGCACTTTTGGTAGTATGGCCATTTTGACAATATTAATTCTTCCTATCCAAGAACATGGGAGATCTTTCCATCTTCTAAGGTTTTCTTTAATTTCTATATACCACAATTTCTTTATCCATTCATCAATTGAAGGGCATCTAGGTTGGTTCCACAATCTAATTATTGTGAATTGAGCTGCTATAAACATTGATGTAGCTGTGTCACTGTAGTATGATTACTTTAAGTCCTTCAGGTATAGACCAAGGAGTGAGTCAAATAGTGAGTCCATTCCAGGTTTTCTGAGGAATCTCCCTACCGCTTTCCAGAGTGGCTGCACCAATTTGCAACCCCACCAGCAATGTATGAGTGTACCTTTTCCCCCACATCCTAGCCAACACCTGTTGTTGCTTGTATTCTTGATAATAGCCATTCTAATTGGAGTGAGTTGAAATCTTAGGGTAGTTTTGATTTGCATTTCTCTTATTACTAGAGATGTTGAACATTTTTTCATGTATCTGTTCATTGCTTGTAGATCTTCTGTGAAGTGTCTACTTATTTCCTTATCCCATTTATTGATTGGGTTATTTGTATTCTTGGTGTAAAATTTTTTGAGTTCTTCATAGATTCTGGAGATTAGTGCTTTATCTGAAAGGAGTGTGGAAAAGATATTCTCCCACTCTGTAGGTTCTCTTTTCATGTTGTTGATTGTTTCCCTTGCTGAGAAAAAGCTTTTTAGTTATTGATTCCTTCTTTTATTTCTTGTGCTTTGGGAGTCATGTTAAGGAAGTCATGCTAGTGATATTGAACATTTTTTCATATATTTGTTGATCACTTATATTTCTTCTGTGAAGTGTCTGTTCAGTTGCTTTGACCATTTATTGATTGGGTTATTTGTTTTTTGGTATTAAGCTTTTTGAGTTCTTTATATATCCTGGAGATTAACGACCTGAGGTGCAGGTGGCAAATTTTCTCCCATTCTGTAGGCTCTCTCATCATGTTCTTGATTGTTTCCTTTGCTTTGAAGAAGATTTTTAATTTAATTACATCCCATTATTTATTGATTCTTGATTTTACTTCTTGTGCTTTAAGAGTCTTGTTGAGGAAGTCAATTTCTAAACCAACACGATGGAGATTTGGCCCTACTTTTTCTTCTACTAGGCACAGAGCCTCTGGTCTAATACTAGGTACTTGATTCCCCTTTGAATTGAGTTTTGTGCAGGGTGAGAGATAGGGGTCTAATTCCATTTTGTTTCCATTTTTTTCCCACACCATTTTTTGAAGAGGGTATCTTTTTTCCAATGTTTATGGCAACTCTGTCTAAATGAGATGACTGTATTTATGTGGGTTTGTCTCTGGGCCTTCTATTCTGTACCATTGGTCTACATGCCATTGTTGTTACTATAGCTGTGTAGTATAATTTAAGGTCTCATATTGTGATGCCTTTTGTTTCTCTTTCTTGCTGAGGATTGCTTTGGCAATTCTAGGCCTTTTAGTTTTCCAAATGAATTTCATAACTGATTTTTCTATTTTTGTGAAGAACATCATTGGAATTTTAATAGGAATTGCATTTAATCTGCATAGCACTTTTAGTGGTATGGCCGTTTTAACAATTCTCCTTATCTAAGAACATGGGAGATTGTTCATCTTCTAAGGTCTTCTTCAATTCATTTTTTTAGTGTTCAGTGGTTTTCACTATATAGGTCTTTCACTTCCTCTGTTAGTTTGAGTCCCAAATACTGTGTTGTTGTTGTTGTTGTTGTTTTGAAGCTATTGTGAATGGTATAGTTTTTTCTAATCTCTCCTTCAGTTGACTTATCACTGATGTATAGAAACACAATTGATTTATGAGTGTTCATATTATATCCTGCTACTTTTCTGAATTCATTCGTGAGTTCAACAAGTTTTCTGGTGGATTTTTTGGGTCTTCTAAATATAGAATCATGTCAACAAATAGGGATAATTTGAGTTCTTTGCCCATTCATATTCCTTTAATTTCTTTATTCTGTATGATTGCTCTGGCTAGAGTTTCAAGGACTGTGTTAAATAGAAGTGGTGAAAGATGGCATTCCTGTTTTGTTCCAGTTTTTAGAGGAAATGCTTTCAATTTTTCTCCACTTAGAATGATGTTGGCCTTGGGTTTAGCATAGATAGCATTTACAATGTTGAGGTATATTCCTACTATCCCTAGTTTTTCTAACATTGTGAACATGAATGGATGCTGTATTTTGTCAAATGCTTTTTCTTCTATCTAGTGAGATAGTCATGTAATTATTCAAGTCTGTTGATATGATGAATTATGTTTATTGATTTCCATATATTGAACCAACCTTGCATCGCGGGAATGAATTCCACTTGATCATGGTGCACTATCTTTTTAATATGTTTTTGTATGTGATTTGCCAATATTTTATTAAGAATTTTTGCCTCTGTGTTCATAAGGGATATTGTCTTGAAGTTTTCTTTCCTTGATGTGTCTGTCTTTGGTATCAGGGTGATACTGCTTCATAGAATGAGTTTGGAAGGATTCACTCCCTTTCTGTTTCATGGAATAATCTGAGGAGAATTTGTGTTAGTTCTTCTTTGAAGGTCTGGTAGAACTTGGCGGAGAATCTGTCTGGTCTTAGACTTTTCTTTCTTGGTAGGCTTTTAATGGCATCTTCAATTTCATTGCTTGAAATTGATTTGTTTAAATTTTCTATGTCCTCCTGATTTAGTTTTTGAGTAGGTCATATTTGTTGATGTCTTCAAGTCTTTTTATTGTAATAGAGTATAAATTTTCAAAATAGGTTCCAATTATCATCTGCATTTCAGTCGTGTCTGGACTGAATATTTCAGTGTCTGAATATTTCCGTTTTCAGTGCAAATTTTAGTAATTTGAGTTTTCTCTCTTTCTCTTTGTTAGCTTGGATAAGGTTTTATTAATTTTATTGGTTTTTTTCGAAGAACCAACTTTTCATTTTGTCAATATTTTTGGATTGTTTCTTTTGTTTCAATTTCATTGACTTCAGCTCTTATTTAATTATTTCCTGTCTTCTGCTTTTGCTGTTGATTTGGGGGTTTTTCCCCCCCCAGGGCTTTGAGATGTAATGTTATTTATTTTGTTCACTTTCTACTCTTTTAATGAATGAGTTCAATGCAATGAACTTTCCTCTTAGCACTGCCTTCTTAGTGTCTCAGAGATTTTGATATGTTGTATCACTATTTTCATTAACCTCTAAGTAATTTTTTTATTCATCCCTAATTTCTTCTGCTATCCATTGATCTTTCAACAGCATATTATTTAGTCTCCAGGTATAAGAGTAGCTTCTATAATTTATTTTATTGTTGATTTCTAATTTCATTCCATTATAATCTGATAGAATTCAAGGAATTTACTTTTTTTGTATTTGCTAAGAGATGCTTTGTGACATAACATATGGTCTGTTTTACAGAAGGATCCATTTGCTGCAGAGAAGAACATATAGTCTGTCATTGATGAATGAAATATTCTGTATGTTTGTTAAGTATAAATTATTGATTGTATTTTTTAGTTCTATAACTTCTTAATTTAGTTTTTATTTGGAAGGCCTATCCAGTGTTGAGAGAGTAGTGTTAAAGTCACCCAGTGTTATTGTGTTGCTGTCTCTTTGATTCTTGAAATTGAAAAGGATTTATTTGATGTATGTAGGTGTTCCATTGTTTTGGGCATAAATATTTATAACTGTTAGGTCTTATTGATTTATAATTCCCTTAAGCAGTATGAAATGTCCTTCTTTGTTCCTGCTGTTTAACTTTTGCTTGAAATCTGCTTTATCTACTAGGAGGACAGAAACCCCGGCTTGTTTACATGATCCATATGAGTGGTATTTTTTTCCCATCCTTTTACTTTCAGTCTGTCGATATCTTTGCCTATGAGATGAGTCTCTTGGAGACAGCATATTGTTGGGTCTTGTTTTTTAATCCAATCTTCCAGTCTATGTCTTTCGATTGATGAGTTTAGGCCATTTATATTCAATGTTATTATTGAGAAATGATTTTATTCCCTATCATTATGATTCATTTCTGGTTCTTAATTCAAATTCGTTTCTCCTTTCATTGACTATTCTTCTAGTGTAGTTCCTCTCTTTGCTAGTTTTCCCTTTTATTTTTCATTTCTTCTTTATAAAATACCTTCAGTATGTTTTATAGTGCAGGCTTTCTAATTATGAATTCTTTTAACTTATCATGGAAGGTTTTTAGTTCATTGTCAATTCTTAAGCTTAATTTTTCTGGGTATAGTATTCTTGACTGTCATCCATTTTCTTTCAGAACCTGTTAAATGTTAATCTAAGACCTCCAAGCTTCGAGGGTCTAGATTGAGAAATCAGTTGAGATCCCAGTTGGTTTTCATCTAAATGTGACTGGTTGTTTTTCTCTGGCAGCCTTTAAAATTCTATCCTTATTCTGTATGTTAGGCATTTCGTAGTAATGTGCCTTGGTGTGGTTCTGTTGTAATTTTGTATATTTGGGGTCCTATAAGCCTCCTGTATTTGATTTTCTATTTCGTTCTTTTTGTTGGGGAAATCTTCTGATATTATTTCATTGAAAATATTGTGCGGGGGCTGGGGTTGTGGCTCAGTGGTAGAGCATTTGCCTAGCATGGGTGAGGAACTGGGTTTGATCCTCAGCATCACATAAAAATAAATAAAACAAAGGTATTTTTAAAAAAATGATTGTGCATTCCTTTGATTTGTATCTCTGATCCTTTGTCTATCTCTATTTCTTGGAAGTTCTGTTCATGCTTTCTTAACATTTTTCTCCATGGTTTCAATCTTTGTTTTCAAGATTATATATTTTGTCTTCATTGCCTGAAACTCTGTCTTCCAAGTGATCTAGTCTGTTGATTCTTTTTTTTTTTTAATGTGTATATATGCATAAACATATTCTTTTTTTTTTTTTTTTACATTTACATAGGGTAATGATGTTTATTTTATTTTTCCCCTCCCCCCACCCCTCCCACCCCTCTTTTCCCTCTACACATTCCTTCTTTCCTTCATTCTTGCCACTCTCCTTAGCCTAACTCTAAACCTAACCCTAAACCTAATGCTAGCCCCTCCCACCCCCCATTATATGTCCTCATCCGCTTATCAGCGAGATCATTCGTCCTTTAGTTTTTTGAGATTGGCTTATCTCACTTAGCATGATATTCTCCAATTTCGACCATTTGCCTACAAATGCCATAATTTTATCATTCTTCATTGCGGAGTAATATTCCATTGTATAAATATGCCACAGTTTCTTTATCCATTCATCAACTGAAGGGCATCTAGGTTGGTTCCACAATCTGGCTATGGTGAATTGAGCAGCAATGAACATTGATGTGGCTGTATCTCTGTAGTATGCTGATTTTAAGTCCTGTGGGTATAGGCCAAGGCGTGGGATAGCTGGGTCAAATGGTGTTTCCATTCCAAGCTTTCTGAGGAATCTCCACACTGCTTTCCAGAGTGGCTGCACTAATTTGCAACCCCACCAGCAATGTATGAGTGTTCCTTTTTCACCACATCCTCGCCAACACCTATTGTTGCTTGTATTCTTGATAATCGCCATTCTAATTGGGGTGAGATGAAATCTTAGGGTAGTTTTGATTTGCATTTCCCTTATTACTAGGGATGTTGAACATTTTTTCATATATCTGTTGATTACTTCTACATCTTCTTCTGTGAAGTGTCTGTTCATTTCCTTAGCCCATTTGTTGATTGGATTATTTGTATTCTTCATGTAGAGTTTTTTGAGTTCTTTATAGATTCTGGAAATGAGCGCTCTATCTGAGGTATGGTTGGCAAAGATATTCTCCCACTCTGTAGGCTCTCTCTTCACATTTCTGATAGTTTCCTTTGCTGAGAGAAAGCTTTTAAGTTTGAATCTATCCCAGTTGTTGATTCTTGCTTTTATTTCTTGTGCTATGGGAGTCCTGTTAAGGAAATCTGATCCTGAGCCAACAAGTTGAAGATTTGGACCTACTTTTTCTTCTATAAGATGCAGGGTCTCTGGTCTGATTCCAAGGTCCTTGATCCATTTTGAGTTGAGTTTTGTGTAGGGTGAGAGATAGGGGTTTAATTTCATTCTATTGCATATGGTTTTCCAGTTTTCCCAGCTCCATTTGTTGAAGAGGCTATCTTTTCTCCATTGCATATTTTTGGCCCCTTTGTCTAGTATGAGAAAATTGTATTTATTTGGGTTTGCGTCCATGTCCTCTATTCTGTACCATTGATCTACCTGTCTATTTTGGTACCAATACCATGCCGTTTTTGTTACTATTGCTTTGTAGTAGAGTTGAAGATCTGGTATTGCAATACCCCCTGCTTCGCTCTTACTACTGAGGATTGCTTTAGCTATTCTAGGTTTTTTATTCTTCCATATGAATTTCATAATTGCTTGCTCTATTTCTGCAAGGTACATCATTGGGATTTTAATTGGAATTGCATTGAATCTGTAGAGCACTTTAGGTAGTATAGCCATTTTGACGATATTAATTCTGCCTATCCAGGAACATGGGAGATCTTTCCATCTTCTAAGGTTTTCTTTAATTTCTTTCTTTAGTGTTCTGTAGTTCTCATTGTAGAGGTCTTTCACCTCTTTTGTGAGATTGATTCCCAAGTATTTTATTTTTTTCGATGCTATTGTGAATGGGGTAGTTTTCCTAATTTCTCTTTCTGAAGATTCATCACTTATGTATAAAAATGCATTGGATTTATGAGCATTGATCTTGTAACCTGCTACTTTACTGAATTCACTTATGAGTTCTAAAAGTTTTCTTGTGGAATTTCCAGGTTCCTCTAAATATATAATCATGTCATCAGCGAACAGGGATAGTTTGAGTTCTTCTTTTCCTATTCGTATCCCTTTAATTTCTTTGGTTTGTCTGATTGCTCTGGCTAGAGTCTCAAGGACGATGTTGAATAGAAGCGGTGAAAGAGGGCATCCCTGCCTTGTTCCAGTTTTTAGGGGGAACGCTTTCAGTTTTTCACCATTTAGAATGATATTAGCCATGGGCTTAGCGTAGATTGCCTTTATAATGTTTAGGAATGTTCCCACTACCCCAATTTTTTCTAGTGTTTTGAGCATGAAGGGATGTTGTATTTTATCGAATGCTTTTTCTGCATCTATTGAAATAATCATGTGATTCTTAACTTTAAGTCTATTGATACGGTGAATGACATTTATTGATTTCCGAATGTTGAACCAACCTTGCATCCCTGGGATAAAACCCACTTGATCGTGGTGCACTATCTTTTTTTAATATATATTTGTATGCGATTTGCTAAAATTTTGTTGAGAATTTTTGCATCGATGTTCATTAAGGATATTGGTCTGAAATTTTCTTTCCTCGATGTGTCTCTGTCTGGTTTAGGTATCAGGGTGATATTGGCTTCATAGAACGAGTTTGGTAGGGTTCCCTCCTCTTCTATTTCATGGAATAGTTTGAGAAGTATTGGAATGAGCTCTTCTTTAAAGGTTTTGTAGAACTCGGCTGAGAACCCATCTGGTCCTGGACTTTTCTTTGTTGGTAGGCTTTTGATGACCTCTTCTATTTCATTGCTTGAAATTGGTTTATTTAAGTTGTGTATGTCCTCCTCGTTCAGTTTAGGTAGTTCATATGTCTCTAGAAATTTGTTGATGTCTTCGAGGTTTTCTGTTTTGTTGGAGTATAGATTTTCGAAATAGCTTCTAATTATGTTTTGTATTTTAGTCGTGTCTGTTGTGGTATTTCCTTGTTCATTCCGAATTTTAGTAATTTGAGTTTTCTCCCTCTTTCTCTTTGTTAGTGTGGCTAAGGGTTTATCAATTTTATTTATTTTTTCAAAGAACCAACTATTTATTTTGTTAATTTTTCCGATTGTTTCTTTTGTTTCGATTTCGTTGATTTCGGCTCTGATTTTAACTATTTCCTGTCTTCTACTACTTTTGGTGTTGGTCTGCTCTTCTTTTTCTAGTGCTTTGAGCTGTAGTGTTAAGTCGTTTATTTGTTGATTTCTACTTCTTTTTTTGAATGCACCCCATGAAATAAATCTTCCTCTAAGTACTGCTTTCATAGTGTCCCAGAGATTTTGTTATGATGTGTCTTTGTTCTCGTTTACTTCTAAGAATTTTTTTATTTCCCTCCTGATGTCTTCTGTTATCCATTCATCATATAATAGTGTATTATTTAGTCTCCAGGTATTGGAGAAGTTTCTGTTTTTTATTCTGTCATTTATTTCTAATTTCAATCCATTATGATCTGATAGAGTACAAGGTAGTATCTCTATCTTCTTGTATTTGCTAACAGTAGCTTTGTGGCATAAAATATGGTCTATTTTAGAGAAGGATTCATGTGCTGCTGAGAAGAAAGTGTATTCGTTCTTTGTTGGATGGTATATTCTATATATGTCCGTTAAGTCTAAATTGCTGATTGTGTTGTTGAGATCTATAGTTTCTTTATTCAATTTTTGTTTGGACGATCTATCCAGTGGTGAGAGAGGTGTGTTAAAATCGCCTAGTATTATTGTGTTGTGGTCTATTTGAATTCTGTAGTTGAGAAGGATTTGTTTGACGTACGTGGATGAGCCAATGTTTGGGGCATAGATATTTATGATTGTTATGTCTTGCTGATTTATGCTTCCCTTAAGCAGCATGTAATGTCCTTCTTTATCCCTTCTGATTAGTTTTGGTTTGAAGTCCACATTATCTGAGATGAGGATGGATACTCCAGCTTTTTTGCTGTGTCCGTGTGCATGGTATGTTTTTCCCCATCCTTTCACCTTTAGTCTATGGGTGTCTCTTTCTATGAGGTGAGTCTCTTGCAGGCAGCATATTGTTGGATTTTTCTTTTTAATCCAATCTGCCAGTCTGTGTCTTTTGATTGATGAATTCAGGCCATTAACATTCAGGGTTATTATTGTGATATGATTTGTATTCCCAATTGACTCATATTTGTTTTTGACATGATTTGGTTTCTCCTTTATTTGGCTATTCCTTTAGGCTAGCGCCTCCTGTTGCTGATTTGCATCGTTGTTTTTCATCTCTTCCTCATGGAATATTTTGCTGAGAATGTTCTGTAATGCTGGCTTTCTTTTTGTAAATTCCTTTAGCTTTTGTTTATCATGGAAGGATCTTATTTCATCGTCAAATTTGAAGGTAAGTTTTGCTGGGTATAAGATTCTTGGTTGGCATCCGTTTTCTTTCAGGGCTTGGTATATGTTGTTCCAGGCCCTTCTAGCTTTTAGGGTCTGGATTGAAAAATCTGCTGATATTCTTATTGGTTTCCCTCTGAATGTAATTTGATTCTTTTCTCTCGCGGCCTTTAAAATTCTGTCTTTATTTTGTATGTTAGGTATTTTCATAATAATGTGCCTTGGTGTGGGTCTGTTGTAATTTTGTATGTTTGGAGTTCTATAAGCCTCTTGTACTTGGTTTTCCATTTCATTCTTCAGATTTGGAAAATTTTCTGTTATTATTTCATTGAATAGATTGTTCATTCCTTTGGTTTGTTTCTCTAAGCCTTCCTCAATCCCAATAATTCTTAAATTTGGCCTTTTCATGATATCCCATAATTCTTGTAGATTCTGTTCATGATTTCTTACCATCTTTTCTGTTTGGCCAACTTTGCTTTCAAGATTAAATAATTTGTCTTCAATGTCTGAGGTTCTGTCTTCCCGGTGTTCTATCCTATTGGTTATGCTTTCTATGGAGTTTTTAACTTGGTTTATTGTTTCCTTCATTTCAAGTATTTCAGTTTGTTTTTTTTTCAATATCTCTAACTCTTTATTGAAATGATCTCTTGCTTCCCGTATTTGGTCTTTTAACTGTTGATTGGTGCGATCATTTAATGCCTGCATTTGCTCTTTCATCTCCTCCTTCAATGCCTGCATTTGCTCTTTCATCTCCTCATTAGCTTCCCTGATCGTTTTAATTACGTACATTCTGAACTCCCTTTCTGACATTTCTTCTGCTGTGGTGTCATTGGGTTTTATTGATGTAGTATCTAGGTTTGTTTGGGACATTTTCTTCCCTTGTTTTCTCATATTGGTCAGTTGTCAGTGGGACCCTGAGATATTGCAGTTTTCCGCTACTGGCTTATAATGTCCCGGTGGATTTCCAGTGTATCACCTCCCAGCCTTCAGTAGCCTGATGTCTTGGAGGAATCTGATAAAGCAGCTCATCCGAAGAAAACTGCCTCTAGCCCCCTACTGGTTCCACGGTTTGGAACTGGCTGTGTGCGGAAATGCTCTCACTGTGGGCCTGCGCCGTGCAGCTGGCCGTGTGGGAGGAGCCCACTGCCCGAGTGTGGAAGGCTACCTTGGGAAGACTCTAGCTGCCCTGCCCGGCTCCAATAAGCCACCTCTATCTGGGCCTGCCACCCGGGCCGAGCTTTACCCAGTGGGCAGACTCACCTGTGTCTCTATTTCAGTCCAAGTCTCTCAATGCCTCCCCTTCTTAACTCCTGGGTTCTGGAGCGACTTGGGGTGCAGTCTCCCTCTAGGCCGCCATCTTGGATCGCCCCGTGAAGAGAGCCTGCAGCCGGAGTGGGCAGAGCCGCCTGAAGAGGTCTCTGGCTGCCCTGCCCTAATCCCAGAGGCTGTTTGTGGATCGCGGCTCTCCGCTGGTTCGTTGCCGGAGTACGCTGCGCTGCAGGGGCTCCGGGACTCGGAGCTTGTTCTGGTGAGAAAGGCTCTCACTAGCAGGCCAGTTCCGTTCCGAGAACCTGGAGAAGCTGGCTGTGTGGGCGGGGCCCACCGCCGGAGTGCGCAGGGCTGCCTGTGGATGACTCTAGCTGCCCTGCCCGGCTCCGATAAGCCACCTCTATCTGGGCCTGCCACCTGGGCCGAGCTTTACCCAGTGGGCAGACTCACCCGTGGCTCTATTTCAGTCCGAGTCTCTCAATGCCTCCCCTTCTTACCACCTGGGTTCTGGAGCGACTGGGGGTGCAGTCTCCCTCTAGGCCGCCATCTTGGATCCTGTTGGTGATTCTTTCCATTGAATTCTTTTATTTGGTTTATTGATTTCTTCATTTTGAGGATTTCTGCTTGATTTTTTTTTCAGAATCTCTATCTTTATTAAAGTAATCTTTCACTTTCTGAATTTTCTCTCTGATTTCACTCCTTTCATTATCCTTTACCTTGCAGATCAGTTTAAACTGTATAGATTCTAAACTTTTTTCCTAGCATTTCTTCCACTGTGTTGTCAGTGGATTCTGTTATTGAAGTATCTTGGTTTGTCTGGGGCAATTTGTTCCCTTGCTTTTTCATGTTGTTTGTCTACCCATCTAACTGTATGGATCTTAGGCAGTAGTGTTTCTACCCTGTGGACTTACAGTGTCCCTGAAGGTTTCCAGTACCTCACCATTTAGGGGAGAGAATAACAACAACCAATGCAAGCAATATATAGCATTAAACCAAATAGTTCCTGCTTTGACATTTACAATGTTAATTGTCCCAATAAACAGAAATGATACAGTTATTGCCTACAATAAAAATAGAAAGTTTGCAAAAGAGTTTAGTAGTTTCAAATGGTGAACAGGGAGGGAACAGAAGTGATAAAGGATGTGATGATTATGAGGATGGAGGAGACAAGATAGAAGTAAAAAGTTAAAGGAAGAGTGAAAGAGAAAACAATAGATAGTGACTATTAGTGGAAGAAAAGAAAGAGAATCAAGGGAAACAGATGGGTAATAGAAAAATATATAGATAATGTAAAATTTAAAAACTAAAGATAAAAGAATTCAAAACAAAACTGAAATATACTGATCAAACATCCTAGTCCTCAAAAAACTGATCAATGAAAAATAAGGACCACATGCACACACATGCACACTAAGAAGGCCAAGCATAGTGGTGCATGCCTATGTTCCCAGCAACTCAGGAGGCTGAGGAAGGAGGATTACAAATTTGAGGCTAGCCTCAGAAGCTTAGCAGAGATTCTCTTTCAAAATAAAAAATGCTGGGAATGTAACACTGTGGTAAAGTGCCATGGGTTCTATCCCTAGTACCACAAAGGAAAAAAATTGGAATCATCCTGTTTATGCATTGATAAAATAAGTATATATTGAGCAACTGCTCTTAACACTCATCTATGTCAATACTTATAGTCATTGTTTGTTTGTTTGTTTGTTTTGGGTTTTTTTTTTGTTTTTGTTTTTATTTATTTGCTTATCTTTGGTTCCAGGAATTGAATGCAGCAATGCATTCATCCCCAGCTGGTTTTTTGTTTTGTTTTGTTTTATTTCATTTTGTTTTGTTGGTGGTTTTTTTTGTTTTGTTTTGTTTTTGAGACAGGGTTTTGCTACGTTGCTTAGGGCCTTAGTGTTGCTGAAGCTGATCTTGAACTTGCTGTCCTTACATCCTTACATCCCTGGAATAAATCCTATTTGATCATGGTGAATAATATTTTTGCTCTTGATTTGATGTGCTGTTGTTTGTTGAGAATTTTTGCATCTCTGTTCATCAGTGATTTTGAGCCATAGTGGTTTTGTTTGTTTGTTTGTTTTGTTTAGGAGATCTCTGCAGTTTGTGTCTCATAAGGAATTTCTTCATTTAGTCTAAGCTGTCCAGTGTCTTGGCATGAACCTGTTAATCACATCCCCTTATTATCCTTTTAGTATCCATAAAATCTGGAGTAATAACTCTCTCATTTCTTATGGCAGTAGTTTGTTGTCTTCTCTTTTTTCCCTCTTCAGTCTAGCTGGAGATCTATTTTTATGAACAATTCAAAGAACCAGATTTTCTTTTCATTGATTTTTCTCTATTTTTTTGTTTTCTATCATTGATTTTTACTGCAAATTTTCTATTTCTCTTTCTTCTACTTATTTCATGTTTAATTGGCTCTTTGTTTCCTAAGGTAGAAACTGAAGTGATTTTTAATATTTTTTTAGTTGTAGATGGACAGAATACCTTTATTTTATTTATTTATTTTTATATGGTGCTGAGGATCAAACCCAGCACCTCATACATAGAAGATGAGCACTCTACCTCTGAGCCACAACCCCAGCCCCATAACTGAGGTGATTAATTTGAGACCTTTCTTTTCCCACAGGCATTTAGTATTTCTGAATAATACTCTTAGCAGCAGTCAACATAATTTGATGTGAAATATTTTCATTTTAATTTATTTTTAAATACTTTCTCTTTTTCCTTTTGATTTCTTTGTTGAACCCTTGAGTTATTTTAGAATTATATTAGGTAGTTTATACATCTTTGTAGATCGTCCAGAAATTTTTGTGTTAAAATATTTTTTGTGATCAGAGAATGTGCTATGACTTCTAAAATTTACTGAAACATTTATGGTTCAGTATATATTTATTATGCATTTGACAAAAATATATTCTAGGATAAGAACTCAGGGGGTGTAGCACTATGAAAATTTATTTAGTTTAGGTTCATCATTTCTTCTCCTTTTTTACTTTTCTTTAATCTTCTCAGTGGTAAATGTTAAGAAAAAAAAAAAAGTAAAGTAAAATTTTCTTGTTTCTTAAATCTATACTTTAACTTTGAATGGTCACCAATGGCAAAAGAAGTCTACAAGTTTCTAACAGCTATAGGAGAGAATCAAATAAAGTTTGCCCCAAATATTTTTCTACTTATTCAACACAGAAATCATCAAGGCTCAATGCAAAAGGGGGGCAGGGAATCTAAGAAGATGAAACATTATTTTTTATAAATACAACATAAGCCAAATTACAGATAGTTTGCAGCAGAGACAACAAGGACAAAATTAAAAGATCTCATCTCAGTCTTTGAATCTGCCAGACTTTCATACTCTTTGAAGCTCAGGCTGATATCTTCTTTTATCTGTGAATGATTTTATGAAAAACACTTTTTATTAACATGGTTCCAGACCCCCTTGTTTTTTAGCCTGGAGAGGTTGACATTTTTTGGTTGTCTGGGAGAAGTTTAGTGCCCCAGCTTCATGTCCCCTGCCATAAATTTTCTAAACATTATTTCAAAAATAGCAACCAGAAGTCCAGAGAAAGGTCATTGTGGGAAAGAAAGAGAACCACAATTTCTGTTACTTTGGGGCTCTATGACCAAGATATTAAGGGTATTATACTCTAATACAGGCTTACTTTTGTGACATCAGGGAGTAGATAACTGCTTGAAATGTGACCAGTCTAAACTGAGATGTGCTTGTATTGTAAAATACACACAGGACTTTTTCAGACTACAACATTGTATGAAAAAGAAGTATAAAATATCTCATTGATGATGTTTATATTGATTTGCAGTTGAAATGATCATATTTCAGCTGTATTTAGTTAGATAAAATATATTATTACATTTAGTTTTACCTGTTCTTATGCTACTTTTTTTTTATTGTAAACAAATGGGATGCATGTTGTTTCTCTGTTTGTACATAGAGTAAAGGCATACCATTTGTGTAATCATAAATTTACATAGGGTGATGTTGGTTGATTCATTCTGTTATTTTTCCCTTCCCCCCACCCCTCCCATCCCTCTTTTCCCTCTATACAGTCCTTCCTTCCCCCATTCTTGCCCCCCTCCCTAACCCTCACTCTAATCCTAAAACTAACCCCTCCCACGCCCCATTATGTATCATCATCCACTTTTCAGCGAGATCATTCTTCCTTTGGTTTTTTGAGATTGGCTTATCTCACTTAGCATGATATTCTCCAGTTTCATCCATTTGCCTGCAAATGCCATAATTTTATCATTCTTTATGGCTAAGTAATATTCCATTGTATATATATACCACAGTTTCTTTATCCATTCATCAACTGAAGGGCATCTAGGTTGGTTCCACAATCTGGCTATGGTGAATTGAGCAGCAATGAACATTGATGTGCCTGTATCTCTGTAGTATGCTGATTTTAAGTCCTTTGGTTATAGGCCAAGGAGTGGGATAGCTGGGTCAAATGGTGGTTCCATTCCAGGTTTTCTAAGGAATCTCCACACTGCTTTCCAGAGTGGCTGCACTAATTTGCAGCCCCACCAGCAATGTATGAGTGTACCTTTTCCCCCACATCCTCGCCAACACCTGTTATTGCTTGTATTTTTGATAATCGCCATTCTGATTGGGGTGAGATGGAATCTTAGGGTGGTTTTGATTTGCATTTCTCTTATTACTAGAGATGTTGAACATTTTTCCATATGTTTGTTGATTGCTTGTAGATCTTCTGTGAAGTGTCTGTTCATTTCCTTAGCCCATTTGTCGATTCGGTTATTTATATTCTTAGTGTTGAGTTTTTTGAGTTCTTTATAGATTCTGGAGATTAGCGCTCCATCTGAAGTATGAGTGGCAAAGATTTTCTCCCACTCTGTAGGCTCTTTCTTCGCATTGCTGATAGTTTCCTTTGCTGAGAAAAAGCTTTTTAGTTTGTTATGCTACATTTTTTTAAAAACAAGTCTACTAGAAAAATTTGAATTCACACATTAAGCTCATGTTATGTTTCATTCAGGCATTGTTCTAGAATCCCATGCTCAAAATTCAACCCAAGACAGTGTTCTTGCTTCATTTTACCTGTATTCAGTTTCATCTGACCTAATGATAGAAGGTTTGGGGTGATTGGTGGGGTGGAACAGAACAATTGAGAGCAATGGCAAATCCCTTACACAGATTTAGGAGAATTTACTTTTTAATTAATAGATCTATCATAAAACCTTCTCGTCTGTGATTCTGTGTCCACCTCACACTTCAATGAAGTTCACTTAGCTTGGATCTCATTGCAGTATCTGGCTGACATTTCAGGGACCAGGAATTAGAGATGTGCTTTTAAAAAGGGTGAAGAAAAGCAATTAGGTACAGACAGACAGACAGGCAGTACATTTCTCCTTAGTCCTCCTCCTCTTGGAAACATGATTTTCACATGCCAGAAGGAAACTGATTAGAAAATGGTAAAGATCTGCAACCCGTTTCAGAGTCAAGAAAACAAACAACTTTTCGTTTTTTTAAGGTCACTTACTCAAATAACTTTTGACAGGTTCAAAATTACACAACCACAGTAAACAGTGACCATTGTATTCCTGTGTACTAAGAATTGCATTTGGACTAAAATATTCTAGCCATGTTTTAAAAATGTCTCATCTCTCTCTAAAATCTGTTACACCGTAGCAAAAAAATCATGCACTGGATTTAAATTGCTTATGCTCACAATTGTGGAACTCAGTTCTGACCTTAATCTCTTGGTGGTGATGGTAATTAGGGTATATTGCAAAACAGGTTTTGCCATTTAAGGAATGCTTTTTCTATCAATAATACATCAGAAAGTTGTTCAGCCAAGGTTTTGGCCGCTGCCATGGCCTCTTGAGACATATCTCTTTAGAGATGAAGTAATGTAATTTTAAGGACACTCTTTCCTAATGTCTGTCATCTGCACATATCGAACCTAACATTGTGTTCTGTAAACTACACACAACTAGCTTCTGGAATTCACCCTTGTATCCAGAATATTTGCAAAGACTATCTGACTAGATAGGCACAAAAAAAAATAGGCATTCCCTTTCTTGATGATATTTTTAATTGAGTTGAAATCAGAAATAGAATTTCAAAGGGTTTAGACGATTAAAAATAAAGGTCAGGAGGCTTAGTGGTAGACCACTTGCCTAGCATGAATGAGGTCCTAGGTTTGATCCCCAACACCACAAACAAAAAAATGTTTTAAATTAAAAAAAATAACTAATATAAAATAAAGGTCATTACAGATTATTGAGTCCAAACTCTTTTCTAGATGAAGAAAGTAAGGTCTACTGAGATGAAGTGATTTGTTCAAGATCACAACATCGGATAATATCATTCTCAGGTTAAGAATACAGATCTTACTGATATTCAATTCTGCAATTTTTCCAATCTTCTACAGATGCTCTTTAAATAATAATAGTGTATGGTCTATAGCATAATAGCATTTCTTGAGATTTATTTAAAAGAAGGAAATCTTAATTTACATGAATAAAGATAAATTTTTAATTTTGGAATCTTTTTTTTAATTTATTTTTATTGTAAACAAATGGGATAAATGTTGTTTCTGTTTGTACATGGAGTAAAGGCATACCATTTATGTAATCATACATTTACATAGGGTAATGGTGTTTGATTCATTCTGTTATTTTTTTCCCTCCCCCCACCCTTCCACCCCTCTTTTCCCTCTATACAGTCCCTCCTTCCTCCATTCTTGCCCCCTCCCACCCCATTATATGTCATCATCTACTTATCAGAAGATCATTCTCCTTTGGTTTTTTGAAATTGGCTTATCTCACTTAGCAGGATATTCTCCAATTTCATCCATTTGCCTGCAAATACCATAATTTTATTCTGCTTTATGGCTGAGTAATATGCCATAATATGCCATTGTGTATGTGTGTGTATATATATATATATATATATATATACCAAAGTTTCTTTATCTATTCATCAACTGAAGGCCATCTAGGTTGGTTCCACAATCTGGCTATTGTGAATTGAGCAGCTATGAACATTGATGTGGCTGTATCTCTGTAGTATGCTGATTTTAAGTCCTTTGGGTATAGGCTGAGGAGTGGGATAGCTGGGTCAAATGGTGGTTCCATTCCAGGTTTTCTAAGGAACCTTCACACTGCTTTCCAGAGTGGTTGCACTAATTTGTAACCCCACCAGCAATGTATGAGTGTACCTTTTCCCCACATCCTGGCCAACAACTATTTTTGCTTGTATTCTTGATAATCACCATTCTAATTTTGGTGAGATGAAATCTTAGGGTAGTTTTGATTTGCATTTCTCTAGATCTTCTGTGAAGTGTCTGTTCATTTCCTTAGCCCATTTGTTGATTGGATTATTTGCATTCTTGGTGTAGAGTTTTTTGAGTTCTTTATACATTCTGGAAATCAGTTCTCTATCTGAATTATAAGTGGCAAAGATTTTCTCCCACTCTGTAGGCTCTCTCTTCACATTGCTGATAGTTTCCTTCACTGAGAGAAAGCTTTTTAGTTTGAATCTCTCCCAGTTATTGATTCTTGCTTTTATTTCTTGTGCTATGGGAGTCCTGTTAAGGAAGTCTATGGCCATACTACCAAAAGTGCTATACAGATTCAATGCAATTCTAATTAAAATCCCAATTAACATACCTCACAGAAATAGAGCAAGCAATCATGAAATTCATCTGGAAAAATAACAAACCCAGAATAGCTAAAGCAATCCTTAGCAGGAACAGCAAAGCAGGGGATATCACAATACCAGACCTTTGACTATACTACAAAGCAATAGTAACAAAAACAGCATGGTATTGGCACAAAAATAGACAGGTAGATCAATGGTACAGAATAGAAGACATGGACACGAACCCAAATAAATACAATTTTCTCATACTAGGCAAAGGGGGGCCAAAAATATGCAATGGAGAAAAGATAGCCTTTTCAACAAATGGTGCTGGGAAAACTGGAAATCCATATGCAGCAGAATGAACCTAAACCCCTATCTCTCATCCTGCACAAAACTCAACTCAAAGTGGATCAAGGACCTCAGAATCAGACCAGAGACCCTTCATCTTATAGAAGAAAATGTAGGTCCAAATCTTCAACATGTCGGCCCAGGATCAGACTTCCCTTTTTTATTAATGAGAAGGTTCTGTGGTTTCAAGTCTCAATGTGACACCATTCTTCTATGGCAATAAGTTAATCCATGTAGAATTTGGTATAGAAACATCAGATACTCAAGGACCAGAGTCAAAGATTTTTCTGTGTAAATGATGTCTTGTAAGGTTACTATGTTTGCATGTTTTAAATCCTTTAAGAGTGAAACTCCTGGATGATGGCCAGATCCATAGTCGAAGAGGCCACAGCGCCAGTCTCCGACTCCATGTCCCCGTTGAACAGAGCCTGGCCCTGCTCCCCGCCGCCCCGCTCAGCGCCACCGCCGCTCAGCTCCGCCATCTTATAACCCTGGAATCTTTATTGAGGCAAAAAATGCTTTTCTAGACATGAAAATCAGTGGACCTCATTTCGCTGCAAAATATATGTGTAAAAACTGACATACATTGTCCCCATAGTTTAAAAATAGTAATTAATGAATATATGCTTGAATGGAGTATCCACATATAGAGACTTGTTTTCATATTTTAACTTTTGTATATTTTTAAAACTATATGCAAAACAATGGCCTTTAACTAATGGCATATAAGAGAAAAAAAGAGGGAGATATGAAAGAAGAGGATTAAGTCCAAATAGAAGCTCAGTCTTCTAGTTCAGTCTTAGTACTTCTCATTCATAAAGACTTTTCTGATTTTTATAGTGGAATCATATGTAATATATAATCATGTATATGCCTATAACACTTTTCTCTAATTCTAGTGTAGCATGTCAAATGAATTCATTTGCATGAACTATCACTGGGCCTGTTAATTCCACTAGCTTGTAGTAACTCCAATGGCAGGGACCATACACAAGTTTTCACTTTGTGTTGCACTGGGCTCATACTTATTGGATTAAAAAAAAAGACAAATAAGTATAAACTCAGTAACATAGCTTATTTCTTTGAAGCCCTTAATTGTCTAAAAATGGGGAGGGGGATAATACTTTAAGCAAAAGTAGAATAATTTGAATAATGCATAGTATTACAGACATTTTTGAGACTCTAAAATCAAATTAAGTATAAGCTTGTTTTTCTAGGTTTCAAGATCATATGGAAAGGATAATACTGTAAGGATAATACTGTATAGGCCAGTGATTCTCAGTCTTTAGCATGCTTTAGGATAACAAAAGAACTTGTGAAAATATATGTTACTGGGTTCATACCCAGAGTTCCTGATTCATTAGGTCTGGGGTGGTGTGTGTGTGTGTGTGTGTGTGTGTGTGTGTGTGTGTGTGTGAGAGAGAGAGAGAGAGAGAGAGAGAAATTTAGCGGGAGATTGTATATGAGAGAAAGAGAATTTTAGTGGGAGGGGAGAGGCATACATAGTTCTCTAAAATATTAAGGTCAAAAGGAGGATTTGGTAGGCTATCATGCCAATTATTTCACAGTGTTAAAAAAAAAATTCAGACCAGTTTCTACCTGAGATTGAAAGCCTAAGATGTGTGTCACTAATATTTGCACATTGTTGAGCCTAATGAGTTATACATGGTTGCTACACTTTTATACCTGCCTATATACTGAATGTTATTTTTTTATTTCTTCAGACTAGATGACTATATAAGATCATAAACCAGTAAGTTTTTTTATTTTTTTAAAAGAAGGAAGTCTTATTGGAAATACATGCAGATACCAAATAATCTAACAGCAGAATCATAAATTCAAGGATGATGTGATTCTGGGCTCCAAGTTATTTCTACTCCCTCCTAAAAATTGTAGATGGATTTTTAAAATATAAATATAAATTCCTGAGGACAAAAAAAAAACACTTAAAACAAAATATTGGAAGACACAAAGCAAATGGTAAGTTGTAACTGACAATAGATAGGATAAAACTGAAAATAGGAGGCTGGGGAAAAGCAGTCTTATTTGCACTGTAGTAGTCCTCCTCCAAAGGCTCAAATTAGTAGGGGTAAAGTTACAACCATTGTGGAAGTCCAAACAAAGCTACTGTTAAGAAGGGGGAGTATATGACAGATGCAATGAAGACAGAATTAACAGTACCTGATTAAGCCTCAAGAGGACAATGATCATATAACTCTTTAATCCATATCCCCACCACAGTGCACCTAGTTCAACTAAAGACATTTGTCAGATGCATAGATGGAAAGAATGTCACATTGGTAGCATCAACTTGATACCTGATTGAATGTGGGGATGTGATATGATCAAAAGATTTCTACCAGTATTAAAGATCCATCAGGCATGGAATGGAGGTCAAGAAAATGAAGTTTAGGATATGTTGAGTTTGAAATTTTTACAAGACATAATATTATTTTCAAAGACATAATAATTTTTACAAAACATTATTTATGACAATCAAAATCAAGCTGATTTTGATTGTCATAAATAATTGCTAAGCAATTGTAGTCTTACATTCTAAAATTTTCCTGCTGATGTCCATTTTTGACCAATTACAACCACATTTTGTATAGTTTTGATAGTTTTAAGGTCATTATTATCATAAGGCTGCTTTCATAATATTTCCAATAGATAAAATAATCACTATATAATTATCACAAATTACAAAGAAAAAACATTTTCTTCATGACTTATATTGCAAAAAGATGCTAGCAGAGTATCAGAAAAGCTTATCTGACTTTTAGTGTTAAGAGAAATATTCTGGAATATCATTATAATTAGTTAGCCAACCTTAACATATCATTAATCACTAAAGAACCTACTATACACTTTCAATGTTGTACATTCTTTGATTTTTGACTAGTATATAATGGTATGTGTGTACCACTGTGATATACAGAGTAATTTTACTGCCTTAATCATTCCGTTTGCCCTACCTGTTCATACCTTCTTCCCCACTATCCTCTGGAAACCACTGAATTTTTTTTACTATCTCCATAGAGACATTCTTTCCCAGAATGTCATTTAATTGGAATCCTATAGTATGTAACCTTTTCAGATTGATTTCTTTCACTTAGTAATGTGATTTAAATTTTTTCTGTTTTTTTAATGGCTCAATTGCTATTTCTTAAAGTGCTGAATAATATTCCACTTTCCAGATATACCAGTTTATTTATCCATTTATCTACTGAACTTAATTTTGGTTGTTTCCAGGTTTGACAGTTACGAATAAACCTACTGTGAACATCCACGTGCAGGTTTTTGTATGGATATATTTTCAGCTCCTTTGGGTAAATAACAAAGAACATGCTTGCTGGATGTTATGATAAGAGTATATTTAGTTTTGTGAGAACTGCCTATCTTCCAAAGTGGTTATACCATTTTGTATTCCTCACCATCAATGCACAAGTGTTTGTGTTGCTCCACATCCTCCTCTTCAGCATTTGGTGGTGTCAGTATTCTGGATTTGGGCCATTTTAAGGGATCTCATTATTCTTTTAATTTGTATTTCCCTAATGACATTTGATGTGGAAAACCTTTCTGTATGGTTATTTGCCATCTGTGTATCTTAGTGAGGTAATTCTGTTAAGGTCTTTTGGTCCATTTTTAAATTAGGTTGTTGGTGTCTTACTGGTGAGTTTCAAGGATTATTTGTATATTTTGGATACCAGTCCAGTGTAAGATGTATCTTTCATAAATATTTTCTGCTAACCTTTGACCTGTCTTTTCATTCTCTTACCACTGTCTTTCACAAGCTAAAATTATTAATTTTTATGAAGTCAAACATCAGTTTTTTCAGGGATCATGCTCTTGGTATTGTATCAGAAAAACTATTGCCAAAGCCAGACAAAGGGGCACACACCTATCATCCCAGTGACTTGGGAATCTGAGGCAGGAGGATCACAAGTTTAATGCCAGCCCAGGCAACTTAACAAGACCTTATCCCAAAATAAAAAAAAGGGATGGGAATGTAGCTCAGTGGGAGAAAGCCCCTGAGTTCAATCCCAAGTACATTAAAAAAAAAAAATCATTGCCAAATTCAGGCCATCTAAATCTTTTCTGGTGTTATTTTCCAGGAGTTTAAGTATGTGGTCCATTTTGAGTTAACTGTTATGAAAAATATAAGGTTTCTATCTAAGTTGATTGGTTTTTTCCCTATTTATTTCAGCACCATTATTGAAAAGACTACCTTTTCTCCATTTTATTACCTTTACTCCTTTGTCAAAGATTAGGTTATGTGGGATCTATTTTTCCATCTGTGTTCAAGCTATATTAAGTCCATCAAAGGCATTCTTCATTTTGGTTACTGTGTTTTTTATCTCTAGTATTTCTTTTGGTACTTTATTAGAATTTCCATCTTTTGCTTATATTATACATCTGTTCTTTCATCTTTTCATTTATCTATTAGAGCACTTAGCATATTAAACCTAGTGGTTTAAATTACCAGTTTGATATTTGAACATTCCTGCCATATTTGAGCCTAGTTCTGATCTCTGCTCTGCCTTTTCGAACTGTTTATTTTGTCTTTTAGTATACCTTACCATTTTTTCTTGATAGCTAGACTGAGTCTTTTATTCTTCCAAGTAAATTTTAGGATTGCTTTTTCTGGTTCTCTTAAGAATGTCATTGGTATTTTGATGGGGATTTCATTGAAGCTATAGATTGCTTTTGGTGGTACAGCCGTTTTAACAATATTAATGCTGCCTATCCATGAACATGGGAGGTCTTTCCATCTTCTGAGTTCTTCAGTTTCTTTCTTCAGTGTTCTATGGTTTTCACTATGAAGGTCTTTCACCTTGTTGGTTAGATTTATTCCTGGGGGTTTTTGTTTCTTTGTTTTTGTTTAGGCTATTGTCAATGGCTATTGTGAGATTTCTTTCTCAGCTGATTCATTATTGATATAGGAAAGTTGTTTTTTTTATTGTAAACGAATGCAATACATGTTGTTTCTCTGTTTGTACATGGCGTAAAGGCATACCGTTTGTGTAATCATAAATTTACATAGGGTAATGTTGTTTGATTCATTCTGTTATTTTTTCTCTTCCCCCCACCCCTCCCACCCCTCTTTTCCCTCTATACAGTCCTTCCTTCCTCCATTCTTGCCCCGCTCCCTAACCCTAACTCTAACCCTAACACTAACCCCTCCCACACCCCATTATGTGTCATCATCCACTTATTAGCGATATCATTCGTCCTTTGTTTTTTTGAGATTGGCTTATCTCACTTAGCATGATATTCTCCAATTTCATCCATTTGCCTGCAAATGCCATAATTTTGTCATTCTTTATGGCAGAGTAATAATCCATTGTATATATATACCACAGTTTCTTTATCCATTCATCAATTGAAGGACATCTAGATTGGTTCCACAATCTGGCTATTGTGAACTGAGCAGCTATGAACATTGATGTGGCTGTATCTCTGTAGTATGCTGATTTTAAGTCCTTTGGGTATAGGCCAAGGAGTGGGATAGCTGGGTCAAATGGTGGGTCAATTCCAAGTTTTCTAAGGAGTCTCCACACTGCTTTCCAGAGTGGCTGCACTAATTTGCAGCCCCACCAGCAATGTATGAGTGTACCTTTCTCCCCACATCCTCGCCAACACCTGTTGTTGCTTGTATTCTTGATAATCGCCATTCTAATTGGGGTGAGATGGAATCTTAGGGTGGTTTTGATTTGCATTTCTCTTATTACTAGAGATGTTGAACATTTTTCCATATGTTTGTTGATTGCTTGTAGATCTTCCTCTGTGAAGTGTCTATTCATTTCCTTAGCCCATTTGTCGATTGGATTATTTGCATTCTTGGTGTAGAGTTTTTTGAGTTCTTTATAGATTCTGGAGATTAGTGCTCTATCTGAAGTATGATTGGCAAAGATTTTCTCCCACTCTGTAGACTCTCTCTTCGCATTGCTGATAGTTTCCTTTGCTGAGAGAAAGCTTTTTAATTTGAATCTATCCCAGTTATTGATTCTTGCTTTTATTTCTTGTACTATGGGAGTCCTGTTGAGGAAGTCTGGTCCTAAGCCGACATGTTGAAGCTCTGGACCTACTTTTTCTTCTATAAGATGCAAGGTCTCTGGTCTGATTCCGAGGTCCTTAATCCATTTTGAGTTTAGTTTCATGCATGGTGAGAGATATGGGTTTAGTTTCATTCTGTTGCATATGGATTTCCAATTCTCCCAGCACCATTTGTTGAAGAAGCTATCTTTTCTCCATTGCATATTTTTGGCCCCTTTGTCTAGTATGAGAAAATTGTATTTATTTGGGTTTGTGTCCGTGTCCTCTATTCTGTACCATTGATCCACCTTTCTATTTTGGTACCAATACCATGCCGTTTTTGTTACTGTTGCTTTGTAGTAGAGTTGAAGATCTGGTATTGCGATACCCCCTGCTTCACTCTTTCTGCCAAGGATTGCTTTAGCTCTTCTGGGTTTTTTATTCTTCCAGATGAATTTCATAATTGCTTGCTCTATTTCTGTAAGGTACATCGTAGGGATTTTCATTGGAATTGCATTGAATCTGTATAGCACTTTTGGTAGTATAGCCATTTTGACAATATTAATTCTTCCTATCCAAGAACATGGGAGATCTTTCCATCTTCTGTTTTCTTTAATTTCTTTCTTTAGTGTTTTGTAGTTCTCATTGTAGAGGTCTTTCACCTCTTTTGTGAGATTGATTCCCAAGTATTTTATTTTTTTCGAGGCTATTGTGAATGGGGTAGTTCTCCTAATTTCTCTTTCTGAAGATTCATCACTTATGTATAAAAATGCATTAGATTTATGTTCATTGATCATATATCCCACTACTTTACTGAATTCACTTATGAGATCTAAAAGTTTTCTGGTGAACTTTCCTGGTTCCTCTAAGTATATAATCATATCATCAGCAAATAGGGATAGTTTGAGTTCTTCTTTTCCTATTCGTATCCCTTTAATTTCTTTGGTCTGTCTAATTGCTCTGGCTAGAGTTAGGAAAGTTGATTTTCAAACATTTATTTTTGTTGTTGTAGATGGACAGAATGCCTTTTTTTTTTTTTTTTTTTTTCTATATATTTATGTGGTACTAAGGATTGAGCCCAATGCAAGCACTCTGACACTGAGCTACAGCCTCAGGCCAGAAAGTTGATTTTTGTATGTTGCCTTTGTAACCTGGTACTTTACTGAATTTGTTTATTAGTTCTAGTAATATTTTAGTGGAGCTTTTTATATCTTCGTTGTATAGGATCATATCATCTGTAAACAGTGATAGTATTTCTTCCTTTCCTTCTTTTATCCCTTTTATTTCCTTCTTTTGCCTAATTGCTCTGGCTAGAATGGCTAGAATTTCTACTACTATATTAACTAGGAGTAGTGAGAGTGGACATCCTTGTCCCAGATTTTAAAGGAAATGCTTTCAGTTTTTCCTCATTCATTATGATATTGGCTTTGGTTTGTCATATATAACCCTCATGATGTTGAAGTAGGTTCCTTCTAAACCTAGTTTTTTCCGTTTTTTTTTTTTTTTTAACTTGAGTGGGTGCTGAATTTTTTCAAAGACTTTTTCTGCATCTATTAAAATGACTAATCGATTAATGCTCTTAATTCTATTCATGTAATTAATTATATTTATTGATTTGCATATGTTAAACCATCCTCACATCCCTGGGGTAAAACCAACTTGGTCATGATGTGCAGTCTTCTTAATATGTATTGAAAACAATGTATTATTTTCTATTTGCTTTCCTTGATTTGTCCTTTTTTAGTTTTGATGTGAGTGTGATACTGACATCATTGAGTGAATTTGGAAGTGTTCCATCCCTTTCTGTTTTATGGATGATTTGAAGACCATTGGCATTAGTTCTTCTTTCAAGGTCCAATAGAGTTCAACTAAGAATGCATCTGATCCTAAACTTTTAAGAAGACTTTTAATTACTGCTTTTCATTGCTAGTTTTCGGTTCATTTAGATTTTCCATTCACCATTGATTCAATTTTGAGAAGTTATATGTGTTTGGAAATGTATCCATTTCTTGTAGGTTTTCCTATTTATTGGAGTATAAGTTTTTTAAATGGTCCCTAATGATCCTCTAGATTTCTGTCATATCTGTGGTGATTCTCCTTTTCCAACCCCAATTTTATTAATTTGAGTCTTCTTTCTTTTTCTTTTGGTTAGTTTGACTAAGAGTTTATCAGTTTATCTTTTCAACAAAGCAGCTCTTCATTTCATTGATCTTTTGTATTGTCTTCCTGTTCTCAGTTTCATTGATTTTCAGCTCTGATTTTAATCATTCCTTCCCTTTTCTGGTTTGGAATTGGGTTGTTCTTTTTCAAGAGCCTTGAGACACAATCATTAGGTTGTTTATTGGGGATTTTTCTGATTTTCTTTTCTTTTTGTTTGGTTTTGGTTTTTATTTTAGGGGGTACTGGGAATTTAACCCAGGAGCAATTTACCACTAATATACATCCCCAACCCCTTTCAGTTTTTATTTTGAGACAGCATCTCACTAAGTTGCTTAGAGTCTTGCTAAGTTATTGAGACTGACCTTGAACTTGCAATCCTCCTGTCTTAGTCTCCCAAGCCACTGGGATTACATGTGGGCACTACTGTACCCAACTCTGATTTTCTTACATAGGTAGTCATAGCTATATAATTTTCTTTTAGAACTGCTGTTATAGTATCCCAGAGGCTCTGGTAAGTTTTATCAGTATTCTTATTTGATTCTAAGATTTTTTTAATTTCTCCTCTGATTTCTTATATCACCCATTTATCATTCATTAGTATACTCTTCAGTCTACATGTATTTATACAGTTCGTTAGGTTTATTGGTGTTAGTTTCTAATTTCATCTCATTATGATCCCGTAAGATGCAAGGAATTATGTCCCTTTTTTGTATTTGTTAAAAGTTGTTTTGTGACATAAAATATGGTCCGTTTTGGAAAAGATTCCATGAGCAACTAAGAAGTGTGTTCAGGTGTTGTTGGATAAAATACTCTCTAGATGTTTGTTAAGTTCATTTAATTTATAATATTTTGGGGGTCCAAAAAGCTTTTACTGCATTTATGCCTAGACAACCTATCTATCAGTGAGAGAGGTGTATTGAAATCACCCAGTGTTGTTATACTGAGACCTATCATAGTATTTAATTCAAGTAATGTCTCTTCTGTGTAATTAGCTGCACCAACCTTTGGACCATAAATATTTACTTTTATTATATCTTCTTGTTAGATTTTTCTCTTTACCAGTATGAAGTGACCTTCTTTGTCTCTTCTGATTAATTTCTACTTGAATTCTGCTTTGTTGGATAGGTGAGTAACTACTCCTGCTTGTTTTCAGGCTCTGTTTATATGATATATTACTTTCCATCTTTTAACTTTTGACTTGTTAACTTTTATTTTTTGCTAAACAGTGAGTCTCTTGCAAACAACGTATAGTTGGGTCTTTTTAATCCATCTGGCAGCCTGTCTTTTAATTGGAAAATTTAGTCAATTTATTTACATTTAATGTTGTTATAGCAAGATATTTATTAATTCTTGCCATTCCTACTTATTTCTAATGTTTAATTTGGTTCTGTTTCTAATTTTCCAATTTACTTTTCAAAGGCGACTTATTCGTTTGTGAGCTCTGAGTTCGTTTTTTATTTCTTCTGTGTGGAGTATTTTTTAAAGTAAGTTCTGTAGTGCTGGCTTATTAGTGGAATTCTTTTTAGTTCTCTTCTTTGAAGGTCTTTTATTTCTACTTTGATTTTGAAAGATAACTTTGCTGGATACAGCAATCTTGGTTGGCAGTTATTTTCTTTCACATCTTCGGAATGATGTATTCCAAGTCCTCCTGGATTTTAGAGTTTGTGCTGAAAAATCAGAAGTAATTCTGATTGACTTGACTTTAAATGTGACCTGTAATTTTTCTCTTGAGGTTTTTCAAATTCTATCCTTGCTCTGTAGGTTATGCGTTTTAATTATAATGAATCATGGAGAGGTTCTTTTTTGATCTCGTCTATTTGGGGTTCTGAATACCTATCTCATTCTGAAGGTTTGGAAATTTTTCTGGTATTATTTCCCCAGAGAGGTTATCCATTCCATTAGCCTGCAATTGACAACCTACTTCAATTACAGTGATTCTTTAATTTAGTCTCTTACATATGTCCCAGAGTTCTTATATATTCTGATCATGGTTACTTATTTTCTTTTGTTTAATAATGTGTGAATATTTCAAGGCTAGACACTTTTGTCTTCCAGCTCTAAAATTTTGTCTTCAGTATGATCTGTTAGACTTTCAACTGAACATTTTACTTGATTAATTGTGTCTTTCATTTTCAAGATATGTATTTTATTCTTTCAGTACTTCTATCTCCTTTTTGAATTTCTCATTCTTATCCTATACTGACTTTTTAAATTCAGTCAGTTGTTTTTCTGTGTTCTCATTCATTGATCATTTTATAATCATTCTTTTGAATTGTCTACTATATCATCCATTTCATTATCTTTGGAATCAGTTGCTGGTGAATCATGATCTTTAAGAGCCATTGTATTACCTTGTGTTTTCATATTGTTTGTATAGTCTTTTGTTGGGTTTTATGCATCTGTTGAGAGGAGCCTTTTTAGGACACAACATTCTCTTGCCAAAGTGTCTAAGAGTCATCTAGATTGAGATTCCCTCATAGTTGTGTCATTTATAGGCTCTCTTTTGCCAGTGGATTCTGTGAGTGGGAACTGGGGGCCTATTCCCGGCCATTACTACTTGGGACCTGGTCATTAGTTTAGGTTTTTGTCTCTTCTATTTTTGTGTTCAGGTGTAACTGAAGTTTGAGTGTCAGTAATTCTTGTATGGAACAAGGTGCATTGTCTTTTGACTGAGCAGCAGAGTCTCTACTTGTAGAGAACTTGTAGTTCCCCTATAGATTTCCAGTACCTCTCAGAAAGGATAAAACAATAGCATTAATTGATGAAAACAATATACAGCATTAAAATAAATACCTGGTGCTTACTATGATGTCTATAACATTAATTACCACAAAAATAGGAATGGTGGGGTCAGTAATTGCCAACAGCAAAAATATAAATATGAACTAGATCTGGCATTAAACAGCAGGTGTCAACTGTGTCATCCACAGCAGTAATAATTGAAACAACATGAATAGTAGGAGCAGGAGTTATATAAACCAAATAATTCTAAAAGATGGTAAAGATACAGTTCATTAAGAGAAAATAAAATGTGATAAAAAGGTTGAGTTTAGAATTTTCAAAACATGGACAGAGAATGCAGAAGAGATGTAGCAAGTCATGGTTGTAAAGGAGAAAGAGAAAAAACAGGAAAAACAACATAAAGAGAAAGAAAAAGAATAAGAGATTTTGGCTGTTAGCAGGAGAAGAAAGGAGAGAAGAAAAGCAAATAAACAAAATAAACAAACCAAAACACTAACTCTCAAAAGACAAGGCAAGGAAAAATAACTACATTAAAAAATGCTAAAAATGAAGGGGGGAAACAAATACATCCATGTATATAGGTCCACAAACCAATCAGTATGGCAAGAACAGAGAGAAAAAAAAATGATTCTTAATGGAAAACAAAGGAATCATCTATGCTGAGGTGGTCAGAACAGTCAATGGGAATTGATGGTCTCTACCTATACCCAACTGCTCTTCTTTTCCATTTCTTGTACTGGGGGGAGGGGGATTATTAACCCCTTCCATTTTTGTGTTGCTCTCAGAGCTGCCAGTTGGAGTGGCCTGAAATTAAAGTTGATTGAAATAGCTCTCAGCTTCCCTTCTCAACAGTATAAGGTAGGATGGAATGGGAAATACTGTTCATTGGAGTTTTGTCCAGCAGACAGGGTGGGAATCCTGCAGCATTTTTTTTTTTGGGGGGGGGGGGAATCCTGGAGGCCAGGGCTTAGGTCTAATCAGGCCTTGGGCACTTTTTTGGTGGCATCTCCTCTGGAGAGATTAGATCAACACATCCATAGGGCCAGGCAGATGCTTATCTCTGCTGGGCCTCTAGATTTCAGGAGCCTCCCAAGAATTTTATTCACAGGGTAAGGGAGCCCATCCTCCTCACACTCTGCTACCCACAAACACAGCCTTCCCAGGCTTTAGTTCCTGAGTGCATTCATAACTACCTGTTCAGATTCCCGACCCTCTCTGATCAGTCACATGAGCCATCTGACTCAAAGGGAAAGCAAGCTGGATTCCCCTTTGTTTTTCTGACCGTAATTCCCCTGGGTACGCTCTTTATACCTGTTTCACTCATGTTCTTCTAGATGCACCCTATGTCATGTTAGTTGCTTACTGGGGCAATAAAGCATGGCGGTGTTTGCTGTGGTCTGGCGCCCTCAGCAGTAGCTGCCATGTGGCCTCTTCAAGATGGCTTCTGCTTCAGCTTTTTGTTGCCAGTTGAGAAATACAGAGCACTTTTCAAACACCAGTTCACTATGCATCTTCAGGATCAGCTAAATTCAGACTGCTTTTCTGAACTACAGGTTTTTCTATACCAAATCTTTCCATTGTGTTCCTCTATGTTAGCCTGCCTCTCTGTGGTGAACTAGCATTGCTGCTGCAGCCAGTCACTGCCACAACTGCCTCAGCTCCACTGTACTTTCTCATTCTTTGTTCAATGCACCCAAATTTCTCAATCTTTAAGACATTTTGTGACTGTCCAGTATTCAATTTTAGTGAAATCCCTCTTTCACCCACCTAACTGAGAAGGTCCCACTGCTTGAATCCTGAGCCACAGAGCAACTGAAAGTGTAGCCTTCCTCTAATCCACACCCTTGAATCTTCCCTACATCCATTTTTGTTCCCCATGCCCCCCCAATCCCAGTCACCATCCTGTACCCATAATGATTTTTCAAACTACAAATACATACTAGACTGGGTTCACAGAAAATAGAACCTGCCGCCAAACTGTGTGTGCTACCACTTTTTAGGAAGTTGTTTCAGGTTGCTAACAGATTCTGAGACAGAGTTTATTGCCAATGGTGTTTGTTAGGGAGTGCTCTTGAGATCAATACCTGTGAAAGGAGGGAAAGAAATAGAATTGGGCAGAAGGCAAAACCAAGCAGTGTTGTTGGACCAAGGACCCAGTGAGAGCCTTGCTGAATTCACAGTTCCATAACTGGAACTGTCACACATTAAGCCAAAATGGTTGGATCTTTTTACCTTGATTGGTCATTGAATGTGGGTTTTTCCAGAAAGAATTGTTGATAGTACTACACAGACATGGGACAACAGTTCTTTGAAGGGGTATCTGGGTAGGGCATTGCCATATTCCCCCTCTTGTATTCAGAAACATTCATATGTATCCTTCATATGTATGGAGCAGTGTCTTCCTTCCCTAGGCTGGGGGCTTTGTATGTGGGGGAGGGGATATATCCACTTCATATGTATTCAGAAACATTCCTTCAGAATTCCAGCATGTCTCTCTTGCTAGAGGAAATTTAGAAGAGATAAGAGGAAAATCCTCTAGCCCCTACTACTGCAGCTGATCTCAGTAAATGATACTTATCATCTCCCTTCTCTACTATCTATTTTAGATTCTCCTCATCCTAGCTTCTCAGTGGTTTCCTGGTGATATGACCTAGACCCTAATCCTAGAGAAGGCTGACCCCTTAATCACCATGTCTTTCTTGGCCAGGATTGTTGCCCATTGAAATTAGCACCCGTCCCCAGAAAAAAATTAACCATTTTTCTAAGACTTACCTGAGTACTGATAATATTACTCCTTGCTCCTGTTGTGTAACAGTAGCAGACCTGCTTCCCCTGTCATTCTGGTCTGATGACTCCTTCCTTGTTTGCTGGTCCCTGGACACTAGAAGTCTAAAGTGTCTTTTGGCAATAGTAGCTTAGCTTAATGGTATTCTTATTCCATCCCATTAAAAATGTTTATTTTTTTAGTACTAGAACTTCTAATCCTACATAGCTGAGAGTTCTCTAAGTGAGTCACTGGGTGAGATAGTGACCAAGACTTATCAATTTAATTCCTGGATCTGGCTTTGGGCACCACTCAATGCTGGCAGCCTTTTGTGTCACCTAGAATGAACCAGAACAGTACTTTCAGATGTGGAATGTACAGCCTCTATAACCCAAAGAGGCCTACCAGAAACTGCTTTCTTTCTCAATTGTGGGAGATATGAGGAACAACAAGTTGTATTTTACTTTGAATGGAATATCCCAGTATGCCCAGAACCTTCATAAGGTATATCACCAGTCCTCTAGAGTACATGGTTTTACCAAGGTTTCCAACATGATAGACATTTCCTACTCATCTGGCCTAATTAGCATGATGCCATCAATGTAGTATATTGGTATCATTTTCTATATGATATTCAAATGGTCTCATTTTCTTCAAACTGAATTTTAATGGGAGAGTACTTCATTAACATATCCCTGAGGCAAAATTGTCAGTGTTTACCATTGTGCATTTCATATGAATGCAGACTATTCCTGATCCTCTTCTCTAATAGGAATGAAAAAGAAGACATTTACCAAATTGGTGCTTGTTATGATATACCTAAGACTTCGTTATATCATTGCATTTGGAGCCACTGCTTTGTTGCATTTACTGTGGTGTACTTTCATTTTCCAGAATCTGCTAGTTTTCTGTAGACACTATGCTAGAGAATTAGAGATGTGATGGGAACCACCACTCTTGTATCTTTTGATCCTTAAGAGTGACACTAATTTTTGTTATCACTACCAGTGAATCAATTTAAAATGGGTAGTAAGATTTCATATCAAATAGTGAAAAAAGGAGGGGTGTTTGGTACATTGATTTAAAATAAGTTGTATATTTTGTTTCATTTTGTTTTAACATATATTGAGGGTACAGTTTTAACTATGTGCCAAAGTATAGATCAGTATTTCATTTGAGGGAGAGAAGGGTATTTAAAATAATCTCTAACAAAATTGTATAATTTACTTTACATTTGGCTTTTACAGCACTATTATTTTTTGGAAAAACTCTTGAAGGATTCATTCTTTCTCCAAAGGATTTTTGAAAATTTTTTTTTCACATCAAATCAGTTGCTGATAAGCATTTATCATGAAACTATCCTAATTAATTATCTTTTCCACCTGATTTGATTTTGTTAGATTCTCCTTTGTCAGTGTGATCAGTTTAAGCAATTATTTGACATCACTGTGGTAGACTTCATATATATATATACCCTATTGGTACATGTTTACCTTGATGTAATTTGATGAGCTTAATGGAGATAGAAGCCAAGGTTAATCTAGAATAGATATTTAAATAGTGATTGATGGTGGTATGGAAGTGATAATGATGGTGTTGACAGAGATGACTAATGATAATGATAGCAGTGATAATGTGTTCTTGATTCTTTGGATCAAAATTGTGTTTAGCATTTGCTAGTCACATATTCAAATGCATGTATAAATTGCATTCTAAGCTACTTACACATGAATTAAATTTGTGATTATTTTATTCTTATTATTATAGATAAAAAAATGTAGTAAGCTTTTAATTTTTTTTTATTGTGTTTGGAAAAATTCATCCATGACATTGGATACAGCTGTAATTCACTTGTTTTCATTTTGTGTAGTATTCCAGTATATCACTGTGTGTTTTATTCATTCAGCCAAACAGACATTTGAGTTGTGTCCAGGCCTTGTTTTTTTTGGTTTGTTTTTTTTTTTTAAACAGTGCTGTTAAGAACATTGTTGCTATATAATCTTAGTACATGTGTATATAAGTTTTAGGGAATATACCTCCTAAGTCATGGGATATGTGTATGTACTACTTTATTAAATGAGATCAAATGCTTTTTTCTCATTCACTCCCAACGGAAACTAACTCTACTTCATGTCCTTATCAACACTTATTTTGTCAGTCTTAACTTTTTTTGGTGTGATGACTATGTACTGCTGTCCCTTTGTGTTTGTAATTTGTATTTACTACTGCAGTTGAGTACTCTTTCATGTTTATTGACGATTCTGGTTTTCTCTTTTTTGAAGTACCTGTTTATATTTTCATCCATCTTTTCCTGACTTATTTCTTTCATCTATATTTTAGAGTAATTCTTTATATATTTTGAATATTTGTCCTTTGTTATGTTTTAGAAATATTCTATGCTATGACTTGTCTTTTAATTATTTATGTTGACTTTAAAAATTAATTTTCTGGGCCTGGGGTTGTGGCTCAGTGGTAGAGCACTTGCCTAGCATGTGTGAGGCACTGGGTTCAATCCTCAGCACCACATAAAAGTTAAATAAAGGCATTGTGTTCACCTACAACTAAAAAAATTTTTTTAATTAATTTTCTTAATTTTAATATTATTAAATTTATTAATCTTTATGAGTGTGCTTTTTTTTTTGTATCTTAAGAATTATTCCTCTGTGGAACTGCTGAGCTACCTCCAAGTCCACAGTTTTAGAGTGTCAATTTGAAGTAGACCATGTGTCATTGTCGCAAGCAGAAGAACCCACACTGAACTGAAGCCTAGAGATAGAGAATTCTAGGTTCTTCCCTGTGGCAATTTTCTTAGACAGAGCTTGTCATAAATGACCAGGTGATGGTGTCAGGGTGTCGCTGTTATCAGTCTTGGAATTCTTCTCCTTTTGGGTCTCAGGTAAGGAAATTGCATCATTCAGTGGACTGGTGTGTTTGATAAGCTCATGGAACTGGTTTTTCTTTTTTCTTTTTCTTTTTTTTTCCTATTTCTCTTTCCACATTTTTTATTAGTGCATTATAGTTGTACATACTGATGGGATTTGTTGTTACATTTGTAGATTTGTACATGCACATGATATAACAATATAATTTGGCCATTATCACTCCCCAGACTTCCCCTTTCCCTCCCTGCCTCCTTCTCCTTGGTCCCTTTCCTGTACTAATCTCCCTTTGATTTTTAGGAGATCCCTACCCCATCCCCACCTTTCTTTTCCTTTTTCCTCTCTAGCTTCTGCATATGAGAGAAAACATATGACCTTTAATCTTCTGAATTTGACTTATTTCACTTAACATGATTGCCTCTAATTCCATCCATTTTCCTGAAAATGCCATAATTTCATTTTTATGGCCAAATAAAACTCCATTATATATATATATACACACACACCACATTTTCTTTGTACATTCATCCATTGATGTACACCTAGGCTGGTTCCATAGTTTGGCTATTGTGATTGCACTGCTATAAACGAGGGTATGCACATATCTCTGTAGTCAGGTAACTTTAATTCTTCAGGATAAATATGGAGGAATGGTATAATGGGGTCATATGGTGGCTCCATAGCTAGTCTTTTGAGGAACCTCCATACTGATTTACCGTGGTTGTACTAAGGTACAGTTCCACTAACAGTGTAAAAGTGTTCCTTTTTCTCCACATCCTCTCCATCATTTATTATTGTTTGTATTCTTGATAATTGCCATTCTGACTGAAATGAGATGAAATCTCAGTGTAGTTTTGATTTGCATTTCCCTAATTGCTGATGATGCTGAACAATTTTTTCATGTATTTGTTGGCCATTTGTGTTTCTTCTTTTGAGAAGTGTCTGTTTAGTTTGCCTATTTATTAACTGGGTTATTTGATTATTTGGTGTTAGGGTTTTTGAGCTCTTTATATATTCTTTAGATATTCTCTGTCAGAAGAGTAGCTAGCAAAGATTTTCTTCCATGCTATGGGTTCTGTCTTCATATTCCTAATTGATTCTTTTGCTGTCAGAAACTTTTTAATTTGATGCTGTCCCATTTATTAAGTCTTGGCATTATTTCCTGAGCATTAGGGGTTTCATTGAGAAAGTCAACACCTAAACCTAAAAGATAAGAGTTTCTCCTAAACATAGAAGAAAAAAACGTATGTTTTCTTGGAATCGCATGCTTTCTGGTCTGATTACAAGGTCTTTGATCTATTTTAAGTTGATTTTTGTGCAGGGTGAGAGATAAGAGTCTAGTTTCAATCTTATACATATGGCAGACCAGTTGTCATAGCACCATTTGTTAAAAACTGCCTTTTCTCCAATGTATATTTTCGTGGACCTGATTTTTCTGACATGGGTTTGATGTGCCCCTGAATCCATGTGCTTCTGATTTAATTGGATAAGTTCACAGGTGGTCATTTTTTATTAGCACAATTAATTTCTTTATCAGCTTGTGCCATATGGTTGTACTAGGCAGATGCTGGTTGTTGACTAGTGTGAAAAAGGTTTAGGGTCATTTTACCTCAGAATTTATATGCAGAATAGAGAAATTCATGGCAAGCCATTGTTTACAAAATGAGGTAACTCAGGATTAGGCACAGTCTGAAAATAAGTGTTCTATACATTCATGAAGTAACACAGAGCAGGGCACAGTCTGCTCTCTACACTGATATTTTATCTTCTAATTTAACTGTATTTGGTAAAATAACATTTACTTCCTTTTTTAAGAAATCATTTTTTAATATTTTTATTCTAATTTAGTTTATACATGACAGTAGAATGCATTTTGACACATCATACATACATGGAGTATAATTTCTCATTCTTCTGGTTGTACATGATGTAGAATCACACTGGTCATGTAGTCATATGTGTACCTAGGGTAATAATGTCAGATTCTTTCTACTATCCTTCTTACCCCCACACCCCTCCCCTCACTTTTATTTTTTCTTTATTTGTTTTTTATATGGTCCTGAGGATCAAATCCAGTGCCTCACCCATGCTAGGCAAGTGCTCTACCACTGAGCTACAACCCCAGCCCAAGAAATCATTCCTTTGTTTAGTAATATTCATTGAATATCTGTTATGTATGACATGATTATTGATCTGAAAAGGCATATGATTTATTAAGGAAGTTATGCAGTTAATGTAATTTTAATAAAAAGCAAGGAGTAATAAAAGACTGGAAATCATGAAGAAGCAGCATTTGGAAGGTAGCCCAGCAGGAGCTTACCCTGTGCCAGGCAAAATGGAGCTTGAGACCATAAACAGATTCACCAGCCCAGTCAACCTGACTGTCTTCCCCCATCTGACCTTGGTGCTTCTGGCCATAAGCATGTTCTTCACCATGTGCTTCTTAGGTGTTTATGAGGTCACTTCCACCAAGTACATGTGGAATATCTATAAAGAGTACCTAATCTACTAGGTGGCCTTACTCTTCACAAGATATGGATTCCTCTTCCTCCTACTGTGGTTCAGCTTCTGTGTATGAACTCCCAAGAATATCTATTCACTAGGTGACTTCACTGAATCTCTGCTTTTATAAATGAATTTTTTTTTCTTTTTACTCTTGTTGGAAGTGTTCTACCTGCTGCTCACAATAAAGGCAGAGATGTGACAAAGAGAGAGAGAGAGAGAGGAAGAAAGGGAGGATTGAGGGAGGGCGGGAGGGAGAGAGGGAGGGAACAAACAAAAGAAAGGCATCATGACCGAAAATTGAAATAATGGGAAGATTTGAGTATCCAGAGATGAAGGAAGGCTTATCAAATAGAGGAGTAAAGGAAGGACAGGAGTTGGAAAAGCACGTTTCTATCCTGTATCTCTCCAATGTGGAATGTAAGCTCTGTTATAACCAGGACTTTGATTTGCCCACTACCTTTTATCCTGCACCTAAAATAGTACTTGGCACAGGGTAGAAACTCAGCATTTGCTGAATGGTTGAATCTGTCCCCGATACTGGCTTATTCTTCACACTATTGTCAGAGCGATCATTCTAAAAAGCAAATCAGGTGCATTTATACCCCCAACTTAATAAATTTCTGTCACATTATTAGCAAAAATTCTAAGAAAATGTTAATATGTAGGTGGCTATAAAATTTTTATTGATATGAATGCATATTCAGGAAAAGTTTTAAATATGGTAGAAAACTACTTACTGAGAAACCCAGTTCTCTACATATTGGGAAGTAGCCATGAAGGACGTGCTTTCAGTGATTGGTACACATGGATAGAATCTATGGTACCCTGTCTACATGGACCATATAGAAATGTTAATTTAAGTTCCAAAGTGACAGTGCATTGTAGGGCACAATTTCCAGAAATACTTATTAGTACTGTTTGTATACTATTTAAGAACATACTCCATATCTTTACAAAATCTGAACAGTTTGTTTTTAGTATATTCTAGATGCTACCTGGAATGAGTGATATGTTTTCCTTTGATAATCGAAATCAGTTATTTTGAATCATTAGAAAGGATTTTGAAACAAGTTCATGCATTATTCTATATATCTTACAAAGTAAAAATTAGTTTTATTTATTGCCCCAGGTAATTTTAGCAGATCAAATAAATGAAACTATATCTGGTAAATTTCTTTTTAATTTTTTTTCAGTTATTTATGAACTTTCTCTCTCTCTCTCTCTTTCTTTCTTTCTTTCTTTCTTTTTCTTTCTTTCTTTCTATGTGGTGCTGAGAATCAAACTCAGTGCCTCACACATGCTCGGCAAATCTACCACTGAGCCCAACCCCAGCCCATTATTTAAATAATGAATATGATGTTGGTAAATTGTACCAAACATTCAAGAAAAAGATGATACAGCATGACAAGGTCTCAGTGGACCTTGATGTAGATGGAGGTAGAAGGAGGAAGAAATTCCCCAAATGAATAGAAGTACTTCTGAAGGGGATATGGGTGTGGGCTGGCCCCAGGCAGGGAGAGGAATGTGAAGTGCACAGACATTTATCTCAGGTATAAGAATTCTTTATATATTTTTGGATATATAAATTCTTTATCAGTTATGTTTTACCAGTATTTTCTCCTACTATATGGTTTGTACTTTGATTTTCAACTTTCATGTGGGGTGTGTATTCATGTACTGAGAATTGAACCCAAGCACACTACCACTGAATCATGTCCACAGCTCAACAATGTCTTTTCTGGTACACAGTTTAAATTTTGATTAAGTTCAATTTATTACTTTTTCTTTATGGTTTTAAATCTGTGCTTTACCCCATGGGTCACAAAAAATTTCCCTTTTTCTTCTCAAGTTTTATAACATAAGCTGTTCCATTTAGGTCACCAATATGGTTTAATTTTTATAAAGGGTATGAGGTAAGATATGAGTTTTATTTTCTCCTATGTGGGTATCCTGTTGTTCCAGCACCATCCGTGGAAAAGACTCCTTTCACCATTAAATTACCATAACATCTTTCTTAAAAATCAGATATCTCTGTATATCTTAATCTGTTCTCCTCTCCCTATTTTGTTCATTCAGTTATTTTTCATAGATGTGGTATAGTTAAACACTTCCCTGGATGTTATTTATAAATTACTGGAATATTTCTTATTTTGCCTGAATTAAATGTGTCCACAGATGTCATTTTTAGTTTTAGTTCAACACCCTAATGCATTTGAGAAGCAAGAGAACAAAGAGGTTTAAGGCAAAAATAATACAGTAACACTACTTAGTTTTGAATTCTAGGTCTGCCATTTGTGGCTTTATAATCCCAGGCAAATAACCTTTAGAAGCTCAGTCCCTTCACCAACAAAATGGATCTAATTATAGTATGTAGCTCATAGAAGTTTATGAAGATGAAATGAACCCGGCATGGTGGTGCATGCCTGTAATCCCAGCAACTCCAGAGGCTGAGGCAAGAGGATTGCAAGTTTGAGGCCAGCCTAAGCAACTTACCAAGGCCCTGAACAACTTAGTACCCCTGGATTCCATCCCTAGTACCAAAAAAAAGGAGGAGGAGGAGGAGGAAAAGGAGGTAGAGAAGGAGGGAGGAAGGAGGATGAGAGGAAGAAGTTTATGAAGATTAAATGAAATAATTTACATAAGTCATGTTTAGAGCATGTCTGATACTGACTAAGCACTCAATAAATGTTAGCTATTATTACCGTATACCAGATATAGTGTTCTAGTTTCTATGCAAATAAAATTGAAACAGACTTGGTCAATTCAAAGAACTTAAACCAAATCTTGATAATATTTGTCAAGTCTAGCATTCACCTTCTATCTTAGCAAGTGTCATGGTGCATATAAATAACCATAATGTTCAAAATCACAATATATCCTCTATGGTTGTATAATTTTATTTAGTGTTAAAATATAACTCTAAAACTGTAGTAAAAATTCTTTTGCCAATTTTGTGTATAGCATTGTACTTGGAAAGAGTAGAGAAATATGGGGCCATGCACACGGAAGTACCATGGAAGGAAAAAAAAAAAGATTTATATGACAAAGCAATTCATGGATAGTCTTCTTAGGGATATCAGTGTGGTAGCAATAAGTATAATGTGGAATAAAAGATGATAAATAAAACTGGCTAACTAGACCACAGCTTGTAGCAGGGGAACCATATGATCCCATGGATACTGAGTTGGATCCACAGCCCACAGCTGAGTCCACACTATGAAAGCCTGGCAAAAGAGTTTGGTCATTATCCTGTAATAATAAGAACATGACTGAGATTTTTAACAGGAGAGCAAAGAGGTATTTTTGTTTTTTTATTTTTGTTGCTAAGTAGAAAATACAAATGTTTTCAATATTTGGGACAATTCAAAACATTTTTCCCTGAGCTGTGTCAAATGTGAATTCTAATGGTAACCCATTGTACCTTCCTATCTCATTTTTTTAGTGTTCAAATATTTTTACTGTTCATTTTTGAGAAAAGGCAAAGTTCTATGAAATAGGAACCTTGGCTATGACAGTTCAAAAGTATGTAGGTTAAAGGTATGAAATAATTGAGGATAATGAGAAATTAAGATTGCAGGGCTCACTCTTCAATTGTAGCAGGAAAATTAAAGGTAAATTACACAGCAGAGTTCAGAATAAAACATGTATAAATGTTCAAGTCCTTGCAAGTTTATAAATTGCTTGGTATGTTTGTAACTACAATGCTATTAAGTAGCCAAAGCACAGGGGACTTCAGGATGTGTACTTATGGACTGATTCCCCAACAGATAACTACATTCTTCTGGAATGCAATTGCTTTGTCAATAGTTAGTCTTTTGTTTTAAAAATTTTCCATCTTTCAACCTAATTAGTTTAGAATGTCTCTAACGTGATTTGCAAAGAATTTCATATTTATATTTTGCAATCAGCGTTTGAATGGTGCACAGGTTTTAGACATGCACTACAATGTGTAAACAGTTTGTAAGATAATAAATAGCTCTTTCTAGTCTAAATGTTTTATGATTGCTTAGTCCCTGCTAATTGGTCATGGATTGAAATCCCCCATTGTTTAATTTTTTAATTTGTGGGAAATTTTTATAAATGAGTATATGGGGCTTCGTATCACAGCTGTTGTCATTTAAAGTTTGGACAGCATCATTACAAATGAAGCCCTGCTGTGAAATCAAAGTCAAAAGGCATCTTGGCATCCCAACCATTTCCTTGGGAGAAGATTACAGCTCAAGTCTGTTGAACTTTATTGCCTTGGGCCGCATGACAGTCTTCAGAAACATGCAAGGCATTTCTGTTAAATAAATTCAGATGTGCTAGGACACAGATGACATTCTTGTGCATAGCAGTGTCCTTAGGGGGTACAGAATAAAGATTGACAGTTTCTGCTATGTTTTGGATTATTTTATAAAATCTATGGAAATTTTGTAGACCATCAGTAATACCCCATAGGAAAAGGTGTGGTGTTTTTCTGCATGCCCTGACAACATTTTAAAATTAAAACCTGTAAACATGACTCTGAGATAATAACTGTCTTCAAAGTCATCTATCCCACCCCTATGGTACTGAGGATGGAACCCAGGTTCTTGGCCTGCTAGCCAAACACTATAGTCATATTTCAGATGATTTTATCATTCTCTTTGAAGGAAGTTCTCATTAATTGATATTTCTTTTCCCCTTCTCCAGTCTCTAACACATGTTCCAGAGGGAGAGAGATTACTCAGGTATCTAAAGCTAGTGTTTTTTAATTTAAAACCAAAGACCATTTGATCCAACTTAAAATCTATACAATCATTAACCAGATTTCAACTACAGTCTCCACAGAGACATCAAGAAGAACATGGTTGTCCCTCAAATTATGAGATCCATTCAGCCCTGAATCTGTCTCAGTCCTTTAAAATATGTTCTTGGTTGTCATCTGTTTTTCCTCTTGTGATAGTTTCCTGAGTTCTTTACCTACAATATGCCTGGAACATACTAGGTACTCATTAAGTATCTGCGAATGAATGAAAAATTTTTTTCAAAGGTCGATCCTTCTATTTACTCTCAACATTCATTCTGGAAATTTAAGACCCAACAATATCATTAGTTTCTACTAATCTTTTGGCTTCGATACATTCTTTCATTCAACAGCTTGCCATAAATATTGATACTGCTTCTTACTCGCTGCAGCAAAAATGCTGTCAAGCCAGGTATGGTGACATGAATCTATAGTTCCAGCTATTTTTGGGAGACTGAGACAGGAGGATCACTTGAGCCCAAGAGTTCCAGGCCAGCCTGATAAACCTAAGGAGATCCATATCATTTTTTTTTTAATTTTGTCAAATCATTATAATTTAGAAAGTAGACATACAAGTAAGTAGATAGATAATTACATTATAGTGTGATACTAAGTTGTTCCTTGCCTTAGTGATAACATTATTGAGTACAGTGTGCCAGGCACACTTTTAAGTACTTTACATGCATTATTTCTAACTTAGTTATCGTTGTGGTCTGACAACTGTAACTATGATATTAATCCTTTGAAGTTTACTGATACTTACGTTATGCACAATATGAAGTCAGTTTTTTTAAATTCATCCAAGCAGATGGTAATATTAGAGTGCAAAATACAGTAGTCATGCAGGATTTCTTATACGTGTGTGCATGCATGTATGTGTATGCATCCATTAGCTCTAGTTTTTGAAATATTTTTGTAAGTTTCTTGTAAGATTACTAAGTGTTCTTCTTCCTGTTTGACCTGTCAGTTACTTAAAGAGATATTTTAAAATTTTCTGTACAATTATGAATTTATTTCTTTTTCTGTTAGTTTTGCTTTATATATTTTGAGGCTAATTTATTAAGTTTATATGCATGGTTATATAAATGGTTACATCTTTCTAGTACATTGAACTTTTTACCATTATGTAATGGTTCTTTTTATCTCTAGGAGTGCTTTGTGCCTGAAAGATTATTTGTCTGATTTTTAATATAGCTACTTCGACTTCTTTTGGCATTTGCCTGCCACATATTTTTCCAACCTTTGTGTATCCTTAAGTTATAGATGTGTCTTTTTAAAAACAGATCCTTGGATTCTGGTTTTTTGTTTTTTGTTTTTGCAGTGCTGGGGATCGAACCAGGGCCTTGTGCATGCAAGGCAAGCACTCTACCGACTGAGCTATCTCCCCAGCATGGATTCTGGTTTTTGATTCAATGACAGTCTCTGTGTTTTCATTAAAACACTGGACCCATTTGAGCTATTATTTTAATTTATTTTTTTCTGTCATCTTACTTTATTCTTTTCTAATTATTTCCCTGGGTTTCTTTTTCTCTTATTTCTTACTTACCTTTGGATTGTGTGTGGTTGTGGTTGTTGTTGCTGTTTTCTTGTATTTCATTTTTTACCTCAATGAAATGAAAGTTAATAACCCTATTTCTATTTCCTTGGTGACGATATAATTTTTTTTCTTTTTTCTTTGTTGTTTTTTCCCCCCTTTTATATTACTAAGGATTGAACCCAACGGCTCTTTGCCACTGAGCTATATCCTCAGCCCTTTTTATTTTTCATTTTGAGACAGTCTCACTAGTTGCTTAGGGCCTTGCCTAAGTTGCTGAGGATGGCTTTGAACTTGTAGTCCTCCTGCTTCAGCCTTCTGAGTTGCCAGAATTACAAGCATGAGTCACCACTCAGCAGATAATGCAAAAAATTCTTGAAGATTATTTATTAAAATCTAACTTCAATCTGTTCTCTTACCAAATCTATGCTACCATGATTATATGCTTTATTTATATCTTAATTTTATTTAACACCCCCCAAAAGATGTTATTGGCATTGATTAATAGAGTCAAAAGTGTGTTCTAGCCAGATGTGGTAGTGCATGACTCTAGTACCAGCACTCAAGGCTGAGTCAGGAGATCACTTGAACCCATGTGTTTGAGACCAGCCTGGGCTTCTTTCTTCTCATATGTTATACCTACTGATATTGTCAAAGATCCTGCTATTTAATATAAATTGCATATATTTGCTTTCATGGAAATGAAATGTTTCAAAGACTTAATCCTGACTTAGAATGGGGACAATATTGACTTGCAGGTATATCCAGAGAATATTAGAATATCCCTTATTCTAATATTTCTTTTTCATCCACTACGTTTTCCCCTTTGGCATACTTGGAATCCTCTAATTCTCAAAGAATCAAAGGATTGAATAAAATCTTAGTATTCATCTGGTTCTGCCCTCTGTAGACTCATTAAATTACCTGTTTGGATATAGTAACTTCTGAAGTGGGTGGTTAACCATTCTTTCTTTTTTAATCTACTTACCTGTAACCTAATCATGTCAGAATCCACCAGTACCTCTTATATTTATTCAGTTTCTTGATTTTTCTCATACCTCTTATATTTATCAGTTTCTTGATTTTTCTCAAACTTCATTTTAACAAATTTCCTCTGAAACATTCAAACTACTTGTCTTTCTTCTGTTGACATCTGTGATACTGCTGTCTCCTAATTCTCCTTCCCCTTCTTGATTTTACATTACATATTACATTACATATTTCCATTACATATTACATTAATTTTCCATTACATATTTTTGTAAATAAATGTTTCCAAATTTTCTATCTACCTTTTCTCATTACTCTTTTCTTGCATATTTTCCTTTATCCATTCTCTTACTCATCTATCCAATGAACATTAGTCAGTGTGATGAATTAATTAGAGTATTTTATCTACTGTAGGAAATCTGAGCCTCTCTTTTAGTTATTTTTTTTAATTGAGTCAGAGAATGTGAGCTGTATGAGAATGATTTTTTATTGCAAATTTCTCTATTTCAGTACTTATTGGAGTTGAATATTCAATGCATTTTAAAACTTTTTCAGACTAACAATGTATAAAATTCAATTGAGAACTCTTTTAGCAGATCATAGTACCAAACTACTCATGCCAGGCAAGACTGGCTTTAGGGTAGATGGACACTTGTAGACCATGACTTGTAAATGAAAGCTGCTTCCTTTTGTCCTCAGGGAAGTACTACCACCTCCCTGTCCTCACTGCTGTCCCTGCTAAACCCTAATAGTACTTTGAAATAGGCCAAAGCTGTCTGTGATATGTTCCCACTTTGCCTTTTGACTCTTCGTTATGCTTTCTAGAGCCCTTGTCCCTGATACCAGTGCACTTATGCAGCTCTAAGCCTCCTACTGCTCTCCATTTCAGGCCTCTTCTCTCTCACCTTCCCTCTTTCACTTTACATACTTATTGCTGGAAGCTGATAAAACTCTCATCCTGTACTGCAAGAATAGGATGAAAAGCAACCAAGTACAAAAGTCAATGTCTAGAGGAAAAAGCACAACACTGATAAGTAGATAAGTCTAGATTCTAGCCATGGCTCTGTGATTACTCCTAAACTTCTTTTTCTCATTTGGAAAGTAGAGAAATTACACTGGAATATTTGATATCTAAGGTACCAGCTCTATAAATTTTAAAGTTAGTTCACACAAATATGAGGAATTTGCCTTTTAATAAAAATAGCTACCTTGTTTAAGGTTGGAGCTTTATTCATTATATCGAACCCTCTTGGGAGGATGTCAGTTAAGCTTTTGCTGTCCTTAGGGTACTGTTCCAAATCCTGGTCTCCTTATGCTTATTTTTGTGTTCCACTGCCAGACAGAGGAAAGACTGGTTAGTAAAACTATACAGATATTCACCTGGTATAATTACCCTAAGGTTCATCCGTGTCATGGCATGTGTCAGATTTTGAAGACTGAGTAATATCCATAGTATGTGTGTGTGTATGTGCACACATCACATACACGTGTGTCCAGTACCTTGCCTGTTTGTGTTCAGCTCTTGTTTTTAGTTCTTTGGGTATATACTAATAGTAGATATGCTAGAGCATATAGTTATTCCATTTGTCTATATATATTCTATTTTCTAATTTCCACATAGTATTCTATTGTTATTTATTTTGAGGACTTGCCATACTTTTTTCACAGCAGCTGCACCATTTTACATTCCCACTGAGATTGTTCTGACTATACTGTTCCCCAACATTTTACCCTGTGGGTTTCAGCATCAGCAATATTTCTTGCCTGCTCAATAACAAGATACCCTTTTCATATAACACTAAGAAAGAAGAAATACTTTCAGTCTGTTATAAATGCATTCTAATCTCAGAGATGATAAAATCTGAGAAGAAAAATCTTACACTCAGTGAAATGTAGTAGGTAAATCTCCTAAAAAAAAAAAACTCGAAATTTTTGTGTATAAGTTATATAAATTTTAACTGTCATTGTAAAAAATGAAGGTAGCTATTCACAAATGGTGTGTAAAAATGAGATCTTCCTCAAATATATTTCTACTGCATTTTTCTAAAAGAATATGCTTCAGGAGAGTTTTCTACCCCTCCTCCAACTTATCTACTATGCCTTAGTGACAATTTGGAATGAAAGTAAAAACCTCACAGAACTTTAAATAGTATATCCCCTTATTTTGGTTCCCATATGTTTGTGGTTTCTGGTAAGTATAATATTCATTTGTCTTTGTTTCTTTTTAAGGATTGTTCAAGTTTAGAAGAATATAACATTGCAGCAGCATTACTCCCTTTGACCAGTGCTTTCTATAGGGTAAGTCCCATTAGTCTGTATGTAAATTTATAATGATTTGTATAATGTATCCAGTTTGATTCCCCATGGAACTGAATGAATCCTGTCCTCTTAGTATACCTAAGACATAACTGTGGTTATATTTATTATAACATTCCATGAATAGGAAAAGTTGCATAGAATACTAAATCATCTCCTAATGCAGCACCCACACCCATTTTACCCTGTTTTATTTTCCTTATAACACCTGAAATTGTATTATGTATTGATTAGTTTATAAATTTTTCCCTCAACCACAGAAAGTACATTCTGTGAGGCTGGGATCTTGTCTTTGCTGCTATAACCTTGTGCAACACAGTAAATAGTTATTAAATGAATGAATGAATGACATCATTGGGGGCAGAAAATAGAATTTAATGTAGTTGGCAATTTCTGTCAACCTTCTGAGAATTTTCTGGACTGTTTGAAGTGACTTAAAATTCTGTCATTACAGCTTTGACATAATGTATTAGCTCTTATGGCAAACAAATCCAGCAAATTCTCTTTACTGTCACTTCCTTTGAAGAACTAGATAACCACACTGTGAACCATGCATTTAATACATCCTTCTGAAATGTGCAATAGGAAATAATAAATCTGTGACAACAGACTGACTCACTGTTGAGCCTTATGCAGTCAGCTTTATAAGGCAGTAAGTTAACAAGTTTGGCCAAATACCATGATGTTTCTCTGTATTATCAAACTTAATAATACCATGCTATGTTTTAGAGGTGGTTTATATATGTGATTGTTTTTGTCTTAGTATTTTGGGTTTTTTTGCAGGTAAATTAGTTAAGGCCCAATGGGAAGTTCTATCAGTAATTTGAGTAGATAGATTTTAACATAAGGAGTTATTAAGTAATAATGATTAATTACTAAGAGATAAAGATAATCTAAAGAATACAGGAATAGAATTTGGGGAGCAGCTACTACCTCTAGGGCTCAAGCAGAATGCCTAAGAGAGAAATAAACTTGGAAAGGGCCTCACATCTAAGCTGATTCAGATCTTTTTGGAGAGGTATTATTATGGCCAGTGATGACTTAGAAGTTAACTCAGGGTCTATAGACCAGGACTGGCAAGCAGAAAACTGTCTGCTACAAGACGTACTGAGAGGAACACCTACTAGGGTGCTAGTAAAATTTAATAGCATGCCACCAGTTGGGATAGTACTTAAACTTCTTCAATAGCAAACACCTTTAGGTATCCCACATACCACTAGCAGGTGCATGTCACAGGAGTTAAAAGGAAAAAGCACACCAGAACCAGGAAGAGAAACCACTTTCTACTGCAGTGTCCCTGCACTTTTTATTACAAGGCTTAATATTATGCCCAGTGACAAAGGAAATGTTTATAACACTCAATTCCAAGATTGCAAAGCATGGAAAAGAGAGAGAGCTTTGGAACAAAGAGTCAGTGCATTAATTGATACAGAAGGGTTTGGGAAGGCAGAACACACTGATTCTTGAATATTTTCTAAATATGTATCTTATGGAAATTATTTATTGTGCATAGTGACTTTCTTAATTCAGGAAGTAGATATAAATTGCATTAATCTGACCACACATTACAGATGAGCTATCCTCATAACTGTGTAGCCAGTATAAACTCTTGAGACTTGCACAGCATTACTTCAGAGAATGGACTCAGTTGTTTGTTACTTTTAAAATATTTTAATAACACACTCATTTTTTTTCAATGCAACAAAAGTTTATTGAGCATCTAAATGTACAAGTTACTATGTGAGGCAATATCACAGGCAACAACATAATAATACATCAACATGTCTGTTGGAACTTGTATTAATATGCTTTCTAATACAGCAAATGATTTTTAAAAAATCAAACTTGTTGAGCATTTTCAGTTTTTCTTCTTTCAGTATAGTGGTATTTGGGTAAGTTCTGTAGTTTCTCCAGTGTTTTTAACATGACTGGGTGCTGAATTTTGTCAAAGGCTTTTTCTGCATCTGTTCGATGATCATGTGATTTTTGTCCTTGATTTATTTATGTGATGAATTACATCTATTGATTTACATATATTGAACCAACCTTGTATCCTAGGATGAATTCTTAATGTGTTCTAGAATGCAGTTTGCTACTATTTTATTAAGAATTGTTGCAGCTTTGTTCATCAGGGATGTTGGTCTGTAGTTTTCTTTTCTTGATGTATCTTTATCTGGCTTTGTTATCAGAGTGATGCTGGCTTCACTAAATGAATTTGACCAGTGTTCCTTATCTTTCTGTTTCATGGGATAATTTGAGGAGGGTTGGTGTTAATTCTTTAAAGTTCCGGTAGAACTAAACCAAGAATCCATCTGGTCCTGGACTTTTCTTTGTTGGAAGGCTTTTTATTACTGCTTCATATTATTTTATTATTGCTTGATATTGGTCTCTTTGGGTTTTCTAAATCCTTATGGTTCAATCTGGGTAGGTCATATGTGTTTAGAAATGTATCAATATCTTCTAGATTTTCCAATTCATTAGCATGTAAGTTTTCAAAATAGCCACAATACCACCAACCATATGGACGATTTTTAAAATATATATGGTTAGGAAATTCAGGTAGTATAGAAAAATACAAAATGCAAAGCAAAACTCTCTTTCCTAGCTCTACCCCATCTCCTCTAAACAGTTGGTTTCCTTGGGAGAATAGAAGGAGTTACATGTTATTGCCAGCATATCCAGGTGAAAACTATTGTTTTGTTTTGTTTTGTTTTTCTTTTAAGGAAAGGAATTAAATCATTTACACTATTTTCTCACCTTGCTTTTTTTCAGTTAGAAGTATGTATTAGAGATCCTTCCACAATAGTACATATTTTTATTTTGTGTTTTGCAGTGCTGGCCTTGTGCATGCTAACACACTCTACCACTGAATTACATTCCCAGCCCTACTCAGTTGTTTTTAATGATTGCATAGTGCTGGTGTATATGTACTTACTATTCTTCTAAAAGTAGTATACTTCATTGACTCAAACAAAAAGTGATATTTGTCTTTTAGAGCCACACTTAGTATAAAAATATCTAAGATTTTCCACTTGTAACGTTACCTATCTTAGCTCCTTAGGAATTGGTTATACAATAGCTAACCACATATTTAGGGGATTTTTTCCCCCCCTAGATTGAAAGTTTACAGTTCCTTTTCACTTTTTTTTTTTTTTTTTTTTTTTTTTTTTTTGGTACTGGGGATTGAACTCACATTCCCAGCCCTATTTTGTATTATATTTAGAGACAAGGTCTCACTGAGTTGCTTAGTAGCTCCTCGCTATCGCTGAGACTGGCTTTGAACTCTTGATTCTCCTGCCTTAGCCTCCTGAGATGCTGGATTACAGGTGTGAGCCACCATACCTGGCCTAACTTAAGTCTTTGGCCATGGTACTTTATTTAGTAGCTTAGAGTTTAAATGGTTAGGAGTACTTTCACATGAAAATAATGTCATATTTAGATCTGCCAAGCACTGGGTCTATGCCTGATGCAGAGTCACAGTCCAGTAACGTACTTCTTACTGTCAAGAAACCCAACACTGGGCTCTCCACCCATTTATCAGCTATTAACAGTAGAGGGTCATTTAAAGTTAATGAATAACATTGGGCTACTCTTTTGTTTTCTTAGGTCACTTTTGCTAAAAGATTGTTAAATTAAGAGCCAGAGTATGTTTAAAGCAGGAGTTCTTGTTTAAATATTACATTTTTAGAAGAAAAAATTATAAAGTAAAACCCAATATGACAGGAATAGAACCAAAATTGGTATACTTGGATCACTCCATCCCAACAATAGAAGTGAGCAATATTCAAGACCATGGGCACCTCCACCACAAAGTGCCATTTAATGCCTTCTCCTCAGTGACCCATGTAACTTAGAGTCATGTTGTAGTTCTTAATAATCAGGTAATATAGTTGGAGTTTCCTGATATTGATGAAACTATATAACACATCCCTCCCATTACTTTTTTGAGGCACTGTGTTGGTTGTTGATACTCAAAATGCCTCCCAGGAGAGATAATACTCTCCTTTAGTACTATCATTATAGTTTATTTTTACCCTGGGAAGAAAAACAAATACCTTATTTACATTAAATTCAAGCACACTGAAGTGAAGCCTTTACAAATTCCAAAGATCTCCCATGTGTACATAGCACTTTGAAGATGTCCTGTTGATCAAAATAGACTGTACTTCAGTATAAAAGCATTATTCATGGAATCATTCTCAGTAGAAACAAATTTTTCTTCAAAATTTTCATTTCATTCAGCATATTTAAACTTCCTTTCCCATATCTAGACATTTGAAAGACTTGTTTTTATTAACAGATTTATGAAGTATAATTTATATACCACAAAATTCAACCATTTTAAGTGTCATGTTATGATTTTAGTATAGTTACAGAATAGTACAACTATCACCACAATCTAATTGTAGAACATTTCTGTCATTCCCAAAAAACCCTCATCATGCCCATATATAGTCACTTTCCATTCTCAGGTGACACTTACCTGCTTTCTGTCTATAAATTTGCCTTCGTCATATAAATGGAATAATACAATGTATGTTCTGGTGTCTGGTTTATTTCACCAAGCATAATGTTGCTAGGTGATTTCTTTAGGACTATTAATTAACAATTAACAATCTGTTTTATACCTAGAATGTTAAACCTTCAGTATTATTTCAAAGTATATCTAATTCAGGATGTAGTACATAGTTAATCCTCTTGATACATTTTATATGAGATGTAAAGCATGGTTTCTCAGTCTGAATATAAATTTTACTTTTCTATCTATGTGATTTTTACAGTTCTTTAATTTCTTTATCGCTCAATTTCATTTTGACTTCCACATTCTAAAAAAGCATACACTAGCTGGTCCAAATACAAATAAAATTTGTAGGTCTAAGTATTACTTTCATTTCAAAATATTAAAAGCTCAACGCAAGTAAATTCATTAGGTATGATAGGAAAATCTTTTCAAAGTCCTTTGTATAAAAATAACTTACCTAATCAGAGATGCAGAAAGTAAAGCATGGAGAGCCACAAAATCACCCGAGCAGTGACCATCCTGCCACCACCAAACTCTTACTAGTAATTCTTCCTTCAACTCCTGTTTCCCAAAATGAATAAACTAAAATCTGCTGTGTTTTCATGTCAAAGTCCGTTGTTGGTCCTGTGTAAGTCTACCTACCTAATAGAACAGAAACCAGAGGAAGGTGATAGGAATAATAATGAGAACTAATATGTATTGAATTCTTACCATGTACAAGATGCTACATTTGACTTCTCAGTATCTATCCCACCTCAGTGAAGTATTGTTCCCATTTTAAGGTAAAGCCATTTTATGACTTGGGAAGAATCTATACCACATAGCTAATAAATATAAACTCTATTTTATCTAAACTGTTCAGTCTGATCCCAAAGCTCATGTTTTGTTTTGTTGTTTTTTAAACTGTAATAGGATTCTCCAGATGAATCCCAATTTATACAGCACACCTTCAAGAAACTTTTTTACTTGTGGCCTGGAGATATTAAATTGGCATCGCTCCTATCCTTTTATTTCCCCAGACATTTTCACATGTATATCCAGCAAGGATGCTTCAATTAAGTTTGGTTTGGAGGGGGCCAGGATGGGAAATGATGATTAATACCAATGATTTCAGCAGTTGTCATATAGTATTACTTATAAGTCTCCAATTTCTACATATTTCTAACAGAAAATATACTAGTATTCAAAATGACACCAAATACATTTTTTAAATTTCTCTGATGATTTAGAAGTTACTTAAATACTGACCTTGCCTTTAGTCATTAATATGGACCCTTGTCCTATTATAGATATGACAATTTGTAGGTAATTCCTGCTGATGGAATACAAATAAACCTGCTTTCATTGTATTACGATGCTGCTAGAAGAAAAATCTTAAACAGTAATATGGAAAACAGATATTTTATTAATCATTATTTTTAATTAGTAAATGTTGAGAGGTTATTAAAAATCTACAAAATAAGAAAAGAACTTTGTTTTTCTCAGACTTCATGGCCTAGATACATTGCATTTCCTATCATCCATCTCAAAAGATTACATTTTTGGCCAAAAAAAGGGGGAAATGATAAAGGGTCTTTTTCTGATATAAAATTGAATATTAATCTTAAAAATAAGGGAGCAGAAAAACATCTGCAAGTAAAGACAAGCATCAACACTAGCTGAATCTAAATTTGGCCTGGAAGAGATGTTAATGTGTTTACTACAGCAGATGCCTCCAGCACCGAATAATTTTAGAATAGCCAGAGAATTAGTATCTTGCTTTTATTTCCTCCCTTTATTTTCTTCTTGTTCTTCAGGACAATTTAACATTCCTTTCTCCTCCTCCTCCTCCCTCTCAGCACAAACTCTCCTGTGTCTCTCAGTATTTTTTTCAGGTTTTAAAACACTGCTTCTTCCTTTTTTTCTTTTTTCTTTTTTTTTTTTTTTTCTTTTCTTTTTTTTTTTTTTTTTTTTTTCTTAGTACTCTTGAAAAACCTCTGCTGCAAACAGTGAATTATAATCAGTTCTGAACTACAGTTTTAAGATTAGGTAATATTCACTGTCTAAACTAGTGATATAGAGTAACTATGAGGTAACTTGCTCATTAACTTCAGAACAGGTATTATTGATTTTCAGTGAATAAATAACAGTATTTTTAATTTTATTAAACTTAATATTTATTTTTATTAATGTTAAAATTTATTAATTTTTAATTTAGAGTATTTTTCCAAACTTTTTTACCTCTTTCCTATGATGGTCTAAGGTTTAGACAATTTTGTTCATTTTTCAGAAAATGAAGCAACCTCCTATGACTCTGGTTCTTCCTGTGTTCCAAAAGAAATTTACCATGTCCCAAGCGTTAGAAATACAAAGGTGAACAAGTCAAGGCTTCCACCCTTGAAGAACACAGACAATTTCAAAGAAAATAGTTAGTAAAATAAATTACAATATAAGTAATCTAAAATAGATATATTCTAAGCACTATAAGAATACATTAATCCCTGGTGAACTGAGAAACACAACAAATAAATTGTGAGATTTGTGCCCTTGAAAAATACACATCTTATAGCTAGGGCTGAAGTAGAGTAACTGAAAGAATAGGAAGATGTAAATAGTAGAGGTAGAGAAAAGACCATGGATCACTTAATGGGAATTTTTATTGAAGATGGAACCCTAAGGAAAGACAGTCTGTGGCCAGACTGTGAATAACTTTGTGCCATATTAAGGAATTCAAATATTGTATAAACAACAAGGATTTTACTTCTATTCTTCCATGATTTAAAAAAAAAAATTTAAATGAACCAATAGCACAAATAAGATTTGAAGGAAGATGTTTACTTATAATGTAAAGTTACAGATCAGAAACTTGGAAAAACCTGTGGGAGGGGTTAGCATTAGGTTTAGGGTTAGGTTTAGGGTTAGGGATAAGGAGAGTGGTAAGAATGAAGGAAAGAAGGACTGTATAGAGGGAAAAGAGGTGTGGGAGGGGTGGGGGGGAAGGGAAAAAAAATAAACATCATTGCCCTATGTAAACATATGATTACACAAATGGTATGCCTTGACTCTATGTACAAATAGAGAAACAACATGTATCCCATTTGTATACAATAAAAAATAAATAAATAAATAAATAAAAAAAGAAAAAAGAAACTTGGAAAAACCTGTAAACAAAACAAAAAAAAAAAAACAAATACAAATGGTCAACAAATTCATGAAAAAATGTTCAACATCTGTAGCAATTAGAGAAATGCAAATTCAAACTACACTGAGATTTTATGTAACTCTAGTCAGAATGGCAATTATCAACAATACAAATAACAATAAAATGTTGGATAGGATGTGGGGAAAAGGGTACACTCATACATTGTTGGTGGGACTGCAAATTGGTACAGCCTCTCTGGAAAGCAGTATAGAGATTCCTCAAAAAACTAGGAGTGGAACCACTATTTGACCCAGCTATCCCACTCCTTGGTATATATCCAAAGGACTTAAAATCAGCATACTACGGTGACTCAGCCACATCAGTGTTTATGGGAGCACAATTCTCAATAGCTAAGCTATGGAGCCAACTTAGGTGCCCTTCAACAGATAAATGAATAAAGAAATTGTGTATATACACAATAGAGTATTACTCAACCATAAAGAAGAATGAATTTATGACATTTACTGGTAAATGGATGGATCTGGAGACTCTCATGCTAAGTGAAATAAACCAACCCCAAAAAACCTAAGGTCACTTGGTCTCTCTGATATGTGAAAGCTAACCCATAAAAAGTGGGGAAGGGGAGAAATAGAAGTTCAGTGGATTAGACAAAGGGGAATGAAGGGAAGAGAGGGGGGGGGATAGGAAAAGGAAAGAAAGGGGAATGAATCTGACAGTTTTCCTATGTACATGTATGAATACACCACAATGAATCCCACCATTGTGTACATCCACAAGTCTGGGATCCTAATTAGAATAAAATATATTCTGTGCTTGCATAATTATATCAAAATGGATTCTACTGTCATGTATAACTAAAAAGAACCAATAAAAAATAATTAGTTGGGCTGGGGATATAGCTCAGTTGGTAGAGTGCTTGCCTTGCAAGCACAAGGCCCTGGGTTCAACCCCTAGCACTGCAAAAAAAAAAAAAAAATTAGTTAATTTAAAAAACAAAGAATGACTGCAAGACTATCACATGGAAGAGATCAAGTGAACTTGCAAAATTTCTACTTTGGAATAGAAGTTAAAAGAAAATTGCTAATTTAAACAGTCTTAGTAGATTGTGTAGTACCATTAAAAATCAAGTGATCATTTATTTTGCAAGAAAGCAGTGAGAATAGAAATATAGTTATGACTAAAGCCAAGAGACTCTGATTTCTTCTACAGTAGCATGGAAATTGATTTACTCCATTGACCCTTACAAGCATATTTTCTTTTTAGAAGATAGATAAAAGTACTGTGTTGTTTGACAAAAAACCACAATGCTGTCTCCTCCCTAATTCTGAGACAGTAGAGGTGGGGCAAAGGTAGCACTGAAGGCCTCCTACTTGCTAGAAAGTTGAACAGGAAGATAGGTGGTTGTCCTGTAAGACTGACTCCTTTCTGTTTTTACTTCACTGTAGTACACCCGGCATCCTGGATGCTGTTGCAGAAGGATTAAAGGGCAGAAGGACTGCTCAGTGATCTGGAATCTAGAGACCTGTCTATAAATGAGCTCTAATCCTTTGGTCTGAATCTATGACTCTTAATCCTACTCCTTGTTATAATCACCTAGAGCACTTTTTAAAGATAAACAGATTCAAAGCCCCTATCAAAGAACAGTTGACACCAAAATCTTTGGGACTGAGTCCTGGACACCAGTGTCTTAAAAGTTCCACAGTTGTTGGAATTAGAAATATTTAAGGATCTTGAAACCTGGAGAGTCTGTCATTCACTTTTGTGTTGATGCTGATATGTAACATAGTTTAATGACATGCTTCGCCAGTGGAAACTGGTTATAAAGGCAGTACTTTTCAGATTGGGGGGAAATTTTTTTGGAGATTTTAAAGTCCAAAAAATAACTTAGTACCTTTTTTGTTTTTCAGATCAATAAATCTAGAATTCTGAAAGATAGGTTAATGAAAAATGAGGATATTTTATTTTATTGCACTTATTGATTCAAATAAAAACTATTTCTTTGTGTTCAGAACCCTTTAGTAGACAAAATAAGAAACCTCAACATAAAAGATTTAGCCTCTACATTTGAAGAATTTGTAATTTATTAGAATTGAGATGGAAAAATGCTGATAAAATGTATAGTAAGGACAGAGCACATAGTTCCGTGGTAGAACATTTGCATAACATGCATGAGGCCCTGGGTTTGATTTCTTGCACTATTAAAAATATAATAATAATAATATACCCTAACATTGATTGAATACTTCCCAGATGCTGGATAGTACACTAAGTACTTAACATACACCAGTACACTTAATCCTCACAGTCATTACCTTGAGAGGTAGTCCAAGTTCAGAACCCATGTTTTTGCCTGTCAATCCATATAGCTAGTGAAAGATGATCAAATAGTTGGGTTTTTTAAAATTCTTTTTAGTCATAAATGACAGTAGAGTCTATTTTGACATATTTATACAAACATGAAGCGTATTAGGATCCCCAGTCTTGTGGATGTACATGATATGAGATTCACTGTGGTATATTCATATGTGTACATAGGAAAGTTATGTCAGATTCATTCCACTTTTTCCATTTATCTGTTGAAGGGCACCTAAGTTAACTCCATAGCCTAGCTATTGTGAATTGTGCTGCTATAAACATTGATGTGGCTGCATCACTATAGTATGCTGATTTTAAATCCTTTGTGTATATACTGACGACTGGGATAACTGAGTCAAACGGTGGTTCCATTCCTAGTTTTTTGAGGAATCTCTATATTGCTTTCGAGAGTGGTTACACCAATTTACAGTCCACCAACAATGTATAAGTGTACCCTTTTCCCCACATCCTCTCCAACATTTATTGTTAATTGTATTCTTGATAATTACCATCAGACAGTAATCTGGGGCAACCCCAGCCCTAGATGGTTGTTTTTAAGCTACTAAGTTTTGACTCTATTTTTGTGCATCAATATATTAATATAAATGCTGACATATGGTTAAGTGCAGTGGAAGTATTAGCTAATATCATTATTATCATTATGTAGATCTTTGAGGCCAGGTTGTAAAGTCCATATATAATCAATGGGGAGTTATATTAGGTGATTGGGCAAGACAACCAACATGTATTAAACAATATTTTATTAACTTTGTAACAGAGTCCAGCTTAAAGGAAGTATTGATTAGTACAAGAGAATATAATTTTCAAGCACTGTATTCAGGAAAACAAAAAATCATATACAGAAGTGCTACTCAATGATCCCATGCTAAACTATTTCACATATTACAAATATCTATGGAAGTTATGCAATTATATACCTTCTGTGGCTCAGGATATTATGTCATTATTTGTAATTCTTCCTCATAGTTATAATCAAATTTTACTAGCTTCATCCCAGTGCCTGTGAATTTTATAGGAATTTTTCTATAAAATAACAATAAAAGTAACAATTCAAAATACTCAACGTTAACAAATAGTGAAGAGATTTGCTTTTATTCCAACAGGCTGTAGGATAGTTTTTCTGAAATATTTTCTGACTGCTGATTGCATTTTTGCTATCTCTCAAGTTAAAGAGACAGTTGTATTGAACCAGAATTCTTGTCTATTTACTAAGTAATTGATTTCCCAATTGCATCTTTGATGGTTTGACTCACTGTGTTATAAAGATCTGTGGTATTACACAGAAGACTGTGGAAAAACAACACATTTTTGCTTTATTATGTTTCTTACAAAAACAAGTTTATTTGTTTAATTGGGGCAGTGGGGAGATAGGAAGAGTTGTATAAACTATACTTGGCCAAATCAAAATCTGTTCTCTGTTCCATCCAAGAAAATTAACTGAGGCTGACATGACTTCTGGAAACAGCATTGCAGCTGACATCTGGGCATGCCCCATGCCAGTGTTATCATGAGAAATCAGTCCAACAGGAGTGTTATTTGAATCCTCTAGAAAAATTGAATTTAAAATATTATCTCAATACTATCACCTTATTTGGAATTAATAAACTAAATTTTTACAGCAAACTGTAGTTAAGAATGACAAGATGCTGTATAACAATGAGCAGTTACTTATTCTTCCAAAGACAGTTTCAGTGGTCTAATATCAATGTTTTAAACTTTGCATGTAACAGCATGTTTTAGAATTACCATCCAGATCCCAGAATAGTGCTAAACATATCATTTATACTTCAAAAACTACTCATAGTTATAGGGTGATTCATCCTTAAGTGCCAATACTATACAAAGAACCTTTTGTCCACATGCAAATCTTATTTAATAGTTTAATTATTTATATAATTCATTTCTATTTTTTGTCACCTTGTTTTTTCTTCTTGGTGAAAAAATGAAATTTTATATCCAAAAATACTTAAGGAATACTTACAGTAATGCTGCAAAAAGATAAAGGAATATTAGTGCCTTTGTGTTATTGATTGGCATGTGTGTAATTTTTAAAAACCATCATTGACCCCATATCTTTTTGTTTTCTGTAGGCAGTATGTGTCAGTGTCTTGTGTAAGCAATAAAGGTTTAAGGCACACATATCTGCAAATGAATATTAATGAATTATAGATATTCCTTATTCCTTACACTTGAATTTGAAAATCATACTTCTTGCAATTCAGGCCATTGATTAAAATATCAGAAAGGGCAAAATGCCTAAAATGTTATGTTTAGGAGTTTAGACTGATATCCTCTAGTCACTAAATAGTATACAATATTAAACTCTTGAGAAGGACAGTGACATGATTGTATTTCAGAAATTTAAAGCCATACAGAAGAAGGTCAGGAGACCATTAGTAAGCAGAGGCTATAAGGATAGCATAACAAACAAGTGTTAATGAGGGGGCTTAGGAAGTAGCAAAGTACCTATAAATAATATTCCATTGTGTATATGTACCACATTTTCTTTATCCATTCATCTGTTGAAGGGCATCTAGGTTGGTTCCATAGTTTAGCTATTATGAATTGCTGCTATCAACATTGATGTGGCTGCATCACTGTGGTATGCTGATTTTAAATCCTTTGGGTATAAACCAAAGAGTGGGTAACTGGGTCAAATGGTAGTTCCATTCCAAGTTTTCTGAGGAATCTCCATACTGCTTTCCATAGTGGTTGCACCAATTTGCAGTCCCACCAGCACTGTAGGAAATTTTGGCATTTAAATGAATGGAGCTGGAGAATATCATGCTAAGAGAAAGCCAAACCCAAAAAAACAAAGGTCGAATGTTTTCTCTAATAAGCGGATGCTGATCCTTAATGGGAGGGGTGGGGTTTTGAAGGAACTTTGTATTGGGCAGGGGTGGGGTGTTGAAGGAACTTTGTTTTGGGCAGAGGAACTTTGTATTGTGAGGGGAGGGGAGGGGCGGTGGGGGTGGAAAGGACAGGGGAATGAGACTGACATTACTATCCTGTATACATGTATGACTACACTTCTGGTGTGACTCTGTACCATGTTCTTCTGGAGGAATGAGAAGTTTTGCTCCATTTGTGTACAGTGTGTCAAAATGCATTCTGTCATGTATAACTAATTAGAACAAATGTTTAAAATATTACTCAACCTTAACGAAGAATGAAATTTTAGCATTTACCAGTAAATGGATGGAACTGGAGAATATCATGCTAAGCAAAATAAGCCAATCCAAAAAAACTAAAAGCTGAGTATGCTAACTCATAATGGGAGGTGGGACTAAGGAAGAATAGAGTTACTTTAGATTAGGTATTATGGGGATAGGAAGAATAGTAAAATGAATCACAAATTATTACCCCATGTACATACACACACACACACATACACATACACACATGACCAGTGGTATTTTACATCATGTATAACCAGAAGAATGAGAAATTATACTCCATTATATATGATATTTCAAAGTGCATTCTACTGTCATGTGTAACTAATCAAAACAAATTTTTAAAAAATGTTTAAATGTCCATAGAGATCAAACAAACAATGTAAATAAGTCAAGCAGGCCAAATGAAGAGCAGACATTCCTACCTAAGGGACAGCCACTGCTCAGCTGTAGCAGTTGTAACAATACAAGAACATTGTTACCACATCTTTAAATTTTTCAAGAGAAACAAAAAATTTAGATTTTATGTTAAATCTCTTAATTTATAAATGTTGGTTTCTTTTTTAAAAGTCCTATGCAGCCAAAACAAAACTCATCTGCAGCTACCTATAGCTAATAGGATGCCAACTTTACAACCTCTAACTTCTAGCTTCTGGTTGTAAATTCTTGTACATTATAGTGGGGAGTCAGATCTGTATTTGAACTTTGACTTATCTTAAGATCTTAAACAAATGTCTGAAACGACAATAACTAAACATGAAATAAGATGATGCATATAAAGCATCCAGCCTAGTGACTGGCATATATAGTAAGCACACAGTATTTGTTGAATGAAATACAGGACATGAATTCAAATACAAATTGAACATCTGCTTCATCAGTCACTGGGTATGCATTGAAGTGTAAGAACTCTCAGACCTTAGTCAAGGTCCTGTAACGGGTAAATGGCAAGACTATGTTGACTCAGGTTAACATTCTTAAATACTGTCCTATCCTGTTACTGGCTTTATATTCTCTCTCACAAGCTCTGCAACTCCAGCTAGAGCTGGAAGCAAAAGTCTTCTACTAAGTAACTTTCATCCAGGGGGAAGGTAGAAGCAAAACCCTAATAAGTGCTCTTTCTGTTTAGCTTCATCTGTATTCAACAACTTTTTTTATACTAACTGTTCAGCTATGATAGTAGCCAAGGTTATAGCCCTTCAGAGTGCTAAACATTTTGACCCAGATCAATGTGGGAGAGAACTGTCCTTGTCTAGAAGTGAGTACCAATCTTGAGGGATTTTTGTTTGTTTATTTGTTTGTTTTTCATGCTCCTCCTAGTTCACTATTGGGGGAGGGAGTCAAAGGCATACTTGATTATGTTGATTTCAGTTAACTTTTAATATTTTCAATTTAGTACAGGGACTCTCTGGCTTTAGGGTAGGAATTAGAAAACCTTTGGTGAGGTACAGCCTGATAATGTAGTTGAAAAGAAAAAAGAATATGCACAACTTATTACTGTCTTTATGAGTAACAAAAGTGAAGATAAGAAACATTTCCCTAAAGAAAACTTTATAGATTTTTATTCTTATTTAATTTTGCTTATGCAGCACTGTTTCCTTTGTATTAGTCAGCATTGTTAACATTTTTGAGAAGTCACAGGCTTGATGGGGATTTGTGGAGGAGCTGCTGAATTACAGAAGAAATTATTACAGCAGAAAATGAGTTATGTGGTACGTAAATACTCAACTCAGTGACTCAGCAAATTCCCTTTATGTCTAAAGTATAAATATTTTGTACCTAATTCATGAGACCTGTTTTCAATTTCTGCAGCTTTGCAGTTATCCTTATCTGTCACTGATACATTTTCACATTATATGAGAGACATAAAGATAAAGAGAGCACTTTCAGAGGGAGGTTTAAAGTGTTGGGGAAATGAAAGCAAAGGAAACCATGCTTCAATATTGATGGTGGGGATTACCAAGAAGTCAAAGAACCATCTGGAATGTCTGTGAGAAATTTGTTGTTTTTATTATACTCTTGGGTAACCTTTCCAACTAATAAAATTAGATTTAGAATTGTAATCTTATAAGCAAAACTCTAGAAAATATGTAATTAACCTTTTAGAATTTGACAAGCATTCTGTGTACCTCCAATTCCTCAAAGGAGTTAAAGGATTAAGGCACACATCTCTGAGGATGGATACTGATAAATTATAAAGATTTCCTGGGTTGGGGCTGTAGCTCAGGAGTAGCACACATGTTTAGCATGCATGAGGCCCTGGGTTTGATCCCCAGAACCACAAGTTTTTGCTTTGTTTTTTCTAACTAAAAAAGAAAAAAGATTTCTTATCCCTTCACCTAAATTTTTAATCCAAGCTATTGATAAGTATGTTAAAAAGGGCAGAATTTTGTAGCAGAACACTTGACATTTCCTGTTAGGGTACCAGTCTACTCAGTCATTATTATAGCTCCAAAAAAAATTTGTAAGCTATTTTAAGCTGAATTGATGCTGAGATGTGCATGACATAGTCTCTGCACTCACAAACTATTGAAAGACTATATGTACACAATTTTTAAAATTATTTATGTTTAATAGTTTTGCATTTACTTTTAAACCTAAAAAATTGTTAATATTTCAATAAATATTTATTATCATCTCTTAATGACTATGCAAAAGTGGAAACAATATCAGAACTGGTTTCACACAACACAATTTTTTTCCTTTTTTCTTTTAAATGGATACAATACCTTTGTGGTTTTTTTTTTTTAATTTATTTTTTTGTAATGCTTAGGTTCAAATGCAGTGCCTCACACGTAGTAGGCAGCCGTTCTTCCACTGAGCTACAACCCCAGCCCAACAAAACACTTTCCCTATAGAACAATAGAGTATTACTTATAAAAAAGAAAACCTCTGTACCTTGATATTTTTGTTTTAATACAAATACTAATACTCATTATTACATTTTACTACATTGGCAACTAAGATCTGTTAAATGCTATTCTGTCTTCTATAACCTGAGAAACATTGAGAAACATTGCATTTCAACACATTCTTGAGCAAAAATTGTCCTAAATGTAGTACAGAATAGAATGTAATAATGGTTATAGGTGTATTGATGATGATCTACATAAGGTAGTGTTTTACTCTGCTTGGGCTGCCATAACAAAATACCATAAGCTGGGTAGCTGAAACTACCAAAACTTATGTTCTTAGTTCTGGGACCTATAAGTCCAAGGTGAAGGTTGTAGCCATTTCTGTTTTCCTTTTTTGGCTTTTAGATAGCTGCCTTATTGCTACACCATCATGTGCCCTTTTCTCACTGCCCATGTACCAAGGAGAGAGACACAGCAAGTGACCAAGAGCCAAAACTCTCTGATGTCTAAGGACACTAATCCTATTCAATTATAGCCCCACCCTGATGAACTCATTTAACTTTAATTACTTCTTACTCCAAATACAATGAAGGTAAGGACTTAAACTTGTAAATTTGAGGGGACACAATTATTAAGCACATAAAAGGGAATAAAGAGGGAGCTTCCAGCAAAGACATTTTTAAGGAGAAAGCATTTGAATAAGCCCTTGGAGAAAGAGTAAGATTTTTTTTTTTTTGTAATATTTCATCCTTGAAGATTTTTTTGTTCTTCCATTTTCTTTATTTCTTTTTTTTAATTTTTATTTTTACAGACTGCATTTTGATCCATTATACACCAGTGGGGTACAATTTTTCATTTCTATGTTTGTACACAATGTAGATTCATACCATTCATGTAATCACAGTCCAGAGTTCATCCATTCTTCTCTTGCCCCCCCAACACCCCTCCTCATTATGGATCATCATCCACTTATCAGAAGAAACATTTGGCCTTTGGTTTTTTGGGACTGGCTTATTTCACTTATCATGATATTCTCCAGCTCCATCCATTTACCAGCAAATGCCGTAATTTTATTCTTCTTTATGGTTGAGTAATATTCTATTGTGTATATATACTATAGTTTCTTTATCCATTCAATTGAAGGGCATCTAGGTTGGTTCCACAATCTAGCTTTTGTTAATTGAGTTGCTATAAACATTGATGTGGCTGTGTACTGTAGTGTGCTGATTTTAAGTCCTTTGTGTATAAACATAAGTGGGATAGTTGGGTCAAATGGTATTTCCATTCCAGGTTTTCTGAGGAATCTCCATACTGCTTTCCAGGGTGGCTGCACCAATTTGCAACTCAACCAGCAATATATGAGTGTGCCTTTTCCCCCACATTCATCCCAACACTTATTATTGCCTGTGTTCTTGATAATAGCCATTCTAATTGGAGTTAGGTGAAATCTTAGGGTGGTTTTAATTTGCATTTCTCTAATTACGAGAGATGATGAGCACTTTTTCAGATATTTGTTGATACCTGTATATCTTCTTCTGCGAAGTGTCTGCCCATTTCCTTAGCCCATTTATTGATCGGGTTCTTTGTATTTTTGGTGTAAAGTTTTTTAAGTTCTTTATAAATTTTGGAGATTAGTGCTGTGTCTGAAGTATGTGTGGAAAAGATTTTCTCCCACTCTGTAAGCTCTTTTTTTCGCATTGTTGATTATTTCCTTTGCTGAGAAAAAGCTTTTAGTTTGAATCCATCCATGCATTGATTCTTGCTTTTATTTCTTACACTCTGGGGGTCTTGTTAAGGAAGTCTGGTCCTAAGCCAACATGATGAAGATTCAGGCCTCCTTTTTCTTCTATTTGGTGAAGGGTCTCAGGTCTAATTCCTAGATTCTTGATCCATTTTGAGTTGAGTTTTGTACAGGGTGACAGATAGGGGTTTAATTTCAGTTTATTGCACATGGATTTTCAGTTTTGCCAGCACCATTGTTAAGAGACTATCTTTTCTCCATCGTATATTTTTGGCACCTTTGTCTAGTATGAGATAATTGTATTTATGTGAGTTTGTCTCTGTGCCTTCTATTCTGTACCATTAGTCTATTTGTTTGTTTTGGTACCAACAGTTTTTGTGACTATTGCTCCATAGTAGAGTTTAAGGTCTGGTATTGTGATACCTCCTTCATCACTCTTCCTACCCAGGATTGCTTTGGCTATTCTGGGTCTTTTGTTCTTCCAGATATATTTTACGATTGCTTTCTTTGTTTCTATGAGGAATGTCATTGGGATTTTAATTGGAATTATGTTAAATCTGTATACCACCTTTGGAAGTATGGCCATTTTGATAATATTAATTCTGCCTATCCAAGAACACGGGAGATCTTTCCATCTTCTAAGGTCTTCTTCAGTTTCTTTCTTTACTGTTCTGCAGTTTTCCTTGTAGAGGTCTTTCACTTCTTTGGTTAGATTGATCCCCAAGTATTTTATTTTATTTTTAGGCTATCATGAATGGTCTCATTTTCCTAATTTCTCTATCAGAGGATTCCTCACTTATGAATAGAAATGCATTAGATTTATGTGTGTTGATTTTATATAGAAATGCATTAGATTTATGTGTGTTGATTTTATATTCTGCTATTTTGCTGTTTTCATTTATTAGTGCTAGAAGTTTTCTGGTGGAATTTTTTGGATCCTCCAAAGATAGAATCATATCATCGGCAAATAGTGATAGCTTGAGTTCTTCTTTTCCTATGTGTATCCCTTTAATTTCTTTGGTCTCTCCAATTGCTCTGGCTAGTATTTCGATAACGATGTTGAATAGAAGTGGTAAAAGAGGGCATCCTTGTCTTGTTTCAGTTTTTCTCCATTAAGAATTGTATTGGCCATGGGCTTAGCATAAAATGTCTTTACAATGTTGAGGTATGTTCCTACTATCCCTATTTTTTCTAGTGTTTTGATCATGAAGGGATGCGGTGTTTTGTTAAATGCTTTCTCTGCATCTATTGAAATAATCATGATTCTTAACCTTAAGACTATTGAGGTGATGAACTATGATTATTGATCTCGAGATGTTGAACCAACCTTGCAACCCCATGATGAACCCCACTTGATCATAGTGCACTATCTTCTTAATATGTTTTTGTATATGATTTGCCAGAATTTTGTTAAGGATTTTTTTTTCTTTCTTTTTTTTTTTTTATTGTAAACAAATGGGATACATGTCGTTTCTCTGTTTGTACATGACATAAAGGCATACCATTTATGCAATCATAAATTTACATAGGGTAATGCTGTTTGATTCATTTTGATATTTTTCCCTTCCCCCCACCCCTCTTTTCCCTCTATACAGTCCTTCCTTCCTCCATTCTTGCCCCCCTCCCTAAACCTAACTCTAACCCTAACACTAACCCCTCCCACCCCCCATTATGTGTCATCATCCACTTATTAGTGATATCATTCGTCCTTTGTTTTTTTGAGATTGGCTTATCTCACTTAGCATGATATTCTCCAATTTCATCCATTTGCCTGCAAATGCCATAATTTTATCATTCTTTATGGCTAAGTAATATTCCATTGTATATATATATACCACAGTTTCTTTATCCATTCATCAATTGAAGGACATCTAGGTTGGTTCCACAATCTGGCTATTGTGAACTGAGCAGCTATGAACATTGATGTGACTGTATCTCTGTAATATGCTGATTTTAAGTCCTTTGGGTATAGGCCAAGGAGTGGGATAGCTGGGTTAAATGGTGGGTCCATTCCAAGTTTTCTAAGGAGTCTCCACACTGCTTTCCAAAGTGGCTGCACTAATTTGCAGCCCCACCAGCAATGTATGAGTGTACCTTTCTCCCCACATCCTCACCAACACCTGTTGTTGCTTGTATTCTTGATAATCGCCATTCTAATTGGGGTGAGATGGAATCTTAGGGTGGTTTTGATTTGCATTTCTCTTATTACTAGAGATGTTGAACATTTTTCCATATGTTTGTTGATTGCTTGTAGATCGTCTTCTGTGAAGTGTCTATTCATTTCCTTAGCCCATTTGTCGATTGGATTATTTGCATTCTTGGTGTAGAGTTTTTTGAGTTCTTTATAGATTCTGGAGATTAGTGCTCTATCTGAAGTATGATTGGCAAAGATTTTCTCCCACTCTGTAGGCTCTTTCTTTGCATTGCTGATAGTTTCCTTTGCTGAGAGAAAGCTTTTTAGTTTGACTCTATCCCAGTTATTGATTCTTGCTTTTATTTCTTGTGCTATGGGAGTCCTGTTGAGAAAGTCTGGTCCTAAGCCAACATGTTGAAGCTCTGGACCTTCTTTTTCTTCTATAAGATGCAGGGTCTCTGGTCTGATTCCGAGGTCCTTAATCCATTTTGAGTTTAGTTTCGTGCATGGTGAGAGATATGGGTTTAGTTTCATTCTGTTGCATATGGATTTCCAATTCTCCCAGCACCATTTGTTGAAGAGGCTATCTTTTCTCCATTGCATATTTTTGACACCTTTGTCTAGTATGAGAAAATTGTATTTATTTGGGTTTGTGTCCATGTCCTCTATTCTGTACCATTGATCCACCTTTCTATTTTGGTACCAATACCATGCCGTTTTTGTTACTGTTGCTTTGTAGTAGAGTTGAAGATCTGGTATTGTGATACCCCCTGCTTCACTCTTTCTACTGAGGATTGCTTTAGCTATTCTGGGTTTTTTATTCTTCCAGATGAATTTCATAATTGCTTGCTCTATTTCTGTAAGGTACATCATTGGGATTTTCATTGGAATTGCATTGAATCTGTATAGCACTTTTGGTAGTATGGCCATTTTGACAATATTAATTCTTCCTATCCAAGAACATGGGAGATCTTTCCATCTTCTGAGGTTTTCTTTAATTTCTTTCTTTAGTGTTCTGTAGTTCTCATTGTAGAGGTCTTTCACCTCTTTTGTGAGATTGATTCCCAAGTATTTTATTTTTTTCGATGCTATTGTGAATGTGGTAGTTTTCCTAATTTCTCTTTCTGAAGATTCATCACTTATGTATAAAAATGCCTTAGATTTATGTGCATTGATCTTATATCCCGCTACTTTACTGAATTAACTTATGAGATCTAAAAGTTTTCTGGTGGATTTTCCTGGTTCCTCTAAGTATATAATCATATCATCAGCAAACAGGGATAGTTTGAGTTCTTCTTTTCCTATTCGTATCCCTTTAATTTCTTTGGTCTGTCTAATTGCTCTGGCTAGAGTTTCAAGGACGATATTGAAAAGAAGTGGTGAAAGAGGGCATCCCTGCCTTGTTCCAGTTTTAAGGGGGAATGCTTTCAGTTTTTCACCATTTAGAATGATATTAGCCATGGGCTTAGCATAGATGGCCTTTACAATGTTAAGGAATGTTGCCACTATCCCTATTTTTTCTAGTGTTTTGAGCATGAAGGGGTGCTGTATTTTATCAAATGCTTTTTCTGCATCTATCGAAATAATCATGTGATTCTTGACTTTAAGTCTACTGATATGGTGAATGACATTTATTGATTTCCTGATGTTGAACCAACCTTGCATCCCTGGGATAAAACCCACTTGATCATGGTGCACTATCTTTTTAATATGTTTTTGTATGCGATTTGCTAAAATTTTGTTGAGAATTTTTGCGTCGATGTTCATTAAGGATATTGGTCTGAAATTTTCTTTCCTCGATGTGTCTCTGTCTGGTTTAGGTATCAGGGTGATATTGGCTTCATAGAATGAGTTTGGGAGGGTTCCCTCCTCTTCTATTTTATGGAATACTTTGAGAAGTATTGGAATGAGCTCTTCTTTAAAGGTTTTGTAGAACTCGGCTGAAAACCCATCTGGTCCTGGACTTTTCTTTGTTGGTAGGCTTTTGATGACTTCATCTATTTCATTACTTGAAATTGGTCTATTTAAATTGTGTATGTCCTCCTCATTCAGTTTAGGCAATTCATATGTCTCTAGAAACCTGTTGATGTCTTCGAAATTTTCTATTTTGTTGGAGTATAGATTTTCAAAATAGCTTCTAATTATGTTTTGTATTTCAGTCGTGTCTGTTGTGATATTTCCTTGTTCATTCCAAATTTTAGTAATTTGGGTTTTCTCTCGTCTTCTCTTGTTAGTGTGGCTAAAGGTTTATCAATTTTGTTTATTTTTTTCAAAGAACCAACTATTTATTTTGTCAATTTTTTGCATTGTTTCTTTTGTTTCAATTTCGTTGATTTCAGCTCTGAGTTTAACTATTTCCTGTCTTCTACTACTTTTGGTGTTGGTCTGTTCTTCTTTTTCTAGGGCTTTGAGCTGTAGTGTTAGGTTATTTGTTGAGTTTTACTTCTTTTATTAAATGCGCTCCATGAAATAAATTTTCCTCTAAGTACTGCTTTCATAGTGTCCCAGAGATTTTCTTTTGTTTTTTTTTGTTTTTTTTTTTTTTTTTTTTGGTGCTGGGGATCGAACCCCAGGCCTTGTGCTTACAAGGCAAGCACTCTACCAACTGAGCTATCTCCCCAGCCCCTGTCCCAGAGATTTTGATATGATGTTTCTTTGTTCTCGTTTACCTCTAAGAATTTTTAATTTCCTTCCTAATATCTTCTGTTATCCATTCATCATATAATAGCATATTGTTTAATCTCCAGGTGTTGGAGTAGTTTCTGTTTCTTACTCTTTCATTTATTTCTAACTTCAATCCATTATGATCTGATAGAATACAAGGTAGTGTCTCTATCTTCTTGTATTTGCTACAACTACCGCCTGGGCTGGGCTGTCTTCCTTTGCAATGTTCCCAGGGGCCCGGACCTACCTCCTGTGCCTGGGAGCCTCACCCTTTGCAGACGAGTCTCCTTAGGTTGCCCCTCCTCAGAGAATCTGCCCGCAGTCCTGGAAACTTCGCTCCGCCCCTAGGCGTGTCTCTGTGCAGCTCTTCCAGCAAGAAGCCGGTCCTAGGACCCTGCTCTGCACCTAATTGCCTGGCTATGCAGCCCCTCCTCTGAGCCGCCACCTGGAGCCCCGTACAATAGCTCCGAGACCCAGAGACCCGCCACACACCTCCTCCTCCGGACAGCCGCCCGGTTTCCGATGCAGTCACTAGGAGTCCAAGCAACTCACTTCGCGTCTCCTCCTTCCGCCAACCGCCCGTAGCCCTAGGCAGTCACTCCGAGTCCATGTGACCCACCCTGTTCCTCCTCCTCCTCGGGGTAGCCCCCCCGGTGTTCAGGAGTGGTTGCTTTGAGTCCAAACAACTCACCACTCGCCTCCTCCTCTGGGAACCGCCTGTGGCTCTGATGCAGTCACTCCTAGACCAAGTGACCCACCGTGCTCCTCCTCTTCCTCCGGGAAGCCCCCCGGTGTTCAGAAGCGGTCATTCTGAGTCTAAACAGTTCGCCACGCTGCTCCTCCTCAGGCAGCCACCCGGAGCCCCAGTGGTTGCTCCGAGTCCAAGCGCTATGCTGAGCCGCCTCCTCTACAATGATCTCAGTTGTCCGTGTTCACCGCTCCTGTGGTAGGAGGGGCGTCTCGCCGAGCAACTCTACTTCACAGAGTTCCCTGCATTCCGGGGCTACCCGCCCCATCCGGGATGCCTCCCCAACGGGAGAGATTCACCCGGCGGCTTTGAGTTGGTCCCAAGTCTCCCACCATCCCCTCTTTTGAATCCTGCGTCCTGGAGCAACATGAAATGCAGCCGCCCTCTAGACCGCCATCTTGAAACCCCTTGTTAAGGATTTTTGTGTCTGTGTTCATCAGAGATATTGGTCTAAAGTTCTTTCCTTGATGCATCTTTGTCTGGTTTTGGTGTCACCGTGGTACTAGCTTCATAGAATGAGTTTGGAAGGGTTCCCTCCTTTTTTTTTTCAAGGAACACTTCGAGGAATATTGAAATGACTTCTTCTTTGAAGGTCTTGTAGAACTCAGCTGAGAATCCATCTGGTCCTGGGCTTTTCTTGGATGGTAGACTTTTGATGGCTTCTTCTATTTCATTCCTTGAAATTGATCTGTATAAATTGTGTATGTCCTCCTGGTTCAGTTTGGGAGAATCATATGTCTCTAGAAATTTGTTGATGTCTTCAATATTTTCTATTAGAGTATATATTTTCAAAGTAGCTTCTCATTATGTTAGGTATTTCAGTGATGTCTGTCATGATATTTTCTTTTTCATCACGAACTTTAGTAATTTGAGTTTTCTCTTTCTCTTTGTTAGTGTGGCCAAGTGTTATCTATTTTGTTTACTTTTTCAAAGAACCAACTTTTGTTTTGCCAATTTTTTTATTCTTTTTTTCAATTTCACTGATTTCAGCTCTGATTTTAATTATTTCCTGTCTTCTACTACTTTTAGTGTTGTTCTGTTCTCTTTCTAGGACTTTGAGATGTAATGTTAGGTCTTTTACTTATTGACTTCTCATTCTTTTCTTGACTGTGCTCCATGCAATGAATTTTCCTCTTAGTACTGCTTTCATAGTGTCCCAGAGATTTTGATATGTTGTATTGTTGTTCTTATTTACCTCTAATAATTTTTTTATCTCCTCCCTGATGTCTTCTGTTATCCATACTTAATTCAGTAGCATATTACTTAGTCTCCAGGTGTTGGAGTAGTTTCTGGTTTTTATTTTGTCATTGATTTCTAATTTCATTCCATTATGATCTGATAGAATGCAAGGTAGTATCTCTATTTTTTTGTGTTTACTAAGGGCTGCTTTTTGGCATAACATGTGATCTGTTTTAGAGAACAACCCATGTGCTGCTGAGAAGAAAGTGTATTCTCTCATTGATGGATGGAATATTCTATATATGCCTGTTAAGTCTAAGTTATTGATTGTGTTACTGAGTTCTATGATTTCCTTGTTTAGTTTTTGTTTGGAAGATTTATCCAGTGGTGACAGTGGTGTGTTAAAGTCACCCAGTATTATTGTGTTGTGGTCTATTTGGTTCCTGGTATTTAGAAGGATTTGTTTGATTTACATGGATACACCATGGTTTGGTTTGGGGCATAAATATTTACGATCGTTATGTCTTGCTGATTTTTGGTTCCCTTAAGCAGTATAAAATGTACTTCTTTATCCCTTCTGACTAACTTTGGCTTGAAGTCCCACTTGATCTGATATTAGGATGGAGACTCCTACTTTTTTACTGAGTCCATGTGCATGGTATGTTTTTTACCACCCTTTCACCTTTAGTCTGTGGATGTCCTTTTCTATGAGATGAGTCTCTTGAAGGCAGCATATTGTTGGGTCTTTCTTTTTAATCCAATCTGCCAGTCTATGTCTTTTAATTGATGAGTTTAGGTCATTAACATTTAGGTTTATTATTGAGATATGATTTGTATTCCCAGTCATTTTAGCCTATTTTCAGTTTTTAACTTGACTTGGTTTCTCCTTTGATTGACTTTTCCTTTAGGGTAGTTCCTCCCTTTGCTGACCTACATTGTTGCTTTTCATTTCCTCCTCATGGAACATTTTGCTGAGAGTATTCTGTAGCACAGGCTTTCTATTTGTAGATTCTTTTGACTTTTTTTATCATGGAAGGATTTTATTTCATCGTCAATTCTGAAGGTTAGTTTTGCTGGGTTTAAGATCCTAGTTGGCAACCATGTTCTTTCAGAGCTTGAAATATGTTGTTCCAGACTCTTCTAGCTTTTAGGGTCTGAATTGACTGAGAAATCTGCTGATATCCGTATTGGTTTCCCCCTATATATGTAATCTGATGTTTTTCTCTTGCAGCCTTTAAAATTCTCTTTATTTTGGATGTTAGGCATTTTTATTATAATGTGCCTTGGTGTGGATTTTTTGTAATTTTGTACATTTGTGTTCTGTAAGCCTCTTGTATTTGATTTTCCATTTCATTCATCAGGTTTGGTAAATTTTCTGATATTATTCATTGAATAGGTTGTTCATTCCTTTGGTTTGTGTTTCTGTGCCTTCCTCAATCCTGATATTTCTTAAATTTGGTCTTTTCATGATATCCCATAGTTCTTGGAGGTTCCATTCATGATTTCTTACCATCTTCTCTGTTTGATCAACTTTATTTTCAAGATTAAATATTTTGTCTTCATTGTCTGAGGTTCTGTCTTCCAAGTGATCTAGTCTGTTGGTTGTGCTCTCTCTATTGAGTATTTTGTTTGGTTTATTGTTTCCTTCAATTCAAGGATTTCTGTTTGGTTGTTTTTTGAGAATCTCTCTTTTGTGAAATGATCTTTTGCTTCCTGCAGTTGCTCTTTTAACTGTTTATTGGAGTGATCATTCATTGCCTGCATTTGCTCTCTTATGTCACCCTTTGCTTCATGAATCATTTTCAATTATGTATACTCTGAACTCCTACCATGCTGTCATTGGATTTTATTAATATAGAATCTTGGTTTATTTGGAACATTTTCTTCCTTTGTTTTTTTCATGTTGTTCATGTATCTTCCCCTCTAGCACTGCAGATCTGGGGTATTGTACCTTTCCCCCTATATACTTATAGTGACCCTGCAGGTTTCTAAAACTTCTTCTTTAAGAGGAAGATCAATGTTAGCAGCACCCAGTACAGATAATATGCAGCCCTAAACCTAATAGCCCCTCTGAAGACATTAAGAGTATTGTCATAATAAACAGAGAGGATGAGTTCAATTATTATCTCCAGTATAACCAACAGAGTTGCAATAAGGTCTACAGTTTTTGATGGTGCACAGAGAGGATGGGGAGGGGTGTAGGATGTAACTGTTAATGGGATAAGAAAAGAGTATATAGAAGTCCTAGATTGTTGGAAGAGTGAAAGTGGAATCAAAAGAAGTTGGTTGTTAGCATGAGAAAAGGGAGAAAGAGGGAAAAAAAATCTACACTATAACAGTCATATACTGTTCAAACCTCCCAGGCTTCAGTACCTGATGCATGAGAGGTACCTGACAATGAGCTTCCAGTCTCCATCAGGCATCTCAGGATGGGATTTGCCCCACCTAAAGATGGCAGTTTCTACTTCCAGGATAATCCAAGATGACTGCACTGGTTTCCAAACCTGGTGGCAAATGGGGAGCTGCAGTGTGGGGCAAGGGCACTGAGTCTGTATGTAGCATGGTCGGTCAGGCTAGGGGTCCTGTAGGTCCTGGCTGTTGTCCCAAAATGGCAGCAGCCACGTGTAACCAAACCTGTGGGTACTGTGACAGTGGACTTTCAGGCAACAATGGGCAGCAAGCGATCTGCTGCCAGTCAGTGGCCAGTCCTGCAGACTACCAGCAGATGATCAGCAGGTAGACCTTGGGTGGTGGGTGATGTGGTAAGTGAAAGGCAGGTGATGGGCAGACAAGAGGCAGGAAAATGGGCAAATGGTGGATAATAGGTGGCAGTCAGTGAGCGATCTGCACTCAAAAAATAGGTGATATGCTGGCAGACAGCAGGTGATCGTGGTGGACAAATGGGCTAAACAGCAGGGGAATCAATGAGCAGCAAAGACTGCCTCACAGAAAAGCAGATTTTTCTCTGCTTAAAACCTGAGTTACAGAGCAACAAAAAACGCAACCTCCCTCTAGTCTGCCATCTTGGATCCTCAAGGGTAAGATTGTAGCCATTAAAAACTGGAAGGAAGGATTTCCAGAGGAGGCAACAGCTTTACCAATGTCATGGCAGTGAGAAAGCAGAAAGTATGTTCAGCACATTTACCTGCATTTAGCTCTTTGACCTACAGGATTATATGATGCATTATTACTCAGGAAGTCAAGAAAGGAAGGCTAGGCCATAGTACTTAGTACCTTATGAAACACTAATTTCTGGTTTCATTACTGTTCTAACTATGTGGCCTTGGTTATGTTCTTTCACTTATGTCTCATCATCCCCATGCATCATTGAAAAAAGTTAAATTCTCTGATGTTTCTTCTGAGTCTTCAAAACAAGCAAGTGATTTAATAAGCACTGTGTGTTTGTGTGTGCTTGCATACTTTGACTTTTGTGCCCTCACCAGCAGATGTGCAACTTCTATAAATATTTGATGATAGGCAGAAAAATCTGCCACTTACAAAAGTTTCATTTAAACTCCTCCCACCCCTCCATAAATTGGGAAACTTGTTCAGCATATTCCAAACACCCAAAATGGGATCCCAGGGAAGAAGGAACAAGCAAATTGAGAAAGTATATGATTTTCCCCTCCTTCACTGGCCCTCTAATTTTCTTCTGTTTTTGACTTTTAATTTCCCTCATGACTTGACCGCTCCTTCCATGGAACCTTAATCTAAAAGCCTTCTTTCATGTTCAGTAATAGGCAACTGGTTAAAGGTATCACCAAGCACATAGTACTATTTGCTTTTTAGTAAACTTTAGGCCTTAAACTATACAAATGAAGCACAAATAGCAAACTTCCAGACATCAGTATGTAGAGGAGCTGGGATCGCAGGAGGGAGGTAGCGTTTGTTTTGTCCCTCAAAGCCTTGGAAACAGACAATGATCCCCTACAGCTTGAAAACCATTTTCAGCCCTAGAACAGTTTATTGTAGCATTATAACTGTTCATTCTTAGCACTGGACCTGTCTTGGTTATTTTTAACCAGATAATTACCACTGTTTGCCTATTTTCTAGAGTTCTAGGCATAATTGTTAGCTTACTCATACAAACACTTGGATAACTTTGACCTGGTCTTTATAATTCAATAGATAATTTTTCCTCCTGGAAAATGGCTACTAGGTAGACAGCTTATTCCTTATTCTCAAAGTTCAGTTGTAATGAATCTTTCCAAAATAAATAAGCAGTAGAATTAAAATTGAAAAAAAAGTCCTCAAAAACAGGAACATATTTCTTCTCAAGAAATATATTTTCTTTCCTCACAGTATAGAATCAGCTTACAATACTAAGTGGATGTGGAAAAAAGGCACATTTATGCATTGCTGGTGAAGTTTCAAATTGGTGCAGCCACTATGGAAAGTAGTATGGAGATTCCCCAGAAAACTTGGAATGGAACCACCATTTGACCCAGCTATCCCACTCCTGGGTTTATACCCAAAGGACTTAAAATTAGCATACTACAGTAACACAGCCACATCAATGTTTATAGCAGCTCAATTCACAATAGCTAGATTGTGAAACCAACCTAGATGTTCCTCAATAGATGAATGGATAAAGAAACTGTGGTATATATACACAATGGAATATTATTCAGCCATAAAGAAGAATAATATTATGGCATTTGCTGGTAAATGGATGGAGTTGGAGAATATCATGCTAAGTGAAATAAGCCAGTCCCAAAAAACCAAAGGCCAAATGTTTTCCCTGATAAGTGGATGATGATACATAATGAGGGTGGGGGAGATAGAGAGGTAAGAGAAAAATGGAGGAACTTTAGATTACATAGAGGGAAATGAGAGGGAGGAGTGGGCAGGGGTATGAAAGATGGTGGGATGAGACAGACATCATTACCCTACATACACGTATGATTACACAAATGGTGTGAATGTACATCATACACAACCATAGAAATGAAAAGTTGTACCCCATTTGTGTGAAATGAATCAAAATGTAGTCTGTAAAAATAAAAAAAATATACTGTCTTTCTTCTCAAAAATGAATTCATCTATATCTCTCAGATTTACATGCCAGTTAAGAATGTGTTGTCTTTGTAATAAACATAAGTTTAGGAGCTTAGGTGACTTATCCAAGAATAGTCTATAAGTCAGAAACATCTCAGGGCTGATGTTTACTGCTCTGTGGCCTCTACTTTGTGTAGGCACCACCTCATTGAATCACACTGGCTGCCAGTCACTCATTCTGTCAAGGCACAGCTTCAAAATAAAACCTTTAGAAGATGTAGGCACTGAAGTAACAGTTACAATATAAATGCACCCATGGTTGATGTGCCATGAATACAACCTGCAATTTGAGTCTTTATTTGGTCATTGACAAGAGTCTTAAGTTTCCAAGTCAAAACATCAGTGAAATTTGGAATTGGGCCTTAAGTTGTTGATTTTGTTTATAGGAAATCCTTTTAAGACCTTGCTTTTTGTAATGATTTTTTTTTAAGTCTGTGGAAAAGTTGAGTAGATGGAAACTAATGAAGAAATGTACTACCAAATTGTAATTCAGTAGTACTGTGGTTTCTGCTTTTATCTAGTAAAAAGCAGGAAATAGTATAGGAATCAGTTCATTCTTCTTCAGTTCACTATTATTTATTTGATAATAACAATTCAAATTTAAAAAGTCACTTAAAATCAGGCAGGCGCCATGGCACATGCCTATAATTCCAGCGTCTGGGGAGGCTGAGGCAGGAGGATCACGAGTTCAAAGCCAGCCTCAGCAAAAGCGAGGCACTATGCAACTCCGTGAGACCCTGTCTCTAATTAAAATGCAGAATAGGACTGGGTATATGACTCAGTGGTTGAGTGCCCCTGAGTCCAATCCTTGGTTCCAAAAAAAAAAAAAACTTAAAGTCAGAGCTTGCTAATCATGTTTTTCTTCCAGATTCTCATTAGAATAGTCTTTAAGATACTACTGTTATCCAAACTTAAAATATTTATTTATTTAAGTGTTAAAGTTTAGTCACATGAGGAAAGAAATGTACTAATATAGTAGTAACCTATTAAATACAGCATATTTGGAGCTAGATGGTAATAGCCAGCTTTCTAGGTGTCTGCCTGCCTTACTGCCCATGTAAAAGGACAACCTAAAACCGACAACCTGTTCCTCTACCCAGGCATGTGCTTCTATTTTCCAAGGACATCCATGACATCTCACATGGGCTTTCTGCTATTGTACTATGTCCTTGTACAATTATGTCATTGCCCCCACCAAGTCCTTGAGCCCTTAAATACTTCTACTCTCTACTAAATATATATTAAATGTTATGTACACATGCAGAGTTTTACTTACTGGTTTTCCCATCTTGGTAGGGCAGAGCTACTCTGAAATGAAGTTAGCATATTACAATGTAATCTTAGTTTTGCTTCCATGGTATGCCTTCTAAATTGTCAGACTGTGGCAAAAGATTACAACCACTATTTGTGACTTTATGCTAATTTTTTTGTACTAATCCGTTTCTCTTTAGATTTTTGTGACAAACTACATAAATCACTTTAGTGAATACTTCAGCTCACTGAAAAGACTCCTTAAGTCCTAGAAAGGCCATTTTTCGTTCTTCTCAGATAAAGAGCAATCCAAGAATCTTTGGCATCACCAAAGTTATTTTTAGGGTACCTAATTTATTTATTTATTTATTTGTTTACTTATACATACCAGGTATTGAACCCAGTGGTGCTTAACCACTGAGCCACATCCCCAGCCCTCTTTATGTTTTATTTTGAGACAGGGTCTCACTAAATTGCTTAGGGTCTTACTAAGTCGCTGAGACTGGCTTTGAACTGAAGATCCTCCTGTCTCAGCCCCCCGAGTCATTGGGAATACAGGCATGTGCCACTGTGCCCAGGGTGCCTCATTTATTATTTTTATCTAGAAACAGTATTCAGTTCTATCAGCAGAGAAATAAGAACGTATGCTGTCGTAAGTAAACATATAGCCCCTTTGTATTTGTTACTCCATCTCTAGAATCTCCCTTGCCAGTGGGACCTGTGTATCAATACCTCTTCCATCCTTACTCTTTATTCCACTACCTTATTATGAATTTGCGGCTCTCCAATTGTACATCTAGTTGATAGACAGTTTGCTTAGAAAATTGCCTTTGCTCCAAGAGGAATTGCGTGCATACTAATGAATAAGGAGAAACAGACAGGTAGATTATCTACTTTGAGCAGTAAAATTTTCAGGAAGAGCCATTTGTACGTCAGATTTCAGTTAATGAGCATCCCCCCACCACCACCTGTCCCATACTGGGGATTGGACCCAGAGCTTCAAGCATAAGCCCTCCACAGTTGGGGTTTTTTGTGGGTTTTTTTGATGCATAGAGACAGGATCTCTCTAAGTCACCCAGGCTGGTCTTGAACTTCCAATCCTCCTGCCTCAGCCTCCCAAGTAGGTAGGATTACAGGCATGTGCCACCATGTCCAGCAAAATATGCATGTCTTTATAGAAATATATCCTAATCTCAATTCTATGAGATAGAAGCCAAGTCAAAGAATTACAGTATCAGCAAAACTTTACAATGTCCTGGTTAAAATTTTAATTAATCTAGGGTTAAAAACCTAAAAATTCCATTTTAAACCACATAGTTGGAAATTCATTTTGAACCAGTTTCCTGTCTTAATAGATATAGTAAAAATAAACTCAAACAACCAATCTTCTTATGTGAGGGTTTTTCAGGACTTTGGATTTGTAAATTCTCACCTAGGAACAAAAATCCAGGAAATAAAGTTTCCATAGCTGGTGCTGGATCTTGACTGAGTCTACATACACTGGCAGGTTTGGAGTGAATTTGTTATATTCCTGCAATATCTAAGATGCTGAAGGTGAATATTCTAGCTGAGACTGCTAGACCATGAAAAATTCTACCTGACATTCAGAAGTATTTCCAACTCACTTAAGAGCCCACATATTTTGTAAGAATAAAATTCTAATTTGATGAAAGAATTTTAAAAACTTGCTCAAGGTTATTATAATAAAAGTTGACCTACCAACTTAATCTAAACATTTTCTTATCTCCACTTGTAAAACAAATTTGATAAGAACATATGTCTTCAAGAGGTAAATAATACAGATTATTTTATTTTCTGTTTAATTTTTATTCCATATATAATAACCTTATTTTAAAATGTTACGTGTTAATTTAGGAAATAAAAAAAATTACAGCTTATCACGAAAATAGAGGTCCCAGCCCTACTTCCAAATATCTGTCTACTTTCCAGGGAAAACTGTGTTGAACTCCTTAGGTATTTATTTTGGTATTTGACTTTGCTTTTCTAAGTAATAAGCATTCACTGCTATTTCTTAATTTTACAGTATTAGACATTATGAAGTGACTTGCATTGTGAACATTTAGGTCTCTTACATTACCACCACCTCTGCCTGTCCTCTTACAAATTTCCCCCTCCTTCCATTCCACATGGTAACACATCCCACCTGTTAGTCTGACATTATCTGATTTCTACTCTTTTGCTTGTGGCCAATTTTATCTCTGTGCTATGTTGTAGGATTCCCTTTCATGGATTAAGTGTTAATAAAGTTATGCCTTATGTGGGTCTTTATTCATTCATTAGATAGGCATTAGTTGGATTTTTCAAACTGAAAAATCTGTGATCTTTGGTTCTGGAAAATACCAGAATATTCTTATTTCATTTATTTGATTATTTTCTCCTCTTAATTTTCTCTGGTTCTCTTTAGAATTCCTACTAATTAGATACTAACTAGATTTTTTAAGATTTATCTGTGCTGGTCCCTGTATCAGTAGTTCATTCCTTTTTATTACTAAGTACTAGTCCATTATATAAATACCCTTGATTTGGCAATCCATTAACCTGTTGGTAGAAATTTGGATTGTTTCCAGATTTTAGTTATTTCAAATAAGGCTACTATGAATAGTCATATACAAGCTTCCTATAGATATGTATTTTATTTTTTCTTGGATACATAACCTGGAAATGGAATCTTTGTAGTAGGTATATGTTTAACTCCTTAAGAAATGGCTAACTTTTTCTCCAAAGAACTAACATTTCTACTCCTTCCGGCAGCTTGAGACTTCTAGTTCCTCCACATCTTCATGTTAGGTTTTAGCTATTGTTAATTTAGCTTTATGTTAATTTTAGCTATTCCAATAGACATGAAGTAATATGTTGTTGCAGTTTTCATTTGCATCTTCCTAATGACCAATAATAATGAGTTTCTTTGCAGGTGCTTATTTGCTATCCCTATATCATCTCTGGTGAAGTATCCAGATATTTTGCCCATCTTTTTTAACTGGTTGGTTAAAAATTAGACTTCAGCCAACCTGTCTAGGTTTGAATTCCAGCTCTGGCTATACCACTTTCTGGAAATGTTCTTGTGGGCAGGTTACTTAACTTCTTAGTGCCTCAGTTCCCTCATCTTTAAAAAGCTGGGCATGGTGGCTCAAGCCTGTAGTTCCATCTACTTGGGAGGCTGGGGTGGGAGTATTACTTGAGACCACAGGTTTGAAACTAGCCTGAGCAACACAGGAAGATCTTATTCTTTAAAAAAAAAAGACCAGAGGAAATAATAGTACTTACCTCAGTGGGTCATAAGATTTCTGTAAGGTTTAAGTGAGTTTATAAATATTGGTAGTAAAAGAAATCTCCAGAAATTTAAGATAGTCTCTGCATTCTACATTATTCTTTAAGATCATCACATGTTTATGGAATGAGTCCTGCTTTCCATCCTGAAATTTAGTTTCTCTCTGAGCTCTCCAAAAGGAAACTCAGACCTGGGGAGCGAACATGTAGCCAGACAAGATTTAGACAGGCCCTTTGTACTTACATCTTAACCTCTCCCTTGATTATCTGTCTGGTCTCTCAGATGATATCTGTCCATTTATTTGGATTTTAATATGGCCTGCTGTTTGGTGAACCCCATAAGTTTATTCTCCATATCCTGCCCCATGCTGGGTTTCCTTTGAAAGCTTTGTGGAAAATGAATGGCATTGCTTAATCTAGTACTTTCAGAGCTATTTTTTCTAGATAAGGAAGGAAATCAACACATTCTTAATATCTTACAAAATTGCATGACAAAATATCACTTGTTTCTTTAGGACAGCATCATAAGAATTATTATGAAGTATAAAATAAATATTAGTGCCAAAATTGAAGGGAAAGGGAGATGTCAATTGACATCATCATTCCCTACCACCACTCTCAGTATGGATTGGATCTCATCTTTGTACAAAATAAATATCATGAAGCTAGCAATATATACCAGTTTGAGAAACTGTCTTGGAAAAGTTTTTACTTAAAACCAAAGAACTGATTAAAATCAGGAGACAGTTTTATCCACAGGTGCTTATTTTCTCTGTTTAACGAAACTACTATTTTCACAGATTATACAGAATCAGAAAACCTAAAAAGTCTCATTACATCTTTCTCTCCATAATTATATTACAATTTTGTTTTTTGGGGAAGCATCTTAATTTTTATATCTTACAGAATTTTTGTATCCCAGTGTAATGGAAAATCATATTTCTGTTCCCATCTCATCTTACCCATCTTGTCTTGCAACCTTGGCAAACCCATTCTTTTATAGGGTTTCTCAAATGTGCAGTGAAGACATGCAATATTCACCTTACTTTTGCAGTCTGCTTTGCAGCCCAACCAGACTGAAAAGTTCCATTTTTACAATTTCTATCTAAAGTTATGATGGAATCTCAGTAGAATAATGTGCTACTGCCCTCTGCTGGTCCTGAGAACACACCTGCCCATCAGTGCAGTGGCCCTGCCCAACTTAACACTGGGCCCCAGTGTCCTTGCTCACAGTTGAACAAACAGCAAGAAACCACAAAGAAAGGCAGATTTCATGTTTGAGGAAATAATAATATTTTTAGCATCTGGAAAATAGTGATTTCTTATACATATATCAGATGCCGTAGCCTCTCGTGACTGTCTTGCCACTGGAAGTGTTTATCCTATAATCACTTCACCCTGCTGTAATTCTCATCAAGCAAACAGGCAATGGGTTCTGACCCTTTTGGACGATGGTCACTCTCTTTTGCACCATTTCTATTTGGAACATAGAGTCCCACTTCTGTTGAAAAGATTTAGAGAAGCTTTTGCATATTCATTTTAGTTTGTGAATAAACAGGAAGATAATATCAATGAATATGTGCCGCAGAAAGGGAGTATGCAGCATCAGTGAGAAAAATGCCGTAGGGGAAAAGAAAGCTTCTTTAGACTCTCAGATTCCTTTAGAGCTCTGTCAATTTTTACATTTTTTTTCTTTTTTTTTTTTTTTTTAGGTGGTGGGGATTGAACCCAAGGCCTTGTGCTTGCAAGGCAAGCACTCCACCAACTGAGCTATATCCCCAGCCCCCCTCTTTCAATTTTTAATAAGAGATTTATAATTAATAACTTTTGGTATGTTGATTTTCCTTTAAAAAAGGAAAAAAAAAACTGATAATATCCTAAGGAAACTAATGAGGATTCGTTAAGAGCTCAGTTTCCTGAACCTGTCTATTTTAATGTAATTTCAGAACTCCAGGGCTTTTGGAGCTGCTGTTGTTTTCATTATGTACCTCATCTGTATGAAAAGGCACTGCTTCCCAGGCTGGGAATGCAGCTCTGTCATGAAGAGTTTCCCTTGCACGTGTAAGACCCTGGGTCCAGTCCTTAGTGCCATGAAAAAAAAGAAAGGAGAGGAAAGGAGAAATGGTACTACCTCTGACTGTTCTCATGGGGAAGGCAGTTGAGAATTATGCTTTTATCTTATTTGAATTTTATACCTTTAGAATCTTTTTCCTAATAGGTCTGTGCACTGCTAGTAAAGCAATAGTCAGTCCTTACAGTGAAGGACTAAACTGTGAGGGGTAATCCACATCCCAAGTATCTATGTGCAGAGGTATAAGGAACACGTGTCTCACTGTGTATGGCTTCTGCTTACACACTCTCAGCACCAAACATTTGTCCATGATTTCCCATAGGTAGATAGTAGCTATTCTTTGTGCACTTTGGCCTCAGGGAACTATTCAATTTTTTTTTTTAATTTTTTAGACCTGTATTTTATTCATTTATTTATATATTGTGCTGAGAATCCAACCCAGTGCCTCACACATGTTAGGCAAGTGCTGTACCACACTGAGCCACAACCCCAGTACAGGAACTGCTCGATTTTGCTTCATGGTCAGCCCTAATTTATAGCCACCTAACAGGGAGAATGGGGGTGGAAGCTAGTCATTTCAGCAGGAGTACAAAGAGCCTCTCAGGAGCAAAATCACAGCCATCTTGCTTCCAACTATACAATTACTACCTTCTTTAAAATATTTTTTTTGTAGTCACTGGACCTTTACTTTTTATGTGCAGTGCTGAAAATCAAACCCAGTGCCTCACACATACTAGGCAAGTATCCTACCACTGAGCTACAACACCAGCCCCACAAGTACTACCTTTTATGTTAGGCTTGGTGCCTATTCCAGGTTTAGTTTTAGTATACTCTAGACCAAAAAGGAAATTAGCATATATTGAGCATATAATTTTTACCAAGTATTTTGTATATGTATGTATCTCTAAGAGGCAACCAACTTTTCCTACATAATTGTTTTCTGTACAACCTTTAGTGTCTAATATTTCAGAAGAGAATTTATTTAGTCGCTTCAAAAGAAAACTTTTTAGAAACTTTTTAGTTTTACTCACAAAAAACAGATTCTAAAGAATAAAATGGATACCTCCAAAAAATTGCCTATTGAAGATCTAATCTGCTGTTTTATAAGAAATTATGAATTAAATTTTTTGAAGCACCTTAACTTTTAGAAGTGAAAGCAGCAGCTGTGGAAAAATGACTCATCATTAACTGACATTTGGCAATGTAAATTTTTTTTGTACTGGGGATTATAAACCTAGGGGTGCTTAACCATTAAGCCACATCCCCAGCCCTTTTTAAAAATATATATTTTATTTGGAGACAGGGTTTCAATAAGTTGCTGACTTTGAACTTGTGATCCTCCTGCCTCAGCACCCTGAGCTGCTGGGATTACAGGCATGTGCCACCATGCCTGGTGTAAATTCTCTTTTTAAAAACACAGAGCTGGGGATGTAGCTCAGTGGTATAGATCTTGCCTAGCATGTATGAGACCCTGCATTTGATCACAGTATCACACAAAAAATTTTTTTTAATGTATGTAAAGTCTTATCAGAGTTTTCAAGACAAAATACTGACTTTTGAGAAACACGATCCTAAGTAAGGGTGGGGTACAGTCGTGCAAATTGGCAAATAATTTGTTTTCAGTTCTTTTTCAAAGACCCTTTGGTATAGTAAAAAGGTCAGGGGTTTGGAAACAAACTTTGAGCCTGAAACTTAGTTCCACCACTTACTTGATTGCTCTATGACCTTAGTCAATCACATAACCTTCCCCAAACTTCTGTTTTCTCTTCCTTAAATTGTGGATAATAATGTTCATCTTAGAAAGTTTTTAGTATTAAACTAGACATGTAAATACACATGAAGTACCTACCAAGTACCTACAGTTAGCTTTCCTTCCTTCTGTTAATTACCTCTTTTTTTTTGGAGTTGGGGGGATACTGAGAATTAAACCCAGTCTATATGAGTTACATCCCCATCCCTTTTTATTTTGAAACAGGGACTCACTAAATTGTACAGGCTGACCTCAGACTTGTAATCCTCCTGCTTCTGCCTCCCAAGCAGCTGGGATTATAGGTGACACACTGTTATTAATTACCTCTTAAATTTACCTAATGCTGAAACCCCACAAAAAGTCCAGGAAAGGAATAGTTACTTTCCCATACTCAGATTTAGTTACTAGAAAATGTCCTTGAAGCCCAGAACAGTCTTTTGGCAGGTATGTAAGCCAAGCAGCAAGCAACTAGGTGAGAAAGTACTGAGCTAGAGTTAGCACTGGGGAGAGAACAGTTCCATGAACCACAAATTCAAGATTTGCCCTCATTCTGTGTGTAAGACTAAACTCATATCTCACTTAGTGAAGTTTAAAAAAAGGTACTCTTAAAACTGGGTGAAAGAAAATTTAAATTATCTGGGGTTCTATATTTAGATTATGATATATTTTATTATATGTCCTAATTATAATAACAATTGTATAGTGCATACTGTGCACATGGTACATTGATAGGCTTCATATATTCTCTAATTATAAAGTAACATCTTTGATTTTTATCTGTTACTAAATTCCCATTTTGATAGGTAAAGTAACTGAGATCCTAAAAGATTTGATGACAAGCTAAAGTTTGCCAGTTAAAAATGAGTAAGATACTGATTGCTAAACCTTTGGAGAAATCCTTTGATCACCTCTCCAATTAACTGTGGCACCTGTGAACTTCTGAACTGTCATAACTCTAGCAGCCACAAGGTGATAGATATTGTGTGTTCTTACAGAAACTAGCCCCTGGAGTCAGCCAGTTTGCCTACACCTGTGTGCAGGACCATCCCATTTGGACAAATCAGCAGTTTTGGGAGACAACTTTTTACAATGCAGTGCAAGAACAGGTTCGCTCCCTGTATCTCTCAGCAAAGGAAGACAATCATACCTTATATCTGAAGCAAAAGGTAAGAGAAAAGAAGGGTACTTGTATGATACTAGGATTCTGATATTTAAGAATGCTTACTTGAATATTCCAAAACTAGTCATTTCCTACTAGTGTATTTGAGATTTACTTTAGAGAACCCTGTGGTGAGTGTCTTTCTTTTGTTGATTTCTGGCATATTTTTCAATAATACTTCCCAATACTAGCCCTATAATTATTTTATCATATTTAATAAATAAGAATTCTTTGGAAACAATTATAGGAAAGCGAATAGAAAGAACAAACCTAAAATATATCAAAGTATAAGTCTCTGTGCAACTTCCTTGAAGAAATGTCAAATTAAAGTTAATTTATTCTAGGACTGGGCCATGTGGTCAAATGGTAAAGTGCTTGCCTAGCATTTGCAAAGGTCCTGGGCTTGATCCCAAGCACCACAAAAGAAAGGAAGGAGGTGAGATGGCAGCAAAGAAGAAAATAGTTAATTGACTCTAAAATAAATATAAAATTAAATAGTTCTGGAACTGGAGTTGTGGCTTAGTGGTGGAGCATTTGCCTAGCATGTGTGAGGCATTGGGTTCAATTCTCAGCACCACATAAAAATAAATAAATAAAGGTTCATCAAGAACTAATAAAAATATTTTTTAAAAAAATTAAATAGTTCTGATTACAAATATGCCAGCAATAAATTTAAGTCTTCTGTTATGAATATTCTATATGTTTCTGTATATCTCAATAGCATATAATTTTTTCAAGAATGAATTTAAAAATGTTTATAATTCGAAAAAGTAGTTTATATAGTCTGAAATTTTTAAATTTACTAGCTCTCTGGTATGGGACAAGTCATATTACCTCTCCGTGTCTTATTTTCTCATTGGCAAAATGAATAAATATGATTATTGTTAAGATTTTAGTGTTTAATACTTGTACCTGGAACATAGTAAATAAGTGGTTTTATTTGTTCAGAGTTTTTTTTTGTTTTGTTTTGTTTTTTGTGGTACCAGTAGCCCATTCATGGCCTCACACACATGCTAGGCAAACACTACCACTGAAGTACATCTCCAGCTCTAAAAAATAAGCATTAGAAGTTATCATCCTCATGAATTGAACTTAAAGCAGCCTAAAAATTAGCTAATTATCAATTTTGATTCACTTAACAGTTAATTTTTAGCTCTACTTACTGGGCAAATATATCACTACTGATCCTTTCCATCATTTTCCACTTTAAATTAACTTGATAGAATATAAAATAAATGATTCTTGGTATCTTTTGGGGGGGGGCAGGGTGATGGGGAAGTACCGAATATTGAACTCAGGGGCATTCAACCACTGAGCCACATCCCCAGCCCTATTTTGTATTTTATTTAGAGACAGAGTCTTACTGAGTTGCTTAGTGCCTCGCTTTTGCTGAAGCTGGCTTTGAACTCTCAATTCTCCTGCCTTAGCCTCCTGAGCCACTAGGATTACAGGCGTGCGCCACCATGCCTGGTGATTCTTAGAATCTTAACAGAACCTACACAGTAGTATTCAAATATTTCTGTGCCTTATATTATTTTAGATATAGTATTGGTCTGTTATTTAATATAAGAACAAATAGCATTGACATCCGCCTGGTATGCCAAATTGTTCTTCACGAGCTATAAAATGCTATGAAAATGTGAATCACTGTTCTTATTATTTAACTCTTCAGCCAACTAGGAATCCCTCTTAAAAATTCCACTGTCACCTATAAACTTGTGTGTATGATAGTGCCTGACTCCCACATTTACAAGGAAATTAGCTATATTTTTTGTGACCTTGGTTAATCCATCTTCTCCCAAAGAGCAGAAAAAACAGAGTATTAGCAAATGCTACTGGAGGAACTATAGGTCAACAGTTTATTGTAACTAGTAGCTTAAAAGGGATGAGACCATTGTGATAAATAAATACAATGAAATTTTAGCAATGAGAAACATCCATCTGTGTTTTGCTTCTGCTGCCTTAAGTCTGTTGCGCAGTTCTAAAGACTAGGTTTTGTTTTGTATTGATTGTTATATTTTGGTTTTGTGTTTTCATTTCTGCTGCTAATATGTGATAGAAGATGTTTTCTTAATTTTTAAGACAGTTTTCTTGATTTTTAAATATTTGCATGGTATTTTTGTCAAAAATAGTGAATGCTGATAAAATATATAGAAACATAGAATATTCCAAAGAGAAGATCTAAATTTTTAAAGCTCATATGAATTGATGGGTGTTCTTCTTTGTCTTGTTTCTCTGTTTTTCTAGGATAAGCTTCCTGATGACCAATATCAGGAGAAGACAGCTATGGACCTGGCAGCCGAGCAGCTACGCCTCTGGCCTACTCTGAGTAAATCAACTCAGCAGGAGCTAGTGCAACATGAGGAGAGCACCGTCTTCAGTCAGGCCATTCACTTCGCAAACCTCATGGTCAACCTGCTAGTTCCACTAGACACAAGTAAAAACAAGCTCCTGAGGGCATCAGCGCCAGGTGACTGGGAGAGCGGGAGCAACAGTATTGTCACAAACAGGTACTGGAAAGTAGAGACACAGAGACCCTCCTTCTGCTGTTGTTGGGGCCAGTCTTGGCTTAGCAGAAAGTATAAAGTATTTTGGGCAAATATTGTACCTATTTCAAAAATTAACCATTTTCCCCCATCTTCAGCTCAGCTTTCTTCTATTAAAATACCTTTACTTCATCCTACTGTTCTTAACCTTCTCCCACATATTCTTCTCTTTACCTCAACTTGTATGTGGAATTTTCCTAATCATGTGCTCAATCGTGCCTTCCTTTCTACCCTCCAGTGACTTCCCATACCACTGAGAATAAAACCCAAAGTCTTTATCATGGCCTGCAGGACCTAACAGGACCCTGACTATATAAGCTTTGATCTTATTTCCTATCATTCTTCTGTCAACCAGCCTGCTAATACTTGGTTCACGTACTCATACTAACCCCAGATTCTCCAAGCATAGTACTGCCTTAGGGCCTTTATATTTGTTATTTCATCATACTTTTTCTGAAATAGCCATAAGAATCATACCCTTATTTAGGTATTAGCTTAATATCACCTACCAAGAGAGACTCTCCTGACTTCCCTATCTTAAGTATCACCTCTAACACTCCATCTCCCACCATGCTTTTATTTTTCTTTTGTGACATTTTCCACAATTTGATTTATTTTCTTGTATTTGCTTATTGTCTATTTCTTGTCTGTTTTGTTCAATGCTATATTTCAACTTCTTTGCATATAGTAAGTACTCAGTAATATTGAATGAGTAGATGATTAAGTGAATGAATAAATGAACTAATCACCTGAACAGTAGTAAAATACTACCCTTTTTCTGTCTTTATTGCTGGATGTTGCAGCTTCCTGGTGGTTTTTCTAGCTCTCCTGAATCCCTCTTCTCTGACTCTTTCAGGCAGCTTCTCTTCTCTTTCCATTCTCAATCCTGCCAGTACTCTTCACACTCTGTTGGAAAGTTCATTCAAAGGCCTAACTCTTTGGCCCTGAACTCTGAATATTCCTATCCAGACACTTTTTTTTTTTTTTTTTTTCTCAAAAACACCTCAGAGTTTCTGTTCGGCTAGACAGTGTGGAGCCAGAATTTTGCACATACAGTCATCTGCTCAGATCTCTTTATTTCTTCCTGTAAGGTTCTTGTTCATCCTTTGGTCATTTTATGTGAACAACATAGCCTAGGCCCTTATTACTTCAAGCCATAATTATTATAATAGTCTCTTAGTTGTTTCATTTTTTCATTCTTCTCTTTTAGGATTTATCTCATTGTTTCATTCCTCTCTTGCTGTAGTTACTACCACAAGAATCTTTCTGAAATGATGCTTCCACATTCCTTTACTGCTCATAATCTCACAGATTATTTCATTAATTCTGCACTCAATTGCTTGATTTTTTAAAGATCTTCCTTAATGTGTCTCAGCTTTATCTCCCAGTGCTGTTCAAGTTGATCTCCATTATGACTGTCAATAACTATATTTTCCTTTTTCTTTGAAGTTGTCATTAGTTGACTATGATCTCTCAAGGTCTGCATAGTGAGTGGCAAAAGCATCTAAGTTCTTTAATAGTTTGGGATGATACAATGGCCACATTTTCTGCTTAGCTTTACTTTAATAGTTTTTCAATTGATGTGGTTGGTTTTGGATTGAGCTTTCATATCTGCTTCATTTCAAATTTGTTCTCTCTTCCTGCATGATTTTTTCACATACAGAAGAGTGGTGGTTTCAAAGTGACCCAAAGATTTGTGACTCACTCAAGAGAGAGAAATGCCAGCAAAAAAAAGGATCATAGGATAGTTTGGTTCTTCCTTATGGAAGAATGTGCAAGTTGCTAAAAGTAGTTCTTTTACTCCGCCTTCCAGGGTACATGTTCCCCAGTTGCCAAAGATAGCCACGTTACTTTGTCTGATTCTATGTAGTAATTAACTTGAGAGAACAAGTTATTTTGGAAGGTTTAGGTAACAGATAATAAGTGCAAGAGTCGCTGTTAATTTTTTGTGGTTCCTGAGATCCTTTTGGGAGAGTCACAGAGGGTATTCCTTACAGAAACAAATGCTACAGGATAATGCTGGACAGTAGTTTCCAAAGGTAGGCAAGTAGAACATCATGTTTCATTACTGTCTTTAATAAAGAAGCCATGGAGTGGAGTGAACCCCCTCCTACTTCTAGCAAGTTTTAGTTGCTCTGTAAATCGATTGACATAGTTGTCATTTGTTGCATTTGAGTACTGACTGTGACTTCTACCTTTGATTTTCCTAGTATTGCAGGAAGTGTAGCTGAGAGCTATGATACAGAGAGTGGGTTTGAAGATTCAGAGAACAATGACATTGCCAACTCTGTTGTGCGGTTCATTACTCGATTTATTGACAAGGTTTGTACAGAAAGTGGAGTTACTCAGGATCACATCAAGAGCCTTCATTGCATGATACCAGGTAATCACTTTACAAATATTAAAGATTCAGAATATTAGAGATAATCGAGTTCCAGCATACAACCTGTAATACCTGTCTACATATAGTCTACCCATGTTATTATCTTCTGTTTTTTTAATATTTTTAAGTTGCAATAACATATGTATAACATAAAATTTGCCATTTTAACCATTTTTAAGTATATAATCCAGTGGCATTAATTGTGTTCACAGTATTGTGCAACCATCACCACTATTTCCAACCTTTTTTCATCACCTCAAATAGAACTGCAATAAGCAAAAACTCCTGTTTCCCCACTCCCCAGTCCTCTATATCATCTAATTTACTTTCTATCTCCATGAATTTGTCTATTCTAGATATCTTATATAAGTGGAATCATACAATATTTCAATCTTTGTGTCTGACTTATTTCATTTATTTAATGAATTTCATTTTCAAGGTTTGTCCATATATCAGAACTTACATCTCCTTTTTATGGCTACATGATATTCCATTGTATGGATTTACCAGATTTGTTTACCTATTCATCTGTTGATGGTTACTTGCATTGTTTCTACCTTTGGGATATTGTAAATAATGCTATTATGAATATTCACATAGAAGAATCTTGTGGTACTTAATTTCAGTTCTTTGGAGTATCCACTTTAGAGTAGAATTGTTGGGTCATATGGTAGTTCTGTTTAACTTTTTGAGGAACTGCAAAAATTTGATTAGTTTTAAATTTAAAAATAGTTTTGATTAGTTTTAATTCCACTTGTGTGCTCTTTCATTTTGATTACTCTGACTCTTCCTAGGAATTGTAGCTATGCACATTGAGACCCTAGAAGCAGTGCATCGGGAAAGTAGAAGACTTCCACCTATACAGAAGGTATTTGTTCCAGATTACATCCCTTCAGAGTGCAGCATCTCTTCTCAAAATCAGCATCAATAGTTGTGTTCCAGAAATTACCTTCTCCTAACCTCTTACAAATACAATTCTGGTAATACATTAAACTTGCAGAGGAGTTTGTCATGTGGAACCTTATAAAAAGGATGCTGAAGTGGAAATAGTATCCTTTCTTGAATTCAACAAAAGAGCACTAATAACCTCTTTCTGAGTCTTGTATAAGGACACAGAATTATGAATAATTCTAACTTCCAAGCCCAACCCAAGAGTTTATGCCCTGCCTACTTCAAAAAGAAAAAAAAAAAAAAAAAGGAATTTAAGCAATTATAAAAGCACTCAATTCCACTGTACATCACAAGCAGCTGGGAAGTCTATTAAAAATTCAGAGTCCTGAACTCAACTTAGCCTCCTGGAATCAGAGTACCCTGGGACATGGCCTGGAAATCTGCTTCCCAGATGATTATTTTGCAGCTATCTGACACCAGTCTCTGGACTAGGGTTTAGGACCCTCTTGCTTATAAAACAGAATTATTGGGACTGGGTTGTGGCTTAGTGGTAGTGTGTTTGCCTAGCATGTGTAAGGCACTGGGTTCAATTCTTAGCACCACATATAAGTAAATAAATAAATGTCCATTGACAATCAAAAAATATTTTATAAAAACAACTATTAAATATAAATTTAAAGAGAGATCAGAAGCCAGATAGGAAAAAATAATGTATCAGAAATTTAAGACAGTAATCATTACTTACATTTACATTAGCTTTAAGCCTCCTAGAGCCAACAAAAAGCATAGTGCTGATTTGTATAGTTTTTATCACTTAGTAAAATATAGTAGACATTCATTTTCTTTTTCTGTGTTCTGATCTCTTCAGAAGAATGAAACATGTAGTTCCTTATATAAAGGATACTGAGTCCAGATTTCTCAAGGTGTATAAATGTTTGTTACTTGGCCAAGAATAGGTCTTTTTAAAAACATCATTTTTTTAAGTATTTGTTTTTCAGTTTGCAAACATAATAATGCTCTTTGTATAAAATTTAAGCATAAAAGAAGCATGCATTGTTCAAAATGAAAGTCCTCCAGTAGTCCTCCCTACCCTGTTCCTACCTCCACCATTAACCATGATACCACTTTTAACAAGTTGATTTATATTTTTGCAATGTTTTTCTTTTTTCAAAAATGGGATCATAGGACTAGAGTTGTAGCTCAGTGGTAGAACACTTGCCTAGCATGTGTGAGATACTGGGTTCAATCCACAGCACCACATAAAATAAATACCTACAACTAAAATATATTTTTAAAAAACTAGATTAAAATATGCAACTGGTTTGCAACTTGCTTTTCTTAGTGTTCCAGGGACTAGGGATATAGCTCAGTTGGTTGAGTGTTTGCCTAGAATATGCAAGGCTTTTTAAATTCAATCCCCAGCACTACAAAAAACAAAAACAGTGTTTCTGGGCACCTTGCTATTAATAAGTAGAGATCTCTGTCATTTTTTTTTTAAGTAGAAAAATGATCCATTGAATGGATATGTCAAACATATGACTTACTTCCCAGTGATTTTACTGTGAATAAGCAATGCTGGAATGATTTGACACTTGGATACAGAACTTAACTTCTGCCTCTTCCCAAATGTATTTTCAGCCGTGCACAGTGGTGTATGCCTGTAATCCCAGCATCTCTGGAGGCTGAGACAGGAGCATCAGGAGTTCAAAGCCAGCCTCAGCAACAGCAAGGCACTAAGCAACTCAGTGAGACCCTGTCTCTAAGTAAAATACAAAATAGGGCTGGGGATGTGGCTCAGTAGTCAAGTGCCCCTGAGTTCAGTCCCTGGTACCCCTCCACCAATAAAAAATCCAAATCTATTTTCTCATTTGGCTACCTAGGAAATCTGGCTCAAGGTTTTTAGGTCTATAAATAAAAATATAACCTTGGTCTAAGTGTTGGAAAACCCTATGACTTGTGTTTAAAATACTTTCTTTGTTGTTAGCCCAAGATTCTTAGACCTGCTCTACTGCCTGGAGAAGAAATTGTGTGTGAAGGTCTTCGAGTCCTGCTGGATCCTGATGGCAGAGAAGAAGCCACTGGAGGTCTTCTTGGAGGCCCTCAGCTCCTGCCAGCAGAAGGAGCCTTATTCCTCACCACGTACAGAATTCTCTTCAGAGGGACGCCCCATGACCAGCTAGGTATGACTCATAGGTTCAGATCATGTTTTGTTTGTTTGTGTGGTGTTAGGGATTGAACCCAGGATCTTGCACATGTTAGGCAACACTCTACCACTGAGCTATATCCCAACCTGCTGTCAGAACATGCATGTCTATGGGGCACAGGAAGTTTTCATTCTGTGCAGTGATTGCAGATCATTTCAAATCTAGAATATGATTTTGGCCATACAGTTATTTTGGAGGATGCTTTTGTCTGTCAAAGTTAATGATAATTTACATAATAGATTTTATTTGAAGAATAAAGAGTGTCTTCTAACCAGTAAATCAAGGGTTCATTTGCTGAGGTGATTATAATTTCATGAGGTGAGTATTATGACCTAGGAATATTCACAGTATCTAGATTCATAATATGTAATTTGCCCCAGCTTTCTGACTCTTACAGTAAACCATGAAGCTATGATCCTTTGTGGAAAGATGTGCTAAATAACATAGGATTCTACAGTACTCACTAATCCACTTCATTCTTATCCCATTTCAGTTAATCCTGCTTCCCTCTTAGCAGACAACTTCTCTTCTACTCACTAAACTCTCATAACATCTATTTCTATTGTCTACTACTCTGTATAGCCTTTTCTGTTAGAAAGGAATAGGAAAATCTCTCCATAATTAATCTACATTATCTTCTTAAAAATCACTGTAGCCTCTACATAAAATATTCTTATTGATGGGGAAAAATGCCTTAGGTTTGGGGCAAAACTGTTAAGACTCAAGTGAGAAAGCTCAGGTCTGGATTGCTATTGACTAATCTTGATAGCTTAAGTCAATCACCTAACCTCTCTAGACTTCATTTTTCTCTTTTATAAAATTAGGGAAATGTGCTTTCATTGGTGACAGTTTGGGGGCTCTCAACCTTGACTGTATATTTGAATTAATCTGGGAAACTTAAAAAAAAAATTTCTAGTACTGGGAATGTGTGAAACTTCTGGGTTCAACCCCCAACACCACAAAAAATAAAATTAAATTGAAAAAATAAAGGAAAGATTTTGAGGCCCATACTCCAACAATTAAAGAGTAGAAATGGAGAGACTGAGTATTTCTTGTTAGTTTTTTGTTGTTGTTGTTGATGTTGTTATTATTTTGGGTGGGTTGTGTATTTGTTTAGTGGTTCTGGGGATTGAACCCAGGGGAACTTTACCACTGAGCTATATTCCCATACCTTTTTATTTCTTTCATTTTGAGACAGGGTCTTGCTAAGCTGCTGAGGCTGACCTAAAACTGAGAATTCTTCTGAGTAGCTGGGACTACAGGCATGCACCCACCTGGAACATCTGTATATTTCTTAATTCTCAAAAATGGTTGTGATAAATATTGAGAATTAAGAACACTGTTGGGTTAAATGGCCATAAAAGTTTCTTCTTCGTCTGAAATTATTCATTCAGTAGCATTTGATGAGTAGGCACTATGTACTATGTATTTTGTTGGACAATGAAATTCAGATATAAAAAATGTATAGTCATTAAAATTTTTATCACCCCTTTAAAGGCTCTCCCTCTACATATAGTCACATTCTGAAGTACTCTGAGTGTCAGCAAATGAATTTTGGAAGTACACAGTTCAACCTATAATAATGTGTTTTATCTGATTAATCCAACAATATTATAGGAGAGAGTCATTCCTTATTTTACCTCTAAAATGTACCCTTCTTTAAATCTTTACAGTTGGATTATTTCTAAACTGGATAGAATGAAGATGGTTTAGTATATTGGTCATGAAAGATTACTGGGCTGGAATTGTGGCTCAGTGGTTGAGCGCTTTCCTAGCATGTGTGAGGCCCTGGGTTTGATTCTTAGCACCACATAAAATAAATAAAGTAAAGGTATTGTGTCCATCTACAGCTAAAAAAATTAAAAATTAAAAAAGATTACCACATAATATACAAAAAGCTCATAAAATTCAAAAAGATAAAACTATAGAAATAGTTGTGCTTATTTGAAAAAAGTGAAAAAAGAAGCAAAATTTCTTAGCCCTGTTGGCATGTTGCTGTCCATAAATTACATTTAAATGCAAACATATTTGTTAAAAGAAACTAAATATTGAGTACAGAATGAGTATCACTTATCCAGAATGCATGGAATCTGAAATATTTCAGATTTTGGAGTTTTTTGCAGTTTGGAAGATTGCAATAGACTTTATCAGTTGAGCATTCTTCATCCAAAAACTCAAAAATTGCTCCAAAATCCAAAATTTTTGATCACTAGTTCAGCTTTCAAATTAGGAATGCCCAACCTGCACATACCACTTTTTATATAAGGACTTATGAGATTAATACCCATAAATGTACATTTTAGATGTATAAACATGAGATAATTATGTGGTCATTTCAATTGCTGTAACATTTCTTCTAAAGAAAACAAAGTCAGTCTTAGTGTGAAATCTTATATTCTCTTATTTTTGTTCATTCAAATTTTGAATTTCACTTTTTAAAAAAGTTATTTTTATCAGAAAAATTATAAATTTCTAATTTAATATAATTTCAATATATGTTTATTCTTTTAAACCCAGAATTATGACACACACCTATAATCCCAGCCACTCCAGAGACTGAAGCAGGAAGATAACAAGTTCAAGACCCTGTCTCAAAATTTAAAAAGGCCTGGGGATGTAGCTTAGTGGTGAAATGTACGTGGGGTCAGTGCCTTGGGATGGAGGGCAGGGGTAGTGGAGGACATGCAGGTTTGAAAGTCAAATGAACCTAGTTTAAATCCTACCCCTTTTTCTTTCTAGCTGTGAGACCTTATTCATTATTCAGTACTGTTCCTATTATGTTATCTGTTCTGTTCCACTGCTTATAATGTCCTCCTTCTTCCCCTCTGCAAATCCAAATCCTACACTCTCTTCAAAGCTTTCACTCCCACTTCTTGCAAGAATCATTCTCTATTCATCTGGCATTCAAAGATCATCTCCTTTTCTGAAATATTTGAATTCTTGAATAATCTATTCCCTCCAACCTAGGAGCTAATCACACATTATTATATTCTTCATGTGATTCTCCTCTTTTAGGGAACTAGAAGCTGTCCAAGGAGACTTTGTGAGGGCTGCTTCTTTTCTAGACTCTCATATTCATAACCTCAGGTAGTTGATATCCTATTCTTGCTTTAATCTTTAAACTCCTAAAAATCTTGGACTTAACTCTAACCTATCTTCCAAAAATGTATATTCATAATACAGTACCCTTTGCACATATGGAAACTTTAAAAATCTTCTCTTTTGCTCTATCCTTACATTAAATATCTTGGATGTCTTGTCACTAATTACAGATACTTCTTTCTGTATAAGACATATGCTTCCTGTAAGACTGCCTTAAACCAACTGATCTTGTGTGGCACACAGTACATTGGAGAGATAGAATGAGGGGAGATAGGTTGTGACAATTCACTCATTCTGGGAAAGGATTGTGTCTCAGGAATGAGTTACCATGCAATAAAATATAGTGAGATTCTCGAATCATGACATTTTCTCTTACTGCATTCCTGGGTATTGTCCTCTGCAGAGACTCTAGACATGAATTATAAAGTGTTGTTACTGAGTCTGTGTCCTATCTTCCTACAGTTGGTGAACAGACAGTTGTACGGAGCTTTCCCATTGCCTCTATCACCAAGGAAAAGAAAATCACAATGCAGAACCAGCTACAGCAGAACATGCAAGAAGGACTGCAGATTACATCAGCATCTTTTCAGGTACAAGTTTGGTATCTTGTCTGAAATGCTTGGGACAAGAAGTGTTTCAGATTCTGAAACATTTTGAATTTGGGGATATTTGCTTAGCATTTACCAGTCAAGCATCCCTAATTCAAAAATACAAAATCTAAATCATTCTGAAATCCAAAACTTTTTTGAGCATTGATGTTTCAGATTTTGGAGTGTTTCAATTTCATATTTTTGGATTAATTATGCTCAACCCATCTTAAGAAAGGAAGCCATTCTTTTAATATTCAAAAGTTTTCTGTGGACAGGCATGGTGGAGCATGCCTGTAATCCCAGCAGCTCAGGAGGCTGAGGCAGGAGAGTAGCAAGTTAAAAGCCAGCCTCAGCACTTAGTGAGGCCCTAAGCAACTTAGTGAAACTCTCATCTCAAAATAAAAAATTTTAAAAAGGGGGGGTGGGGGCTGGGGATATGGCTCAGTCAGGAAGTGCCCCTGGGTTCAATCACTGGTACCAAAAAAAAAAAAAAGTTTTCTATGATTCTTGTAGCTACTCTGTGGTCATGCAAAAGATAAGGGATTAGAGTGTCTGGGAGAGTAATCTTCAGATGACTAAACTCATAGTTTAACCCTTCAATTTATGAGTCCCTTGGCCCACTCAGAATATCAACAGGTTTTCAAATTTTAGTGTTCTTTGAAACTCAGACACATGGTGGCTCTTTTTCTCTGCCAAGTTATACCTGGATTCTTTTGATAAAACCTTTAGATAAAAATCAATTCCTCTAGCATCTGTTGCAGGAAGAAATGCCCTATGGCTGGCTCTTCTATGGAAAATGTAAAACACTTAAGTATAGCTTGGGCTAGTATACTATTGGTTACTACTGAGTAACCCCTGATAAAGCATGGATTTTTCCAGGGAACTCTGAACATATCAGAACTTATAGAACTACTGATACAAACCAAATTCTGGAAGAAGCAATCTTTTCTTAGTTTTTCTTCTTTTTTCAAAGTTCACAGTCTGTAAATCTTTCATTTTTCCTATTCTTCATGCCTTGTCTCTGACTTAGCAAATTACTAAGGATTCCATTTCTTACCTCATTTCTTCTAGTCCAGGAGCCCTCTATAGTACCTCCTATGATCATCTCATGAACTGTGAGACTGTTGATCTTTAGACTCCAGACCTTACATCACCCAAGAAAACTAACTATTCCAACTGCCAAAGGACACTGTCTATACTGGTTAAGATTATAATCAAACTGACTATAATTAGTTTTTTTTTTTCCCTAGATTTGATGAATCTCTAGGTACAAAGGGACCTTAATAGGTCAACTTCCCTATCTAGAACCAGCAGTTGAAAAATAAAAAGAGCATACTTGCTACTTCAACCATTAACAAACAAGTTTATTCCCCATCCCATGACAGAAAAGATAGTCTTAAAGAAACCCAGCTTCAAAAACCTGATTTTCCTTGCCAACTAACCATCCATGACAAGTAAACTTTTCTGGACCTTTTTTTTCAATTTCAAATTAAAAACCTATATTGTACATTATCTAGAGTCCCTACAACCTCCAGAGTCTTGCCATTTAGTTTTGTTATTTTTTTCTGGGTGTTTTGTTTTGTTTTATTTTGTTTTGTTCTGTTTTGTTTAAGTAATTTGGGGAGTAGTTACCTGGAAATAGTGCTTCTGATATATTTAATCTTTTGTCTCTAGTTGATTAAAGTAGCATTTGATGAAGAAGTCAGTCCGGAAGTAGTAGAGATCTTTAAGAAACAGCTAATGAAGTTCCGTTATCCTCAGTCCATCTTTAGCACCTTCGCTTTTGCTGCTGGACAAACTACCCCACAAATAATTTTACCCAAGCAGAAGGAAAAGAACACTTCCTTTCGGTAAGAAGAAAGACTGGTCTCTTAATTTCAACTCTTCTGTAATTGATTGGCAAAGGAAGCGACCTATCCTTTGTGTCAAGGTGTCAATGATTGCTCTTTGTGATTTCTGTAAAGACCATTGGGCCAAGCTCATCAAACTATGGAAGAGTAGCATTGATATGTGTAACAGGTTTGAAAATCTTAAAAACTGTAAGAAACTTTGACTATCATATCCATTGCTCATGATGCATTTTAGAATGTGAATTCTATTTTCTTTTTCCATATTAATATTTTAATTTTTTTTTAGTTGTAGGTGGACACAATACCTTTATTTTATTTTTATGTGGTGCTGAGGATCCAACCCAAGGCCTCACACATGCTAGGCAAACGTGCTACCACTGAGCCACAACCCCAGCCTCATTCCATATTAATCTTAAACTGCCTGTGAAGAGCAGTCCTTGCATCTTTTACTAATATCCAGACTGAGTGGACAGTTTTGATTTTTGATCTACAGACAGGAGTCTTTAATTTTTTCTTTTTTTATAACTTTATTTTGAATAATTTTAAACTTACTGAAAATTTATAACAGTAGTCCAAAGAATTCCTTTATATCCTTTACCCAAATTAACCAGTGGTTTCTATTTGGGTTATATTCATTCTTTGTGTGTGTGTGTGTGTGTGTGTGTGTGTGTGTGTGTGGTGTACGTGTGTGTGGTGTACACTTGTAAAATTACTTCAGGTATAACTTACTGGGTTTATTTGGTGGTAGTGGTAGTGGTAGTGGTGGTGATTGTTTGGGGTTTCTTTGTTTTGTTTTGTTTTTGTTTTGGTACTGGGGATCAAATCCGGGGGTTCTTTATCACTGAGCTACATCCCCAGTCCTTTTTTTATTTGAGACAGGGTTTTGCTAAATTGTTGAGACTGGCCTCAAACTTGCAATCCTCCTGCCTTAGCCTCCTGAGTCACTGAGATTATAGTCATGTACCACAATGCCCAGCCCAATGGTATTTTTTGAAAAAATTTTTCCCAGCTAGAGTGACAGCCTTTTTTTTTTCATATTCAAGGCAATTCTTGAAATTTTTAAATTGTTGCATCTTTCTTGCAGCTGATAAAACAGCTACATATATATTATACATACATATGTATTGTATACACATACAACAGCTATGTGTATATGTAATGCATATTTTGTGTATAATTTTTGACCACTGGGTTATCATACAAAATGCCCCTTTATCCTTGAACATCAGTATACATTTTCTCAAAAAAAAAAAAAAAAGACATTATCTCATATCACCTAGGTACAGTAATCAACCAAAAAATGTGTCCAGGTACAATGATGCATGCCTTTAATCCCAGCAATTCAGGAGGCTGCAGCAGAAGGATCATAAATTTGAGGCCAGCCTCAGCAACTTAGAGACCCTGTCTTAAGATAAAAAATAAAAGAATCTGGGAATGTAGCTGTTAGAATGGTAGAGTGCCGCTGGGTGCAATCCCCTGCACTGCCCAAGAAACAAAAACAAACAAAAAAGAAAAAGAAAAAGAAAGAAATGTAATTAATGTAAAACCCTTATCTAATCCAGAGTCTGTATTCAAGATTTGCTGATGACTCTTTATAGCTACTTTTTTGTTGTTGTTTTCTGCTTCAGGATCCAATCGAAGATCAGGCATTGCATTGTCATATGAATCCCTATTTTCTAATGAAAATGTTTAGGAATCAATGTTGAAACTTAATTTCAGCTCTTATAAAATAACAATTGATTTAAAATTCCCTACTCTTAGTGATAAAATATAGAAGCTAAATTTTTCCTTCATTCACCATTAATCACCCAGAATGTGGGCATCTGCCAGTAAAATTACATATAAGAATGAGCTTTGCAGACTTTTTGCCTGAAAGTGAAGTAGATTGGAGATTATGGAAGATTTGAGGTTCCCAACAGTATGTCATTTTCCCAAATGCATAGCTAACCACCAGTTTTCTGTGTTACCTGGTAAATGAAGGGAGCCATAGATAAAAAGATATGCTATGTTAAAGCATGAAAACTTCCTAAAGATTTATAACAGTAAGTAAAGCATATTATCTCGACACCTCAGGGTCACAGATCATCCTACCTGTGATGTTTGTTATCCCAGTCCTTAATGGAAGAAAGAATGCTTGGCATAGTGTTTTAGAAATACTATACAAACTATCAGAATTATGTATATTTATATTAGTTTCAGAAATATGTAACTGTATCATACCTGTTGTCTCAGCTGCAAGAGATACATAGCAATTTAAAATTGTAAGAATTGAACCTGGCAAGGTGGTGCACACCCGTAATCCCAATAACTTAGGAGGCCAAGGCAGGAGGATCTTGATTTCAAAGCCAGCCTTAGCAACTAGTGAGGCCCCAAGCAACTCAGTGAGATCCTGTCTCTAAATAAAATATTAAACAAGGACTGGGAATGTAGCTCAGTGGTTGAGTACCCCTGGGTTTAATCCCTGGTACCATAAAAAAAAAAAAGAAAGAAAGAAAGAATTTCCTTTGTGTTTGAAACAAAGGCTACCGCTCTAGCTGGAAAATTTTTTTCAGAAATATCATTCAGTTTAAGTTATACCTAAAAGATTTACAGTAGGTTTAATTTAGGAAATATTAGTATTTTATGATTCCCAATAGTTACTTTAAATGTATTTCTTTTTTTTTTCCTTTTTTTTAATTGTAAACAAATGGGATACATGTTGTTTCTCTGTTTGTACATGGCGTAAAGGCATACCATTTGTGTAATCATAAATTTACATAGGGTAATGTTGTTTGATTCATTCTGTTATTTTTCCCCTTCCCCCCCACCCCTCCCACCCCTCTTTTCCCTCTATACAGTCCTTCCTTCCTCCATTCTCACCCCCCTCCCTAACCCTAACTCTAACCCTAACACTAACCCCTCCCACCACCCATTATGTGTCATCATCCACTTATTAGCGATATCATTCGTCCTTTGTTTTTTTGAGATTGGCTTATCTCACTTAGCATGATATTCTCCAATTTCATCCATTTGCCTGCAAATGCCATAAATTTATCATTCTTATGGCTGAGTAATATTCCATTGTATATATATACCACAGTTTCTTTATCCATTCATCAGTTGAAGGACATCTAGGTTGGTTCCACAATCTGGCTATTGTGAACTGAGCAGCTATGAACATTGATGTGGCTGTATCTCTGTAGTATGCTGATTTTAAGTCCTTTGGGTATAGGCCAAGGAGTGGGATAGCTGGGTCAAATGGTGGTTCCATTTCAAGTTTTCTAAGGAATCTCCACACTGCTTTCCAGAGTGACTGCACTAATTTGCAGCCCCACCAGCAATGTATGAGTGTACCTTTCTCCCCACATCCTCGCCAACACTTGTTGTTGCTTGTATTCTTGATAATCGCCATTCTAATTGGGGTGAGATGGAATCTTAGGGTGGTTTTGATTTACTAGAGATGTTGAACATTTTTCCATATGTTTGTTGATTGCTTGTAGATCTTCTGTGAAGTGTCTATTCATTTCCTTAGTCCATTTGTCGACTGGATTATTTGCATTTAAATGTATTTCATAATCTTCAGGTTTGCATTGAAGGTGACTAAAAATGGTCTGTTAAATCTGTTTGACAATAAAAGAATCCTTATCATTTTCACAGAATGACAAGAAAACAAAAAAAGAATTCCATTCTTTATCAGAGAAGAACATAATCAAGAACAATCTTGCTCAAAATCTTCATCTCTGATTAATGAGGAAATTGCTTCTTTGTTTAATTCACTAGAGTATAAATACTCTGTATTTTCTATCAGCAAGAAAGGGAAAGCTATTTGAATAAGTAAAATATTTTTAGGTCCAAATAATTTACATCCTAGTTTCCCTCTAATTAAAACTGATTCTCAAAAGAATACTTAAGTTTCTGATTTCTTACTTTTCTCCTCTCAAAAGGGGAGCATTCTTTTTCTATACCTGTAAAAGCCCAGGTAGGACACCACACATACACACTTAAAGCATTTAGGAAATAAGTCATGGAGACTATCATGCTAAAGGAAATAAATGAATCCCAAAAAACCAAAGGTTGTATGTTTTCACTGATAGGTGGAAGCTAACCCACAATGGGGGTGGTGGGGAGAAGTTCAGTAGACTAGACAAAGGGGGGATGGAAAAAGGAAAGAGAGTGGAATGAATCTGACACAATTTTCCTATGTACAAATATGAATACCCCACAGTGAATCTCACCATCATGTACATCCATAAGAATAAGGTCCTGATTAGAAGAAGATATATTCCATGCTTGTATAATTTTATCAAGATGGATTCTACTGTCATATAATCAAAAATAACCAATTAAAAAAAAAAAGAAGAAGCCAAAAGTGCTGCCAACTGTAATTGTCATATGACCTCAAAAAGAGCTTCATTGGCAGAGAAGGAGTCAGGTTGACTTTCCATGTAGAGAAACTGCTGCAAGCATGATTTTGTGGGACTGGTGGCATAGAGAATCAGAATGGGCTCAGGCTGTACTTGACCAAAAAAGCTACACCAAGAAGTTTAGATTTAGGTGATAAGTAGTTTGTATCCCACTTTAAGTTCTTACACTTTTTGCCTAAGTGTCCTGATGACAGTGGAGCCTTACAGGAAGTTAGTCTACAGTCACATAAAAGGTGATCTAAAGGAGAAGCTAAACAAAGTATGTATAATACTGTAGACTGTATACATGGCTGTGGGAATGGAGAAGAAAATTTGAGCTATGTGGGTGTCAAAATGATAGGTGTATCTTCATATTAAATCAACATTCTCTTTGATTTTATTACCTGTAGCACTTTCTCAAAAACAATTGTGAAAGGTGCCAAAAGGGCAGGGAAAATGACAATTGGGAGGCAGTATTTGTTGAAGAGGAGGACAGGAACAATTGTGGAAGAGAGAGTAAATCGTCCTGGATGGAATGAAGAGGATGATGTATCTGGTATGTAAGAACCATTTTTCATGATTCAGTTTTTTATTGTTATGTAAATGTAGTTGCATTTAACCTTTGATATGCAAAAACCTAGATCTTATAAGAAGATTGGAAATACCAAGTTCTCAGAACTGGAAAAAACATCATTTTCCTCATTTTCTGTCATTTAGATAAGATTTTGTTAAATTATACTTCTTTACTAAATTTATACATTGACCATTTTCATGTGGGTCTTATAAAAAGGAGAAAGAAGGAAACTCCACCGCATAGGAGATTTGGACATAGGGTACTCCCCTGTGCCTATTCTAACATAATAAGAATAGTGAAATAAAAATATTGAATATTCAAAGTTGAAGACTGGGCTTTTGGTAAACATATTTGTGAGTCCTCTTAATCAAAATGGGGGACCTCAGATGAATGAATTCTTAGGTGATAATTTAAAAAATCTTCTTAAATATTTAAAAGAATACAGTTTAGGCAATCAAGATAACTCTTATTTGGGAAAACAGAAGAAAGCTAGTAGGAAAATATTGTGTTGACTGATTTTTTTTTTCCTGTTTAACCCAATATCTATATGCTATAGAATTAACACTCCACCATTTCCTTACTGAAGTGACCATTTGATAGAATCCTGGCCTTCTCACAGTCATATGTAAAGTCTTAAAAAAATTACTGCTGCCCATCCTTGTTGACTTTTCTAATTCAAAGTTTTTATAATTTCATGGAACAAAAAACATTCTGTAACTGGGCACAGTGGTATGTACTATAGTCCCAACTACTGAGAAGACCAAGACAGGAGAACATTTCAGCCCGGGAGTTCAGTGTCAACATGGGCAATCTAGTAAGACCTTATCTCTAAAAAACAAACAAATAAACAAAAAACTATTTTTCTATGATAATGATCCCACCAAAAGACCAAATTATGTAATGCTCTTTGCTCCTCTGAAATTAAAGGCCAACATAAAACTAATACCTGGTTATCTTCCACTGCAAAATACATAAATCGAAACACAAAGTCTTATGTTTGCAGGAGTAAGCTGTTGGTTTTCATCTTTTTTTCTTTTAATTTTAATGGAAGAAAGCCGTATCTTTTCCTCACACACTGGTACTCTGAGTATACTCCCATAACCTTCAAAAGTTTGATTTGACATCTCTTACATTAAAAATGAACAGAAAAGTAAAGAAGTAAAACAGTTTTTAACATGGATTTTTCTTTTTTTTTAAGTTAGAACATACAGTACCAATTAGTAATATCTTTTGTTTTTAATCCTCCCTAACATACTTGATTATTGAGTAAATTCTTCCACATCTGAACTCTTAAAGAAGTCTGTAACCATGATTGCAAAACTATGAGGGAGTTTTCCATGTATACCACACCTCCAACAAAAATATTTTCAGGGAAAAAACTATAACTTCTTTATACCACTCTAAAGGAAAAAAAAAAGTTACTTTTCTCTCTAGTGAACTTCTACTTAATCTAGAAATTTCTAATAAAATTTATGCTCTGAAAAGTAAACTGAAACCCAGATGATGAATTTGTATAGTGATCCTGTGAAAGACAAATTTTCCTGACAACGTTTGGGTATTTTTAAGGTCATATTTAAAAATCACTGCAGTTTGACATTAATGAGCAAGACTGATTAAAAATAGGAAAATATGGGTAATGAATTCAGAATTATTGTTTTTCCAAATTACTTAAATGCTGTTATTTCTCTGACATTTTCTAGTTACCTGAATTACTATTCATTTCCTGACTGTCCACTGCTATTTTAATTCATGCTTATTTATAATTTCTTATAGATGTTACATGATTTAATTTATGATGTACATAATGCCTGCGCACAAATGTAAACATCCTCTTCAAAATTAAATTTTGAATCCTAGCTGGGCACAGTGGCACACACCTGTAACCCCAGCAACTAGGGAGACTGAGGCAGGAGGATCAAGAGTTCAAAGCCAGCCTCAGCAACTTGGCGAGGCCCTAAGCAACTCAGTATGACCCTGTCTCAAAAGGAAATACAAAAAGGGCTGGAGATGTGGCTCAGTTAAGCACCCCTGGGTTCAATCCCCAGTACAAAAAAAGATTAATAATAAATTTTGAACCCTTTACTTTGAGTTAATTATTTCTTAAAAACCTGTTGCTGCCATTACAGTTTCAGATGATAGTGAACTCCCCACAAGTACCTTGAAGGCCTCAGAGAAGTCTACAATGGAGCAGTTGGTGGAAAAAGCTTGTTTCAGAGATTATCAGCGTTTAGGTTTGGGAACCATCAGTGGCAGCTCCTCCCGATCAAAACCAGAGTATTTCCGAATTACTGCCTCCAACAGGATGTATTCGCTGTGCCGGAGGTAAGTGTCACTGGGCTCCAAAAAGAATCCTTTCCTTTCTCCTGTTTGAGTCTTCAGTGGTATATTTACATCCATAATCCAGAGATAGATAAAAGTGCCAGAAAAGAGATATAAATATTTAAGAGATACTTTTTATGCAGCATGAGCAAGGATCTCATTGGTATTCTCAAAACATTTATATTGCTGAAAAGTGCCTATTAGGTCAGAAGGTGAAAGACAAAGTGTTTTTCCCCTTTATGAATTTTCTTTGTATCTCTCTTCCCAGTTTGCATTTTTTCTAGCATACACAAAGATAAAATGAAGAAAAGAATTTGCTCAGACAGATAGGCAAAGTCAAGCCAAGTCTGCTATAAGCCTGGGACCCACAAACCTTTTCTGCAAAGGGCCAGAGAGTAAATAATTTCAGTTTGTGAACCATAAAGTCTCTTATTGCAGCCCTTAACTCTGCCACAGAAGCAACTGTAGACATTAAAGAAATGAGTGGGTATGACTGGTTTTAGCCCACAGTCCATAATTTGCAGACCCAAGTATAGGCAGGGCTTTCTTATACTGCCTAATTAGAATATTTGCCTGAAATATTAAAGAACGTAAATGAACACACTTTCTTTTTTCTATTCTTGATGCCTCTTGCTGTTTTTCAAATCTGTTAGGCTCTGTTTCATTCTTCACTATATGTAAATATACATTTTCTAAAACTATATTCCACCATCCACAAGTTTAGTCACTTTTATCTCCTGGTAAGTTGTTTTCTTTTATATTTATATATTCCTGCTTGGATTAAATAGCTCCAAAACCACTTTGTAAATTGTAAGCCTTGTACATATTTTAGAAAATTGTCTTCATGTAGCTATTAGTTTCAGCCCTGCTGCTCCTAAAAAACTATAGATAATGTCTATCATTTTATTTATTTTTTTTGGGGGGGGTGCTGGGGATCGAACCCAGGGCCTTGTGCTTGCAAGGCAAGCACTCTACCGACTGAGCTATTTCCCCAGCCCCTCTATCATTTTAAATGGCAACTTAAGTGTACAAATACCAGTGTGAACTTTGAAAAAACAAACTGGGAATATAGTTTGAGATTATGGCTAAACATTTTGCATGAAGTCCGGAAAAGTTGGGACTCTGAATATGCAGCAATTTTTGTGGAATTTTTATTTCTCTTGGTAGATAGGTATTAGTGGTGGTGTCAGGGTCTGATGTCCTACTGATTGGGAAGTTTGCTATCAAAATTATGCTTACCAGTGAGAAAACAGACTCTTTTTATTGTTTCAATCTGTCAAAAGCAAAGTAAAATCTTAATAGACAATTTATTAGAGCACTTGTTATAAAAACATTTATGGTGGTATAAAATAATATATATCATTCAAACTATTAGAAGGAAGGAAATGGAATAATAACAAATAAACCATAAGAATGCATGAAAGGAAAAAAAAAGGAACATAAAACAAATAGGACACACATAATACAAGTAGTAAGATGATGGACTCATATCAATAATTATAAATATTTCAATATTTACATTACTTTAAAGAAACAAAAGCTGCTATCATCATACAAACATCAAAGTAGACTTTAAAGTATAAAGCATTACTAGGAATAAAGAAGAAGGACAAAAGATTCCTTTCACACACACAGGAATTCATTAAGACTAAGTAGAGTTTATTTCTTTACAGATATACGGAACTGACTTGACATTGAAATTGAGCCTGAGAAAGATCAGTTTAGTAGAGGGAAGGGAGCAGGAGCTGGGGTGAGGGGAGGGAAAGGAGAGGTGCTAAGGACTAAATTAGAACAAGATATATTCCATGCTTTCATAATTGTGTCAAAATGGATTCTACTGTCATATATAACTAAAAGAACCAACAAATAAAAAGAAAGTGAGCTTGGAGATGTGATTCAGTAGAACAGTGCTTGTCTGGCATGCACAAAAGGGCCTAGGTTCCTCCCTAGCAAGAAAGAGACAGGGAGGTGAGAGAAGGAGACAGGGAGGCAGATTAGTCAGTGTAATTTGCTATTTTAGCAAAATTTAAAAGAAAATTATATAATAAGGTTTTATATATAGGAAAACATTTTGTAAAATGTAATATGTACTTATGATCTTTTAAGAAGAACTCAACAAATTAATAAAGGGATAGCTCCTTAATCTGTCTTATAAACCTTACAGCCAAGACTTACTTAATGGTAAAAGCTTTTCCTCTGAGATCAGAAGACAAGAATGTTCTCTATCACCACTTCTATTCAGTGTTGCATTTGAGGTTCTGGGGAGTGAAAAAAAAACTAGAAAAACAAATGATGAAAGGACAAAGATCGAAAAGAAAAAATAAAATTTTCATTATTCACATATTATCTGAATGTACATGTAGAAAATCTGAAGGAATCTACAAGTAAAGTAGGTTACTTGTACAAAGTCATTCTAGTAGTCATATATGTACCCAAACCAAACCATTGAAAAATGAAATTTTAAAATGATGCTATCTGGTACTTTAATGATGTTATTTACTATATTATTTACAGTAGCATAAGAAACATTAAATATTTAAGAATAAATCTAATGAAAGATGTACAAGATCTTTTCATGGAACTCTTGGAATAATATTGAGGATCATTACAGCTCTAAATAGATATTTCATGAGTTAGATTCAAATATTCAATATTCTAATAATCGTAAGTTCTCTTGAAATTGATCTATAGATTCAATGAAGTTCCAACTAAAATCCCAGCAAAATGATTTTGGAAATTGAAAAGGTGATTCTAAGAGTTATGTAAGAATGCAGAAGGCCAGGAGTAGTAGTAAGGATAGCCTTACAATATAGTACTACAACATATCAAGACTTTTTATAAAGCTACATTAATGAAGATCGTATGCATTTCTGCATACGATCGTACACAAGGTACACAATGGTGTGTACAAACACACCATTGGAGCAAAAGAAGGAATATAGCAACAGCCCAACATACTTGTCTCGGTTTACAGTAAAGGTTGCTCTTAAGAGCAATGGATGGAAGAAGTTTTCAATAAATGGTGGTAGAGGTATATCTATGTGGGGGATTAATTTTTTAAAACGTTTTTAGTTGTAGATGGACACAATACCTTTATTTTATTTATTTATTTTTTTATGTGGTGCTGAGGATCAAACCCAGTGCCTCACACATGTGAGGCGAGTGCTCTACCCCTGAGACACAATCCCAGCCTGGGTGGGTTGTGGGGGTAGCAGGCCAGGAGGGTGAATTAAACTTTATCCCAAGCTTATAATGTACACAAAAGTCAATCCCCATTGACATATAGGTCTGCATATAAAAAGTTAAAAGTTTCCGGCTGGGTGCAATGGCACATACTTGTAATCCTAGCCACTCAGGAAGCTTAGGCAGGAGGATTGCAAGTTCAAAGTCAGCCTTAGCAACTTAGTGAGGCCCTAAGTAACTTAGCAAGACCCTGTCTCAAATAAAAAATAAAAATGGTTGGGGATGTGTCTTAGTGGTTTAAGTGCCCCTGAATTCAATCCCTTGTACCCAAAAAAAAAGAAAAGTTAAAAATTCCTAAAAGGTAAGAGAATATCTTTATGACTGTGAGATAGGGAAAGATGTCTTAGGACTGGAAAAGCATTATCCATAAAGAGTTGATAAATTAAGAACTTCTGTACACCAGAAGGTATCATTAAGAGGGTAAAAGGCAGTGAAAATGTGAGGAGACTTGAGTAGACACAAAGAGATTATTTTGGTAGTTAAAAAAAAAATAGTATCTGAAAAGACACTCAACCTATTATTAATCTTCAGTTGAATAAAAATTAAAATCCCAGTGAGCCTACTATATATACCTGCCAAAATGGTCAAAATTTAAGACTGATAATACACAGTGCTAGTAAAGATGTTGAGCAATTAGAGTCACTTATTACTGTTGGAACTGTAAATTGGGTAAACAACTTCAGAAAGTTGTCTGGTAGCATCTACTAAACATTGAAACAGCTTCTGAACATGTTTATAACCTGTTACCTAAAGATTCTCTTAGGTAGAGTAGAATTTGTAACAGAAATACACTTATGCTTCCAAAAGATGTCTACAAGCATGTTCATGGCAATATTATTATTATTATTACTACACGTTTTTGGTGGGGAGGGGGTTGTTTGGTTTCTGGGTTTTTTGATTTGGGGTTTTTGTGGGTTTTGCTACTGAGAATTGAACCCATGGCCTCGTGCATAAGTGTGCACTTTACCACTGAGTTATACCCCCAGCCCCTGCAACATTATTCTTAATAAGCAAAACCTAGAAACTGCTCAAAAATCAACAGGACAGAAAAATACATAGCAATATACCATATACTATACAGTAGTGAAAATGAATAAATTAACCTATATACAGTAACAGGGTTGGATCTCACAAACAATGTTAAACAAAAGAAGACAACAAGATAACAAATTCTATTGGTTTCTTTTGTCTAGAATTCAGAATGGACAAAATATATTCATATTGTTAGCAATCAGGAGAGGTAATCTTTAAGGAAGAGAAAGAGTGGGATGAAACACAAGGGGGTCTTCTTGGTTGCTGTAATGGTTCATTGTCTGACATAGGTGGTAGTGGCATGAGTTTCTTTTTTGTGTTACCTCATTTGTGTTTGGAGCATTTGTATGTGAGCTATTCCTTGTTTTAAAAATTTCCACAGCAGGGGGTGGGGAGATAGCTCAGTCGGTAGAGTGCTTGCCTTGCAAGCATAAGGCCCTGGGTTCGATCCCCAGGACCAGAAAAAAAAAAATTTCCACAGCAGCTTCTGAAGTCCAGTCTATCCCTTGAGGCTTACTCTTGAGCCTACAGCTGAAGGCTCTGGGGGAAGTACGATAGGGTGGTAGCAGGGTAATTGGTATATTTTATTACTAAAAGAGACAGGTACCAAGAGTAGCCTTCTCTGGTCTTCGGTCTCACCACTGCTTGCCCCAGCACCAGGGGTTATAGAGCTATCACTCCAGCATGTGTGGGAGGAGGAAAACCTTGGATCCCATATGTAGCACAGCATGATCTGTGTGGTACTCAGGTTCAATGGAAGGAGTGGACAGGCAGGGAGTGAAGAAGTGTGCTGGTTCTACCCCTGTTACTGAGGCAGACATTACACATCACTCCTCTTACCTAACACACATTATCACAGTATCTAGAAGCAAGTTAGGGGAGAACAGACATTAAAGTGGAATTAGAAATAGAGAGTTCTAATAATGGAAATGCTTTCCAGTCTGCAGAAATGATTATGTAAACAGCCTGGTTTTTTTAAGTTTTTGGTACTAGTAAAATACAGGCTACAACTTCCTAGAATACCAGAGTGCTAGGAATACCAAGAGTGCTAGACTTTTAAAAGGTGGGTTACGTTGGAAAGTTAATTTGGCATTCACTAAAGTAGTTGACAGCAATGATTTTCATGACCATAAACTGGATTTCCTCTGTATCTTCTCAGCACTGGTTTATATCAAGATAAAGAATTAGAATTTTTAGGAATGAATATTGGTGGTAGTTGTATAAGAGTGTGAATATACTTTATACTACTGATTTGTACATTTAAACAAAGGGTAACATGGTAAATTTTATGTTAGGTGTATTTTACCACCATAAAAAAATCACCAAATAAATAAATAAATAAATAAATAAAAGATGCTATATTAGTGGTTGTGAGTGTATAAAATCCCTTTAGTGTAATATTTCAAATAAAGAAATGGCTCTGAAACCTGCTTATCTTCTTGCACTTACTAATCTATAAAACAAGGTACTCTTAAATTTTTTATTTCCCCAGCATCATATCCTACAACTTTATGAGCTAATCTTTTTAAAATAAATATCCACATGTATTTAAACTCATTGTGACATTTAAACATTTTTTTTTCATTCAAAAATCATTGGTTTTGATTTTTAATCATTTCACCATCTCAGGCAATCTAATATTGGTATGCTTTGTTCTCTGTTGTCGTTTCAATGATCTATGAGTTTTTGATAATTTGACTCTTCATTCTCATAAAGTTGACCTTAATCCACTAATCTTACAATACTTATTTCAAGTTGAGAAAAAGTAGTATTTAAGTCCAAGGAAACATTCAGTTCCACAGAAACCTTTTAAATATTAAGTAATATTTTTATTTTCTATACTTAGGTTATTCAGTGAAAGTCTACAGTATCATTGCAAGATGCTCATTTAGAAAAAAAAAAAAAAAAGAACTACAGATTGGTGGATAAGTTAACTGTTTTCATATTTTCTTCTCAACCCCAGAAAAATAAAGGAATTGAAATGAAGTCTTGAATATAAATATGTCTTACCCCTTCAACCAATGTGTTTTTGAGTCTTAGAAAATTACTGTGCTAGTATACTATTCATATTCTTATATCCTCTGTCTCCTCCCACCCGTTTCTTTTCCCCACCTCCCCTTTCACTCCCTTTCTCCCTTCTACATCCCTGAAGCTATCCTGGCCTTTTAGTCATACCTCAAACTGTACAGGACAGTAGTTTACCAAGAGTAGCCCGCTGCTATCGACACAATCGCCTGCCTGTTGTATGTTGGAAGAACTCAAGAAGTGGTACTCTGCTCCTCCGATCTGGAGGATTCCATGGGAAGGGAGTTGTTGGTCTTTTCAAATCTCAGAACTCCCCTCAGGCTGGTAAGCATCTCTCTATAGCACCCTTTCACTAAGTGTATTCCTAAAAATAAGCTGTTAAATAAGCCAGCGTACACCTGTAGTCCCAACTACTTAGAGGGCTGAGGCAGGAAGATCACTGGACATCAGGAGTTTGGGGCCACCCTGGGCAACTTAGCTTTCTCAAAAAACTTTCTCAAAAAAGAAAAATAGAAATGAAGACCTGGGAATGTCAGCAGTGCCCATTCATCAAGACTTGTCTCACATCAGCTTTCCCACTGTGCTGCTATATACATCTCATACAGCCTAAGTAAGAATTGTATTTGGTAGGGTGGGCTCCACCTTGAATTTGACATCTTAATATATCTGGCCTATCCTTTAATTTTAATGAAAATTAGTATAATAAAGTTATAAGTTATTTTCGTTCCATCAGGTCAAGAGTATCCACAGATAGAAACTAGATTGTACTAACCTTTTCCCTTTCTGCTGAGAACATCCAAATATATTTAACAATGTAAGTAGAGATTCTGACCTAGGTGATATGAGATATCTGTCTTATCCCTACAACACACACACACACACACACACACAAAAAAAAAAAAAAAAAGCAGCAGTAGCAGACTAATGACCAAAATGCTCCTTTAAGAGAGATCTTAGCTTTTTGTAGGAAACTAGGGAAATAAGTACTGCTGTCCCCTATGGGGACGATATTTGTATCAAGTCTGAAGTCAGAGGTTGCATTTTGCTTACTTTACTCAGCTTCTAGCTATAATAGATACTCAGTAAAGTTAAACCATGGACCACTAAGATATCATATCCAATTTAGGGATAACAGCATTCTTCCCCCTTTGGAAATGAAGTAAACTCAAAGTCTATGAGCAGATAAAACCATGTGCTTTTTGCAGTTTCTCTTTATTCTTATCCTTTTCCTTCCTGAAAGTTTTCCAGTGTATCCTTGATCATTTGGTTGACTGAGGGCAACACACACACACACACACACACACACACACACACAATGCTGTATTCAGTCAGGCTTTAGAGTTTCAGCACAGATATAAGTGAAGGCAGTTGACGTGTGCCCATTTCTGCTCTGAGAAATCTTCCCAAGACACATAGTAGGTATAATAGAACACAAGCATATGTAAGTTACATAAAGTATCATTTCAGGAGTGCTGGTGAGCATCTCACTGAGCTTTTAGTTGGAAAAAAATGAAGCTTATTCCACAGGTTTCTGGGTTTTTTGTGTTTTGTTTTGTTTTTGATAATAGGGATTGAACCCAGGAGTACTCTACCTCTGAGCTGTATCTCCAGTCCTTTTTTATTTTGAGACAAGGTCTCACTAAATTGCTGAGGCTAGCTTCAAACTTGCCATCCTCCTGCCTCAATCTCCCAGGTTGCTGGATTGAAGGAGTGGGCCACCACACCTGGATTGATTTTTTTAATATTAATTTACTGTCATTCATATTTTTGAACTCACACATTTGCTCACATTTTAGTGTATCTGAAATTGAGATGCATCTTAGAATGGATGTAATGAGAAAGAAATAGTATAGTTTAAATGGCAGTGTTTTTTTGTGATACATAAAATAACAATGTATCTTATCCTTGTTGACATATTAGAATGTACAAAGTATAATCATGGGGGCTGAAGTTGTAGCTCAGGGACAGAGTCCTTGGACTCCCTTCAATCCTCAGCACCACTTAAAAATAAAGATAAAAAGTGTTGTGTAAAAAAAAAGTATAATCATGGCATCTGAGTTGGTTTAAAAATGTCAATTATTTTCTGTACAGGCTATAAAGAAAATTTATGAATATCTGCTATCCTTCTAGTGAGTCCATCCCAATGCCTCTTTAAAGTAACTGAGTCAATTTCATTGATTCTGTTTAGCTCCACACAAACCAGGCTCATATCCCTCCAACTCAAATTTGTTCTCTTAATTGTTTTTATCTATGCATATTTTTGCCCTCCTTTTAAAAGTTTACCCTATTTTGTATTTATTTATTTTTACAGAACTAGGGATTGAGCCCAGGGCCTCATACGTGCTAGGCTAGTACTCTACCACTGAGCTACATCCTCAGCCCCTTACTTTTTTGAGATAGGGTCTCCCTGAGTTGCCCAGGCTGACCTCAAACTTGCAGTCCTCCTGCCTCAGCCTCTTGGGTAGCTAGGATTACAGGTGTGCACCACTATTCCCAGCTTGCCCTTCTTTTAAAAGGACCAGGGAATCATTTAGTTGCTCTTATCTTCTCTCCATTTTCCTCCACTCTTTCCTTAAACCCTTCCAACCTCATATCCCCTGTTAGGCCTGTGTGGCAAAGTTGGAATAAAGCTTGTGGTATTAGGAAATTCCTGTTTCTGCCCATTCTGGGATACCAGGGGAATCCACTATGTCCTCTGCTTCCAAACAGTATCATGAACAGGATATTGGGGGAGATTATCAAGGAGATGTTGTTTGTGAATCTTCACTTTGAGTTGCTTGAGTAATGAGAAGCTATACTAGTGCTTGGAAGGATAGCCCTATGCTGGTTTTCCATACCTAGGCTCTGTCTGGGAGGGTGATGAAGCAATTGAGAAGTAGGTGTGGTGAAACCAGCATCATGGGATTAGCCATTTAATTGATTGGGGCTTTAAGTGGGGCTGGTTTCTATATTGGGATGTGGTAGATGAGATTATGCAGAGAAATTATAAGCAAATATATATATAGAAGCTTGTTTTATTAACATAGAGACAGTTTGTTTTATCCAATATCTTTTCCTTGTATAGCTCCTACCTCCTCTTTAGAATCTTCCAGTAGCATAGAACAAGAAAAGTACTTGCAAGCCTTACTGAATGCAGTTTCTGTCCATCAGAAACTCAGAGGCAACAACACCCTTACTGTCAGGCCGGCACTTGCCTTGTCTCCAGGTAAGATTCAATACTTTTCTGTTTGACAACTACTCTGAAAGGTCAGAACTGTTCCTAGAGTTAGTCTATTCAGTTATTTGCACTGTTCCATGACCCCTTGAAAGTTTTACCCTGCAGAGTCTTTTACTTAGAAAGCAAGAGTATCATTATTAATATTTAGTAAATGGCTACCATATTTAGAGATTCAGTCATTTATTCTTTAAAATAGTGTAGTATCTTCACCCAAATTTTATAATATTATGAAATTGAATTTATAAGTTGAACATCAGTTCATTAAATGTATATTTATTACTATTATGTGTAAGTTTGAAATTTCCAAAATTTCTGTAGCCTTTTATGATTTTGCAGTACAGTTTGTTTTCTCTAGATTTGAATGAAGGCATTAAGACTTGTACTAATATTCTGTTTCAGTCATCATGTGATGGAACCCCAAAGGGTTCATGTAGAGGTAACCCTAATGTGTTAGACACAGGAGCATGTGACTTGAGAAGTTGACCTCTGGCTTAATCAGCTGTTTGAATTAGCTCAACATAAGCAGAAAGTGGCTTTTCTTGTAAAGTAACACCATGCATGCCTTGCTTCATTTATCATTAAATTCTCTGATTGCACTTGCCAAACCTAACTCTCTGTAATCTTGCAAATGTGTGTTATCTCTGATGAAATAATAACATTGCCTTGTTATCTCTAATAAAGCTTTGAATACTTAAAAAGTACAATGTTTGGCAGCAATTAGACATGCTACACATAAAGATAAATTTTTGTCATTTGAGTAATGTTAACCCAAACGACATGGTTTTTGTTCTTCTTTTTGGCTGACTTTAGGGACTGAAAAGAGGACTTCAAGAATGTCCACTGTGCTTAAGCAGGTAGTGCCAGGACATTTGGATGTAAACCCATCCAATAGCTTTTCTCGAGGAGGTTAGTAAGATTAATTTTATAACTGAGCACTGATACAAGGTTAAAAGCAGAAAACATTTTCTCGAGATAGTGGATTTTTAAAAGTCAGTAATTATGGTTCAAATTATTCTCAATTATCCTCTAAATGAACACTCAAATATATTAAATTCATTACTGCTAGTATGATGACCAAAGAGTTTAGACTAATGGGATAATATGCATAATCACTGTGGTATCTTACGTATTGATGAAACTGGGAGTATTAGGGACTGAGGGGAATATGTCCAGATGGGAAATTAGCTCTGGGAATGCTCCATGATTCTCTAGTTTTACAGGGTAGAAAAGTCAGCTTTCTGTTGCTGTGACAAAATACCTGAGATAAGCAATTTTTAAGGAGAAAGGATTTATTTTGGCTCACAGTTTCAGAGGTTTCAGTTCATGGTCACTTGGTCCTCTTGCCTTTGGAACTCTGGAGGGGCAGAACATCATGGTGGGATGTGCATGGTAGAAGAAACTGCTCACCTCATGGCAACCAGGAAGCCAAAAGAGAGGGACTGGTGTCCCTATAGTCCCTTCAAGGGCATGCCCCAGTGACCTCACTTTCTTCCTTTAGACTTACTTTCTAAACTATCCACCACCATTCAGTAGCACCTAGGCTGGTGACAAAGCTCTCAGCAAGATCCATGCCATAACAACTGACCACAGAATTATAAACATCTAAGGAAAAGTGATACCAGACCCAAAGCTATGCCTCCAAAGAACTCCTGTTTTCTGGAATACTAGGTGGGAGGATAAGATACAATGAGATCCATGTTTTCTTTTTTTTTTTTTTTCCCCCTGGACTATAGCTACTAGCATGAGGAAATAGAAAAAGACTAACTAGTGGCTCTTTTAAGCTTTAAACAGTGGTTCATTTTGGTCTCTGGACGTTTACATGAGATTCTTTTACTCTGCAGAGGAAATTCCAGGCCAGTTATCTTGATTATAAAATCCTCCTGCTTCACAGTGGTGTTATACAATCTTAGACTCTTCCTCTCATTCCCATATAATGCTGAATCTCCTTGAAAACGTACCAACTCGATGAACTTGGTTCTGCTTAACCATCATCAGTAATAGGAAACTCATTTTCCCCCTAAATAGCCCTTTGCCCATGAAAGCAACTCTGTTTATTAGAAAGTTCTTTCTCATTTGATCTAAATATATACTATGTAACTTACATATTGACCCTAGCTCTGCACTCTGAAGTTAGAAACCAAGTCTAATTTATCACATCAGCTCTTCAGATTTGAAAACTCTTCTCTTGTTTTCTGAAAATTTTAAATTATGTAGTCCATTCATCATCCTCATCCATCTGTGGATTCTCCATAAAATCAAAACCTGAACTCTAGGTGTTCTTGCAACCTAAGATTACATTAATTAGGGGGAGCATCCCATGACAAGATTAACCCAGGTTGGTATTAATAGCACTTGAAATCCCTGTGTCTTCTTCACATGTGCTATTGTTCTTGGTATACTGGTACTGAGGACTACTCCTTGACCTACAAAATGTCATCTTTTGGGGACTGTTTTAGACTTTTGGATCCCAACTCTGCCTACTAGCATAATAACTATTTTTATAAAACCATTGTAAACCATAGATTTGATCACTGTTATTGTGTGATTTTTTTGCTTTAAAAAAAAATGTGGACTAAGGACAAAGGCCTTTAGCAAAATAATATAAATCTCTCTGGAGAAAAGTATTGGTCTATATTGGTTATGAGTCTTTCTACTAAAATTTACCTACCTGGCCCATCCATGTATTTCTAATTCTCTGGTAATCTTCTCCTTCCTTCTCTCTCTCCCCCCCGCCACCCTGAGACAGGGTCTTGCTAAGTTACTGAACTGAGATTGGACTCGAACTTGCAATCCTCCTGCCTCAGCCTCTTGAGTTGTTGGGATTACAGGCATGCACTGCCACACCAGGCTCTGCTAATCCCTTTAATCTAAGATCTGTCTATCTTTTGAAATGTTATCTGCATCACAAAAATTTTATGGTTGTTTTGGCATGACTTGAGAGTTCATTAATAATCTAGATTTTGATTTAGAATAAAGTCTTTATCTTGCAAAATTCACCTTTTTTTCCCTTTTGAAAATCATGTACATCTCCTGATAATCATACTGGATACTTTTTTACCTACATCATTAGAACTTTCTATAATTTCAGGATGTCCAAAGAGCTTTCAACTGTTTTAAGTTTTCTTCCTAATTAACACGTCAGGCCTCTAGGTCACCGTATTAATTTTCTACAGCTACCATAGCAAAGCACCACAATTAGGTGGTTTGGCATTTGACAGTTCTGGAGGCTAGAAGTTCAAGATCAAGGTGTCAGCAGGTAGTCCTTCTGAGGACAATGAAGGGGAATCTGTCCCATGCCCCTCTCCTAGCTTCTAGACATTTGCTGGTAATATTTGACATACCTTGGCTTATAGAAGCATCACCTAAATCTATGTCTTCATCTTCACAGGACTTTCTCCCTTTGTGTCTGTCTATAAATTTCCCCTTTTTATAAGGATACCAGTCATATTGAATTAGGGTCCACCCTACTCCAGTATGACCTCATCATAATTAATTATATCTGCAGCAGTGCTATTTCCAAATGAGGTCACATTCTGTGGTACTAGGGGTTAGGGTTTCAATATATTTGAATCACAACAATCATAAATAGCTTTTTTCTGACCCATTTTTTTTTACCCATTGTTTTAAGGTGTAAGATAAAGACTTCATACTTTTCATCATTACATTCTCAGCGAATTTGAGCTAAAATTTAGTAGTTACTTTCTCCTAAGGTTCCTGGTATTTCTGTTGTCAAAAACTCTTATCAAATTTTGGTTCAAGGTTGCAGTTCCCCTTATTGCTTCATTTCCCACCTGAAAGTTTATACAGGTTGAGTGTCTTTTATCCCAAATCTCAAATGCTTGGGACCAGAAGTGGTTCATATTTTGGAGATTTTTTTGGTTTGTTTTGTTGTTGTTTTGGCTGTTTGTTTGTTTTGTTTTGGAATATTTGCATAAATTTTACTGTTTTGAGCATCCCTAATCCAAAATCAGAAACTTTCTGAGCATTTCAATCCTCAAAAAAGTTTCCAGTTTTGGTTTTCAGATTTTCAAATTAGGGATACTTAACCAGAAAGTATTTTCAGAAAGGCAGGCTAGTAATTTTTCCATTCAACTTTTGGAAGAATTCAATTTCCAGCAGATGTCTAGTTAGTTGAAGCTCTCCCATACAAAACCCTGCTCATATATTTAGCCTTTGTAAATTTCATCAAGAACATGTTATCTATTCCTGTATTTGGCTAGGTGGCTTATAATACAAATTTTAACTTAAATTATCTCTCCTTTTGTGTTTTTAAGTAAGACCCATAGATTTTCTATCTGTTTCAACTACATTGTCTTCTTTTTTTTATATTGGTGTCAGATTCATGGATTCCTTTATAGGAAAGGATGCCCACTAGTGATTATATTCTTATCATGAGTCCATTCTTTTCTAGTCACAAAAGGTACTTAGGCTGTTTTTACTCCTTTGGATTACATCTCCTATTTTATTTGTCTGTGACCATTCCATGCATGTTTGAGTCTACAGTTATTTCTGACACCCTTCCCAAGTGTTTTCTGCTGAAAATTACCATGAACTTAAGGTATTTCCTTGTCACAATTTTTTGCTCCTAACCAAGTAACTGTCCTTCTGGATCCAAAAATGCAAATCTCATTCTTTCCTCCATCTCTTAAGTCCTCACTCCCCAAGCCTCTCAGATCTTCCAGTGTCCCAGTGACTAATTGAAAGAAGAGATACTACTTTTTTCAACAACTTTGACATGCTCTGTGATCATTAGATCATTTCTCTTCTGGGATAATCTTTCCTCCAATAAAGTAGTAACAACGGACTGGGTCAAGCAAGTATGGAAGGTCTCAAAAGAGTCCCTATTACATGAAATCACAGGCAGACACACATTTCAGATTGTCCAGAGCAAGACCAGGTACAGATGCTTCTGTGCCCTCCAAGCAGTTCATTTCTTTGTACCTACCTGCAAGTACAGGTCTCCAAAGAACTGAGTACTACTTCCCCAGAAATTTCTAATTTACCCTGTATGGGAAGAGTCTCCTATCTCATAATTCTCCCTCTTAACCTTTTCCTTTTTTCTCTTCTATTTTCACTATATTTTGATTTCGTTCATTGTTATATAGTCTTAATTCTTTGTTTTCTTCTTAATGATATTTCCACTGTGTTCCTTTCCTGCTCAGATAAGTCAGAGTTGAGATTGACTGCCACAAAGGTGGCAGTCAATTTATATTCAGCATGAATGTTGGTGAGTTCTTAAAACAGGGACTTACATCCATGTTAGAAAAGAGCCACTTAAAAATGAAGATGTTAGTCACATCACTTTTCATTTAAAGTTAAAAGAGCTTTTCCTTGGGGAAAGCATATATACAACTGGGAAATTGCATTCTTGGGTAGAAAAATACCATGAGAAAATGGTACTGTCTCTTAAATACCAAAATTTAATAGAGAAGTAGCCACATGGAGGCAGCTTTTTAATTTTCCATCCTTTTTATTCTTGTGGCCCTTTAAGTTCCTCTGCATGTATTATTTTATCCTTGAAGTAACCTCCAGAATAGGTATTTTAAGAAACCGAGAGAGATTAAGTGACTTTGCCAAGGTCATACAGCAAACAGCAGTATAACTGGTACTAGAATTAGCTCAGTATTGTACCATTTCAGTGCAGCATTTACTGAATGTATCTTGTGTCTCGTGCACTTGATTAGGTGTAAGGTTACAATGGTAGTAGGTTACCCCTCCCCCATATCTAACCTAGACATCCCTTTTCCTTCTGTCCTCTGTTCGGTCTCAACAGGGTAGAGAGGAAAAACACCAGTGCTTAGCGGGCACTCATGCTCTGAACAACAGTGTGTTCCTGTGCGGTGAATGAACTGCATTATTTCTTCACTGAAGCAGTCCCCTCAGCCAGCCCCTACTAGACAGGACCAGGACCACATAATTGCTTAGGTCACAGTATATTAAAAGTTCATTCCAGTTACATTCAAATCAAAATTGCAGCCCCACTACTATGATATTAAGAAATTTAGGAAACATCTTCTCAGTCCTCATCTGTGAAGAGGAGATAATAAATAGTACTTAACTTTAGGGTAGTTATGTGAAATAATACATGTAAAAACACTTAACATAGTAATTAGCTCATAATACTACTCCAATAAATATTAGCTATTGCCTAATAATCTGCTGAAGGGGGAATAAATTCTACATTTGCTTTTAAACTACAATGAGCTTCAGCCAGACATGGTGGCACACACCTATAATCCTAGTGGCTCAGGAGGCAGAGGCAGGAGGATTTTGAGTTCAAAGCCAGCCTCAGCAACTTAGTGAGGCCCTAAGCAACTTAGTGAGACTTGTTTCTAAATAAAATATGAAAAGGGGCCAGGGATGTAGCTCAGTGGTTAATTCCTCTGGGTTCAATCAATCCCTGGTACTGAAAAATGAAACAAAACTTCAATGAGCTTCACTGATCTAGGTCTAGAAGGTAGAAGGCCAATAACTTTGAAACTCTTTTCATGATGAATTGCAATAAGAAATACATTCTACCTATATGGATACATATTTATTTTATATCACAATTCAGATATTAAGCCACAATGCAAAATGCACATATGCTAAAACAAGTTTCGTGAAAGTGTTCATCTCTACCCTGTGCAATACACATAGTATTTTCAATTGTAATGTTTCACTTTAAAAAGAAAACTACTGATTTGACTTACTACAGTGATTTCACAGGTCACTAAGGGGGATCCTGCAGTTTGAAAAAACATTAGTCTAGACCCTTGACTAGTGTTAAATGCTCAGGTCATCTAGGAATCACTTAGGAAATGTAAGTAGCCCTTACTACCACCAATGCAGTACTGATTCCTGTAGTTAAATCACTTCCAGATGGGACTTCAGTTCTCAAAATCTTTTGCTGGCTGCATATCAGTACAGGTCATTTTATCCTTGCTGATTTTATGCTAAGTGAATAAGCACTTGGCATTTTTTAATTAATGACTCTTTAAGAACATGCTTAGTGTTTTGTTTAGTACTTCTCTTTTCACTTTTTCAGTGCAAATAATTGAGTTGATAGAGTAGAAACTGATAACAGCTCACAATGTGTTGATTTGCAAAAGAGAATAATCAACAAATTCTTTGAGTGCCTATATGTTGGACTGTCAGCATGGATACATGAATAAACATCTTAGGTCCCTGCCTTTGCAAGCACGCAATCTTGTAAAAGTAAAAGAATATGCAGATAATCATAATACAATGTGATCTGAATTCAAACAGAGCTTCTTACAACTCCAAATAGTCAGGAAAGCCCTTCAGAGGAGTTAACCCTGTATCTGAATCTTAAGGGATAATGTCAGTTAAAGAAATGGGAGAAATTATAGCAATCAGAGAGACTAGCATAAGAAAGTGTGATGTACTAAGGGCCTAGTATCTTGGAATCAGGAACCACTCAGACTTCATTGTATCAACTTAGTGTCCCACATTCCAGCAGGGACACTTCGGCAGAAAGAAGAGCAGTCAGCCAGCATGTAGGAGGCCCAGTGCTTTTGCCATGCAGTCACAGACCCAAGTTCTGCCTGTCCTGTGGTCACTAGTCACTTCCTTTGTGCTGTTAGCTAGCATTTCTACAGTCCTTATTTTCTGACTTCCTTTGGCCACAGAAACCATGAGTACTCTTAATTTTCTGCTTCTACAGGAGTGATATAGGAAGGGAAATCACTTTGAATAATTTTTCTTTTATCTTATAATTATGTCATATTTTATGCAGTTTGCATTGTATAGCTTAATAATACTGCTCTTAAAGTAGGCAACACTGAATAAATACAGAATAATTTCCCTTAATTGACTTGAGCCATTTCTTTGCTCAGAAAATGATGTGACTGATTAGTATTTTTGTTATTACCAGGTAAAGTTTGTGTTCTTAACAAAACTCCATTGGGAAAAAAAAAAATATTACTCAAATTACAAAAGTATTATCTCTAATACTGCTGATCATTTTGGTGTAAATAGGGGTTTTAAGAGAAGCCATTACTTCAGTCACCACAAGCTGTCTTATTAGTATTAGTCATTGTCACAGGATCATGAATTCTTAATGCTTATAACTCTATTTATGGAAAATAAACATAATTTCCATATGAAAAGAACAGAAGGAAGATAATGTGGCAATGCTTAATGCTTTGCTGCAAAAACATGCCCTTAGTTATTCCAAATGGTTGCTAGAGCTTTCCTGGTATGACGACCTTTCTCAAAGAACAAATACATTGAACATCACATAGCATTTGCCAGTGAATCTCCTTCAAAACTAGGGCCAGTGTATCCCCAGCATTTACATACACATCTGAAATTCCTTAATTTTATTATATAAGCTTGTTTCTGACTGAATGACAATCTTCAAAAGCTTATTCCATTTGGTATAATTTTTTAGTGGCACTCTCTGCTGTGCTGTCCATTTCATTGTGCTTACAGCATTTATAAACAGGTGCTGAAATTTCATTTAACAGGCACTCAGTTCATCTTTTTTGTGACTGTGCAGCTTTTTGTTAATTAAATCTTCTACTTTAATTGTATTTATGTTTTTCCCATATGTTAACTTAATCTCAAAAATTAAATAGACTGTTCTTCTCTTATTCAACCTGCTCTCATGCTTGCTGCTGTATACATTTCATTTCTCCTATGTCTTTAATCTTACCACCAGTGCATGGGTACAGAGATAAATGTTTTATTCAGTCAGATCCCAAATCTTCAGCTAAGGGAAGAGTCCATAATCAAGGTACTGTATTATGTGTCCTGATGTGTCACTCTTTCAAACCATCTTCATATGAAAGTATGTCACAAGTGACTTTTTCACGTGTTTGTCAAATTATATCCTCTATTCTCATTCACATTCTGAATTTCTTGTGATTCCATTTACAAAAAAATACACTTGCCATAATCTGAGAAAAGCTTATAGATTATGTAGAAAGATACATTCATATTAAGGACTCCTAATACCATAAATACTGATGGCAAAGAAGATGTGACGTTATCATGGTGCTTTCTAGTCACCTAGAAACACAGTTTGATTTGTCATTGAGCAAAGAATAAAGCTTCTCACACAGCCTTTCCAGACTTGAAGAAGAGCCCCACTTTTAGGGAGGTCCTCCACCTGTGACCTTGTCACTGGGATGAACTCCATTGCCACAGGCATTTATGAGGGACTCTGATGTTTTGAAGGTTCAGCAGTGCGAGTCACAGTGGAGAATTAGCATATGCCTGTGTGTTTGGATATTTAATATTTAATGGTTTCTCTTACATATAGAAATCCTTGATTTTTCTAATTAATATAAGGTCAATTTTTATCATGAGACTCTTGTAGCTATTTAACTTGTCCTCTTGGAGGACATCTACTTCCTGAGAGTCAATGAAATGTGTATTATTGAATGTACAACATTATTTTTCATATACTGGAAAACCTACAGTATAATCTTTACTTATTTAAAATTACATTATTTCGGTATGATGTACAAATGTAAGTTCTAAATCCAGTCTCTAACTTTAGATTTAGTAAGTTTCTAGTTTACATTTTAACCTAGATTTCTTGTTCTCCCTCCTAGGCTTCATTATTGCCTCCTGTTTGCATTTTGTTTCCAGTGTCAGTGTACTCTTTTTACTTGTGATTTTAATGTTGATTTATAAATACTAATTATACATCAGCATATAAAAATGGGATGTGAGTGACAAATTAGATCCTTCTGAGTCTAAAATAAATGATTTTGAAATGCAATTTTGAGTAATGCTTACGTTGCAAAAATAAATGCCAAATGACCATTGTGATTCATGAATAACTCACTATTACCTCTAAAACTGTGGCTCCAGAACATGTATCTGTTTCTTTACTCAGTGGCATTCCCACATTGAATTGTCTCATTCGATTCTTTTGACTTTTGTGAAGGTGTATGGGCAAGTCTTCGCTCCAGCACTCGCTTGATCAGCTCTCCAACATCCTTCATTGATGTTGGTGCCCGGCTGGCAGGCAAGGATCATTCAGCCTCCTTCAGTAACAGCACCTACCTACAAAACCAGCTCTTGAAACGCCAAGCAGCCCTTTATATATTTGGTGAAAAGTCACAACTAAGGGTAAGATTTTTTTTCCTCATTTAGAAAATTTATGGATATACTAAGGCAGTTTATAAAACCTGTCAAGCCAACTTTTCCAGAAAAATTTTTATAGTATGATTCCTAACCTGTAGTTAATAATCTCAAAAAATAGCTCTCTTTATATTTATATATATATGTATACACACATACACGTATATGTATCTATACATGTATAGATAGATAGATATCTGTGCTTATTTATTAGTCATGAAAATAAAAATATATTCATAATCTCTAAAATATCAGCCTATATATCAGGAAATATTAGGAAGTTTGCATACAAAAAAGAAATAATGCCTATTCAGGCTGTTTTTTCCATTATCTTTATCTTGAGTCAGTTTCCACAGAAATCTTTGCCCATGACAAAACAGATGTTTTATTGTTGTAAATCTATCAATACAGAAAACTACAGGAGAGCAGAAAGAAGGATGGAGGGAGGAAGACTATTCCACTACACATGAAGGCAAGGGAAGGCCAAGGCTAGGTTTTTTAAGTAATATTTCTCAAACTTTTTAAGTTCGTATTTATAGAAACACATATCCTAAGATATGTCAGAAAATTCAAAATATTAAATACTAATCAGTCTCATTCTTTTTGGAGGGGAGTTGGTGCCTGGCATTGAACCTAGGGCCTCACACATGCTTGGAAGCACTCTGCTACTGTATATATCCCCAGACCCCTGTTCTGAACTAATTTTCTGCTAAAGAGTTTCACTATGCTGCAATCTTAAACTGTAAAGATAGTCTCTACCTCCAAAAACAACAGGAATTCTTCAAGTTCAATGTTTCCATGAAATATTAGAAAATAAATTTTATCTCTATTGACAAGTGTATAGGAAATGAAAGTATTTCTTTCAGAAATCCCCTCAAAGTTTAGCACTGGACCATCTACACAGACCTTTGGCTGAACCACAGAGCAGAGACTGGAGCACTATGCTCTCAGCAGGATCCCACATGCTCAGGCGTAAAGATGCCAGTGACTGAGTCATCTCTTCTGTAGCATGCTGGCGTTGCTAGCTCTTTTCCCACTACCTGGACTGCCGCAAATCACTTAGTCACTAACCTTTAGGTAGAGGGCACAAAACTACTGGGTAATGCTGTTTTTAAATCTTCATATATGTCTTCTGATATAACAGATAATTTTATATCTAGAAAATAGTTGGAACTCTTCAACAGCCATCCAAGGTTGCTTACTCAGCTTCCTTGACACCAGTGGCTTTCCAGAATACAGGACATTTAACATGATCGGAGTCATTTCCCAAAGTTTGATTCCTGAATGCTCTCCTTCTCTTTTCCCTGCCTATGTTAGTCCTCAGATTAGCTGCGTGATCATGCATATTTGAGTAAGAAAGATGGACCTCTTGGGACCTTTCTTTCTTCCTTCCCTTTTACTTTCTTCTTTCTTCCCTGCCATCAATAAAGTACTACAATTTAAAAAACAACTCCAGCCAAATATATTGGCATACTCCTGTAATCCCAGGGATTCAGGAGGCTAAGGCAGGAGAATTGCAAGTTCAAGGCCAGCTTCAGCAACTTAGCAACTTAGCTAAACCCTGTCTCAAAACAAAAAGGGCTGGGACTATAGCTCGGTGGTAAAGCATTGCTGGGTTCAATCCCCAGTACCAAAATAATTAATTAATTAAAATAAAATAAAAGTACTGGAGATGTAGATAGAACGCTCCTGGGTTCAATCCCCAGTACCACAAAAATAAAAATTTTAAAAAAATTGCACCGCCTTGGCACAAGAGTTGTTAATAATTATATATTCCACTTAGTTTTTTTAATTAATTTTTGTATGTAGAACATGACTCTATATCTGTCTGATATGTGCCTCATTCTAGCTAACATTGCTGTCCACATCTTTGTCTCCCAAAAAAGGAAGCATAAAGGAAAGCTAGTGAGTGACAGGAATTTATTTGAAAAACAATCTTGATTTTTGACCTTTTTCATATTTTAAATTCATAATTATTAGTAGTAACAAATTCCTTGTAACCCAACAGTGTGTCTCAACCTATGCTTAAAAACTCCTAGTTTATAAGATAGACATAGCTAGCTCATGGATAGGTGGAAAATAGGAACCTATTTTTCCTGAATACTAAACCTCTTTTAGGGAAACACCTATCAGTTCCCCTCTTGCCCTGTGGGAGTTCTTGTTTCTATGCACACTTGAATAAATCCTACTCTTACACTCACACACAAAAAAATAAAATAAATAAACTCTTATATCTTATAAAAGGAGCATCATAAATTCAAGACCAGCCTAGGCAACTTAGTAAAACCCTATCACAAAATAAAAATAAATAGAAAGGACTGGGATGGAGTTCAATGGTAGAGCCACCCTAGGTTCTGGGTTCAATCCCTAGGACTGGGGTGGGTGGTGGGAGACAAACCTTTTTTTCTGGATGCATTTTAGAAATGCTATTTCCTAATATCATAATAACTTTTTCTTTAAAATTTGAGAATTTTTTTTTCCTTTTAAAAATTTAATAGACCTTCCTTAAAAAAATAGTCAGTATAAAACATTAAAGGGACCCTATATATAAGTCCTTGGCAGTGGTTTTTTTAATTTGTCAAATACATATAACAAAATATATCATTTGAATCATTTTTAAGTGTACAATTTAGCATTATTAAGTACATTCACATTGTTGTACATACAGCCAATCTCCAGAAGCAGTTTTACTACTTCTTTTTAAAAGAAGTGATCTAGTAGAATAATTTGAGCATAATGAAAGAAAGTAGAAAGAATCTAAGAAAATTAATTCATTCTTTGGCATGAGAAGTTAGAGAATTTTTTCTTTCTTTTTTCTTACCAGGAATTGAACCCAGTGGCACTTAACTATTAAGCCACATCCCCAGCCCTTTTTATGTTTTATTTTGATACAGGTTCTTACTCGTTGCTTAGGGTCTCAATAAATTGCTGAGGCTGGCTTCGAACTCAGATCCTTCTGCCTCAGCTTCCTAAATCACTGGGATTACAGGCAAAAGTCACTGCACCTGGCAAGTTATAGAACTTTTAAATTTTCTTTGGAACTTGGCAACTAGACTATCAAAATGAAACACACCAATGGGCCAGTATAGCATTCTTTAATTACAAATGCAATGTTTATACTTCACCCAGAATAAATTCCATGTGGATTAAAGATAAAAATGGCAAAGGACTCAAATAAACATAGGTGATACCTATTTCATATTGAGTTAAAAAAAAAAAAAGTGTACCAAAGCTAGAAACCAACAGTCTTTCATGCTTTGTTGCATATGCTTTCTTACTGACTTTTTTAAAGTAACCATAATGTTAGAAGATTAGGCAGTGATAGTGATTTTTATTTTTCACAATGTTTATTTCTACTTTTTCATTTTCATAATGAATATATTTTACACAAATAATAAACTAATACCTGGATGTCTACAGAATTTAATTTGTACAGTTCTGGAAGCCCACAGTATAATACCTTACCATAACAATGTGCATCTCGGGAAGACCAAGTTACACTGTTAGATTAGCCATACTGTCCATGTGTCATTAACTCTTTAAATCTCCAGGTTTGTGACCTCAGAATTGGTTATATTGGTGTTATCAGCTGCATCAAATTCCTAACAGGAGTCTCTTTAAATTCCTAGAATGACAGCATTCCTAAGCTAGAGTCTGCCTCTAGAAAGGACTTGATTTGCCCTTCCAGGCAAACCACTAGACCTTTCACCATGCTGACATGGTGATCCACACAGAGTTGACTTTCTTGATCCACTGCAGCCTCTGTAACTGGTGGCCTCAGCTAACTTTTATCAGCATTACCCTATTGAAAATCTTTTACTTATAGCTTTTCATCTGCCTAATTCTCTCTTTATCCACAGAGCTTCAAGGTAGAATTTGCTTTAAATTGTGAGTTTGTTCCTGTTGAATTTCATGAAATCCGACAAGTGAAAGCCAGTTTTAAAAAGCTGATGAGAGCTTGTATCCCAAGCACCATTCCTACTGACTCAGAAGTGACCTTCCTGAAGGCTCTGGGTGACTCTGAGTGGTTCCCACAGGTAATATCTGGGGCAGCTTGACTTATAACTCAAAGAGAGTTCGAGTAGATGTACCAAACCAATACTTGAGAAAAAAAATATTTATTTCCCCACCCCTCACCCCCTTTGTTGTGAGCCATCTGTAAAGGCCTTTAAATTTCAGGAAACAGTGTGATATAGAAGGTGGGGGATAGAATTTATTGATCACCAGTTTTTATGTCTGTATAATTGCAAGTTTGGTATCTGTAAGATGCTAAGGAGAAGAAAATTATTTATGTGGGAAATTGTTGATGTCCAGTAAATTTAGTCAGCATTTATTTATAGCTGTCCTGCTCTATTTTCAAGACAGTGAGGATCCAGGACAGAAGGCGATTTCTGAATGACTCCAAGAGTCTTTCCCTCTTGCTTTCTTACCTTCCATTTGTCTTTTCCTACTTCATATCTCTAGATTTTAGATTCACCCCCCACTAGCCACATAAAACACATTTGATGCCCCACACCACACAGTCATACTTGGATATCCATCATTCGGCTAAGTCAATCATTGGATATTTTTAATTGAACTTTTATTGAAAAATTAAGGGGAATTAGGTATGTTAGCACAGTATACCCACATTTCTTCTAAACCACAGAAAGAAAGGTATTTATGACATGCATATTTCAGACATGGATACAGACATTTGGCCAAAAGCAATATAACCTTCAGCTTTGTCTTTAGGCCCTTATGCTATGTTCATTATACCTTCTCACCCTGAAGGAATTTTCAGGGTTTTTGTCCTGCCCCCATCTACCTACAAGCATTCTGCCTCTCTTGAGAAGAAAAAAAGTTGTTTTCCATAGTACATTGGATTATAAAAAGCAAGAAAGCCAAGAAACAATGTGAATACCAAAGTCATGTACTTTGAACTATAGAGAAATAGTCACATACGCAATTGGTTATAAATATATATCAGGGTACGTTCATTACTCTTAAGGCAATTCAGTATACCCTGGGTACCCAAGGAATAAGCTGAGCAATGCTTTCTTCTGTCCCTAGTCCAAGGGTCCTAGCCCCAAAATGTCCCTACCACCCAACTACCTTTCTATGTTTCGGGAGCATTCTGTCCTCTGCTCCTTGCTGGAAAGTAGATCTGTACTAGAAATTAGAGACTAAATACAGAATAGTGACATTTAAAAAGTTAACTGATGCAGCAAATGCTGGGTCCAAGAAAATTCAGGCCTAGTGCTAACTGTGTTGCAGGAATAGCAAGTAAATAGCCTCCCACTGCTGAGTAGGGCACATGACTTGCTCCTGTGCTTAAAATAGCCTCACTGTTTAAAATATAGGTTCTTTAAAACAGTTGGATTCATACTGCAAATTAGGTCATATAATGCTTAAAATGTTTTTTTAAAACTACAATCTTATACATTTGGTTTTCATAGCTGTGTCCTGTGCTCATACCCTAATTAATTGTTCCTTAAGGACTTAGATTACAAATGTAAGTTTCTTTCCCATGTATGTATAATTCACTTACTATAAAATTCCTTCTTTTAAACTGTACAGCAGTGCTTTTTAGTATATTCACAATGATAAACAACCATTACACTAATTCCAGAAAATAAAGAGTATCTGAAATAGAACTTACTGCATCATCGAAAAACAAATTTTCAGTTGAGTAACTGTTGAGAAGGCCATGTAGAATCTGTCTTTTTGACTTTATGGAATTGTGGTTTTTCTACTTTTGGAGGAATTGTATAAGGTCATTTTACTATGGTATCATCTGAGCACATCATTTAAAAATGTGTTTACCTTTAAAACATATCAATGTTTAATCTTGCTTTTACAAGAACTTTAAGTATTTAAAACATTCTGTGAGCCAAGCACAGTGGAACAAGCTTGGCTCAGCAACTTGGGAGGCTGAGGCAAGAGGATCAAAGTTCAAAGCCAATCTTAGCAACTTAGCAAGGCCGTAAGCAACTTGGTGAGACCCTGTCTCAAAATAAAATAGAAAGAGCCAGGGATATGGCTCAGTGGTGAAGTGCCACTGGGTTCAATCCCTGGTACCAAAAAAAAAAAAAAAAAAAAAAAAATGTGGTTCTCTTGTCCAATGTTTCATCCCTAATTGATATCCAACGTTGATAACAAGTCTGTCTGTCTGGTGCTCAGAAAATGCTCTGTCTAATTGTGGCCTCCTGTCTTCTCTCTTAGCTTCACAGAATAATGCAGCTGGCTGTGGTAATATCAGAAGTACTTGAGAATGGTTCCTCAGTTTTGGTCTGTTTGGAAGAAGGCTGGGACATCACTGCCCAAGTAACTATTATACATATTCTCAGATATTGCACTTTATATTTCAATTTGCAGACAGATATTTTGTATAATTACTAGTGTTTTTATGACAGAAAAGGTTCTATGTTGAAACCACCAGGTATCCATCAGGAAGCTTGGTGCCATGAGCTATCAGTCCCTACATAATCTGAAACTCTGGATTAGGGCATCAGGCTCTCATATCCATAGATGTACCCTTGCAGGCTTGCTCTTGACAAGCATTGTGGGACATTGACTATCCTTCCTGGATTTTGTCCATCCTTTTTCTGGCTCTCTTAAGCCCCTTCCTTATTCCAGAATGAAAATTATATATACAAACCACATTAAGATTAACCTGTACCTGCCAAAAAGTAGAATAGGTTTGAACTGATCCCTGACCTCACTAATTAATCTAGAAAACAACCACAATCTTCAAATTGGCAAAGTCAGAATTGAAATCGTAATTCCTCTGAAAGAAAACATGTAACAAAAATAAATTTGTGTTTTCATTTTACTGGAACGTTTGTAGAATTCATTTGATTTACCATCTTGGAACAGTTAGTAAATAAATTTGCTCTTAGCTTTGCTTGTGAATTAGCTATTAAAAAAGGGAAATGGCAGAGCTCAGTAGTGCATGCCTGTAATCCCACTGGCTCCAGGAGACTGAGGCAGGAGGATCACAAGTTCAAAGCAGCCTCAGCAAAAGTGAGGCACTAAGCAACTCACAGAGATCCTGTCTCTAAATAAAATACAAAATAGGATTGGGGATGTGACTCAGTGGTGTAGTGCCCCTGAGTCCAATCCCTGGTACCACAAAAAAAAAAAAAAAAAAAAGGAAATGCTTTATCCTAGCATTTCAGCACTGAAATTAATGAAATATCCATCCTATTTGTGCCCTAGGTGACATCCCTGGTGCAGTTACTCAGCGATCCCTTTTATAGGACACTTGAAGGCTTCCGGATGCTGGTTGAAAAAGAGTGGCTGTCTTTTGGTCATAAATTCAGTCAGCGGAGCAGCTTGACCCTCAGCAGTCAGGGTAGTGGTTTTGCTCCAGTCTTTTTACAATTCTTAGACTGTGTACACCAGGTAAGTAGAGCAAGTTTAAATTGACTTACTATGAAGGAAAGAAAATTACTAGCATTTATTATGCTTTGTAGTGCTCTGCCAGGTACCTTACTGTCATAATTCAGCCCTAATATACTGAAATCTTTGGAGGCAGGGAGACACTGGAGTACTGGGAATTGAATCAAGAGATGCTTTACTATTGAGTTACATCCCCAGCCCTTTTTTACTTTAAGACAGGCTCTCACTAGGTTGCTTAGGACCTCACTAAGTTGCTGAGACTGGCCTCAAATTTGCAATCTTCCTACCTCAACCTCCTGAGTTGCTAGGATTACAGATGTGTGCCACTGTGCCCAGCCTGAAATCTTAACAGCAGACTCTTGGGAATAAAGAAGATAAAGAAGTATTTAGGGTTTCTCAAACTAGGATTGCTAAGCTAACTGTTGGGCTGGCCCCCAAGTGAAGTAGTCAGCATTTTAAATTTACATCTCCAAAGAGGAGAAGCAAACTTGGGATCATTTGCTACAGTTTTGAATAGAGTAGTATGGCAAAAATTTCTAGGTAGTGGCTTGCCTGAAATCCAGCATCTCTGCCCAGCTTGGAAGGGCCCTACCATGTGCCTGGGAACATCAGAGGTAGAGGCTAATCTCTAAAGAAATCATGAGGACCCAGCCAGACAGGCTTCTGGGGTTTGAGAGTACTGGCTCATTTCTACAGGGCAACCTAATTGGGACTAATCAAGAGACTAGAGAAAAGCCCAGATACATATAATCCAGTCAAACTCAGTGGGGGTAGGGAGCGGTGAGCACTCTAGGCTCCCTCCTGTCTTCACCCTGGGCCCACCAGTAACAGAACCCTCTTGGTGGGGCTTTGCTTAGGACTAGGCTCAAGAATTAGGTGGCACTAGATTTTCAAACAGAAGACTAAACTGACTTAGGAAAAAAAGCACGGTTGACATTTCCAGCTTTGTTTCATCTGCATCACAACACCAGGAGTAGATGAATAGATTTGGACTCAACTTTTGAGATATATTGGCCTGAAGTATTTCTTGGAAGAAAAGGTAGAAATGTTCTCAGAAACCAGAATTGAAACTAGGTCTCTTGAAGAGGTCAGTGTGGCATGTTGTTATGTTTTTATTTGTTTGTTTTTATTCTATTAATCACTTGATTTTTAAATTAACAGTCTCTTTGAACTTTAATTTATAATCATATAGTTTACCTATTTAAAATATACCATTGAATAGTTTTTAGCATATTTGAAGAATTGTGCCGTAATTACCACAATTTTAGAATATCTTATCACCCAAAAGAAATTCCATACCCATTAACAGTGATTTTTCTATCTTTGCTTATCCACCATGTATACACACACATACATGCACTCTCAGAGAAGATCATGTTTTTGATTGCTCCAGTTTGTTTAAGAAAAGACCTGTTGAATAATTTTAATCCATCTGCCCAAGCAGCATCAAGCAGCACTGATAACATGGTTGAATTTATACTTATAAACTCTTTGTAGCTAATGGTGTCTTTGTTTTCTATTCAAATATTAGCCTTTTGCATACTCCTTTGGCAAATAGATGAGGGAGAAATTTGGAGACCATTGTCTCTGAAACAGATAGCTTAACTGAGTCTAGGGAAAGGAGGAAGAAAAAGCAAAAGCAAAAGCACTTATTCTTTTACTTATTGTCCTATTTCCTGCCTCCATCTACCACTACTAACAATAATTACTAATGTGTATTGACTGCTTTGTATGTGCCACACTGTTCTGACCACTATAATGTTTTCTTATTTCGTGATTTTCAGTAATCTTTGAACATTTCTCTGATCTCCCTCATTTGTATTCCTAATGAGTCATATACAGACTTCTTTAGCATCTATAACACTAGCATAAGATATTTATTTGTATGTATCTCTTGTCTTCTACTTAGACTGAAAAGTCTTGAGTACAAGGACTTAGTCATATTAGTTTTCACACCTCTAATATCTTACACACTCATAGTTTCAGTCTCTGGAATATACCCCATACTCAGTAAATAAGTATTATCAGTTAATTAATGCAATTTTACAAGTTCTGTTCATGTTTTCAACACCCTTGATTAAGACCATCTAAAATATTCTCAGTTGAATTGTTAACATAATCTTCTGAAAGCTCAGATACAATGCTGTTACTCCCCTGGGTCAAAACCTTCAGTGGGTCCACATTTCCTAAAGAATCATTCTTCCTGTCCAATTTGAATATAAAATCAATACCTTGCCAAGACTTCCCTTGAAATACTTCAGAAGACTTTTTATTGGAGGCCTAGATTCTGAATCAGTATACACAATTTTTACCCTTGCCTTGAGATCATCTCACTGATAAATCAGTTGAACACTAGATGAACAATCAACTTTCATTTTAGGGTCTTGGTCATAATAAGTTATTTACAATTAAGAGCATGTAGGAACAGAAACAAAATGAGGAAACATCAGAGTCACACCTCTCATAAATCTGACTCTGAAGCATAAAGTCATTGAGAAGAATGGCAGGTGGAATCATCCATGTAGACCTTTTTATTTTAATAAGAATTAGACTAAATCCATTTTGACTTTTTGTTTTTAAGTAAGAATTAAGCTGAACACAGGCTGTTTATTTAATAAACTTTTTTACTGAGCCCTCAAAGATAGCATCTCTTTGTATATAGAAAATGTCCATATTTTAAATTTCATTTGTTTTAATGCATAATTTAAATTTTATGATATCCTTTATATCATGTTGGATATAACATGATATGTTATCCTCATATTTCACAATGTAAAATGGAATTTTAAAATGAGTAAGCTTGACTTCCACAAATGGGGGCTAAAACCCTAAAGACAATGGTCCCCACAGAAAATAACCAAGACACAGGGAAAGGAGAGTTTTCCACAAACTATATCAGAATAACTAGATATTTATATGGAAAAATATGAACCCTCACCCTTATATCATTCACAAAAATAATATTTGAAATGGATTATAGACCTAAATGGCTAGAGGAAGTTCTTCAAATATAAAATAAATGATAAAAGAGGAATTTGGGGGTATCAGGAAGGAATAAAGAAAAACAAACATGAGTAAATGTAATAGACCTTACTTCTCCCCTGGAGTTTTCTAAATTTTGTTCAACATCTGAAGCAAAAGTGAAGCACTATTTAATGTATTTCTCTAAGTGTGTCACAGAAATAGTTAAGACAGTTATAGATGGGGGGACATAAAGGCAGTGAAGGGAAGCAAGTTGTCTTCACTTGACTGAAACTGGCAAATGTCAATATCAGTAGACTGATGTGATATATAATATCATACCTACAGCAACCTCTTAGAAATCTTCATAAAGAGATACACTCAAAAATATGGTAGATAAATCAAAATCGAATTCTAAAACATTAAAGTAACCCACAGAAGGCAAACAAAGAACAAATAGATGACAAACACTTGCCCTAATATATCAATAATTACATTAAATTTAACTAGTCTAAATATATCATGATCAAACTATATGCTGCTTATATGAAACTCACTTCAAATATTACTGTACTATTCAAAGAAGCCATATTTAAGATAGCCAAAGGGCTAGGGGAGGGTCCTACAATAGTGAATGTCTAAACAAACTGATACATTCATATTATGAAATACTACTCACAGTTAAAAGGAATAAGCTTTTAACTGTGATGCATGTAATACATACAACAACTTAAGTAGATCTCAAGATTGTTATATTGAATGAAGGAAAAAACAGTCTCTGAAGGTCACATACTGTATGATTTCATTTGTATAACATTCTCAAAATGACAAGATCATAGAGAATATATAATTGGTTTCCAGGGCTTTGAGATAGCATAGTGGGTGAGTGTAAAGGGTGAGTGTTCAATATAACAAATTTGATGTTCATCAGCTGGTGAGCAGATGAATTCTGACATATTCATATAATACAGTACTACTCAGCAAGCACAGGAATGGAATACTAATACATACAACATAGTGAATCTTAACGTCATTATGCTCAGTGAAAGAAGCCAGGCAAAAAGGCTACATACTATATAAACTCTATGTATATGAAATTCTAAAAAAAAGTACCATGTGCATGTACAAATATCTAACAACAAATGCCATCATTATGTATAATTACAGTGTACCAGTTTTAAAATATGGGGAAAAAAGAAAAACTGTAGTGAGTGATAGCAGATCAATGATTGTCTGGGACAAATGGTCAGGAAAGAGGATTCACTACAAAGGGCATAAATAAAATTTTTAAGACCAAGAAACTTCGTACTTTAGTTGTAATGGTTACTCAACTGTGTACAGTAACCCAAACTAATTAAGTCATATGTTAAAATTGAGAATTTTCATTTTATGTAAGTTATACTTTGGTTAGCCTAAAATCTTTTTTCATTATTAAGTCCATCATCTCAGTAAGCTGGGAGTTTCAGAAAAGGAAAACAATAGGTTTCTAGTTTCTCCTTAGAAGCATTTGCCAGTCTGATGTCTGAAGAGTACTTATAAGGTCTGGCTGCCTGTTTTCAGGAAGCAGGGCAGAAGATGGGTCTGGGAAGATCCCATTCAATATGTAGACTTTACTTGTTTCCCTGCTATTTTTAGTCAAGCATTGTCACTGACACATATACACATGGTATTCCCAGGTTCAAAGTTTATCAAGTTGGCTTGTCTAAGACAGGGAAAGGGGCTGTAGTCTCTTGCTCTGAAGAAGGTAATGATATGGGTAGGAAAGGACCTTGAAGTCCTAAACTACCACTGCCTCTGTAGACTTCCAACAGGTCCCCATTTTAGCCCCCATTTCACTTCTTGGGCCTCTATTCTGAACCTTTCTGGGTTTGTGGGGCAGGCTGTTACAGGCATCTCAATGTAGTTTCTCTTCGGTTACTCACTGCTATTCTTCCTTCTATTTTTCATCCTTCAAAAATTTGCTAAAGCCTGTGCCTATTATCCCAGTGATTCAGGAGGCAGAGGCAAGAGGATCACAAGGTGGAGGCCAGCCTGGGCTACTTACACCCTATCTCAAAATTAAAAAAAAAAATGAAGAGGACTGGAGATGTAACTCAGTGATAGAGGGTCTTTGGGTTCAATCCCCAGTACTGGGGGAGTTTAAAATTTTTTGCTGAATTGTTTTGCCCCAGTACTGTGTTCCTTCCTATTTTCCCCATTACATTTTGGGGTTTTTACTTCTTAAAAATTCTCTTAGTTGGGGCTGGGGTTGTGGCTCAGTGGTAGAGCACTTGCCTAGCATGTGTGAGGCACTGGGTTCAATTCTCAGCACCACATATGAATAAATAAAATGAAGGTCCATTGACAACTGAAAAAAAATTTTTTTTAATTCTCTTTAATGGAGAGAGGATTTCAGGGAACTGGGTTTCTATAGCTGAATTTGGCTTAAGTTAAATATACTACTAAATATGTTAAATCCCTATGCTCAGGTTGCAGAATTCTAAATGTTAGAGTCAGCAAAAGAATATACTCACAATCAATAAGAGATGGGAGCTTCTGGTGTAAGGCATAGTGTGCTCACAGATGAGAACATTAGTGTCTCAAGTGCAATAATTCTTACTTGGAATATAATGCTTATATTTTATTGCTGAGGTGGGGTAAGTGTGAGTAGTCTAGAATGTTGAGAGGTAATCTATATTCTGTGAGCATTCCTTAAGTGGTATAAATAAAGCAATTTAACAAACTTTATGGGTGTAAATCCCATTCCTCTTGTCTTTAAGATACACTACAGTAGGTGCTACAACTATAGTATGTTGTTACATAAAGCAGCATGGGATACAATGTTAATTTCTTGTCATTTCTTTTAAATAAAAAGTTAAAATTCAGATGTTCTGTATAAATCAGTTGGTTCTGAAATCAAAAATAGAAGTTGACTTTTAATGAAAGCTCATTTTTTATAAGCACATGCTTTACAAACTGTGGGAAGCAATATTCAGGATTTAAAAGACCCTGGATTTCAGTTCTAATTGTACTAAATTAAATATTTTTATCATTGAAATTACTTTTTAAAAAATTTGCCTGAACCCTCCTTTGACTTGGTACCTCATACATACTAACCTTGGGGTAGACAAGTCATGACAAAAGGAGCATGTGACCTTAATTGCAGTATTTCAAGGGTGCTTGGCTGCAATAGTTATCAGCTTTGGTTAAGCAAATTATTTTGTGCTGAAGAAGGATTGTTTATTCATTTGAAAACAGAGGAATCTAAGAAGTCTATGGTTAACAAATAGTGCAGACTTAATTATAAGGTAGTGTTTCATCATCTCTTACATACTGGTCTCAGGCATTAGAAAATGCCTTCTTTGAATGCCTTTCAAGTGAACACTAGTGCTTTACATGACTGACTTCTGCCAGATAATTCACGTTAGTGCTGTCCTCAGTCTCTCAGGGACACAAAAACAGAGCCAGGTCCAACAACATTAAAAAATAATAATAATAAGTTCAAAATTACACAGAAGCAAGCAAAACTGTCCCAGGTGGAATGTGTTCCCTGTTTATTAACCATTTTTGAACATGCTGAATGCCAAAAGGCAATCCATGGACATGTGCCTAGACTTGTCCATTAGTACTAATAAAGTTACACAGAAAACAGATGAAGCACTGATCTTAAATTAGAACTGCCTCATCATATAAAAAGCCATTGTTTATGCCAGTATGTCCAGGTGTCAGATGAATTTTAAATGCTAGATCACTGTTTCATAATAGCAACATCTGGCAGATTTTTTTTGTTGGTTCTAAAAGAAATTGGCTTAGCTCAAATGATATCATTACAGGATGCTTCCTTTTCTTAAAACACTTGGGCCAAATCTTTCAAAAAGAAAATACATCCAGAATACAAAAGAAAAATGAAGTTTTTACCTAAAATTTCTTTTTAAAATACAGTATCAAGGGGGGAAATATGTATAATCTGAATGAAAACATGAAGAAAGCAATCTTTTTATTTCAACATTCAATAGATCTTTGAGAGCATCCTAAAACTTTTTCAATGTTTCCCACAAAATAACAGTTTTGACTTGCCTGCAAATTTTATCACTTGGTAATTTGGCTCACTCTGGCCTGGCTTGGTGATGTGATTTCTGTCTGCCAGCATTATACAAGGTTCTACTCCAAAGACAAAAGCTATTTGCCTTTTGAGAATGGGAGTCTTCCTTATGAGCTCATGTTCCAGCAGCTAAGCTCCTCCACAAAGGCTGATCGCTCTAAGATTTATTCTTTCATATTGGCCAAGTAGCTGCAGCTGATAGATGCACGATATATTCAAGAGTTCCTGACATTTGCCTGCTTTCCATTCAACTGAAAACTGGCGCTATTTTACATAATCCAAGCTGTTTTATAACAAAGCAACTTTGTGCACAATTAATGTTAAATCTTAATCTGTTAAATGACAAAATTTAATATTAGCCAATTATTTTTCTCTGGTGCATCTAATTGTGTATACCACAGTTTTCCACATATTGGTAACCTACATAGTATCTCTTGTAACTTAATATTTCTAATACTGAAAGTAGAATCCTATTTTATTATATTTTATTCCCTAAACATTGATTTTTCCTGGGATAAGAGTCATAGCTTGCTTTTATGAGCCTTTTTAAATTTTACAAAGAACTTAATGGCACATGAGCAAAAATAAAAGAACCTATAAATTCATGTTTCTCCAAATTCCATTTTAGATTCACTTCTTATAAATAAATGAAACTGACAGGTTTCACCCCATAATGGAAAATAAAACTAAAATGCCTCACACAGTTTAGTCTTCTAAATCTGTCCTTTTTTTTTCCCTTCAGCAAGATGAGTAGAAAATTATTTTGAACAACAGAATCCAGACAGTGCCTTAGAGAGGCCTAAAACTCTATTTAGCATCTTAGGAAAATGATCATATAGAAATAATTTACTGGCTGAGATACCTGTCATTCTCAATTTTATGATAATAATGATAAGGTTAAATTTATTTGAAACACACTTGCCTTTAGGCCCCAGAAATCTTGTGGTCAATAATAAAGAAAACTAATGAAACCAAAAACTGTTCTGTGAGATTGATAAAATTGATAAACTTCTGGCCAATCTGACTGAAGAAAAAGAAAGAAAGAAAATACAAATTACCAATTTTGAAAATGAGAAAGATGACATCATCACAACTCTATGTCAATAATGAACAATTTAGATGAAATGGACAAATTCCTTAAAAGACACAAACTACCCAAATCACTCTCGAAGAAATACATAACTTGAATAGGCCTATGTCTGTTAAGGAAGTTGAAACTGTAGTTAAAATCTTTGCACAATGAAAAGTCCAAGCCCAGGTGACTTCAATGATAAATTCTACTAAGCATTCAAAAAAAAAAAATACTGGCACTTCTACAAAGTCTCTTCCCTGAAAATAGAAGCAAAGATAATACAGCCCAACTTAGTCCATAAGGCCAGCCTGACAAAGACAGTAAAAGAAAACTGTAGATCAGTGTCCCTGATGATCTTAGACAGATTCAGATTTTCTAAACAAAATGTTAGCAAATCAAATCCAACAGTATTAAAAAAAGGATAATATGCCACAATTAAGTGGGATTTATGCCAGGAATACAAGGTTGATTTACATTCAAAGTCAATAAATGTAATTAAACTTAAAAAGAAGAAAAAAGCATGGTCATCTCATTAGGTTACTGTTATGGTTTGGATGTGAGGTGTTCCCCAGAAGCTCACATGTGAAATGATGCAGGAAGGTTCAGAGGAGAAATGACTGGGTTATAAGAGTCTTAACCCAACCAGTGAATTAATCCCTGATCAGGTTAATTGAAGCGGTAAGGTGTGGTTGGAGGAAATTGGAATTGGGCCTGGCTTTGGGGTATATATTTTGTATCTGGAGAGTGGAGACTCTCTCTGACACACACACACTCTCTCTTTCTCTCTCTCTCTCTCTGTCTCTCTCTCCTTCCTGATCACCATGATGCTAGCTGCTTCTCTCTGCCACGCTCTTCCGCCATGATGTTCTTCCTCACCTTGAACCCCAAGGAATGGAGCTGGCTTTCTATGGATTAAAACCTCTGAAACTCTGAGCCCTCAAATAAACCTTTCCTCCTGTATAATTGTGCTAGTTAGATCATTTAGTCACAGCAGCGAAAAAGCTGACTAAAACAGTTACAGAAAAAACATTTCACAAAATATAATATCTCTTACTAAATTTTTCAGGAAACTAGGAACAGAAGGGAATTTCCTCAAAATAATAGAGAATGTCTATTTTTAGTAACAACATAACAGTAAAACACAGAATGCTTTCCCCCGAGACCAGAAAAAAGATACTGATGTCTGCTTCACTCCTACTCAACATTGTATTGAAGATCCTAACCAAGTACTAAGGCAAGAAAAATAATAACAATAATAATAAAAGATGTCCACATTGAGAAGACTGTCTCTTTATTCATAGGCAGCATGATTATCTATGAAATCTACAAGGAAAAAATATTAGAATCAGTGAGCCTAACCAGGCTATAGAATATATAATCAACATGCAAAAATCAATTATATTTCCACATACTAGCAATGAATCATTGAAAAAACTGAAATTTAAAAATCAGTACAATGGAACTTGAGATGTAGATTAGTGGTAGAGCACTTGCCTAGCATACACAAGACCCTGGGGTTCAATCCCCAGCAGCACCCCCCCAAAAAAAGTACCATTTACAATAGTGTCAGAAAAACATAAAATAATAAAATATGTTAAGGACCTGGACACTGAAAATTATAAAACATTCCCAAAAGAAATTAAAAATATTTAAATCAAGAGATATCTCTTGTTCATGGCTTAGAAGATACAACATTATTTAAATGTCACACATAGAAATAAATGAACAAAATAAAGGTCTATTAATATCTAAAAAAAAATTTTTTTTAAATGTCCCACTTCTGCACAATAGGGTTTATCTAAGCAATCTGCATAGTCCTAGTATCTCAGGAAGCTGTTTGTAGAAATTGGCAAGCTAGTTCTAAAATCCATATGGGAATAAAGACCTAGGATAGCCAAAACAACTTTGAAAATGAATAAAACTGAAGGACTAGTACTATCTATTTATAAAGCTTTAGAAATCAAAAGTTTGATCATTGGTGTTAGATAGATTGATGAAACAGTGTCCAGAAATGGACTCATTCACATATCTATGAACTGTTATTTTGACAAAGATAAAAAAGCAATCAGCAAAAAAAGGATATCTGTCAACAAATGGTATCTGAACAACTGGATATCCAAGGGCTGAGGGGGATTCCCCTAGCACCATATGAAAATTCATTCAAAAATACCATAAAACTTCTAGAAGAAAACATAGGAAGAAACCTCTGTAACCTTGGGATAAGCAAAAATATCTAGAGCCAACATCAAAAACATGATTCATAAGAGAAGATATTGATAAATCAGACTGTCAAAGGTAAAAACTTGTGTTCTTTAGAAATCACTTAAAATGAAAAAGACAATCGAGTGGGAGAAGACACTTGTCAATCTGTATCTACTAAAGAACTGTGTTCAGAATATATTAAGAATTCTCAAAACTCAGTAAGAAAACAGCCAAGCTCTTTTTTTATTCCAAATGAGAAAAACATTTCTACTGACTTAATAAAAATGTACTAATGAGGGGCTGGGATTGTGACTCAGTGGTAGAGCACTAGCCTAGCATGTGTGAGGCCCTGGGTTTGATCCTCAGCACCACATAAAAAAAATTAAATAAAGAAATAAACATATTGTGTCCACCTACAACTAAAACAAAATATTTTTTAAATATACTAATGAAAAATAAACACAGGAAAATATATTATTCTTCATTAAGAAATACAACAAAAATCACAACAAAATACCACCACACACCTATTTTTTCTTAATGACTGAAAATTTTAAAACTAACTAGAATTTTTTTCAGGGATATGTACGACATATCCCTGTTAAGAATTATAAAATTATGCAACTATTTTGGAACAGTTTGGCCATTTCTTTGAAATTTAAACATACACCAACCATACTAATCAGTCTTTTCATTCTAGGCAGTTTTGCAAGAGAAATGAGGTTTATGCCCATATAAAAACTTGTACATAATTCTTCTTAGCAGTTTTATTTATAATAGTCAAAAATATGGCCAAGTGCCTTGGTGCATGCCTGTAATCCCAGCAATTTGTGAGGCTGAGGCATGAAGATCTTGAGTTCAAAGCCAGCCTCAGCAACTTAGCAAGGCCCTAAGCAACTCAGTGAGACCCTGTCTCTAAATAAAATATAAAAAGGGCTGGGGATGTGTCTCAGTGGTTAAGCATCCCTGGGTTCAATTCTCAGTACCCAAAAAAATAAAAAGAAAAGAAAAAAGCCAAAAATCTAGGGGAAAAAAATGTCCACTAACAGATGAAAGAATAAATAAATTGTGGTATATCTATGCCGTAGAGTACTACTCAGAAATAAAAAATAATGAATTATTGATAACCCAATAATGTGACTGGATCCCACATAATTCTGCCTGGTAAAATGAGGCAGACAAAAAGAATCCATACTTACAATTCCATTTATATAAAGTTGAGTGAGTACAGACTTATCTGCAGTAGCAAAATCAAACCAGTGTTTGGTTGCCTAGAGAGAGGCAAAAGGAAGTTTCTAGGAGTCATGGATGATATGTTGATTATTTTGATTGTGTTGGTTTGCTATGTATACAGATATGTCAAAATTTATCAGATTATACATATTAAATACAGCTTATTGCATGTCACTTATACCCATTAATGCTGTTAAAACAGAATCTTGCAGCAAACAAACCTCTATCTCTTAATCACCGCCCCCCATCATAAGTTCTTAGAGGAAATTGTCTTTGGCTTGATCTCCTTTCTTCTATTAAAATAATACTACACAGTCAGGGCAGTCCCAGCATCAGCATGTTATGGACTGTGCCTTTTTGGAGACCACCTGGTACATCTGAAGAGTGCATTTGTCCCACTTGACAAGAAGGGAAAAATAGCCAATGAACTGGACAAACTGAGTGCCTGGGATATTGGGCTAAATGAACAAAGTGATTTTTCTTGATTACTAGAAATCCAGTCACCAGATTTCATTTTATAAATTCAATCAACTCCTCATTTCTCCTTTCATTATGGTAGAAAGACATCTCAGAAAATTTCTTATTTCTTAATGTCACATTCCAAATGTGATATCTGGGTACTGATCAACCTATCATCCAGGCACATCTGACTTATTTTTTCCACTGAAGAAATTCTCACATGCTTATTACTTAAACTGTTGCTGAAGAGTAAAAAACAAAGTTACCCTGCATCTTCTTTTCCATTTCTAGTACACTGGGTCATGAACTACAGTTTAGGGGCAGATTTTTTTTTTTTTTAAATCCTAGGCAGTTATCAGCTGCAGGCTCCCCTGCGGCACACTCATGAGAACAAGCACTCGTACCTTGATGCAAAGTACCAATTCCAGTCCTAGCAGTGGCAGTACCAGAGGCTTCAGGAAAGTGACCTCTCTGACATAATTATGGAGGGCAGGGTTTGTGGTGAGGTCAATCCCTCAGTATAGTGGTCTGTGAAAGCTTTTTTTTTCCACTTGTAGAGAAGGCTTGTGGTCCTAACATATGATTCCTGAAATACCTGTAGGTTCATCTTAAGGTCATGTTCATTATCATTCCCATTCTGTTTTACTTCAGAAATGGGTTTTCAGAATTATATTCCTGAGGATATTAACTATCATAACGATCAAGGAAAGACATAGGTGTGAAGCAAGTGGTTTCTATGGAGAATAATCATTGAGAGAAATGTTATTTGGGGCTTGGTTTTAAAAGTTTTCTAAGTGTTTCTAGAACTAATTGTGGACTAAGTCAATAGAAAAAACCCTGAACTCTTCTTCCCCAGAAACAGTGATCCAAGGGCTGGCTTTTGACTACTACAGGTTTATTCCAGGAATTATGGGGGCAGTTGTCCTTTTAGTGCACCCTGCCTGAGCATACTGTAGATTTCTCCTCTCAGATGATAGGCAGCCAAGTACCATCTTCAATTGGCCTGTCCCCTTCTCTTTCTGACCTGCCACTGTCTGATCATCCCCCTCTCCATCATGTGTACACTGGCTCCATGGGATGATGACCATTAATTCCAAACCAGGAACTCAAACTAGAAAGCTTTATATGGCATTAAAGGATAGGTTACAGGGAAACTTGAGGTCTGGGCACTTCTTAAGGAAGTGAACACCCAGAGAACCAGACCAAGTGGAGAGTCTAACCCAGGACCACCTTCAGTGTACCTTTGTAAATAGGGGCAAGCATATGAATGAGAATTGTACTAAAGGATATGGTTGACAGCGGAGACAAACATCTAACGAAGCAAGGAAAGAAAGAAAATGTTTTGCATTTATTTTTCCATTATTGAAATAGAAGAAAGTAATACTAATAACCAATTACTTATTTTTATGCCCAATGATAATGCTCAAGGCAATAATGTTGAACCGTAAATGTGTCAGACTGACTTAAGTTTTATTTAATTATAACCATAAACTCTTCAAGTATACTTAGCCTTTATAATTAGTTACTCATATACCATAATCACAGGAAACCCATGGCATCTAATCCCTTCATTTTCACTGGTGAGAAAAATCAATACAGATACTTATAATTCTAACCGTCTAGAAGATGACACACTACCCAAAAATGGAGAACCATACCAGGGAAGCAACCCCACTGTGTGCAGGCCCATTCCCTGGTCTGTAGACTCTCTAATCTTCCTAAAATCCATTTTCTTTTCCATTGCTTACAAGCTAAAATTTTAGATTAATGAAAAGGACAGTAAGAAAATCTTGTAAAAAAAAAAAAAAGAAAAGAACACTTTGCTCATCACTAGGTTTTTAATCAGGTGAACTTTGAAATGATGTCCACATCATGTCTTAAAATGTCTACTATTCTGTTGGACAATCAACATACTACACACATAGCTGCTCACTTCAGCTGACTGCATGTGGGTCTGTATGGACAAATTAAACATGGACAGGAAAACCAGCCTTAGTCATTTGAAATAGCTCTTAAGCAAGCACAAGTATGATGGGAACTTATCTGAGCCAAACAAAATTCAGATGGTCATGAGAGATTGTTTGAACATTGCAACAGCAAGATCACCTGGTGGACTAGGGAGTGTCACAAGGTCATTAACCTGCCTTCTTCCAACATAAGAAGGCTCCATAGCATCTGAATATAGCTGGCCTAAAGTATGCTATAGACACACGATGACTTGGTGACTTCCAAACTATGGCCTGCCCTCTCCCTCTCCCTCTCCCTCTCATATCATTCCCCTTTCCTTGTTCCTGTATCCAATTACCTTGCTGCCTGATTTACTGATGAAAAATAATGTTACAAGGCATACACTCCTCCCCCTTCCCTTGGCATGTGAACATAGCTTTATCTACCCCCCATCCCTCCTTGTTCCAAGGCCATTCCTATATCTGCGCCTCATTCATTCTTGCTTTTCCATGGACTTATTCTCTTAGTTATTAACTCTTTCTTCTAAAATTGTTCTCTCTGCTGGTTCCTTCCAGGTTGCACACATTCCTTTTGTCCAGAATATATCTCTTGCTTTCCCTTTAAGCTACCACCTTCTCTTCCCAGTTCTCATTGCCAAACTTCTGAAGTACAGTTTTTCTTACATTTCACACTGTCACACCACAGATGCCTGTAAAGCAAGAACCATAACTTACATTACTTTCTCTCTGTCAGCCTGCCTCTCATGGTGTAGTGTAGTGAGTGGACACAGACCTTGAAACCTGTCAAACCATGATTCCCATTTGGACTCAGTAGTTACTGTTGAGTAACTTAATCTTGCTGATCCCAAGCCTTCTCAAATGTCAGGTGATATCAGTAATGCCGGTCTACAGTGTTGCAAAAACTAAGTAAGATTTTTTATGAAATCCCTAATATGGGCTGGCACATAGTAGATGCCCAGAAGAACATGCGCTTCCTATCTCTACCAGTAGTGGAGATTCATTTATTGAATGAATAACCCAACGATCTCAGCATTTCAGGCCAGCACTCAGTGGCATGGCATTTGCTTTTTGTTCTGTTTGATTCTTAACTGTTGTTCTTTGCCTTGTTTCAGGTTCACAACCAGTATCCAACTGAGTTTGAATTCAATCTCTATTACTTAAAGTTCTTGGCCTTCCACTATGTATCTAATCGTTTTAAGACATTTCTCCTGGATTCTGACTATGAACGATTAGAGCACGGTATGTATTTATATGCCCTTGTTTTGTCCATTTTGTTAGTCTTGCATGTGTTTAATGAAAACTCTAATGATATAACTACTCCCAAATGAGACAAGCTCAGAATTAGGGTTTTATACCAAACTACCAATGTAAAATGGATAAGAACAACTGCCAGGTTCTGAGATTGTGAGCTGTGTTAGTTCTTAAGGACAGCAGATCCTCATTCCTGTAGCACCTCTGTAAAGTTAAATCTGTTTACTATTTTGATACCCCTAAGTGATACCATGTTAGGAAAAATATTTGGCTCACTTTTCCCATCCATGGTACACTTCGATAGGAAGGGTACCTAACCTGTTTGAATAGCAGCTAACACAGGGAATCTGGAACAAATAAACCAGGGTTAAATTCTAACACTGAGAGTTACCAGCTGTGTATTTTGGAGGAATTGGGTATGTCTCTGAGGTTCAGCTTCCTCATCATTAAAATAGGGACAGTTATAGCCCATCCCTTAAGACCATGATGATAACATGAGGAAATAGTTGTAAATTTCTTGGCACAATCACTAGCACATAGTAAGCAGTCATCAAATTTTAAATGTTACTATCATTACTGTAATTTGTAATACCTGTAGTAATAGTCAAGAGTAGATTCTGAAAGCCCCTGTGAAAACATTTCCCAGGGGGATTTTATATTATTCTTTTGTTGTTATAGAGGTGGGAAAAATATACATGACTATTTTTGTTAAGACTGAAAAAAAAAAAAAGGCAGCTATATTCAGTACCTTATGTGTACCAGAATATTCACAAAGAAGACTCTTAGTAACAAGAAAGTATTTGCTGATGTTCTCAGTTTAAAATCTGAAATTAGGAAATACTGCTTTCCAGGGTGTGCTATTATAGTTGTCTAGTATGATATGTCATACTTTTGGTAAGGGAGACAACACTGGTCAGACCATTTCCCATCATGTTTATACTTTCAGACCTGTGTTGACTCATGGAATTGCCATTCCTCACATCACAATCAGAAACATAATTTCTTAAAAGTACCATGTCTTGGGAAGATATTCATTACAGCTAGTTACAGCTGCCTAGGGCCTGGTCTTAAGCCAACTGATCTATGTGACCACACATAGCTTTGTCACTGAAAGGAAAAACATATTCTAATATTGGTTTGAGTAAAGTATAGTTGTCTACTGAGAGCAGGTTTTGTTTTGATTTTTGGTTTTTTTTTTTTTTTTAATAAGGTAGTTTGTTTTGTTCAATTAAGCTTAGTAGCATATTACCTTTAGCCACGTGTGGATGTGGCCAAACGTTCTGCTGTAGATTGTGGCTCTCTTTCATTAAAAAAGCAACAAAGCCTAGTGCTCTGGTTCTCAGAGTCGACTGAACATTAGCATCACCTGGGGAACTTTTAAAACTCCTAGTATCCAGGCAACACTTCCCAACAGTTGAATCAGGATCTATAATTCTACAGACTGGGCACCAACAGCTTTTTAAAGCTCCCAGGTGGTTCCACTGTGCTGCCAAGGCCGAGACAACCATTGACTCAGTGAGGAGAATGCCAAGCTAAGTCAGAAAATGACTGGGACACTGGGTAAAGGACTTCATCTCACTGGACCTCAGTTTCTTCATCTGGAAAACTGGTCAAGGACATTTGCCCTTCCTATCACACAGAAAAGATTAATAAATAAAATGAAGTGTATAGAAGAATATGTTTGGTATATATTGAAAGACAATCATGGTTGTTTGACATGCTAATCTTGTGTCCTAGATATGTTTTCTCATAAGACACATAATTGCATTTAGAATCTTAGAGTGATTATTTTATATAGACATTTTTTTATTTGTTCTAATTAGTTATACATGACAGCAGAATGCATTTCAATTCATTGTACATGAATGGAGCACAACTTCATTTCTCTGGTTGTACATGATGTAGAGTCATACCATTCATTTGATCATACATGCACCTAGGATAATGATTTCAATCATATTCTACCATGTTTCCCACTCCCATGCCCCCTCCCCTCCTCATTCCCCTCTGCCCCGTCCAAAGTTCCTCCATTCTTCCTTTGGCCTCCCCGATTATGGATCAGCATCCACATATCAGAGAAAACATTTGGCCCTTGGTTTGGGGGAATTGGCTTATTTTGCTTAGCATGATATTCTCTAACTGCATCCATTTACCTGCAAATGCCAAAATTTTATTTTCCTTTAACTAGAGTGATAATTGAAGGGTCCTTAGAGATCATCTGCCCAATCATCTCTTTGGATAGATGGGCTACCCAATGGCCACCCACCTAATTAGCATCAAAGAAGCCTGTTTTTGTGCCTCCAGTTCAGACTCAGCTACCTACTTTGGAGGCTATTCCTGTTGTGATTGGATAGATACACTAATTATCAAGCCTGCACAGTGAAACATTTAGGAACAGCTGTGGCAACTACCTCCACCTGCCAAGATCAACAATTGGAGAGTAAGGAGTCTCAGTCACAGCTGGTGAATTCATCAGTCATAATACTTAAGGTTTCATCAGAAAAGCCTAAACACCGTGAACTGTCCTGTGTCCCAAAAGACAATATGTTGATTATTATATACTGGATTATAGAACTGTAATTTGATAGAATCTGACACTTGTGCCTGATGATTCAACGTTCTTTAGATGTTCCCTATGTAGTGTGCATGCTACCCTAAGACAGTCATCTGGATATTGCAAAAGTTCCTTGAACTTGGTTCCAGCCACCAGGTGTCATCAAGGAGGAGAATGCCCTAAGTTAGGGAGGGCCAGATCTTACACCTTCTCTTCCAGTTTCAGCTCATTTTCCTCCTGTCTACAAAAGTGCCCAAAGTCTATTTCACCTGGAGCTAACTGCCCCATCGCCCCTTCAGTGTAACCCATGCCTCCTCACAAATAGAGCTGGAGGGGACTTTAAAAGTCCTCTCTCCAACACCTAGAGCAGTCTCAATTTTGAACACTGGAGTAACTTGGAGAATTATCAAAATGACTAATACCTGAAAGATCCTGATGTAATTGAACTGGGGTAGACTGGAGCATTGGGATATTTTTATGTTAAGCCCTTGATTTTTCTAATGTGTGACCAAGATTGAAAACTACTGCGCTGGACCCTACATTTATAAGGTAGATGAAAGGGAAAAAAAAAAATAGAGAAGAAAACATTCATTAGACTTGGAAGCCCAATGTATTATAGGATTTTATATAGCCTTGGGCTTGAGGCATTCTTTTCTGATAAACTGGTAAAATGCTTGTTGACTTTTGACTGAGTCATTTCATTCAAAGCAAGACAGCGCTACTGAGACACCCTTCCTAGCCCTTTACAAAAATTCCTCCTGCCTCGCCCTGACACATCTTCTCCCTGTTAAAAAAAAAAAAAAAAAAAAAAAAACTCATGTGAGCAGTCAAGTGACTCTGAAAGGTATAAAGGTGAAGTACTCCCCTGAGGTTTGCTTTCAGGTCACCCAGTAATACTGAACACACCCTCTGTCATCCAGAGTCTCTGTGACCATGATTTGCAATATATATAAACTGCTCAACAAGAAAACACTTTAAATGGCTTAATTAATTAAGCAGTCAAGAACTTTGAAAGGAAACATAAAATCGTGTTTTTAATGGAGTTTCATCAGATCAACTCATAAGTCCTTCCATTTTCTATTGAAAAATGTGCAGAATATCTCCTGGCGGGACCTCTGTGGCTATAGATGCAGGTTCAGAACATAGAGTGAAAGAAAATAACTGTCTGGGAAAACCTTTCACTTTGATTTGTTTCCATATACCTGTGAAGTTCTTCCTGTCTTTAGTTGCAGTTCTCTTCTAGGTTTCTGCACATATGTTGCTGTTTTAGAGCCATAAGAAATTTTTCACCTCTCAATGCATCATACTTTTAGGTAAAATGTTTATTTAACTTTAATTTTGTTGGATTTTTTAAACAATTTACAGGAACTTTATTTGATGATAAAGGAGACAAGCATGCCAAGAAAGGAATTTGTATTTGGGAGTGTATTGATAGAATGCACAAGAGGAGTCCCATTTTCTTTAACTATTTATATTCACCAGTGGAAATAGAGGTAAAGTAAGAAATCATTTGTGTTTTATTTTCTAAATATTTTGTGTTAAAGTTTTCCTTAGTTTTAGTGTATATAAAGTTTTTATAAATATTTGACAAGTTTTTATGCCAAAAGCTACTTTGGTTTGGGTTTGGGTTATGATGGAAATGGATACTGTTCACTGAATTCTTGCCACAAAAATTTGGATCTGGCCCCTAAAATCTAGAAAGGATGTCAGAATCAAAGCAACTTCTCTTGGAACTCATGAAACATGAAATCTCAACAAGTGGTCTAAGCTAGAAAATCTGAAATACTTTAGGAAAAGCTTTTCAGGTCCATCTGTACCAAACCCATAGAAATACTCCTTTGTGATACAGGGATGTTTGGTGTCCAACCCAAGAAGGATGACATATCTTAGGGGCAACAGTATTCTATTGTGTGCATCTGTATAAGGCTCTGAGATGGAACAGTACTACCCTTATTTAGAGACACAAGAAGCCCCTTCCCTAGGCACCCTTTATTAGAACCCCAGTTGTACTCTCCTCCCATCCCAAGGTAAGGAGTATAAGAAACCAAGGCACATCTCTCCTCATCTAGCCATGCTCTGGGTACCTTGAAATTCCTTGCCCATATTCAAGGAGTTTGGCTACTCACCAGGCTACTTTTCCTAGTCTAGGCCCAAAGGGTGATGAGAAGTAGCTCTTCAGCAGGGAGCAGAGAGAGTCTGTACGCAAACATTCATGCAAGGCCAGGGTGGGAGGAAGTGTAAGCCAAGGACTGGGAGCTGGGGCCAGATCCCCCAGTGCTGCCACTTCCTAGGGTAGAATTCTGAGGAGCCTAAGAATTCTGTATTTGAACCTGACCTTCCAGGTCATTAAGTTACTTCCTCAAGATAGAAGGATAGAACATGTTTTATTTAATATTTATTAATGTTATCTTGGTGTATAACTTTTTAATATTCAGGTGAATGATGTTTGAATCTCCTTTCACATGCTTTTCCTGACTCCTGAAAATGTTAGTGAGCTTGGGGTACTTTGGTCAGTTTGAAACTATATTTCAGAGTTTTCTTTAAACAGGCCTTGAAGCCCAGTGTAAACATCTCCAGCCTCAAGAAGTGGGACTACTACACAGAGGAGACCCTGTCCACAGGGCCTTCGTACGACTGGATGATGCTGACCCCCAAGCACTTCCCCTCTGAAGAGTCTGATCTGACTGGAGGAGCTGGGCCCCAGAGCCAAAGGAGAACAGTGTGGCCATGCTATGATGATGTCAGCATTGCTCAGCCCGATGCTCTCACCAGACTTTTTAGTGTAAGTCAGCGGCGTGCAGGCACATAGGGCTCACCTCGGGGGCACATGAGGCCTTAGGAACCAGGCAAAGCAAAGGCGGCTCATCAACTTCTGAATGGCTCTCCTTACACTGGGATCATTTCAGATGTAGCACTCCAGTGGTCTGAACAAACCAGGTTTGCTCCCCTGCATCAGTGGGATAGCCGGGTTAACCACTGAAGAGTCTCAATAACGGTGAGCTTCCAGCATTACAAGGAAGCAATTGAGCAAATGGAGCAATTTGCTTCTTCTGAGAACTTCCCAGCTATTCTAGCTGCCCAAGCAGCCTGAGTCAGGCCTGGGCTATGGCTTTTCTGGGTGCTTTACTTCCTCTGGTCAGAAGTGTGGGTAGTCAATGGCCTGATGGGACTGCTGCCAACCACCTTCTGCAAGGAAATTTCTGGAGCAAAGCCATCCTGGCAGTTGCTACCCTGAGGAATAGTTTTGAGTCCTCATGTGGTCCAGACAGTTCCTAAAGAGTCCTCTCCCTTTGGTTTTTTGGCCAGGAACAGTATGCAGCAGTGATGGCACTGTAACAGAGCCCTATCAGAAGGGAAATCCATCTCCTTGGGCATTTCTTGGCTCATTCTTTACACATCTGCTTTGAGTCACCAGAGTTGAGGGGCTCCTCTTTCAAGGACAGACTTCACATCTGCCTCAGCCATTAGGGTTGACCTTTTACTTTGCCCATCAGATTTCTTGGGTTGCCCAAGGGTAAAGGTATTTAGGATACATATTTTATCTCTTGCTAGTTAAGCCTGCCTTTAAAAGAAAATAACCTGATTATGGGTCCTGATAAATCATCTTCATCACATGCATCATACCAACTCATGTCCCCACCACTCTTCCTGCCTTGGGAAACCTCTGAGTCCCCACATCTATGACTTTTTTTTAACTGCCCTCTGGCCATGCTGCTCATCTTGGCCCAGTACAGAGGACAAGTGACTCTGGGGCACATCCTGACTTCTGTGATATACTGATCTGTCAGAAAACTTAATTTCTTTGCAGGAAATTGAAAAATTGGAGCATAAATTGAATCAAACCCCTGAGAAATGGCAGCAGCTGTGGGAAAAAGTAACCATGGACCTTAAGGAAGATCCAAGAACAGACCGGGTCAGTTGCAGAACCCCTCAGGAGCTAATTCTTAGTTTCTGAGGGTGCTAGGTCAGGTGGGGCCCCACTGTCTCTGCTAACAGGACTCAGTGGATTTATGGCCAGAAGGAAGATGGGAAAGGGAGGGTTCATGCCCTGGGGGTTCAGGGTAGAAAGTTCCAAATGACCGAATACTTCCTGAGTGTCTCACTGTACCACAGTGACATAATACTTATGTTTCAGGGCACTGAATCCAGGGAAAATTACTGGGTTCTTTTCTATCCCAGTGCCTCTGTGGTTTCAACTGATCTTCTACCACATGAGGGAGGAGGGGAATGCCAAGGCCATGTTCGCTCCAGAGGAATAAGCAGAGAAAATGAAAATATTTTAAAAAGACAAAATAAGCTACTTTCTGTTCCTTACACTTCCTTTCTGTATCTGATTTAAGAAGCATTTATCATAGAAATGTTTTTAAACCAAATAATCTGTTTTCTGCTTCTTACATCCCATTTCCTGTTTCTGATTTAAGAAACATTTATCAAGCACATGATATGTGCAAGCGACTGTGCTTAGTAGCAGACACACATTCGCATCCTGTCCCTTCCACAGTGAGGAGAGTCAGTCCCTTCTCACACACGAGGGAGCAGCAGAGATCTCATAGCCAGTAGTTGGTAGCACTACCATTCAAACTCACATCAGATGACTCCAAACACATCAGAGGGGAAATTAGGACAGATGAGTATTCAGAAGAGCATTTCAGAAAGGCGAGGTCAAGAGGAATGGAGTGAGAAGGAAACCTTTGGTAATGAGGAACCCTCCAGGCTCTGTCTTGAGCCTCAGCACTTGAAGTGCTGTTAGCACATGGGCCACAGGATGACATGTTTGTCCTTTTTTCCTCAGAAAGTTTCTCTTTTTTTAATATTTTTTTAGATGTTGATGGACCTTTATTTTAATTCATTTATTTATGTGCACTGCTAAGAATCAAACCCAGTGCCTCACACATGCTAGGCAAGCGCTCTACCACTGAGCTACAACCCCAGCCCAAAAGATAATTTCTTGATATGTCTCTGATTATTAAAGTAAGGCATTTTTTCAAAATAAGATAGTCCACAGAAAGTTATAAAATAGAAGATGAAAATCACCCATAATTTATAACCTGAAATAAACCACTGTGCTCTCCAACTTGTTTCATCATTCCAAACCCACACACAAAAGAGATTGACTTTTACATACTGTTTTTAAACCTGCCTTCTTTTTTACTTAATGTTGACATACATGTGCCTTATTTGCCACCATGTGAAAATCAGCATCATCATTTTAGTGACTGTCTAGAACACAATGTACAGAAATAAATTTTAACCATTCCCCTAAATAATGGTTATTTAGATGGCTTATAGTTTTTATTTTAAACAACCCCAGGATAAGTATCTTTGTACATACATCAGTGCTCATTATCCAGTTTTTTCCTTGAGATAAGTTTGCATAAGTGAAATGATCAGATCAGTTGCTTAAAGTCTCTGTAAAGCTTTCTTAGCACCTGTTTCTTTGTTTTCAGCCCCAAAGATACCCATCAGGGTCCCCAGGAATTGTGTCTACCAACCTACCTTCCTATCAAAAGAGGCCTGTGTTGCACCTCCCAGACAGTAGCATGGGTGAAGAGCAGAACTCCAGCATCTCCCCCTCCAATGGCGTGGAGCGAAGGGCAGCCACACTCTACAGCCAATACACCTCCAAGAACGATGAGAACAGGTGATGTGCTGAGCCTGCTTAGTGTGCTCACAAAGACTCCCTCGCTGCCCTATGCTAATGCACAGGGCTCAGTGATGGCCTGTGCCTCCAGCCTTTGTAAACTTTGGATTAGCCTTAATTCTTTATTTTTCCTAAATGCTTTAGATGGTTCTTTAAAGAGGGAAAAAATGAATATTACAACTAAAAATGATGCCAAGAGGTTATAGCTATTTGTGGTTGGTGCCTGATTGTTATTATCTCATGTCTGCCAGAGCTTTTGAGGGAATGCATGTTAGTCAGCACTTATTCAATGGCACACATGAGAAATCCAGCTCATACTAGCTGAAGCAAAAGGAATTTACTCACAGAAACTAGGACAGCCAAGGACATGCTGGTTTCTTACACAGTGCCTTCAGGCTTCTGTCTGTTTCCAGCTCCACTTTTCCCTCTGTGTAACCAATCCCAGCATAGCACAGAAGGTGGCTGCTAACAGTTCCTAACCTCACAAGTGTGATGAGCCCAGCAGAAAAAGGCAGTCCCTCCCCAAAGGTCTAGTACCAAATTCCAGGGAGAACTTTGACTGGCCTTTTTTTGCATCACATAGAGGAAATAGAGACCTAGCAAAACCAGCAGATGTCTCCTTTACCATATTTTCTAAGTAAAAAATCAAAATTACTCTGTTGTCATTTCTTCTAGGTCCTTTGAGGGAACACTGTACAAAAGAGGGGCTTTACTGAAAGGTTGGAAACCACGTTGGTTCGTTTTGGATGTAACAAAACATCAGGTAATGCTGTTAAAGCCAACAGAAATTACTTTGGTTGGGCTGGTCTCAGTCCCTGGCTATTATGTGGCTCTCAACAGACAGATACATTCCTATGTACAGACTGCTGTCATGGAGCCTCTCATATGTAGCATGGGGGTTCCTCAGGGCCCCTGATGTCCCTAGCACCCTTCTGTGGGAATTCCAAAGTAGAGGCACATTCTATCAGAGACAGTGAACTGAGTCCCGAGCGTTCAGAGCAACAGAACTCTTTTTAATGCTTGAATATCTCCTATGCCTGCTCTTAAAGCCCAGATCAGGAAGCACTGAGGCCTTAGCCTGTTGCATATGTACCATATACACATATAGGCCTGTGCACCTGCCACAGAATTCAGATATCCTTCATCCTTGCATCTAACATCCAGTCATGTGAGGGTGTTAAGCTATTCAGCAGACATTTATTGCACCCCGTTTCTGTGCCCATTACTGAACTGGTTACTAAAGAAGGCATTGCTATCCCTCAAAGATGGTAGCAGCAGGAGAGGGGAGGGAAAGGGCGGGGAGGAGGCCCCACCCAAATCTTGAATCACTGTGAGCAGGTACTAGACTTGACCTTGCTGAACACATTAGGTAAACTTCTGCCATTGTTAGGTTCTTAGCTATACCTCTAACAACTAAAGGTTATTAGCCTTAGTGTCATAATCTTGCTCCAGGGCTTTCAAAGGAGAGTGAGCCCTACCCAAACCTCCCACCTCTCTGCACCTTTTATTAGTGAGAGCGCATGGCCTCCCCTTCTGACCGCAGGCTGGTTCACTCTCATGCATTCATCCAGGCAGTGAGTCTGTGGAAAAGGGCTGAACTGTTACCCTATGTGCTCTGGTGGGGTCTGCAGCTAGAAGAAGACTATATTTGGGGCCCACCTTTTCCTCTGCTCAAGGTTGCAGAGTCTTTATGTGAGAATATTGAGAACTTATTCTCACATATACAAATGGAAGCCCTCTTAGTGGGACTGTACTTTAAAGGTATCTCTGAAATCATAGAGCCAACACTGTGCAGAAGAGTCCCAGTAAAACACTACCTATAAATAGGAGAATGTTATAATTTTTCCATAATTTAAAATTACAGCAAATTATACTTGTATTCTTACCAATCTTTAGGATTTCTTTAACATGAAAGGTAGATAGTTTTTCCATTTGGCCCTACTCTTACCATGCCTCAGGGGAGAGACAGGAAAGTCTGAGGCCAGAACCGTGGTGACAGAAACAGCAGACATATTCCTGTCATACACACTGAAATCCACAGGATGGATTTCACCAGCAGGCTCTTTAACTTTTAAAAGATTTTTTTCTTTCTTTCTTATTCCAAAAATAATGCATGTATTTTTACACCAAATTCAGATATTTCATAAAGATCCAAAAGTCCCCTGTGCAATCAAATATCAAGCTATTTATTATGTTCTACAGATATAATTTTATACCTACATGCCATTTGGAAAACTTGCTTTTTAAAATAATGTATCTTGAACAGTTTTCCTACCACTTTATAATGGAAGTCTTCCTTGTTCATTTGGGAAAGCCATGTAGTATATTCTATGTTATTGATACGTTATCATTCAATTAACCAAGCTTCCACTGAAAGATAGGGACCTCTTTTCTGATGCTGAGCTGATAAATGCAGTGTGGAATATAACCCCTTAATTTCTGTCTGTAGGAGAACTTTCTAGAGCTGGGAAAGATGGTCAACAGATACAGACATTTTCAGTTTTAGTTGATATTGCCAAATAGTTTTCCACAAAGGTTTCTAACAAATTATATCCCACTAACAGCATTTGAGAGACCTTACTGGGTATTACTGGGTATTATCAGCCATTTCTAATATTTTTCAATCCAAATGAAAAGTGAAATCGTACTTACTTTTATCTGATCAGTGAAGGTGGTCATCTTTTCAGATGTTTGTAGGTCTTTTTTCTGTGACTTGCTTGTTGAGATCCTCTATTTTTCTGCTAGCTTATTTATCTTCCTAACAATTTCTAGGAATTCTATATGAACACTAAACCCCTTTCTTATATGTTATATATGTCTTAATTGTTGCTAGTTGACTATTTTTTATATATAATATATTTATCTGCTCAAATTCAAAGAAGCTCATACGTCTTGTGCCCACTTCCTTCTCCCAGCACCGGCTCTTCCTAGAGTCAGTATCTAATTTTTTGTGTCTTCTTCCAGGGATAGTTTAGCATATATAACCACAAGACAGAGGAAAATAATCAGATACAGTTTGGAAAGCCATGCCATTTTCCCTTTCTGTGTCTTTTGCATCCCATCTGTATCCCTTTGATCCTAGCTGCGATACTATGACTCGGGTGAGGACACGAGCTGTAAAGGCCACATTGACCTGGCAGAAGTAGAAATGGTCATCCCTGCTGGCCCCAGCATGGGAGCCCCAAAGCACACGAGCGACAAGGCTTTCTTTGATGTAAGTTGATCTTATTTCTCTTTTGGTGACTCAGCTTGCACATCATTCTATCTGCCTCCAAAGCACTACGGGGCCCTCAGAGCAGTTGGTGGTGACTGCAGATGGGTGACAGACCCTGGCTGTGGGAAATACTGAACGTGAAATCAGCACTCTGAACCTAAGCCTGACCACTCTTAGCTGTCCATGCATCTCAGACCCACATGGGGAAGTCAACGAGCTCCTTGCAAAATGCTGTCAGTCATCTTAGTCAGCCGTGCTTTCAAGGACAGATGCTACTTCCTCCATAGCCAGTGGTCTTTCAGCCTGACCCTCCACAGAAGGCTGTCCTTGGTCACACATAATGATTGTCTGCTAACATCTTCAGCAGCCTAAGGTGGGTGTTAAGGCATTTTATGGGCCACAAGACAGAGGAGACTTGTCTAGTCCCTGGAGTCAAGCAGGACTTCATAAAAAGCAGAGGTCATATTCCAGAGTCCTGATCAGGCCAAGAGGCCATTTCCTTGTCTCTTGGCTTCCATTATGATCCCAACTGAAGACAAAGACACAAAGGGCAACTTCATGGTAGGATGACTCTGGGCCTTCCCCTGAGCTTCCTCACCTGTATTGCATTGGTGTGCTATTTGAGAGAGGCCAGAGACTCCAGCCAGTCCTGATCCTTACCGCCTAATCAAAGGTGGCACACAGCTCTCTCTTGTGTACCCAGTACCTTTCTATTCACATGGCCTGTGACTTTGGGAACTAGAAAAAGTACAGAGACCATAAAGGCAGTGACAGTGTGGTAGTGGAGAGAGAGAAGATAGAGGTTCTGGGCAGCATGGAAAGGAAGATTGCGGGGATTGATTTGCCACAGCCATAAAACAACCCAGCCCTTCATCTCTGGTTCTCTGTCATTTGTTTTTTTAGCTCAAGACCAGCAAACGTGTGTATAATTTCTGTGCCCAGGATGGACAGAGTGCCCAGCAATGGATGGACAGGATCCAGAGCTGTATCTCTGATGCCTGATGCCTGTGGTCAACCCAAGGAGAAGAAGTAGAGGGACTCCTGCTGCCAGATAGAAAAAAAAGCATGACTCTGAAGAGCAGGCAGCGAGTCATCCCAGGGCGTGGCCTTCTCCTGCTGGTCTTACCCAGGCCCCTCTTGCAGCAGTTGCTACATCCACTTAACCTGAATGGGTGTGTCACACAGCCTGGTCAAGAGCACCAGGTCCTTCCTGTGTCTTGCACTGAATTGTTCTAACAGGGTCTTAGTGGTTAGGGATCAGAAGAATTCTCCTGAACCTGCTCTCATCCATCCTGTAGGCAAAATGGCCACCCCCTACTTGAGTCCTTCATGAAGGTCCTTTTTGTTCTGTAAGGTCATAATTTCCTTGGAGAACTCTATAACAAGCAAAAATCAAAACCCTACAAAGATCATCTTACATCCTGTATAGAGTAGGTTTCCCAACCGGGCACCTACTCTTATAGCCTGACCTTGGAGATGCTCAGTTCTCTGGTGCTACCAAAAGGTGCTTCCTTGGTCCCTGCTCTGCCTTTGAGGTTTCCAGTGGGAGACATTATTGATCAGGAAGAGGCAAAGAAGGAGCTCACAGGATTATCCTGATGGAAAGAGCTTGCCCAGGAAATGATGCAGTGATGACCAGGCCAGTGCAGGAAAAGACTGCTTCCAAAACATGAATCCTCTAGACCAGAGGCTCCAGCGATGCAGGGCCTGTGTTCTTGTGTGTTCTTCTGCTCCCTGACAGCTTCTTACACAAAATAACATGCAGAAAGCTGCATGCACTAACCCACAGACACTTGCACTAAGCTCCTAATCAAGTGAAGATGTTGGAAAGATGGCAGCCAGCTGCTTGGAGCCACACACCCATGACAAGCACATGCTGTAGCAGGGCTGGACACCCACACAGCACTTCTGCACATGAGAAGTAAGAACTGCCCTTAGATTCTCCTTACTTTGGATAACCTGTGTTTGTTCAGCCTGAGGCCCAAGGATCCTGTTTGCTCTCGGTGAGCAGGAACGCCTCTCCCTGCCTCAGCCGCTCCTGCCCTAGGTGGCTCCATCACTGCATTTGTTTTGAAATGTTAATATGTTAAATACCAAACTAATATTTCAAAAATATGTATATATGATTTCTATATCCTTGTTTTTCAGATAGCCTGCTTATAATTTAATATAAAATTAACTAAACTGATTGATTCATAAGATTTTAGTAAAGAAAGGTTCCCTTTTTAAGAAATAAAGAGCTACTTTGTAGGTTAAAATAAGTCAGATTTTCAAATTTAAAATTGCCTATATAGTAGGACATAGAAATGTGTTAATATATAAGAAATTGGGGAATAAGAAGAATGAAGGACTTTTCTATCATACTCATTTTATAAATTTGCCACCTGTGAAAATGGTTTTGCACATTATTTGTACTTTTCTTTGTATATGAAATAATGTTTTGTACTTTGTAAAATATGGAGCCCATTGTACTTCCAGCAATTTGAGACTGTACACAGTGCTTCTTTTGTAACTGGATTATTTTAACTTTCATGAAGGCATTACATGCCTTATGTTCACTAACCACCTTGAATTAAATTTATTTCTTAAGAAACAGCATCCTTCTTGGACTGTGAAGTGACATTCATTCTGCAGTGCTCAGCCCTCCAGGGGGGAGTGTTCAGATCTTGTAGAGCAATGGAAGGGTCAAGGATTTAAAAAAAAAAAAAAAACATAGCCCACTTGTGTCTTGGTTCTGCTAATGTGATTGCTTCCATTTGCTCAGGAGTAAGAGATGCTAGACACTGTCCTGAGCTTCGGGTTCTGGACACTCTTATGCAGTGTTTAAGAAGAGACCTGAGCTGGGCGTGGTGGCTCATGCCTATAGTCCCAGTGGCTCAGGAGGCTGAGGCAAGAGGATCATGAGTTCAGAACCCAGTCTCAGCAAAAGTGAGGCACTAAGCAACTGAGTGAGACCCTGTCTCTAAATAAAATACAAAATGGGGCTGGGGATGTGGCTCAGTGGTCGAGTGCCCCAGAGTTCAATCCCTGGTACCCAAAAACAAGGAGACACCCGAGGCTGAGGTTCTCACTCCCACCACCACTTCGTCTCATCAGCTGTGAGAGACTGGTTGAGCCCCTCACCCCCTCTGGGTCACAGTTTTTCCACCTGTGGTATGTGGCAATTTGTGAACATTTTAGGCATGAGCCATTGAAGTCTTGTTGGGTAGTAGACGTCGCTGCTTCAGGGAATTGTTAAGCAGCACAGAGTGATCAGTGATTTCAGTTCTGGTCAACACTTCCTCTGGTTCAGTCCTTGGAGTTACCTCATGTAACCAGGGGAGAGGCCCCTTCTCACCTCAGAGCTGAACCTTTAAGGAGCCATTCCTAAACCAGGCAAGAAGAGCTCCAAGATCTACAGGGGCCCGAGGTGAGCCTTCAGCTTTCCTCAGTCGAGGTCACATGTGACTGAGCCAAGAAACCCCAGGCCTCCTCCCCAGTGACCAGCCCTGGGACCTGCCATTGTACCCTGCTCCGTCCCTGAGATTTAGTCATGAGGGAAACAACTGGAATTGGGGGTTGAGCATGAGCCATGTGCACAGTCTCAGTATCTGGATGCCCTTTATTCCTCAGGGTGGAGCTGAAGAGAAAGGGTACTGGGTTCCAAGGAGGACAGATTCTGGCCTTATGCCTTACAACAACCTATAGCAGGTCCCTCCCTGCCTGCAGCTTCTGTGACAAAGCCTTTCTATACCTACAAGCCTTGAAAGGTGCAGATTCAAGGGGGAATGTTAGCACAGGTCACACTGTGACTCATGTCCTTCATCAGTGTCCCAATCCTCTACCCCACTGCCTCCCCTCCAGAGCCAGACCTTAAACTGCTAATGGCTTGGCAAGTTTTCTTTTCAGTGGAAATTGACATTTTTAGATATTTCATCATGACTTATTAAAAGTTATTGGTTAACCTCATCATCTCATAAAGAATTCCTGAAAGATCCTAAGCCGATAACCAGGAAATGCCCTCAACAATGGCAACCAAGACTACTAATTAAGCAATGAATAACACAGTGTTGATGGAGAGAGAGAATTCAGAACAGCACTGTCAGATACACAACACAAGCCACATATGCATGTTTTTAAAGGGGAAAAAATTTGGATGAAATTTTTATTTTTACTGGAAAACTTAACCCAATATTTCTAAGTATCATTTCAATGAGTAATCAAGAAATTATTAATGAAATGTTTTGTATTCTTTGTTTCTAAGTCAGTCCTTAAGATCCAGTGTGTGTAACTCCCTAGAGTTAGCACAGACCCCAGAGCTATGGGAATCTGTTCCGCACGACCACCCACACTCCAGACACCAGTTGCAAATCCCAAGAGTTTCTTGGAGTTCAGACCAACCAGCTATGAATTTGGAGGTTCCCCAATATCCTCCTTCAATAATTTGCCACAGCAAGACACAGAACTCAGGAAAACACTACTTATATTTGCCAGTTTATTACAAGGTACATATAACTCACGAACAGCTTAATGGAAGAAATGCACAGAGCAAGATGTACACCTGGTGGCCATCAACTCAGTTCCTCTCTGTCCCCTGAAGCTGGAGAGGCTAAAAGCTCCTACCTCTATTCACTTGTTCTGTCTTTCCGGAGACGGGCTCCCCCTCCCAAAGCTATCTGGGGCCCTACCCCGAGCCATCTTATAGCATGAACTCAGGTGTGGTTGAAAAGGACACTTTTTAAATAACAAGACACTCCTGTCACTCAGGAAGTTCCAAGAGTCTTAGCAACTGTGCACAAGGAGCCCAGGACAAAAACCAATTTTTTTTTTTTTACTATTCCTCATATTTTTATAGCAACATATACTGTACCACATATCTCAGTGCAGCCTTATTTCCATTGCTACATGCTAGACAACAGATCGAGGGCGAGCAGTCTGCTCCCAGCAGAGCCTGTAGTGGGAGGAGCTGGGAAACAAGAGGCCTGGGTTCCAGTGCTGACTCTTACATTTCACTCTGTGACCTCCAGTAGTCCCTTCATTCTGCTGGGCTTTGACATATGAAATGAAAGACCCAGGGGCTGGGGGTGTAGCTCAGTGGCAGAGCACATGCGGTCCTATGTTCAGTCCCCAACATGCGCGCACACAACAAAAACAAAGGACCCAGATCTGTCACGTTGTGATTCCAAATGTTTACTTTGACAAGGACTCAGGTTCCAAACTGAGATTTAAAAGATTTGCGGGGGAAAAAAAATAAATTGATGCTTCTCAAATGGTAATGCCCATATAAATCATCTTGTTAAAATGAAGATTCCAGGGCCTGGAGGTAGCAGAGCATGCGCGTAAGCATGCACAAGGCCCTGGGTTCAACCCACAGCAACAACAACAGCAAATTATCTAATTAAGTCTAGGGTGAGACTTGACCTTCCATAGTTCTAACAAGCTCCTGTGTGATGCTTTTGCTGGTCCCAAGAGCACACAGGTAGTAACAGATGTGTTACTCTGAGAAGCAGGTGCCAATGAGAAGGAAATCAGGGGAAGGGAAATCAGATCACAATGCAGATGTGAACCTTGGTCATCTTCCATGGATACAGACCTATTCTGGGCATTCATTGCCTTTTCTGACCAGAGCCTCTGTCAGCACTATGTGCTAGGGACCTACAGAATGCATGATCCAAAGCATAGAATTCCACTCAACTAAGGATCCTATAATAGTCCATAAGAACTAGGATTTAGAGCTGCCACCAGGGCACTTGGGATTCTTTGTGTTCATAGACCAACAGACATGAAGAGGAGTCACGGAAAGTACCAGGAGTAATTGACCTTGATGAACTGCTGGCCCTTCCAGGATGGAAAGAGCCCGAGGCAGTTGACTTGCCCCTAAGCGGTAGGTTGACTTCCTTAAGGAGCGAAGCCACACCGGGGGTCAGCATCAGCCTCTCTTGCCGAACACTGGACATTCTAAGGCAGGAGTATCCAGGTTTGCTTGGTGTGGCCCTTGCAGGGAGCTCCTGTTAGCCCAGGTTTGGTTTCTGCCACTCCATAGGAGAGCCGTCGTACTGGTTCCCACTTAGCCATTGACAAGGGCTGGGTACTGTCAGCTGTGCAAGTCATTTCCCATCCCCTGCCTCTTCTGTGTCGGGTGCTTTCCGGTGAGGATTAATGTGGTACAAAACCACACAGCGTGCTTTCTCCCACACGCCCACGACAGCCACAGGCCTGCGATAGCCACATGCCTCTGCCACACCGCTGCTCATCCCCAGTCCTCCAGTCCCCTGACCAAAGAACCAGGCAATGTGTGTACTTACTGCCTGGACCACTTCTTCTTGTACACAAAGCAGACAGCCAAGCACTCTGCTCACGTCTCTACCCATCGGGGAGAATTTCCTTTCCCTTTGTACCTCTTGTCAGGGAGCCACTGTCCGTCTTCACCTGGTTCCCATGCACACACTCAACCCACCCATAAACCAGGCTCAGCCTTTTTCCTCCTCTCAGTTGGTTCCACAGAACCTGCCATGTGTCTGTAGGTACAAGGGCTGTAAGGACAGGCCCTGACCCCCTCCTCTGACCCTGCAAACTCAGTCCCAGATGCAGTCCGTCTGTCTCATGATGGACTCTGCCAGGCCCCCCTGACTTTACAACCTGTGCCCCTGACAGAACCCGGCTGATAATGAGCAGTTTTGGACTTCCCGCTTGGTATTCCACAGACAGGTGTTCTGTCACCACCAGAGCCTCATAACATGCCAGAGACTGTTTCTCAGAAGGTGTATAGTCGCCCAGGCATGGTGGCACATGCTGTAATCACAGCAGCTGGGAGGCTGAGGCAGGAGGATCATGAGTTCAAAGCCAGCCTCAGGAACTTAGTGAGGCCCTAAGAAACTTAGTGAGACTCTGTCTCAAAACAAAAAACGGTGGGATGTGGCTAAGTGGTTAAGCACCCCGGGGTTCAATCCCTGCTACAAAAAAAAAAAAAAAAAAAAAAATGTATGTAGTCCTCTGCTGCTGATGGTACAGCCTTGCTACAGGACCCCAAAGGCCTATGTTGTGATTGTGTTGAGACTCTCCATGAGCTTTCTGCTGCATCTTTCCCCTTTGTCATACTGACATCTCCAACACCATAGAGTCTGCCAAAGCATGACCAATGGTGGGGCTGCTCTCACTGCACTTAGGCTTCCTCAGAGCCTTTCCTGGCATGGGACCCAGCTTTCCCTGCCATCCGGATTGACATGTTGCCTCTGGCCCCAAAGGAGGTCTGCAGACACCATGCTTTCTTCACTGTGACAAGAGATGCAAGACACAGTGATTTCTTTTACTCAGGAGGGGGTACCCCAGCATACTCCTGACCCCTGCACCCCTTAAAAACTTCATCGCAGAGGCAGCTCTTTGAATCTTCAAGCTTTTGCATAACACGGTGAATCAATGTGATGTTGTGTCCTCACCTCGGGATGGCATTATAACAGGGACAAGAGAGTTAGCATAGCCTGAGGCAAAACTTCTAAGGAACACTGTTGTCCATCCCAAGTGAATGTGAGCTGTTTCTGATCCTCTTTTCTAACTGGAATAGGGAAGAACACATTTGCCACATGGCTGCATCCACAAACCCAAAGCCTGATTCAGCTCCACCACCAATTCCGCCTCACACACGGCAGCTGCAGGCAGCCCTCCTGCGTGGGTAAGCCTGAGGTGCTCTGCAGTCTCTCTCCAGGGTCCATCCTTTTTCTGCAGGGGTCACACTGGTGAATTAAATAGAGGCCCGGTAAGGACCCCCACCCCTTCATCCTTTCAATTGTTCATGATGAAACTAATCTCCGCCACACTCCCTGGGATGAGATATCGTTATTTTTATCTACTCTAAAATGTGGCAAGAGCCACAGGGTGAAGGAGTAGGGAGAAGGCAGTTTCAGAAGTACCCACTTGGAGGCTGGGGTTGTGGCTCAGTGGTAGAGCACTTGCCTAGATCAGCACCACATAAAAATAAATAAAGGTATTGTGTCCATCTAGAACTAAAAAATATATTTTTTAAAAAAGTACCCCTGTGGTCTCTCTATAAGAGCTCTTACCCAATAGCTCAAAGATTACTCCCCTGTCAGAGCATCAATTCCAATTAAATGCCTGGGTGCAGGGAATTACTACTGGGTGGGTGCTTTCGTGGACCCCGTGAGCCTGCAACGAGCCAGGCTTCCGCCAGGGTTCTGCTTATTACCTGGCCCGTGGAAGCCCCCCGTTGGCCAGCCTTCCATTACTATAACAAATATCCAAGATAAACAACTCCAGAGAAGTTTGATTTTAGCTCAGCTTCAGAGATTTTGCTCCCTGTTCAATTGGTCCCATTGTTTTGGGAGAGGCAGGAGTGTGTGTGGGAGAGCAAAACCATTCGCCTCTTGGCTGGAAGGGAAAGAGGATGAGGCGGGAGCCAGGGTGCTGCTCCCCACCTCAAGATCATGCCCCAAATGACCTTAATGCAGGGACCTGTGGGGGACACCCCAAATCCAATCTGTAGCATCCCCTCTGAGGGACAGACCGTGATCACACTTTTAGCTCCAGGTATTCCTGTCAACTCAAACTCTACATCTACTAAAACTTCAATGATTCCCCCTTTTCTAGTGAACAATCAAGCAACTCAATTGGCCACATGCCCTTTTTGGGGGCGGGGGACCTGAAGGAATCATCATGGTATATACCTGCGGCCTCTTCAGGTGGTGGCTCTTTCTCTGGAAATGAGCTTAGGTCTGGGAGCTGAGCCAGGGACCGCAGCTTTCCAATGTCTCTGCCTCCTGCTCCTCCATTTCTGCCTTTGTTCTTGTACCAGAGCCTTCGTGGATACTGGTCTAGCTTGCCTTTTGGGGCTCTGCACCCCATTAACCATGTCCACACTTTGTATGGGCCAAGCCCGGTCCTTCCCCCCAGTAATGGCTGGCCTCACCTAATATACCTGTTCCAGCAGGTGTTCTTGCCCGCCAGGTGCAAGTGTTCCACCCTGAGCTACAGCCACGCCCCAGCCCACCATCGTTACTGCTTTGCAGCGCTGGTGAGGGAGCCCAGGGCTCAAGCATGCAAGGCGAGGACTCAAGCTCTGGGCTACACCCCCAGCCCTCCTCAGCTTTTTTGCTTTGTTCTCTACACCTGCCAGGGGGACTCAGGTATTTCCACTGAGTGCTGAGTGCTGGCTACCACCTGTGCCAAATTTCTAAGAGACGCTCCTACAGAGAAGGCTCCATCCGGCTAGGGTGCTAACTCTTATCTCCAGAAAGTGACCTCCTTCCATGGCTTGTTGCCTATCCAGGGCACATCCCTGCCCTTAACCAAGCACTCCCCAATCCAGGCCCAGGAGTACTCACTCCCCTGGCTCCTGCCAGCGTATCTGGTATTTAACTCTCACTATTCTCTCACAGTATAATCTGTTTCCATTTTTTTTTAAATCAGGCTCAACATATCCCAAATTATTCTGGAATTCAATCCTAATTAGTGTCTTTGGCAGCCCAAAGAGGAAGTGGGGGCAGCCCTGCGAGGGAGGCCGAGGCCTCAGCAGCCCTCTCAGCACAACACAGGTGGTGGCTCTTACTAGGAGAGGGGCCACCCTGTGGCTCAGAGGGTCAGGGAGTCTGCTGTGCTACATCCTTACCTCCCGTTTCGGAATTCCAGATCTTCCCCACCCATCCCAGTCCCCGGCTGAGCACTCCTCTGTGGCTCTGCAGCACCACCATCTTCTCACACAAGAAGCAGACACCAAGGTGGGATTAGGGGTGCAAATGATTCCTAAGAAATGCCTGCGAGGCACAACAGGCAGAGAGGGCTCTCAGACGGTGATGTAAGTGTGAGCCCTGCGAGGCTGGGGGAGGGAAGCAAGGTTGTGGGGAATCAGGTGACAGTAAGATTTAAGAAAGCAGCAAGACCATTGGGGAATCCCTGTGCCAAAGCTGCCTGGGCGGGGTGGGGGGTTCTGTATCTCTCAAGAATGGATGTGCCTTCGTCATTGTCAGGGAACAGTCCACAGGCCACAGTGCAAACAGCGACGGACATTGGAGCAGCAGGGCCATCAGGTGATGGTAGTCTGACATCTGAGCAGTACATTCCCAGAGCCACCTCCCAGGGTCTAGGGATCAATCTCTTGTAGAGTTGTAGACCCCAAGGAACAAAAACGTTAGCACTTTCTACCCGTGTCAGTATATACTGAAACTCCAGCTCTGTCACAGCTGTCTGGCCTTGGATGGTTCCTAACTTCTCTGAGCCTCATCTTCTTCATCTATAAATTTCTTCATCTATAAATAAAAAACTAAAAAGATATACAGATGGTCCCACCTTAATCATGGCTAATGTAAGTTTTTTTTTTAACTTTATCACGGCATGAGAACAATATGAATCCAGTAGAAATTGCACTTCAGATTTTAAATTTTGACCTTTTCCCAGACTTGTGACATGTGAGCTGTCAGCACTCAATCCTAGAGCTCAAGTGTAGGATGGAACCTACTGTGAATGAGCTGATCAGCTGAAGTCACACCGTGTCCCCTTCCCAGTCATTTACCTGCCCACCAGTCATTCAGTCAGCACACCTATTCATGCTTGCTCTGTGCTGCTTCCTCTTCTGGATATTTCTTTTCCCAGGCTGGTGATACCAGGTCACTTACCAGATATATGAAGGGCTCTGGAAGAGGCTGGAGACTACCTTGAGTCCACCCTCTCTGCAAGGGCTGGCGGCAGCAGGGGCTCAGCTGTCAGTCAGCCTCTCCATCTTGAAGGGTCTACAGCATCTTGTTTACTAAGCTGGGATGGTGAGTGGGTTAGGGGTCTTAAATGCATCTTCGGCTTACCATGTTGTCAACTTACGATCAAGAGAAATCCCCATGAGTCCGGGAGCATCTCTAGATGAAAGCACCCAGCACAAAACAGATTCTCAACGCGTCGGTTGAGTGGGATTCCTCAACAGCTGTGCAGAAAACGCCTACAGCTCGCAGGGCACTGACTGCTCCTCAGGAATCTCTAGATGAGTAAAACACAGTTGAGGTCCCCAAGAAGAGCAGCCTAGAGACAGGCCATTGGTGGCAGCTGGCCTTGAGCCAAGAATGAGGTGACTTCCAGACACTGGAAAAGACAAGAAGACAGATTCTCAACAGCCCCAGGAATGAACACAGTCCTGCTCCCCCAGAGAGACCTATTTTGGACTTCTGTTCTCCAGAACTGTATGGTAATAAATGTGGGGAGGGGAGTGTTATCTTTGTTTGTTTTGGTACCAGGGATTGAACTCAGGTGCACTTAACCACTGAGCCACATCCCCAGCCCTTTTTATTATTTTTTAAAAGCATTTCTTTACATATTTATTTGTAGTTGTAGATGGACAGAATGCCTTCATTTCATTTGTTTATTTTTCTGGGGTGTTAAGGATGGAACCAAGTACCTAACACATGCTTAGCAAGTACTTTGCCACTGAGCTTTATTTTTTAATAAATAAATAAAACCCCAGCCCTTCATTTTTTTATTTTGAGACAGGGTCTAAGTTGCTTAATGGCCTTGCTACATTGCTGAGGCTGACCTTAAACTTGTACTCCTCCTGACTCAGCCTCCCAATTTGCTGGAATTACAAGCATGTGTCGCCACATCCGACCCCATAAATGTGTTGTTTAAAGGCACTAACTTTATAATAATCTGTTACAACAGTATCAACAAACTCAGACAGCATCATGCGGACCAGTCAGTGACACGCCATGAGCAGCACAGTGGGCACACGCCCAGGGTGAGGGAGCCGAGCTGGGGTGGCCTAGGGAGAGGTAAGAGCGAGGCAGGGGCAGAGGTGGCGTGGAAGGTGAGGGCTGCTGCGAGGCCCTGGGTGGAGGCACCCACAGACACACGGTCCTGCACACACAGCAACACAGACAGGGGCATGAGTGTCCAGGACACACCTTCTACACGTACACAGGCAGTCTTTTGGACACATGCCCACCCATACCTGGTTTGCACCTGATTTAATGAGCTCGCTTAACCCTAGCTGAGTTTAGCAAGTGGTAGTGGGGAGCGATGTGTTCCATGGCCCCGTCACTGGCCTGGACCTGCACAGGGGGACACTGGCAGCCTGGGCCTCACCAGTGGGAGGCAGCCGGAAATCATTTCCCTGCCCAGGGCCTCAGCCTCTTCCCTGCGGATTATGGGAAGGCATCTACTCTGAGTGAGCCACACTCAGAACCTGTTCATTGTTCACTCACTCAGCATACATTTATTAGTGCTTGTGCTGATGCCTGTTCTGGGCACCTGGACCCAAGTAAAAGTGGCAATCGACCACACCTGCAGGGCGTGGTGTCTACTGTGGCCAGAGCTGTGCCAGGTGTGCAGGCGGGGCCGCTGGGAGGAGCTCATCACCAGCCCTGGGGTCAGGGACACTTCCTGACCTGTGGCATTTATGCTGAGTGTTACAGGACAGGAGATGGCCGCATATGGGTGACATGGAGGAGGGAAGGAAAGGAGTTAAGCTGGATTGTGCTGTGCGTTTTAGAAAGACCCCCCTGACGAGGCTCATGCTGGGGAGCTGTAGTCATCATCAGGACTTGAAAAGGCATCAGGGCTGGGGTGGCATTTGCAGGATTTGGGGACTAGGTGATGGGGAAGAAGCGGAGGTGCAACTGAGGACTGTCTGGTTGATGCCCAGGGTGCCAGAGAATGCCCTGGCCTCAGAGTCAAGTAGGGGAAGAATGGGCAGGCAGGGAGTGACCAGCCCTGCTTCAGGGGCAGGCCACATGCATCCCGGGTGGGAGGAGCTGGATTTCCCAAAGGTTAAATGACCTTGTCTGAGGTCACACAGCAGTGCCTGATGGAACTGGGACTTGAACACAGGCTTGTCTGTATCCCCCTCCCCCCTCCCCTCAGCCACCCAGCCTTGGTGTGGAGACTAGAGTATAAGGGTCTGCGATCCCTCCTTCACATCCAGACTAGCCACGCCACTTGGAAGACCATTCAAAGCCTGGGGACAGGACCAGGACATAACGTCCCTCCTGTGGACATAGGGAGTTTGGGCCCTACAAAGAGAAGACGGAAGCCCCCCGCCCCCCATTGACTTAGCCCTCATGCCCCTGTCATGCTGTGGCCACCCACCTACAGCCAGAGCATCTCAGAGGTCCCTCCTACTCTGGAGGCAAGGACTCCTGGCTCCTTTTCAAGAGAAGCCCAGGCACAGCTGGGCCACAGCTGAGCCTTCCAGGAAATCCGAGCCTGGGCAAGAGGAACCAATTGTTCAGGACTCAGGATGAGGTTCTGTGCGATCCTGTGCGGACCTGGCCTGCTTCCTCATCCGAAGTAAGGCTAGGCTTATTTCTTCACAGCTCCTGCAGCTGCGACTGCGCCCCCTCTGCAGAACTTGGCCTGATCCAGGCCCAAGGGTTGAACAACAGATGCCTGGTCCCTGCGGACAGCCCCTGACTCCAGCCGCAGCAGATCCACCTCCTCATTCCCCACAGTCCCCAGAGGTTCGAGCTTCGGAGCAGCCCCAGCCAGAGGAATGTGAGCCATTCCCGGCATCTCCTCCCCTGCGGCCAGCCCAGAGAGGGGCTGGGGCCTCTGGGCCCTCCTGACAGGAAATTAGCTGGGCCTGGCCTTCCCCATTACCAGCTGCTCTGCTGACCCTGACCCCATGTTTTCTGAAACTTGATACTGCAGATTTCAGAGCCTCTTCTCCATTCCCCAGGAGGCCTGGCTGAGCTCTGCGTCTAGCAGGCCTCCGGCCCACATGCAGGTCTGCCTTCCTGCCGCAGAGAGGGCAGAGACTGGGGCCAGAGGGGGAGGCCTGGGACTCAGCCCAGCTGCGACCCTGAGCGGACCGACCCCTCCTATGGTCAGTCTCCCATCCCTGGGCAGCAAGGCAGACCCAGAGTAGCTGCAAGGTGGTGGATGAGTTGGAAGGGCACGAGGGGCCGTGGAGAGACCCCCCAAGAGGCTTGTGATGGTCTAGGGAAGCAATGGTGGTGGTTTGGACGAGGGTGGGATGGCAGACTGAGGATTCTACAGCCAATGTTTAGGGTTAAATTGAAGAGGAACTGCTGACAAGTCGGCTAAGGAGACTGAGGGACAGAGGTGTCAGACCTAGAATTATGAGCTACTCTGCCGGCTGGATGGCGACGCCTCTCACTGAGCTGAACAGAGGGAGACCAAGGCTGGGGTGAGGAGAGTGAAAGGCCACCAGTGAGGCAGTGGACGTGCAGTCACAGGCGCCTTTCAGATGCCCCAGTGCAGAAGTCAAGCATTTGGGGAGAGGAATGAGCAGGAGACCCACCTGAGGACAGGGACAGAACTGCCAAGAGGGAAAGCGTGGAGTAACAAGAGAGGACCCCACCTGTGCCTTGAGGCCACTAGTATCTGATGGCCCAGTGAATGGGGGAAGAACCTGGTGCAAAAGAGGAAGAGCAGAGCTGTAGCATGAACCAGAAGAATGCTTGCCATGTGGGGATTGGAGAAGAGTGCTCACAGAGCAAGGCAGGCTGGGAGATGGCTCAGCTGGTAGCATGCTTGCCTCGCATGCACAAGGCCCTGGGTTCAATCCCCAGTACCAACCAAAACAAGCAGCCTCTCGATCCCAGTGAGGCTCAGGTAGGAAGATCATAGGTTCTTGCCCAACCCCAGCGATTTTGTGAAACTCTGTCTCAAAAGAAAAAGTAGAGAGAGGAGGGGATGTGGCTCAGTGGTTAAGCAATTGGGTGCTACAGGGGAAAACTAAGAGAAAGACTAAAAAAACATGTACCATGTGGATGTGGTGCCCTGGTTCGGGGGTGCTGTTTGAGTGGAGAGAGTCACAGGGAAGCCAGGCTGCAGGCGTGCGAGAGGGAGGAGACAATGACCTGCATGTAGAAAACTAACTCTGGAGGGGGTTTCAGTGTGGACAGGAGAACTGGAGCAGCCCCGGACGGGTGTGGACTTGAGGAAAGGGGCTTTCATTTGTTTTTAAAGACCTGTGACACTTGAGCATATTCAAGTGCTGAGAAGGATCCTGCTGGGATGAGAGGCTGACAGTAACTGAGACAGCAGGGACGACAAATGCAAAGACATTTATAAGAACACAGGGGTGCATGCTAGGGTCACTCAGCAGGGCAGCGGATGAGCTAGAGAGAACACACAGGTCACTCCCAGGCGGGCAGGGGGAAACCCTGAGAGTCACCCCATCCCATTCTGGCCCTAGAGGCAAAACTTCCCTGGGCTGCTGAGGTTAGGGAAGGTAGGAGCAGCTTCCAGCAACTCAGAGGGCCATCAGTGAGGCCCAGTGGGCACAGGGCCTCAAAGGGAACATCTCCAACCCCACAAAGATGGCTCCTGGGCACAGGTCTGACTGTGGCCCTGCCTAATTCCTGTATATTCCCCACAACCAAGGCCCAGCACCCTCAGATGGCCACACACACATACCCTGCTGAGGGCAAGAGTTAAGAAATAGCTGGACAGACAATGGAGGGCCACAAGGCCCTAAAGAAGGGTACTATGTCTCTGGAGAAGAGCCCTGGGCCCTGGGCCTACTGCAGGCATGGGCCCATTGCCAATGACAGAAGCCCAGAGATCTGCTGGATAACATACCTGAGTCCAAAGGCCCCGGGGCTTTCCATTCCAACCTACCTACTCCATCCTACCTCTCCTGGAGTGGGATGATCCCAGCATCCCACGGGGCAGTGGTTCTCAGAGAATGACCCTAGACAAGGAATATGGTATTACCTGGAATCTTGTGAGAAATGCAGATTCTGTGGGGGCGGGATCCAAAGGTCTGTGCTAAACAAACCTTCCAGGTGACTCTGAGGCCCCACTTCCATAAGGGATCAAACCATCTACCCCTCCATTTGCTGTCTATTCATGAACCTAAAATTCATGTATCCATCCATCTAAAGAGTCGCCAGCTAACCGTCCATTGCTCAGTCCATTCTGAGTCAGTCCAGGAAGCTGTGACAGAATGCCACAGACTGTGAGGCTTATGGGCAACACAGGTCTATTCCTCACTGTTCTGGAGGATGGGAAGTCTAGGATCAAGGCCCTGGCATACTCTGGGAGACTCCCTTTTGGTCTGTTCGGGGTCAGCCACCAACCACCCACTTTAACATGTCCAGTCACCTGTGCGCATCTGTCTACTCCAATCAGCTGGCTCTTCAGCCTGAACACTCCTTCACTCCTACCACACACAGCTAGCATCTCTTCACTATTCTCACAACCACGCATACTAGAAAAGAATATGGATTGGATAACCCTTATCTAAAGTGCTTGAGACCAGAAGTGTTTCCGATTTCCAATTCTTTCAGATGTTGGAATATTTTCATGTGTCTAATGAGGAATCTTGGAGATGGACTCCAAGTCTAAACGTGAAATTCATTTATGTTTCATGTGCACCTTATAAACATAACCTGAGGGCTGGGGCTGGGCTCAGCGGTAGAGCGCTTGCCTCGCACATGTGAGGCTCTGGGTTCGATCCTAGCACCACATATAAAGAATATTTTATTTATAATCGACAACTAAAAAATTTTTTAAAAATAAATAAATAAACATAGCCTGAAGGGGATTTTAAAGAATATCGTTAGTGTGCCTGTGTCTTGACTTCAGCCATCACCTGAGGGCAGATGTGGAATTTCCACTAGTGGCACCACGTCAGTGCTCAAAAAACTACGGATTTCAGATTTTGGGGTTAGGGATCCTCTGCCTGTACCCACAACCCTGGCATCCCTTTCTGAGGTAGCTGGACAAGCAATTTCCTTCTGCATCAAACTTCAGGATTGTATCATGTATATTAAGTGATATGAGTTCTAATTCCCTGGACAACCCATTAGACCAGGGGCTGGTTCTCCACTAATGGCAACTGTGTGGTGTGTGTGTGTGTGTGTGTGTGTGTGTGTAGTCTTACATATATTATATGCCTGTAATATATACAATAGCTCATGTATAGTATATATAGACATATTACACAGATACAGCTCACTGCACACATGCACACCTATATCCTATATAACTTCAATAGCTGGACATAAACTGCCCTAAAGAAGCTGTCTATCGGATGGTGACAGACTTGACCAATCATGCACGTTCTCTTCCTTGAAGGGAATGAATATCAGGTATGCCGGAGAAGTTAGGGCACTTCAAGCACCAGCTGTATCCTGAACAACATAAGCTATTGTTCCAGTTGCCATTGAGCTGTTGTGTGCCCCATCTTGAGAGTAGGATTCAGGTGACCCTGGGGTTCAGGAGGACTGCCAGTTGCTCTTGCATCCCTGTGTTGAGCCCTAGTTATCCAAGAGGTATGTGAAGTGGCCTCTACCACAGGGCCGAGCTGAAGGTCATGCTGAGCGCACGGGATCTGGGTGCCTCTCTGCGCAAGAGCCTGGCGATGCTGGCCTGCTGCGGGCGAAGGAGACGCTGTCCAGCCACTTCCTCGGTCCTCATCCCTCGGGACCCATCAGCAGCTCCGGACACTATTCCCTCCCTCTCTCTGCACACTGGCCTCCTCCGCATCTCCTTTTCTACTCCACCCTCACTGCCCGCTCCTCCTGGGTCCCCTTTGGTGGTTATTCTTTCCCCAAACCCCTAACTCTGGATGGACAGGGGTCATTCCTCAAACCTCCTCTTCTCCATTTACACTCTCTCCTCAGTGACTTCATTCACTCACATGACTTTGAAATGGTCACTGAAATGGCAACAAGTTCCAAACTGTAACTCCACCTCAGCCCTCTTTCCTGAACCCTAGACTCACATCCAACTACCCTCAGCATCGCGCATCACCACCTGAACTCGATAAAATGGAGTTCCTGTCCCCGCACCTCTAACATTCCCAAAAGTTAAGACTTTCTCTTCTTCACAAATGGAAACTCCATCTTTACAGCTGCCCTGGCCAAAATCTTAAAGGTGTGCTCGCCTGAATTTTCCTTTCTCTCACACCAACATCCCATCCCCAGCAAATCAAAACCCTGGTTCTACCTTTAAAATCCACCCTAAACTCACCTAAGCCACTCACTGCCTGTCCTGGGATGCTACAGCCTCCTGGCCACTCTCCCCACTTCAGCCTTGTCCCCTTCAGTCCAGCAGCACAGCGGCCAGAGATCTCCTTTACAGAACACAAGGCCACGCTTCTCCCCTGGGGAATGTCCTCCAGTGCCTTCCCTCTTTCTCTGGGTCAAAGTCAAAGTCCTCACAACAGTTAGCAAGACTCTACACCATCAGCTTTCTGCCACCCTTCTTGTTCCAGCGGCATTAGCTGCCCCGGCCTCACAGATGCTGCTCAAATGTGCCAAGAGGCCCCACCTCAGGACCTTGGCACTTGCTCTTCCACAATCCCACAGTGCTGGGGACTCGAACCCGGGCCTCCAGCATGAGAGGCAGGCACTCTACGAGGTGGGCTATATGGCCTGCACTGGCACTTGCTCTTCCTACAGCATTCTCACCTCCCCACCCCACGTCTTCATGGCTCCCCCCGTCACTTTCTTCAGATCTCTGATGGAACGCTCCCCTGGTAGAGACGCCAGCTGAGCAGGCAACTCACGATCTCCATGCACCCCACTGTCCCCATGTTCTTCCTTCCAGGGCACTGGCCATCACCGCTCTCCCTGGGTCAAGCCCTGTTGGCTCCATAGGGCAGTGACTCTGTGCTGGTCACTGTATACTTTTTAGCACATAAGAGCTTTGCAGAGGTGCAAACAGGCACATTCATAAACACATGATACCCACCTGGGGAGGGCTGAGCAAGAATGGCTGAGAGGCCTGCTGCCATGTCACAGAGGCAGCTGGGCAGAGGACAGCAGCACAGAGGAGCCAGCAGAGGAAAGAACAGGTGTTGGGAGAACTTTCGGTCCTCCAGAGATGGATGAAGAGTGGTCATTCCTGATTTCCCAGTTCCCATCTCCCCTGAGGCCTGAATGTCAATGATATCTACAAGGTGGTCCCTGTATTCCCACCAGCATCCCTCCCCTTCCCTGAAGATATTTGGTTCTTTCGTTCTTTGTAACAAAAATAACCTTGACCTGACTGGCATTCTTCCAACCATCCATCCACCAACCCCTCATCCCCTCCATCTACCCTCCCTTTACCCATACCTCTAATTGTCTGTGAATCCAAAAGCCCACTAGTCCATTCAGCCCTATAAGCCTCCATCATCCTAGAATCCACCTGTCACCATGGATCCATGTGACCAACTATCCATCCCCATGTCAGCCTTTTAGAACACCCAGGTAGAGTGGAGCCAGCTTAGATGGGTCTTGAGGGCCAGTCTGAGGCAATCGGATCTGCTTCCTAAGCAGCTGGAGAGCTTCAGGAAGACTTTTGAACAGAAAACTTGTAGTCAGACCTGTATCTTAGAACGATGACGCCACAGCTGTCTGCAGGATAGATTAGTGGGGGCAGGTCGAAAAGTGGGAAGACCAGTTGGGGTAATACTGCAATAGTCCAGATGAACCAGAGCAGAGGTACAGGGCTTATGAAGATTTAAAAGGAGAGACAGAGCAGCCCTGGGATCAAGCCCAGGCTGGAAGGCAGGCCCTGCCCAAATGAAGGAGTCTAGCAGGGGGCTTCTGTTCTGCAATCGGGCACGTCAGCTCAAGCAGTTTGCCCCAGCTCTCAGGTGGCACTGTGCCTCCTGCACATCAGCCCAGGGCAGGGAGTTCCTGGGAAACCCGACCCAGAACCAGTGCTCTCTGGGCCCATCTGCAGAGCCCTCTGTCCTACAGTTTAAGTCCCTAAGCAAGTGACAACTCTAAATACACAGTCCCCCACCAACTCCAGTCTCATAGCTCAGCCCTGGCTACAGAAAGCTGGGGCCTCTTCTCTGTGAATTTCCTGCAACTCCTCAGAGGCTGGGCCTCAGGCCCAGTGAAGTCACAGTCTGGGACACAGTCCTGGCTCCCTGCCCGCCCACGGAGGCTATATTTGGAGCAAGACAACTCCCTACAGAGACAGGGCTTGGGACCCACCCTGCAGAGCCGCCTGACCAATTTTGCCAAGTATCCAAGCAGCCAGGCTGTCACTTGTATTGCCACTTGTTTGTCTGTTTGTACACTCAATTATTCAATCCACAAGTATACACTGACCCCTAGTATGATGTGGCATACACTAGGATTCGCTGGGCCCACATCCATACGAGTACTTGTGGGTATCTGCATCTAAACAGGGAAGGCAGGACACACTCTCAGTGCCCTCCCCCAGGGTTGTTTGGTTTGGTGACTCAGAGTCAGGTGCACAGGCGTCTGCAGTACCTGTGCGCACGTGTGCACAGGCACGCGCTCTCTGAGCAGGAAGTGGTGACTCAGCTTCACACTGGCATCCCTGGGCACCTGTGTGGATGGGCCTGTGTGTGCAGGAACAGAGGCTCCCGCTCCCCAGGGGGTGGGGAAGTGGCTGTGACTCAGCTGCACATGGCAACCAGTAGCCCACTGGCCTGGCTCACTTGCCAAAACAAACAGTCAATATTGGGTGGGTGCAAATACTCTGTCACAGAGTATGAGTGTCGAAACTCCTGAGCCCGGTGACCTCAGGTGAGCAGGAGAGATTTAGCTGTCTAGAACCAATAGCAGTTGCTTCCAGGGTCCTCTGCCACAGCCCCTCCACCACAGGAAAAGGGGTTCCATGTTGCCACCCCCAACCTCTTTGGTCTGGCCTCCTGGAGACTCAGAAACCACCTTCTGTCCTGGCTCCACCATTACCCTGGAGTACAAGTGCCAGGGTCACACACTTCTGGAACTAGGCTCAGGAGTTCAGAATTGTGGCCTTTGAGCTGCCAGCCCAACCCCATCTCTGCCATACCCCAAACCTCTCTGTTACACTCGTCACAATAACATTGTTCTTAATGATCCAGAAACATTTCAGTGCTCTGGGGCTCCAGACCCAACCGTCTCCGCAGGCCTTTGCCCCATCTTCACCTCTGTTCCATCTCTCCCTGGCTGTCTCTGTCCTTATCTGTCCTGTGTCTATCTTTGTCTCTTCTCCCAGTCAGGCTGTCTGCAGCAGAGGCTTCCCAAGAGTCGAGGTGCTGACAGAGTGGGGGTGTGGAGAGGACACTCCGTGTCCCTTCTTGAGTCTTATCAAGAAAACTGAAGCCACTGCTGGGGGCTCAAGCTGGAATTTCGCCCTAGATGACCTCGCTGGTTTGCTGGGGCCTCCTCAGAGACAACCGGGGTCAAAGGAGTCAGGAAACAGGCCCCTGCTTTCTGGCTGTTCCTCCCTCCCTCGCCCTCCCCCCAACCACTGCAGCCGCCACCCCTGGAGAGGAGAGGCCGTCCCAATCCCGGGTACTCACAGGGAAAAGGACAAAGGCGGTGGGACCTGGAGTCATGAATGACAGGGCCTCCTCGAGTTTCCAAGGGAAATCCCTAGGGGCTGGAGGGACAGGGTGGCCACCCGATCCTGCCTGAATGACTCCCCCACATCCATTCCTTAGGCCCCGTGGGAGTGGTGGGGAGGTCCCAGGGCCCGCACTACCTGCGTCCCTTTGAGCAACTTCCTGGCTCCCTGAGCCTCATTTTCAGTATCGGTAAAATAGGAAAACAGCGCCAATTCTCTGGGTCGCAAAGATAAAATGACAAGTCAGGTTGGCTCCCAGCAGGCGCTCGGTGCCTGTGGCTTCCTCACGATGAGGAACCGGGCGGCCACCATCCACCCACCGAGTGCCCTGGTCCGGCTAGAACTCAGCGGCGCGGCGCACGCCTGCCACCTGGCGGCCGCCCGCGCCGGCGCAAGGTTGCGCGCTCCAGGCTCACCCGCGCCAGAGCGCAGGCTGCGAGACTCGCACCTGTCCTAGCAGGTTAGGTTGTCCTGGGGTGAGCCCATAACGAAGCGGTTTGTTCTCGTCTTGCCACATTGGGTGTGTCTTACTATACGCAAAAAGCTACACAAGTTAGTTGGGTTTTGTTTTTTTTTTTTTTTTTTTAATCACATAGGTAGGAAGAAAAGGGGTCAAATCAGTCTGACCATGGAGGGAATTCTAGAAATCTTTGGCTTCCTAATAACTGTTTGCATGAAGATTCCCAGAAGTCTCTAGGAGAAACAGACGAGGATTTCAGCCACAGAGCTGATGGTCCCTCTTTCACCTGTGCTGGGATTAGTTTTTGGTTTTTTGTTTTTGTTTTTGATTTTGTTTTTTCGTTTAAGAAAAAAGGAAGGAAAAAAAAAATGTCTCCATCCTCATGGTAGGGTGGGGCAGATCTCCAAGTAGATCAGACACTCTTGAGAGAAGAGTTGAGTTGCTGGTCAACCTGATTCAAAATCGAGAGGGCCTGCTGGAAGCTAGCCCCAGAACAGATTTGCAGGCAAGACATGGATATCAGAAATGGAATATTCAAAAGCATTTACTAGACCTACTTAGCACATATGCTGGATAAACAGCCATGAGGAGGCCACCCCTGTCTTACAGAGCAGGAAGTTGGGAGCTCAGTGCAGACTCCCTGCAGCTGCTGAGGCAGAAACAGCAAAAGCATCCCAGGGACACAGGGAGCCATAGTTGCCCGCTGAGGCTGGAAGCTGAGAGAATAGCTCCTGCCACCACAAGAGAAAAACTGCAGCTGCCACCAAGGAAACCACAGGATCCCTGAACAGGGAGTAGAGGCGTGCGTCCTTGGGGGTCTAATGGGAGGTGGCAATCAAGAGTCCCTTGAGATCCCCTCCACAGCCTCATTGGGATCTTACAAAGAGCAGTGTGACTGGGGAGATGGCCATTGGCCTTACCCTAGGACTTCATTTGTTCAGTTACCTACTCAGACATTGGCCAAATACGTGCCTTTGCAGGTCACCTCAGAAACTGCAGACCTGCTTCTGGGAATGCAGCGAGCACCTGAGGTATTTCCCTAACTCTCCAGAAGCCGTGCATGATCAACCTACCAATCACCTGCTGGATTTTCTCAGAACTTGCCAGTCCACCAACCAAAATCCCCACTATATGGCCCAGCAGAGATGGAAAGTCCCCTTCCACATTTCTCTGAAGAAAATGTACCCTGACATAACATCAGAGTGGGGGGTGGGGAGTGTGTGTCAGTACCATGGAAAAACCTTAACACGTTATCATTCCCCCTCAGCTAAGAGGGGTAGATGGCCTATGCCCCTCCAAGTGTGACACTCTGAGGACATTACCTGTGCAGTACCCTTCTGAGAATGCACAACCTGAGTCCCATCCACTGGGGGTGACACAAGGAGCTGGAAGCATGCCTAGAACTCAGGTCTGTTTGACTCTGAAGCCCAGGCTCCTCCAGCTTAGTACTTTAAAGGCCAGACTGGGGTCAGGGAGGGAGGTGCAAGCACTGCCCCTCTGAGAGTCCCTTCACTGTCCTGCAGCCATTTGTCAGCAAACAGCAATGAGGACTATGGAGCTGTGGAGCTCCTCTATTCTTTTTTTTGGATAGCCTGTGTGTTCCTTGTGAACAAATATTTCAGACCCAAATGCCTTCCAATCCAGGAGCGAGTTCAGTTTAGCAACTGGGGACAATGACTCTGCTCTTTCATTGTCAGGACTTCTGGGGACAACTGGGGAACAAGTGAGCATGGAGGTGACAGCAGTCCTGGTAGCCCCCAAACCAGCCTATGATAGACAGTCTCCTGGGGGAGCTGGATGGGGTCCCTGGGGGATGCTCCTGACTGAGAGCAGAGGAAGAAAAACATAGGAAGTGGGATTCAGAAGCTGCTCTCTAAAACCCAGCATGGGCTCCTGGGCAAAGCAGAAAATGTTGCCCCAAGGGGAGAGGCAGGGTGAATTGGGACAGGAAAGAAGACTTCAGATGGGGAAGAAGGGTGGGCTACAGGGCATGGAGGCTGGGCAGAGCCTCCCTCTGCCCTCTCCCACTGTCCTGCTGGCCCTCTATTGGCCTGTGGACTGCTACCGAGGAGGAGGTGACAAAGAGGAAGGCCTGCATTCCTGTGGTACACAGCCCTGTGAGACCATAGAATGCATCTGTGTGGTGGAAACAGGAAAAGGAGGCTGAGTCTAGCCCAGGGCTAGAATTTAGTGTCCACCACAAATGCACCCACTACCCAAGGCCAAAGACTCAGCAACCCCAAAAGGGTCAATGGAAGCTGAATACGGAACTGGAAAGGGTCAAAGTTCTCCCTGCCTGTAGGAGTGATGCATGGACATGACAACTCACTGAGCAATAAAATGACTGACATTCTAATGTAAGGAGGGGACCTGAGAGAAAGCAGGTGGGTGTAAGGAGCAACATCCTAGGAGAGGGTCAGGAACTTTAGAAGCTATTTGGCATGCTATGTCCTCTGCCAAAAGCAAGTCCTGGGCCAGCTAATCTCTACGGACCAGCCAGTTTTAGCATTCTAGAGGCTTCAGCCAGTACACTCAAAAATCTTGGGTCTGAAGTCAAGACTTTTTTGTTTTAGGTTTGCTCATTTATTTTCCAGTGCTGGGGGGCAGGGAGACCAGGGATGTTCTACCACTGAATTATATCCCCAGTCCTTTTAAAATTTTTATTTTGAGACAGGGTCTTGCTAAATCGCTGAAGCTGGCCTTGAACTTTTGACCCTCCCCTCAGCCTCCTGAGTCACTGGGATTACAGGCATGCACCACTGTGCCCAGCCTACAGGCTCTTCTTAAATTAATAAATTGTGATTTAGTCTCGAAATGGAACTTCTCCATATGTAACCACCACCATTCTCAGCATCCCAGGAAGTTCACATGTGCCCAGCCAACACCCACCCACCCTAGGTAACCATCATTTTCACTTCTAAGTCCAGATTCATGTTTCAAGTTCTGGGAAGGAATATAAGTGGAATCATACAGTGTGTGCTCGTTTGGCTTTTTGCTCCACAGGATCTGTGGGATTCATCCATGTTGCTGCATCTCTTAGTAACAGGTTCTTTAACTTCAGTGTTGTCCAGTGTATTTGTCTCTACTAATGGAGATCTGGATTGGTTGTGGTTGGGGCTATTTTAAACAAAGCCTGCTATGAATTCTCTTCTATGAGTCTTTGGTGGACATAGGCTTCATTTCTCTCAGGTGGAACTGCTGGGCCACAGGGTAGTTGTCTTAAGCTTTAGTAGATATTGCTGAATAGTCTCTCAAAGTTGAAGGGTCATTTTTTTTTTATATCACTGAAAAATTTTTATTATTTCAGTAGGCTTCATTACATGTGTATCTAATTTATACTTAGACAATTATGCTTATAATTTATAAGTAAATTAGTATGATTCAAAGTTCCTTAAGGATGGAGCATGCAACGAAAATAGTGGAGTACATGGAGAAAATGTAGTTGGGAGGAACAAATACTGGCCTTGGCATTTGGGATGCTTACATCCTGATTTTGAGAACCACATAAATTTTTGGCAAGAGACTTAAGTTTTCTTAGGCACAGTTTTCTCATCAGCAAAATGAGTATATCAATGTCCACTTCATTGGATTGTAGTGAAGATTTCAGATAATGTGTATAAAGAACCTGGTATAGTCCACAGTTCATAATAGATTCTAAGTATCTATACAAAGAAACACAGAAACTGTCATCATGACATGATCACTGGCTCCTATTCAGAAGTCTTTTCTGCTGAACTGTAATTTTTATTATTTATTTGGATGTAAACATCTCCATGACTTTCAAACTCAGGACTTTCATAAAAATTTTAAGGGAATTTTCCTCTGTTCTCTTAAAACAAGCACTGATTTTTAACATGATCTTGCACTCTATTTGTAAAGATATATTTTTTAAAATTCTTTAAAAAATAGCCCAGGGCCCTGGGTTCGATCCCTTGCACCACAAAAAAAAAAAAAAAAAAATTTCTTTAAAAAATAAATCAGTTTGGCTTAAATTTTAGTAACTTGGGCAAGGGTTTCAGTGACTAATGTCGATGAAATAGTGTCTTCATACTTCTATGGCAATAAGGGTAAGCTAGTATGTTTTCATGATACAGAAGATAATTTCAGAGTGTAAATACACCTGTGTTTTGAAAAAGTCAGTATGTATTTATTTCCACATCAATGGACTAAAGAAGGCAATCATAAGATTATCTAAGTAGATGTAGAACAAAGTTTGACCAAATGCAAATTCCAAGCAGGATGAAATATTCAGCAAACCAAAATGAGAAAGGAATTTTCTCAACCTATATTTTGTATTTTAGATTGAACTGAAACATTTGGTTTATATTTTACCTGACACTGATGACCCTGCCAAAGTAAATTATTTTCAAACTGTACCTTTGTGTAATTAAACATGTTAAAATCCTTTATGGAATTATAGGATATGCCATAATAAAATTCTTTTTGATATCTGCCACAAGTCATTATTTTAATTTTTTACAGGTAATTGATCTTCATCAATTCTTTACCTTCTAGGTAGAAATAAATTATTCGATAATGTCATTTCTAGATCATAATTTTAAAACTTTGCTTTCTATATGATGGTCCATGTATGCAGATTGTTCAGTTCAGTCAAAATGACTTTAAAATATTTATATAAAAGACAAAAGGGGAAAAAAATGAAGGGTCATTTTTACAGTCTCAAACTGAACATAAAAATCAAGGAGTAGTGGGTGTGAGAGAGAAAACAGGTATTCCTTAAAACTATTCTCAAGACTGGTTCTTCCAACAAATTGTGTGCGCTGACTCCACACCTGCAGAAGCTGTGGAGCAAGCACCTCTTCCCCGGGGCCTAGCATTGTTCACCTGACCCTTGCCCCACTGGGGCAGCTACCTGTTGGGATAACCTTACAGTAAAATTAGGGCTTTGCCAGTTAGGACAAGCCCCGGTGCGATGCAGAACACCTCACCCCCTGGGCGGCAAATCTTCACATTCACACTTTACCAGCAGCAGCCGGAGCTGTCAGCCCCACCCTGTGCATGACACTCGTGGAAGAACCCAGGGCCTAGGCAGCTTCACACCTCGGCAACCCGTATTCCAGAAAGACTTTACAACATACACAAAGCCACCGTCTGCCAGGTGCATGTACAAATGTGTAAAAATAAATCCCACAATTATGGATAATTATAATGCACCAAGAAGAAATTTGGGAAAAAATAAAACTGCAGCATACAACATACAAAGCAATTCCCTTCTGATCTATGTTGAAAGGCATCAGTTTCGGCCCAGTGCCCCACACTGGGCTCTCTGACAGCTCTCAGAACAAACTCTCCCTTCTGGGGGGACCCATTTACACTGTAGGGTCAGAGACTCCTGGAACTAGTCCTTTCTCTGCTATTTTAACAGAATACCAAGGACTAAGTAATTTATAAAGAAAAGTAAGCTGTCTCTCACAGTTCTGAAAGCTGGAAAGTGACATGACATCTGGTGAGGGGCTTCCCACTGTGTCACCCCAGGGTCAGAGGTAGGAGGACAGGAGAGTGAGAGACGCCCAAGATGCTTTTATAACAAATCCACCCTCATGATAATGGACCCACTCCCACGATAACACTAATCCACTCACTAGGGAGAGCTCTTGTGGCCTGATCACATAGTATTAAGTACCACCTCCCAGCAATAGTTACTAAAGCTGGGGACAAAGTTACCAGCACAAGTACCTTGGGAGACACATTCAGACCACAACAGACCCAGTAAGGGAAACCCTGACTCCAAGAGCCTATTGTATTCTGGGTAACACAATATCCGGAGATTTCTGTAGAAAGTGTTTAATACTCTTTCAGGTGTGCTCCACTTACACCAAAGTGATCAATGTCAACTCCTAGGACAACTAAAGGGAAACCCTGACTCCAAAAACCTGCTGTGTTCTAGATAATAGGACTTGTCTTTCTGGAGAGCAGGATTTCTTAATCTCATCATTACTGACATTTTAGGCCAGATAATTCGGTTACAGGGGACTGTCCTGTGCATTGTAGGACGTTTTACAGCATCCCTGGCCTCTACCTACTAGATGCCAGCAGTGAAAACCAAAAAAGCTTCCACACATTGCCAAATGTTCCCCAGAGGGCAAATCTGCCCCCAGCTGAAAACCACTGTCTAAAAAAGAAGAGTTTACAGAAACGCCAACACCAACCTCTCCTCTCCCTTGCTCTATGAGGGAAAAATCAGCTTTCCAATACACAATCAAGCTGAACTGAGTGGGCCTGCTTCATCCACAACATGCGTTTTAATGTTGGCAACCACGTAAAACAAAACAAAAACCCACAGTTTACTCTGGTGAAGGAAAAACTGAAAAGCATGAAAAGAAAACCTGAGAAAACAGAGGTAAGAGGATTTGGAGGTAACAGCAACAGTGAAGGAGAAATCATCTTTGTAAGTTCCCGCTCGTGAGCTGACACATCAGCCATGGTTTCCCCACATCTGTGACTCAAACACCAAACAGGAGGCCAGAGCTAATTTCTTGGGGTCTTAACCCAGTGTTTTCAGGAAGTGTCCCAAAACCAAAGTCCACCTTATTAAATGAAAATACACACTCAGACACACAACTGTACCCCACTGTTTTATTAAACCAGACAGTTCAAAATGTATGATGTTCTGACATTTTAATTTTTTTTACTGGGTCCATTTTACTACAAAAAAAATATAAAACACCTTTAATATATCTTAGAAAAATTAGCAAAAAATTAAGAAAGTTGAGCATGTTACATTGTACAATGTTTAGACACGAATGTTTGAAAATTAAATTTTGTTCCCTGTCCATACTGCAAATCATAAAACATGTTTTTAAAATTTTTTCATGTAAAATTCCTGGAAATGATCATGTCTCTACTTATTAAGGAAAAGGCCTGATTATGACAAGCATTCAAGCACTCCTGAAATTTTCTGTACAGTAATTACAAAAGTAAAACCATTTTAAGTATTAGGAGGAATTTGATTAATATAAAAATATCACCCCCAAATTGGACTGACGGAGTTCATTTCTGTGCTGCCTTTTCTATACAATGTTTAAAGGGGCTCCTGCCTTCTGGATATAGTGCCGTGGAGGCTGGGATGTCAATCAGCAACACTGAAATAAATAGAAACCTTCTTTCTGCACCAACACAGGAGTGACTGCTTAGTCAAGGCAAGGCCCACATTGTGACCAGAAAGCAGGCAGTCTTCAGGTTGATGGCCCAGGCCACAAAGTAAGGTCCATGGGAGGACACAGCCGGAGCAGCTAAGCCCCAAGTCATGTTTTCAGTTGCAGTTATGCAACAAGCCACGTTTTAAGGAGGGACACTCTGCAAGGGTAGATGGTCTATCTCACCATTTCCCAAAAGCAGAAATTCATACATTGCACCCCACCCTAGGCTTAGGTTACTGGACTGCAAGTCCACATGGTTTCTACCCCAGAAAGGTCATGTAGGTCATTGGCTTCTTTGTAAGGTATCTTTTCTTCATTCTTTATGAGGGTCATTGGGGTCCCCTGGTGTGATAAATCAAACCACAAGAAGGGTTCCATTCCAGTTGGTCTCACATACCTGCCAGTTACTAAATAAAATAACAGTACTTATAAGTGGCTCAGCAGAAAACAACACCCAAAATAGCTATTAAATTTGGAAAGCACATGATACAAAGATATTTTAGATAAAAATCTAAATTTTATAAAGACAACGATAAGAGATCATTAAATAAAGTTACATTTTTTTTCTCAAACAGCCCTTAAGGACAAATTTCTAAAGAGCATTTCATTGGCAAATATTTTCCAGTCATAAAAGATATATGGAATTATATTCCAGTTCCCTCTCATGTAAGCAAATATATACACTGAAATTTCTAAGACCATCCACTCTAGATGTACACATCCTTTTGGAATTGCTTCCTCACCACTGTTATGCAAGCACTTAAAGAATGCCTGAGTTCTGTCCTATTTAATGCTTGTTGGGACTTGAATTCTGCCTTTGTGTAACAACTAAATTACCCCCATGTTTGTTCTTTTTTTTCTTCTTCTTTTCCTTCTTTTTTCAGTACTGGGGACTAAAACCAGAGGCATTCTACCCCCGAGTTGCATTGTCAGTTCTTTTTATTTTTTTATTTTGAGACAGGCTAGCCTCAAACTGGTGATCCTCCTGCCTCAGCCTCCTGAGTTACTGGGGTGCTAGGGTCACAGGTATACACCACCACACCCTGCTACCCTCATACTGCTTTTTGATTTTAAGCATCATGGCTGTCCATGGAGTTACAATGCTTTTAGAGTATAATTAGTTTTGGAAGGTTTGATTTCACAAATATGATTCTCAATCCAAAGACAAATTACACATGAGAAACTTCCTCAATTTTATTTTCAAATCAGATGTATAGAAATTATGACCCCAATTTTCCTGCTTCACTTATTTTAACTAGATATTTCTTCCCTGTCACACACAGGAAGAGAAAAGGCAGAAAAGCTGCCCACCCAATGAGAGCTATGACTGGGCTACTATAATGACATGCTACCATCTTCATGACATTTTTCCCCTTTATGACATTTTAAATCTAACTACACACATATGGGCAACTTAGCTTTATAAATCAACCAAATAATTTTTATTTTAAAATGGCTCCTTTCTACACTCAACATAATCCTCTCACCCCATGGTGTGTCCTAGTAACACATCATTTGTTAGAGAGAAGGGGAGAGAGAACACCCAAGATAGAATCAGGTTGAGAGTTTGAGCCAAGAGGATGTTTTTCTTTGAGGTGAGGGGAAGGCAATGGGAATGATACATGCCAAATGTATGATGCTTCGGGAAAGAACTCTCTCAGTAGAAGCTCAGAAACCTCAATTGCCAGATCCGTCCAGAAGGATGACCAGGAATGCCAGAAGGATGGCAGTGACTCCATGACCCCTTCATCAGAGCACCTGTGGTCAAAGGTCTGCCAGGTCGACGGGCATGGATGCCAAGAAGACAGGCCAATCTCATTAAAAAAACAAAACAAACAAAAAAAAAACCACTCAAAGGAAACATGCTGCCAAAAGAAACAGCTGGCACCCAGTCCAAAGAGGTTCTGACTACTCGGTGATACTGAGCATCCAGACCCCGCTGCTCTCAGACCCTGCAGATGACAGAGCTGACCGTGCATCTGTGCTCTGCCTCACGCAGAAAAGAATCTGAGCCAAATGTACTTTTCAGAAGCTGAAGTTTTCAAAGAAAGTAAATAAAGAACTTGACAACATTGACTTTTTTGTCCTTTTCAGAGAAGCTCGTATTTGCAGGAAGGCCTCCTTAGCATACTGACCCCATTAGAGGCACCAAGAAAAGAGTTAGAAGCAGCAAAGCCAGTTTCTTTTGCCTTTAGCATAAAGCTCTCCAGCCATACTCAGTGTGTGCATAACTGAGGGGACTTCTGCCATGAGTAGTCACTCGGTGGTCTTTTTTTCTTTCCAGTTCTTCTCTCTCTCCTCCAGTTCTGCCTGGGTGAAAGCAGCAGGTCCCCAATTAGTGATCAGGTGAGGGTTCTTTGAACCTAAAAGACAAACATGCTTTAAACATAGGTAGTATTATATTCTTCAGTTACATTCATTTCTCCATGGACAAAATGGTAACTTTTTACCTTACTTCTTATCTGAGGAACAGCTAAAAAATTTATACGAGTCAAAGATGAGAGGCTATGCAAAAGGAAGACTATCTGGGCCCAAGAGAAATGTACTCTAAACAGTTTCATATTTATACATTTGGGCCAAAAATGGTTTTTAAGTACAATTCAAATATACAAAACAAAATTAAACTTAAAAATATATGATTACTTCAAAAAACCTATTACCTGGTTCTATCAATCGAATTAATCCTTCATGATGAGCCACTTTGTCCTTCCAGCTCTTGGTCTTATTAGTTGCCATCTCTAGCTTCTTTTTAACTCCCTGGAACAAGAGTGGAGTTTGGACTTTGCACACACATAAGTAGTTTGGGAATCAAATAATAAAAACTAGTTACTTACTATATGCCCATGGGTTATTGCATTAAACTCTAATAATCACTCTAAGAAGCAGGAATTGTGGTTATCCGGTATACAGCAGTGGGAACTGCCTGAGGTCACACAAGAGGAAGCAGCAGGGCGAGGACTGGAACCCAGGCCATCTGGCACTACAGCCTACCCTTCCATCATATCTACCACTCTCAGCTCGAATCACCCTCCAATGCCTTGTTACTGGAATAATCTTCCCTCACTAGTTGGCACCATTTCAGTTTTGACAGTAACAGGTGCTGAAGGAAGGAAGCTGGCACTCAGGACAACCATGTTGTCACCCCCAGTGAGTTTCAGTGGCACCTCCCTGGGAGTAACCAGTGCCTAAGAGCAGTTTCCCCAGAAGTTCTGCTGGCCTAGCAAGTCAGCCACTCCCTCTGCCACTGTGGTGTCCCCCAAGGAGGCCTGGATCACAGTGCTGAGATCAGGGGCCAGGAGCAAGGGACTCCTGCAGCACTCTGCCTCTGCCTGGAGGCAGCAGCTGCTTCTCTCGTCTTGGTAGATAATCCTCTATTATGGTTAATAAGTGTATTTATTACACTTTTTTGCTCACATTACTATGTGGTTCCTGTCTCCTCATTGGACTCCAAGGGACACACCTCATCTCTTATAAAAACTTCCTCTCTCCTTCCTACAGCTAACTGATTCTTGCTACAGCTTTGTACTAACAGCTAGGCATTACTAAACAATGTTTTCTGTTTGTTTTTGTGGCACTGGGTATAGAACCCAGGGCACAGGACGTGGTAAGGCAAGTGCTCAACCACGGAGCTATATCCCTAGTACTTTTTTGTTTTATTTTGAGGCAGAATCTCACTGGATTGCTGAAGCTGGCTTTGAACTTGCGATGCTTCTGCCCCAGACTCCCAAGTTACTGGGATTACTGGTATGCACCACCACACCCACCTTGAACAATGTGTGTGTGTCTTTTTAAATATTTTTAGTTGTAGATGGACATAATACCTTTATTTTATTTATTTTTATGTGGTGCTGAGGATCGAACCCAGTGCCTCACATGTTAGGCACCCTACCACTGAGCTACACTCAAGCCCCCTGAACAATGTTTTTAAGGAATCAAACTCAAGAGTGTGTAGGGGGGTGGGCGCTATAGTTCAGTTGGCTGAGTGTTTACCTCACATGCACAAAGCCCTGGGTTCAATCCCTTTAAAAAAAAAAAAAAGGCCTGAAATCGGGCTGGGGTTGTGACTCAGTGATAAGAGTGCTTGCCACATGTGAGGCACTGGGTTCGATGCTTGGCACCACAGAAAAAAAATAAATAAAATAAAGAGTATACAGAGACCAGCCCAGTCACCTCATACTGCTCCAAAGCCTGCTTCCGCTCAAGCTCAAGCTGTTCCAGCTGTGCCATGGCCTCCTGCAGGGCCTGCTCCTTCATGACACGCTGGTGCTCCAACTCCTGCTTCTCTGCCTCAGTTGTCTGAATGGCCTGCTGCTGTGCCAAGTGCCACTTTTCCAGCTCTGCCCTCTTAGAAGACTCTTCTTCCAACAACCTGCAATGCAAAGGAGACTCAGATCACATCTGCCAAGGCACCACACCAAATCTAGCATTTGAAGGAGGAATTTCAGAGAAGAGAATATTCAAGGTTGTTTAATGCACCTCTCATGTCACAAAGAGGAAAGTGGGAGCCAGATGCTCCTATTCACTAAGTTGGTAAACAGTCCACTATTTTACCATTTTTGAAAAGGAAAATAACATTTATGCAAAGCTGAATGTGTGCCAGAAACTGAGCTAAGAATCAAATGTATTTTCTCTATCAATCTTCACAGTAAACATGTGCTATTAATGTTCACATTTTAGAGATGAAGAAAGTGAGGCACAAAGGTTAAGTGACCTGTACTCGGTCATCCACCTACCAGGTGGGGGGGCCAAGTTTTGAAATTTGGTTGCTACACCTTTAAATGTTTCTTCACCTAATAAAGACCTATTAACAAGGGGAAAAAAAATCTGATAATTAAAGTAATAAGATGAAGGAAGAAAGAGCTAACACAAAGGAGAATAACAGGTACTATTTGCTGAACAATTACTATATGCCAGATGCTTTAACTTCATTATTGCTAATCCCCCAACAATTCTGCAAGGTATTATTCCCAAGTTACAGATGAAGCAATGGTTTACAACCATGTTGCATAGGTCATAATGGATTTCATCTGAAGTATGTATGACTCCAAATTTTATTTTCAATAACAGGCTACCCATTTGAGATTACCCAGCTGTACATAAACCAGCACATAGCCCAAACCTGCAGATGGTGTGTTGAGATGCCAACCCTGGTCAGGACACAAATCTGATAATAAGCCATAAGGTTTCAACTCACATGGCAAGTCGGTTACTGCATCATCTGCCATTTAAGGGAAATAGAGTAACAGACCAACACAGCCTTTACCTTACTCCAGCTCCTTCAGCCCCAGCCCCCACACACACCAGCAACAGAACTCCCTCTAAGCCCTCCTCAAAGACGGTTGCCCAATCTGCTCCAGTACCCTAGCCAAGGGGGCACTCATACTCTCATGAGTCAGTCAGTACATTTATGGGCAGTTTCAATTTCTTCTAACACCAACATGAGCTTCCCCATCCACTATCTATACTTCTACAAATGATCAATCTGCTCCCTCTATGCCCTGATCACCTTTTAGCAACTGGAAGGTAGCTCTCCCTCCTGCTAAGAATGCCTCCCCAAGTAGACCAGTGCCAGCCCAAGGATGGGGCCCAGTGTTCATATGCAATATCTTTCCTGAGACACACACTAGCTCCTTTCACGTTTCTTGGAGTATGACTGTATATACAGCTGAATAAAGTACTACAGATGTGGTCTGACCAGTGTGAAGTTTATCCCCTCATTCAATGTGCATTTATCATATACCTTCTAAGTACTCCTGTAAATACTGTGATAAAACAGTGAGCAAGATCAAAAGGGTTGTTTCTTCATTCTAATCGTAAAGTATAGAAGGAGAATGGACACTTGCAGGTGGTTACGCTGCCCAGCACCTGAACCCTCTCAGGTATCTAGGGAATCTACCATATTAGGAATCTTCATGAGAGCCATGAAGAGCCATCTCCCATTATAGATGCCACAGACCAGAAAGCTGCCCTTCTTGCCCCTGCAAGCCAGGGCACAAGGAAGACAAGAGTTGAGCTTGACTAACCAGATGCCCTTCCTAGAACTTTGACTCAGAAGCAACTGACACACAGAACCAGAGACAGTGCAGAATTTACTTTGTTGGCAGCAGCAGAAGCAATGGTACTACTTTCATCCACTACCAATGAAGTGGCATCCTTTCTCAGCTCTTCCAATGGCCTGGTTTGAGCTGTAGTCCAGGTTAATAGACTCTTCCAGTCTGGTTCCTGCCAGTGTTCAAAGCCTGCCCACCTGCCTTTCTGTGGAACTGGTGAACTATTTAAGAACTTTCCAATAAATTATTTTATTGCTTCATCTAATCCAAGTCAGTTTCTGTGGTTTGCAAACAAACCCATAATTGAAGTCTAGTGCCTCACTCTTTTTGTGCTTCAGCTTCCTCATTTATTTAAAAAAAGAAGAGGAGTTTTGAGGCCAGACAATAAAGCAAGACTCTGTTTAAAAAATAAAAAAGGAATGGAAATGATATCTATCTTCAGAAGTGTGCTGATGAAGCAAATGTGATAATGCATGGAAGGTACTTACATGCCTGCCACGGAGCAAGTGCTGAGTAAACAACAGCTCTTATATTACTGTGAGACTATTGCTTCATTTGCTCTGGACACTTCTCATCTATTAAAGCTACCTAATAGTCCGTGAGGTTTTGGCAACCACATCACAGGGAAGTGAAACTCTGGATCTTTCAAATGAACTGTCATTAAGCCAGTACTTGTTCTTTGATATTTTAAACTATCTTATTGGTCTAAAACTATCATTCCAGCCTGTCAACATCTTTTTGAATGCTTATTTTGAAATTCTATACATGAATTACTTTCCCCATCTGCAAATCAGATAAAGGAACAGAAAGCATCTCACTGAGTGACCACCAAACATTATGCTAAACATTATACCTCATTTTATCTTCACAAACCTGCAGAGCTGACAATTACTTCATTTTTTGAATAAGGGACTGAAGGCTCAAAGTAGTGAAACACTTCTCTAAAAGTACACAGCTACAAACAAAGTATCACAGCTGGGAATCAGTACCCACACCTCACTGGGGAACCCAGTACCTAAATGCCTTCAAACATATAAAAAGTATTACAACTTGAAAGAGAAACTCTGGGTCCACATGGCCACAGCAGGTAAAACTTGGATCCATGCATTCATTCAAAAAATATTCCTTTGGGCACTCAGTGTGTGCCAGGTACTGCACCAGTTACTGGGAATGCAGTCATGACTAAGGATGCTCCTAGGCCTTAGAGATCCAAAACTTCAGTGGGTAAAAGTTATAGTGGGACGGATTATGGCTCAGTCTCAAGAACTTTTCAATAGTTGATTTTTTCCAAGTGTTAAAACAGATTTCTTTTGAGTACCCCATTCAGAGGCAGTTAGGTAACCTTCAGGGTTACACATTTTAAAAAGCTTTAATTTGAATGAAAAAAAATTACAAGACCCAGATGGCTCAAGTCAAATTCATTACATTGAAATAATTTACTATAAAAGCTATCTTGGAGAAACTTATGACACTGCAGCTACTTGGGAGAAGAAGGAAGGAAGGACGGTCACTTGAACCTGAGTTAAAGTCAGTCTGGACAATATAGTAAGATCCTGTTTCAAAAATGTGTCTACCCTCATGGGCTGGGGTTGTGGCTCAGTGATAAGAGTGCTTGCCTAACTCGTGTGAGGCACTGGGTTTGATCCTCAGCACCACATACAACTATAAAAATAAAATAAAGGTATCGCATCCATCTATAACTAAAAATATTAAATATTTATATCTACCCTCAGAGGTAGATATATTGTTATGACTTGCCTTGTTGTTTCCTACTGAGGCCAATCCTGAGGAGCAAGGCACAAGTCGCCTATGCCAATTTGACAGTCTCTGAATCAGGGCGTCTTCAGGGACTTCAGGAGAAAAAGGACCTGCTTCTCTTAAAAATGACCACTAGATGGGGCAAATTTGTACATCTCAAGTTCCAAAAACTAGAAATGATTTAGAAAAAATAATTATATTCATAAAATAGCCTTCATACACCAATTAAAAGTTAAAATTTTGTGCTGCACTTTTAGCTACTAGAACAGAGCTACCTATGGTAGTTACATTTAAAACCATTTTGCTATTTGCTTAAATAAGAGGACATAAAATAATTAGGCTGAGCTTTTTAAATAATATTCATGTCTCTTTCTTATCCACAGATAATTCTGATTCATTAAATCTGAGGAGAGGCTCACGTGAGTTTTTTTTTTTTTTTTTAATTAAACCTTTGTAAGGTGGTTCTAACTCTGAAATTATTCCTTATTCAAGCTGGGCATGGTGGTGCATACCTGTAATCTCAGCAACTGGGAAGCAACTGAGGCAGGAGGACTGCAAGTTTGAGACCAGCCTCAGCAACTTAGCAAGACTCTGTTTGAGAATAAAAATAAAAAGGACTAGTGATGTAGTTCAGTGTAAAGCAGCCCTGGGTTCAACCATCAGTACATAAAACAAAAACAAAACACACAAAAACAAACCAACTCTGAGGAGCTGGTCACAGTGGTATAATGGTGCATGCCTGTAAGCCCAACAACTCAGAAGGCTGAGGCAGAAGAATCAAAAGTTAGAGGCAAGTCTGGGCCACTTGCTGGGAGTGTGTCACAAATTATTTTTAAAAAATAAAAAGGGCTAGAAATGTAGATCAGTGGTAGAGTGCTCCTAGGGTTCAATCCCTGGTATAAAAGAAGGGTGGGGAGTTCTAAGGAAAAGAAAACCTACTTTCAAAAACTTTAAAAACTAGATTTCAAGTATTACTTATTAAAGAATGGTCCAATCCTGAATGACCAAATGGAAACCGCACATGTACTCCAAATTGTAACTGTAACTCTGGCGTAAGCCCCACCCTGTCCCCAAATTAAGGGCTGTCTCTTGTCTGCAACATGAACAAGTCAACTTCTCAGCAAGCTGAGCTGGATTCATTGATATTCTAGAGTATGATCTTGTCGATCCATAACTTGGGTTTCAAGCAGAGGTATCTGTTTCTTGGTAAGGCAGTTTTTGTTGCTAATAAAACCCCTGCTGTTTACCCCATTTGTCTGCTGTGACCACCTGCAGTCTGCCAGCATATCGACGCCTTTTTTGAGTGCAGACTGCTCACTGTCAGGGGCCTATCATCCGCCATTTGCCTGCCTCTCACCTGTCCATCGCCTGCCTTACACCTATCCATCACCCAATGCACAAGGTTCACCTCCCCATCGTCCAACAACAGTCAGCAAACTGATCACCGACCGCCAGTGGAGCACCAGCTGCCTGCTGTTGCCTGGAAGCTCACTGTTACAGTACCTGCAGGTTTGATTACACGTGGCTGCCGCCATTTTGAGACAACAGCCAGGCCCCATAGGACCCCTGGCCAGACTGACTGAGCCCCGTCTCCAGGAGCCTTCAGCCTGACCGATCGCTCCCTGCCTCTGGGACCCTCACATGGACTGACTGCTCCCTGCCGCCAGGACCCCCAGACCAACTGACTGCACCCTATCACCAGGACCCCAGACTGACTGCACCCAGCCTCCAGGATCCAGCAACCATACCAAACACACCTGAACTACAGGACCCCTGCCTGACCAACCACACCCTGCCTCCAGGACTTCCAGCTGACTACGTCCACACCCTGAGCTGCAGCTCCCCAATTGCCAACACATTTGGAAGCCAGAGCGGCCATCTTGGATAATCCTGGAAGCCATAGCTCCGATTTTAGGTGGGGCAAATCCCACCCTGAGACGCCTGTTGGAGGCTTGAAGCTCATTGTCAGGTACCTCTCATGCATCAGGCTACTGAACACTGGGAGGTTTCATTACTATATGACTGTTATACTGTAGATTTTCTTTTTTCTCCTTATTGAAAAATTTTAAGTTTTTATTTCTTTACTTTTCTTGCTCTCTTTTCCTTTTGTTTACCTGTTCCCTGAGTCTCTTTCTCCCTTTTTTGCATGCTAACATCCAATTTCTTTTGATTACACTCTCACCCTTTCTATTATCTAGAACTTCCGTATATTCTTTTCTTATCCCATTAACAGCCACATTCTACATCCCTCTGCATCCTCTTTGTCCTCCATTAGAAACTGCAGACCTTATTGCAAACCTGTTCGTTTTACTGAAGATAATATTTGAACTCATTCTGTTATATTATGACAATTTTGTTATTGTCCTCATAGGGGCTATTTGGTCTAGGATTGCATAGTGTCTGAATTGGACACTGTTAATATTGATCTCCCATTAAAGAAAAGGTTTTGGAAACCTATAGGACCACTATAAGGCTATAGGGGGAAATCTGTAATACCCCAGATCTGCACTGCTAGAGGGGAAGATACATGAACAACATGAAAAAACAAGGGAAGAAAATGATCCAAACAAATTTAGATTCTATATTAATAGAATCCAATGACAGTATGGTAGAAGAAATGTCAGAAAAGGACTTCAGATTATACGTGATTAAAATGATTTGCGAAGCAAAGAATGACATAAGAGAGCAAATGCAGGCAATGAATGATAATACCGATAAGCTGACAGAGCAACTGCAGGAAGTAAAAGATCATTTCAACAAAGAGATAGAGATTCTCAAAAGAAACCAAATGGAAATCCTTGAAATGAAGGAAACAATAAACCAAATAAAAAACTCAATGGAAAGCATCACCAAAAGACTAGACCACTTGGAAGACAGAACCTCAAACAATGAAGACAAAATATTTAATCTTGAAAATAAAGTTGTCCAAACAGAGAAGATGGTAAGAAATCATGAACAGAATCTCCAAGAACTATGGGACATCATGAAGACCAAATTTAAGAATTATTGGGATTGAGGAAGGCACAGAGATACAAACCAAAGGAATGAACAACCATTTCAATGAAATAATATCAGAAAATTTCCCAAACCTGAAGAATGAAATGGAAAATCAAATACAAGAGTCTTACAGAACACCAAATGCTCAAAATCACAACAGATTCACCCCAAGGCACATTATAATGAAAATGCCTAACATTCAAAATAAAGATAGGATTTTGAAGGCCCCGAGAGAAAAGCAGCAGATTACATATAGGGGGAGACCAATACAGATAGCAGCAGACTTCTCAACCCAGACTCTAAAAGCTAGAAGGGCCTGGAACAACATATTTCAAGCTCTGAAAGAACATGGTTGCCAACCAAGAATCCTATACCCAGCAAAACTAACCTTCAGATTTGAAGATGAAATAAAATCCTTCCATGATAAACAAAACTTAAAAGAATTTACAAATAGAAAGCCTGCACTACAAAATGTTCTCAACAAAATATTCCATGAGGAGGAAATGAAAAAAAAAACAATGTAGGTCAGCAAAGGGAGGAACTACCTTAGAGAAAAAACACTCAAATGAGAAACCAAGCCAACTTAAAAACCAAAAATAAGCCAAATGACTGGGAATACAAATCATATCTCATAATAACCCTGAACGTTAATGGCCTAAACTCATCAATCAAAAGACATAGACTGGCAGAATGGATTAAAAAGAAAGACCCAACAATATGCTGCCTGCAAGAGACTCATCTCATAGAAAAAGACATCCACAGACTAAAGGTGAAAGGATGGGAAAAAACCTACCACGCACAGGGACTCAGTAAAAAAGCAGGGGTTTCCATCCTTACATCAGATAAAGTGAACTTCAAGCCAAAGTTAGTCAGAAGGAATAAAGAAGGACATTTCATACTGCTTAAGGGAACTATAAATCAGGAAGACATAACAATAGTAAATATTTATGCCCCAAACAACGGTGCATCCCTGTACATCAAACAAATCCTTCTCAATTTCAGGAATCACATAGACCACAACACAATAAATCTGGGTGACTTTAATGCACCTCTGTCACCACTAGATAGATCTTCCAAACAAAAACCAAACAAAGAAACCATAGAACTCAATAACACAATCAATAACCTAGACTTAATAGTCATATATAGAATATTCCATCCATCAACGAGTGGATTCACTTTCTTCTCAGCAGCACATGGAACCTTCTTGAAAATAGACCATGTGTTATGCCACAAAGCAGCCCTTAGGAAATGCAAAAAAATACACCTGCTTTGTGTACTATCAGATCATAATGGACTGAGAGTAGAAATCAATGACAATAAAAAACAGAAATTACTCCAACACCTGGAGACTAAATAATATGCTATTGAAAGAAACATGGATAACAGAAAATGTCAAGGAGGAGATAAAAAAATTCTTAGAGGTCAATGAGAACGATGATACAACATATCAAAATCTCTGGGACACTATGAAAGCGGTACTAAGAGGGAAATTCACTGCATGGAGCACATTCCAGAAAAGAATTAAAAGTCAACAACTAAATGACCTAACATTACAGCTCAAAGCCCTAGATAAAGAAGAACAGAATAATAGTAAAGTAGTAGAAGACAGGAAATAATTAAAATCAGAGCTGAAATCAATGAAATTGAAACAAAAGAAACAATTCAAAAAATTGACAAAAGAAAAAGTTGGTTCTTTGAAAGAGTAAACAAAAACGACAAACCCTTAGCCACACTAACAAAGAGAAGGAGAGGGAAAACTCAAATTACTAAAATTCATGATGAAAAAGGAAATACCACGACAGACACCACTGAGATACAGAACATAATGAGAAGCTACTTTGAAAATCTGTATTCCAACAAAATAGAAACTACCGAAGACATTGACAAATTTCTAGAGACATATGCTCCTTCCAAACTGAACCAGGAGGACATACACAATTTAAACAGATCAATATCAAGCAATGAAATAGAAGAAGCCATCAAAAGCCTACCATCCAAGAAAGCCCAGGACCAGACAGATTCTCAGCCGAGTTCTACAAGACCTTCAAAGAAGAACTCATTCCAATACTTCTCAAAGTATTCCAGGAAATAGAAAAGGAGGGTACCCTACCAAACAAATTCTATGAAGCTATTATCACCCTCATACCCAAACCAGGAAAAGACACATCAAGGAAAGAAAATTAGACCAATATCCTTGAAGAATATAGATGCAAAGATCCTTAACAAAATATTGGCAAATGGTATCCAAAAACATATTAAGAAGATAGTGCACCATGATCAAGTGGGGTTCATCCCAGGATGCAAGGTTGGTTTAATATCCGTAAATCAATAAACGTAATCCATCATGTCAACAGACTTAAGGATAAGAATCATATGGTTATATCAACTGACGCAGAAAAAGGGTTCAACAAAATACAACACCCCTTCGTGCTCAAAACACTAGAAAAAATAGGGACAGTAGGAACATACCTGAACATCATAAAGGCTATTTATGCTAAGCCCATGGCCAACATCATTCTTAATGGAGAAAAACTGAAACCATTCCCTTTAAAAATGGGAACAAGACAGGGATTCCTCTTTCACCACTTCTATTCAACACTGTCCTTGAAACTCTAGCCAGAGCAATTAGGCAGACTAAAGAAATTAAAGGGGTACGAATAGGAAAAGAGGAACTTAAGCTGTCACTATTTGCTGATGACATGATTCTCTATTTAGAGGATCCAAAAACTCCTCCAGAAAACTACTAGACCTCATCAATGAATTCAGCAAAATAGCAGGTTATAAAATCAACACACATAAATCTAAAGTACTTTTATATGTAAGTGATGAAACATCTGAAAGGGAATAGCCTGAAAAAAAAAAAAAATACTAAAGATCTCTACAATGAAAACTACAAAACACTGAAGAAAGAAATTGAGGAAGACCTTAGAAGGTGGAAAGATCTCCCATGTTCTTGGACAGGTAGAATTAATATTATCAAAATGGCCATACTTCCCAAGGTGCTATACAGATTTAACACAATTCCAATTAAAATCCCTATGACATTTCTCATAGAAACAGAAAAAGCAATCATGAAATTCATCTGGAAGAACAAAAGACCCACAATAGCCAAAGCAATCCTGGGCAGGAAGAGTGATGCAGGAGGTATCACTATACCAGAACTTAAGCTCTACTATAGAGCAATAGTATCAAAAACGGCATGGTACTGGCACCAAAATAGACAGGTAGATCAATAGTACAGGATAGAAGACATGGAGACATACCCACATAAGTACAGTAACCTCATACTAGACAAGGGTGCCAAAAACTTACAATGGAGAGAAGATAGCCTCTTCAACAAATGGTGTTGGGAAAACTGGAAATCCATATGCAGTAAAATGAAATTAAACCCCTATCTCTCACCCTGTGCAAAACTCAACTCAAAATGGTTCAAGGATCTAGGAATTAGACCTGAGACCCTTCACCAAATAGAAGAAAAAGTAGGCCCGAATCTCTATCATGTTGGCTTAGGATCAGACTTCCTTAACAAGATTCCCATAGCTCAAGAACTAAAAGCAAGAATCAATAAGTGGGCTAGATTCAAACTAAAAAGTGTTTTCTCTGCACAGGAAACAATCAATAATTTGAAAAGAGTCTACAGAGTGGGAAAAAATCTTTTCCACACACACTTCAGACACAGCACTAATCTCCAAAGTTTAAAAAGAACTTTAAAAACTTTACATCAAAAATACAAAGAACACAATCAATAAATGGGCTAAAGAACTGGGCAGACACTTCACAGAAGATATACTGGCGATCAACAAATATATGAAAAAGTGCTCATCACTCCTGGTAATTAAGAGAAATGCAAATTAAAACCACCCTAAGATTTCATCTAACTGTAATCAGAATGGCTATTATCAAGAACACAAGCAATAATAAGTATTGGCATGGATATGGGGGAAAAGGCACACTCATACACTGCTGGTAGAGTTGTTAATTGGTGCTGCCACTCTGGAAAGAAGTATGGAGATTCCTCAGAAAACTTGGAATGGACCCACCATTTGACCCAGTTATCCCACTCCACGGTTAATACCTGAAGGACTTAAAATCAGCACACTACAGTGATACAGCCACATCAATGTTCATAGCAGCTCAATTCACAATAGCTAGATGATGGAACCAACCAAAAAGTCCTTCAACTGATGAATGGATAAAGAAACTGTGGTATATATACACAATGGAATATTACTCAGTCATAAAGTAGAATAAAATTATGGCATTTGCTGGTAAATGGATGAAGTTTGAAAATATGCTAAGTGAAATAGTACAAGCCCAAAACCAACACATAAGCTCAGTCACTGCCAGGGCTGAAAGCCTCTTCCCTTTCCACCAGTGTTAGCTGACACAAGCAGAAACCATCAGTCCAAGCCAAGAATGCAAAGGCAAAGACTGCAAACTGATCTGGCACCTGGCCTGAAGTTTCCGCACCATCTCTTCATCTTGCCGGGCCTGCCTCTCATCCTCAAGAGCCTCCTGCAGCTTTAGGTACATGTCTTCCAGTTCCCGTACTCGCTGTAGATACTGTTCCAGTTCAGAGGACTTTTGGGCAACCTGTTCTTCCATCTGCTGTCTGATCTGAAGGTATAAAAGGGTCATGGTCATGCTGAAATGCAGGTTGTCTTCTCCCCTGGGGAAAGTCTCCCATCCCACCTCTATCCTGGGAGCAGCCCCCTGGTGAGTATAGTGGGCCCTGGTCTTCAGTTCTTGAATTAATATGAAAGAAATGACAGCACAACATCCAATTTCAGTTGTAAAAGACTCCAAGGAAACAAAGTACAACCCAAACTCTATGTTCCTGCTCTTTCCACTCCACCTTTTGATTCAAGTCAAAACAAGGTGTTTCCCCGTATAATTTTTCTTTAAGTTCCTTTCTGTCTTCCAGTCACAACTTCTTTACCAATAGTCTTTACTGAAAGGAATGACTGAACCTTTGTCCACTCAGAGCAAGGTGCATATAAAAACACAGGGAGAAGAGAAGCTTGGTCTGCAGGAGACTCCTCCTGTGACTTGCCCACTGTCACCCCTCTTCTCCCCTCCCTAGAACACCTTCAGGGGAGAGAACTCGAGCAGTTAAGTCAGTGTTTTAACAAGTGCATGGTTTCCCCACTTCTGGGTAAGAGTTTTGATCTCTGCCTTAAAGATCATCCTAAATATAATATCACACATTAGCAGATGCTTCTTCAGTTTATAAAATATGTTCACTAGCATTAGTTCCCTTTGTCTCGTAATAGCCAGGAAAGATCATATGATAACCCACCCCTACATTTAAGAGAAAACTATAGTTCAGTGAGAAGGAACAGAGAGGAAAGAAGGCTGGGCCTCTAGACTGTGAATGTACCATTGCCTCCCAGTTACAAGCCTGCCCTGTGTGCTTTCCTCTCAACACAAATGTGCTCTTTTAAGTGACTATAGGAAAGGTCATGAGCACATCAAGGCACTGGGCTTGGCACTTTCCCACACAGCATGGCTCAGCACAAGAAGACCTGTGGACCACTTAACCAGCTGATGACCTGGAGCAACCCAGACCCTTTGGGGCCTTTAAGATGAATCAAAGCTGCTAAGAGCAGCACATCAAAATGCAGATGCTCTTGCAATTTCAGATCCCCACCATAAATTTCTGCTTATCAGGTCTTAAAAACAGTGTTCATATCTTTCCCCTTTACATCTTTGGCACAGTGCCTGGTACATAGGAAGTGCTCAATAAAGGAATAATGAATGAATGAACACATAACTTCCCCAGTAATCACTGCATGTCAGTAGCAGTAATATGGCCTTACTCCAGCCTCCCAGGCCTCACCTTCCCCCAACCCGGCTGGCCCTGTGAGCTCAGACCATGGCTAGGGCCACAGTTCTCCCTAGCCATGTGGTCCTCACCAGCTTCTCACGCTCCAGCTCTGTGCTGAACCTGGTCTGTAGCTCCACTTGAGTTTGCAGGCGTTTCTTTTCCTCTTCTGCTGCACGAGATGCTGCTTCCTCCAGTTTCTACCGAATTAAAAACCCAGAAAAGCGGAATTGTTAAAGTAGAAGTACGTATGAGAGAAAAGGCCACACTTATGAATGAAGCCAAGCATTCAATAAAAATAGAATAAAGCCAGGCATGGTGACTTATGTCTGTAATCCCAGTGGCTTGGGAGGCTGAGGCAGGAGGATTGTGAGTTCAAAACCAACCTCAGCAAAAGTGAGGCACTAAGCAACTCAGTGAGACCCTGTCTCTAAATAAAATACAAAATAGGGCTGTGGATGTGGCACAGGGCTTGAGTGCTCCTGAGTTCAAGCCCCAGTAACCCCCACCCCCTGCCACTCCCACCCCCCAAAAAAACAACCATTTAGTCTCTGGAAATTATCCTAAAGACATAAAAGAATGGAGAACATTTATCTAAAAAAATCTACTAAGGGCTGGGAATGCAGCTCGTTGGCAGAGTAGTACTTGCTTAGCAAGCACAAGGCCCTCTGGCACCACAAAACAGAAAACAGAAAAAGAAAATCTACCAAATCTCAGTAAGAACAGTGAGTCTATGGCTTTTGAGGCACAACACATTCCTATTTCCCCAACAACATCAGTGAGAAGGAAGATCCACTCTTGGCAGATGAAACCAAAAATGAAGGCTCCTTCTCCCCTCAGCTCCACAGCCCAGGCGTGCACCAACTCCCTATGAGCGTGAGAGCCAGTATTCCTCACCTTCCCTAACTCTGTGCTGCAGAAACTGTACTCCAGGCAAGCATGGCTGAGAGATCGTTCCCTCAGCCCCCATTCACAGGGTGAGCAGACTGAGAGGACTAGATCTGATCACCCTTGTCCCAACTCACTTATGGGGCAGAAGCTTCACAAAGGGAGAGGCAAGGAACAAAGGCCAAAGGCCACCTCCTTCACCAACTGAGAGGCTCATAAAGCAGGAGCACCACTCCAAGCAAAGTATACCGATTGCTGTCTCCACAAATTCTAGAATGCTGCACCGAAGTTTTGTCCAGGGAGAAAGACAGGTTTGGCTGCTCTCCCCAAAAGAAGTGACTTTATTTGAAAGTGTGAAGAAGAATAAGCCTAAGGACACTTGAAAACAATGGAGAGTTTGGTGGTAAGGAATTAAGAGGAAACTGGTGGCTCTACAAGATCAACCAAGTAAACTACAGACCAGCCAAAAGCCTGACAGAGAAAACCAGGGGAAGAGACAGCCAGACAGAGCCTTCACATGACAGGAACAAGTCTTAAGGACTGGCCTTGACTACATGAAGGCCTGAATTTAAATGATATCACACCATGGGGCTCCAGGGTATCATGGAAAACATAGAGCAATCAGCAAGAAATACTGAAACTTAACACTTTGGTGTGATACTAACAGAGGTGAACGGGTTAGCAGAGAGAATAGAGAAAGAGACATCTAAAGAGAGCCCTACTAAAATCCGGGTCATCCCAGGGTGACTATGTGCATGCCTAAGGCTGTGCCTCTGAGGAGCACAGAGGCTTCACACTGTCAGAAAACAGTCCAGGAAACAGTCCAGCCAAATCACTAAACAAGGAAATGAGCAAACAACAATAAGCCCTAAGATGGGGAGTGTTAGAATCAATATCCAGAGTTGATACAGTATGTTTTCTAAAATGTCCAGTTTTCTATAAAAAATCATGAGGGAAAAAACAGTAACAACAACAACAACAACAACAACAACAAAAAGAACAGGAATTAGAAACTGCCTTTGAAAGAGACCTGGATGAACATCTGCCAGAAGAACTGAAAGCAGTTGTTATAAATTTGTCCAAAGAAACACAGGAAACAATGCTCAAAGACGTAATGGAAGGAATGACGATATCCTATTAAACAGAAAATATCAATGAGGAGAAAGAAATTACAAAAAGAACCAAATAGGGCTGGGGTTGTGGCTCAGTGGTGGAGCACTTGCCTTGCATGTGTGACACACTGGATCTGATCCTCAGCACCATATTAAAAATATAAATAAATAAATGTATTGCATTCACCTATAACTAAAAACAAAAAATTTTTTAAAAAGAACCAAACACAGATTGTAGACTTGAAAAGTACAATAACTGAAATGAAAAATTCACTCAATAGTATATTTGAGCTATAAGAAGACTCCCATAATGGGGGGTGGGGGGGGGGAGAATGAAGGAAGGAGGGATAGTATAGAGGGAAAAGAGGGGTGGGAGGTGTGGGGGGGAATAACAGAATGAATCAAACACCATTATTACCCTATGTAAATGTATTATTACACAAATGGTATGCCTCTACTTCATGTACAAACAGAGAAACAAGGTGTATCCCATTTGTTTACAATAAAAATAAATTTAAAAAAAAGAAGACTCCCTGAAAAAGAGATCCACAGAAATTACTCAATCAGAACAGAAAAAGAATGAAGAAAAAAATGAACAGTCTTAAGACAAATGTGGGGCGTCATCATGAACGCTAACACCTGCATAGTAAAAGTATCAGGAAGAGGAGAAAGGAGTAGAAAAACTATTTGAAGAAATGACTGAAAATTTCTCAAATTTGATGGACATTAGCCTACAAACCTGAGTAGTTCTACAAACTCTAAATAAAATAAATACAAAAGGCTGGGGAGATAGCTCAGTTGGTAAAGTGCTTGCCTTGCAAGCACCGGGCCCAGGGTTCGATCCCCAGCACCGCAAAAAAAAAAAAACAAAAAAAAAACAGAGATCCACAGTCACAAACATCATAGCAAATTGTTAAAAGACAAGCACAAAAAAGAGAATCTTGAAGGCAGCGGAAGAAAAATTATTCAACAGACACACAAGGAACTTCAGTAAACTTGAAAGTTGACTTCTCATTAGAAACACAAGACTAGTTCTGGCTAAAGTATTGTAAACAAGAGTGAAATGTGACATCTCTAGGCAGGAGCCCTTAACTGCCAAACCCTAGAATACTTTTTCTTCTGTGGAGTCAACAGCAACATTCGAGATGGTAGCTGTTCCCTCAGCCTGGATTTCATATTTCTGGCCCAGAAATTCCACTTCTGAGAATTATTTTACAGGGATACCAGAAAATGTATGAACATGTACAAAGTGGCACAGGTTCACTATATAATTCCCCACAGCACTGTCTATTCAAAGATTAAAACACCCAAATGTTCATCAATGAGGGATTGATTAAATAAGTAATGACACAGTCATGCAATGGAATACTGGAGAGCTATATGACAGAATGTCAGGCAGTCATAAAAAAGAATAAGGAAGCTCTCTTAACACTGATATAGAGAGATCTCAAAAATACATTCAGTGAAACTAAATGCAGAACACTGAGGTTAGTATGTACTTTTTTTAGAAACAGATAAGTGATTTCCAGGGTTTAGAGGTAAAGGGAAGGTCTAAATACAAAGGAGGAGCACAAGGGAATTTTGGGGGGTATTACAATTGTTCTATATTCTGTCCATGGCTATTACAAAAGCCAAGCACATGTTAAAAGTCACAAAACAAGGTTGGAGATATAGCTCAGTTTATAGAGTGTTTGCCTGTCAAGCACAAGGCTTGGGTTCAATCCCTAGCACCACAAAAAAAAAAAAATCACAAAACAATATAAGGATTGTGAATCTTAACTGTTTGTAATTTTTTTTTAAAAAAAGGGAAAAAAGAGCTTTAAAATATTGGAAAATCCTAATTAGAATAAGTTATACTCTATGTATGTATTTCAAAATACACTCTTCTGTCACTTATCTCTAAAGAGAACAAATTTTAAAAATTGGCTATATTCTATCCTAACCTTGGTAGTAGTTTCACTGGTATTAATTGTATGATAACATATAATACATATTTTATGCTTTCCTGTTCAGGTATGGCCTACTTCATAAATTTAATAAAGTGTAAGGGAACCACACCCCAGCTTCCTACCTCTCCTCTACCCTCATAACATTCATTTCTGATACATGCACAGAAGGAGGAAAGAGTGAGCCCACACTGCAGGTGCTCAGCCTAGCCTCTCAAGGGATCCGATAAGGAAAATGTTTTGTAGCAGAAAGAGGTAAGATGCAAGAGTGATTTGGGGAGAAGAGTAATCGATGAGCTGCTTTTGTAAAGTCTCTGGGCTGCCTAGTAATGGCTGTTTCTAAGACTGTAGATCACATAGTTATCTTACACCTAATCTTAATAATCTTAATAATCTTATACCTAAGATTATAATTGTATTTTTAAAAAATATTCATGGGTTGGGGAGATAGCTCAGTCGGTAGAGTGCATGCCTTGCATGCACAAGGCCCTGGGTTCGATCCCCAGCACCGCAAAAAAAAGACAAAAAAACAAAAAAATATTCATGGGTCTACTAGGTTTAGTAAACAGTGTGACATTTCCATGGATTTCAAAAGGAGAAGCCCACAAACATTATGGGGCCTTAAACTATGAGTTACCCCCATAACCCAGGGCAAAGGTATTGCACAGGAGGGCACGAAAGCATCTTTAAGTTTGTGGTTAGACAGGATCAATCCTGAGGTATCCCAAATAAAGACCATGCCACACAATGGGGGACTCACTGCCACCTGTGACCAGGGAACAATGTTTCCCTGTGAACGCTAACTATCCCATACACTCTATGGTACTTGACCACCCAGCCTTGATGGAAGGAGAAGCTGACTGACTAGACTGTAACTCTGACTTCAAATAGTATAAAAACCTCACTGTACATTAAGGGTCTTTGGGGACACTCATAAATGCACATGGGAGCTACGGGGGGAAAATCCTACACTGATCACCCCAAAACAGCTTTCATGTTCCCTAAAGGGTGAAATTTCCTATCTTTCTCTGACAAAATTAAAATGTGCTCATTATTCTTATAAATGCACCTTCTTGGTCAATGAGATGTTTTTGCTGACCTGAGACCTGCATATTTTTAAGACTGGGAAAACCAGAGAATCTCACAAGTGGTCTGGGTACATTTGAGAACACAGTTTACCAAAAACCTCTCCTGAAAATTGCATTAGCCTAGTGTTGGTGGAACCAAAGTAAGTAAGGCAGCTGTGGTTTCTGCACTGAAGTGAAGAGTGCCCCTCCAGTCCTGAGCCCACACACACCTTCCTCACAGTCTCCAGTTCCTGCTGCTTGCTTTCATTGGCGGCCTGGAGCTCCTTCATCTGCCGCTCCAGCTCCTCCTGCTCAGCCAGTAGCTTCTTTCGGAGTTCTTTTCGACGCTGGCGGGCTTCTTTATGTGGTGGAGGACTGCCCAGCTTCAACAGGTGGATAGTAGAATGAATGGCTATAAAACATAGTGGAGAAAAAAATGGGAAATACACTTTATTTATTCTTCACATGTCTACCATACAAATGACACAGCAGGAAGAATACCAGTGTGGATTCTGATTTTGCCAGTGAGCAGCATCATGACCATGAGCAAACATCTAGTCTCTTAAAGCATCAGCTTCCCCATCTCCAAAATAAGATCATAAAATGAGAGAGATAATCTTTCAAGTCTCTTCCAACTCCCAAAGTGCATGATGATACACCCGCACTTACAGAAACACTTAATTCAGGAATACTGTACTGCACACATTTTAAGAACTTCTGACAACACTTTCACCTCCCTTCTCTCTACTTCTCCAAAAGCTAAATAAGAATAAGGCATAGTAAGGGCAGAGTCAAAGTTCCTGATATCAGATTTGTAGCCAGCTGTATTTAGTCTGTCCGTCATCTGTGCCTCATGAAACCATCTTCCTGGACACTCCCTTCCCTGAGATAACAGATCACATTAGCTGATATTTATTGAAAATTCAGGGCTGGGGATGTGGCTCAGTGGTAGAGGGCTTGCTTAGTGTGCATGAGGTTGTAAGTTCAATACCCAGCACAGGAAAAAAAAAATTACATAATGAATGTAAAGAATATCATGTAAGATGCATGCACATATAATATGCATATCCTTTATATAAATCATCTAATTTTCATATAAACCTGATTTTTTTCCTGGTATTTTTAATTACTTAAATTTCATTTCTTGACTACCTAACACACATTGCTCAAAATCAAAACGCATTAAAGGACATTTTAGAAAAGTCTTCTACTTACTCCAATCCCCTAAGAACTGGGTTTCCTGCCCCATTAGCAACAAATACTAACAGTTTCTTGTGCATTTTTCCTGAGATATTTTAAGCAAATGGAATATGTACATAGTCTCCTTTCTTTTGACCCAAATGGTGACACAACACACTCTTTGAGCTTCGGTGTTTTCACTTAATTTATCTGTATAAGTTATCTCAGATATCTACAACAGTGGGGCATACAACTGGAGCAACTGCCTAGCATATTCAAGGCCCTGAGCTCAATTCCCAGTACTGCACATGCAGAAATGTACATGAAGTACTAAAAGGTGAATACTACATACGCGCTCCATTGTGTAATGAGATCATAATTTGTTCAACCACTTCCCAGTGAACGGACAGGATTATTTGCAATCTATCACAAAAAGTTCTGTAAGAATGTCATTTTGAAAATGTTCAAAGTTTATCTGTCATCTAACTTTTAATCCTCACAACAACCCTGAGAAGTAGGGACTGTATTATCCCCATTCCAGAGAAGAAAGCAGCTATAGAATTAATCATTCAAATCATAACCCAGGAAAGAAGACTCAGATTCAAATGCAGTAGAGTTTTATTTATGTTCAAGACTATTTGGACAGGCTGGAGTTGTGGCTCAGTGGTACAGCACTTGCCAAGCATGTGTGAGGCACTGGGTTCTATTCTCAACAACACATAAAAATAAATAAAATAAAGTCCATTGACAACTAAAAAAATATTTTAAAAAAGACTATTTGGAATCCCCTTTCAGGTTTAAAGTAAAATCTCACATATAGTTCTTTACTAATTTTGAATAATATAATACTTTCAATTTAAAAGTAATTAATTGTAAAGTTTATGTTCTTAAGATTATTATTCTTATGGAAATTAATAACTGACCTGAAAAATCACTTGAAGTATTTAAAAGTGACTGCATTAATTCCACTTTTTTTTTACACCTATGACCAAAAATTCAACAAGACAGTCATTTTAAAATTCTTCATAGTCCTAAAAGGGGAAACTCCATGGACTTCAAACAATAAATAAAATCTAAAATATCCTATATACAATTTTCCCCCCAAGTTCATTAAACAAATTGATGAAAAATTGAGAACTCATCTTGTTTTCCTTTCGGTTATTATGTCACATGTAGATATAACTAGAAACAATAAGGAAACATTGCTTTAGCATTATTCATGAGATTCAAAAAGTCAGTTCTTAATTTTATTATGGCATATAATAAAAATTGCCTTACCCTGAATCCACTCTTGTTTCTTTTTCTTATCTGAAGCACTGATTTCAAAGGTCTTATCAAAACATTTTATTAGAAAGAGGCATTTCTTTCCATCTTTGTCAGGCAGAGACTAAAACAGAAAGCATAACTAGTTCTTTAAAATGTTATTCTTAAGTATATAAAACATTTACATAAATCTGACTGAACCTCAATGTCAGTGGAAAATATCTATAAATGCAAACTACTGATTTACTAGTGCTACTCTCTAGGTTGCATTACTATGGTAACAGTAACACTGAATGGTATACCATGTCTGCCTGGAGAACTACAAACACCTGATGGGGATGCTGAGATGCCATACTTTGGAAGCACAGCAACTTCTGTATCCAAGCATATCCCACCCTGTAGGAATCCTGGAAGGTACACACATGGGATCATTATAAGAAGTACTGACTCCTATGACATAGAAGGCCTCCATGTCAGAGTGATTCCTACCCGTCTGCTACGGCTTCCTCTCCTAGCACCCAGGATGTTGCTGCTGGCAACTTGTGGTTTCTTTCCTATATTCTTATGAGTAGGATGGCAAAGCCTAGAGCAATCTTGCGGTTCTCTTCAGTTGAATCTAAGCAGCCCCCTTTGTGGGCACTGCAGTCCTATATGAGCATAATATATTTATACCATTTCATTCATCAAAATGCACCATGAGTGACAGCTCAGTTATTCTACATGTTCTTCAACAAATACAGACATAATACAAATTAAAAACTCAAAATTTATGTTATTGAGGATTTGCCTGCCCCTCTTCCTTAGTACCTGGGATTGACTGAACCCAGGGGCACTTAACTACCAAGTCATATATCCCCAGCCCTTTTTTTTTGTTTGTTTGAGACAGGGTTTCATTAAGTTGCTCAGAGCCTCTCTAAGTTGCTAAGGTTGGCTCTGAACTCATGATCCTCCTGCCTCAGCCTCCTGAGTCACCAGGATTACAAGTATACACTACTGCACCAGCTAAGATTTCACTTCTTTACAGAATTTAGTAGTTGTGAATGAAGTGTCTTGAAATTCAAATTTTTCAAATATAATGCTCAATCTTCAGGGCTGGGGAGATAGCTCAGTCAGGTAGAGTGCTTGCCTTGTAAGCACAAGGCCCTGGGTTCGATCCCCAGCACCCCCCCCCAAAAAAAAAAAATTGCTCAATCTTCTTTTACTTAGTATATTCAAAATGTCCCAGATCTTTCAGTATATTCATATTTTCAAACACTGTCATGCTTTTTTGCTTGTCTTTTTTACTTCATTTTATTTAATAAATGATTCCTTAAATATACAAAGACTGAATCTCTATACTTTGTTCAAAAGTATAAGATATAAAACATTCATATCAGAAAAACTTTTTAAGTTATCTTTAATATTTGTTTCAGAAACCATGGTGACTGTATGCCTATATTGTTTTAAAAATGTAAACTTATTATTTTCAGGCTCGAGAGCCTGAAAGGGGGGGATGAAGAGAAACTACTTTGACAGCAGGGGGCAGCACCAAGTAAACATGCAAAGAAGTAGCAACAGAGTTACCTCTACACAGCAGTTTTCATCCAAGAGAATGTCTCCTTTTTTATCTTTCAGATCCTCACTCACATAATAAGAAATTATGTTGGGTTTTAGTACAAACCAACGTTCAGTCCAGTTTTTCCGTCTATGGCCTTTTTTCATCATGTAACCCTACAAAAGATTAAATCTGATGTAAATGCTTGTCTTTTATGTACAAAAGCTGGTATTTTTTTCTTAGCAGACTTGTCTATCATTATCTGAATACATAAATGTCAATGGTACTTGCCCTTTGAGAATCTGTGCAGGCCAGGAGCATTACACCCAGTCAAATTCATGCAAGCACATGCAGATAAAAGTTTGCATGTAATTCCAACATTTCAGAGACAACCCCCACAAAGTGATATACAGATACCAGACTTTAGAACTCTTGATGTTAAAATATTGTGAATTTTTAAAATTCCTTGCCTTTTGAGATAGCTATTGAAATATTTACAGAAAAAATGAACTGTCGGGAATTTGCTGTAAGAAAAAAACAACAGAAGAGGCACAAAAGTAGATGGAGTAGGATTATCCATGTATTGTGGGGGTTGGGTGATATGGGCATTCATTACACTATTCAATTTCAGAAAGAAAACAAGACCCTCTAACAATGATTCTTCCTAAAGTTTCAACCAATTAAAACATCAGAGGGTATCACCTTGGCCAGGTCTACCTTTTCAATCAACACTAGAGGATTTCACCCTCTAATATCAACCTATCTTTGCACCTGATCTCTCACTACACAGGAAAATGAACTCTGCTCTGGACAAGCAGAAAAGAATTGGATCGGGAGTTAGGATACTACTTCTGAGCTCACACTCTAAGTCCTGTACTTCCTTTCCCTATATCAGCTTCAAAAGTGTATAATTCAAATTTTTTACTTTAACAAAATCACATATTGTAGTTACTAAAGTCTTTTGGGGTTGTACAAAAATCAATGAAATTTTTAATATTAAATCTACAGGTGATGATAGGCTGTACACATCACTAAACATGATATTAACTTGGCTGCAAATTTCATTTGATTATTATACTAAATTCTAATCATATAACTTCTTCAGTTTCTTAATATCTCATAATACAATTCATCAATAGTCCTATATCCTGCCATCTTAATGGGCCTTTAAGTCTTTAGAGATCTTGTCTCATACCTCTCTGTAGCACCAAAACCTACACAAATTAAGCATTAATTGATGCCTATAATCTCTGCTACTCAGAAGGTTGAAGCAGGAGGATCACAAGTTTGAGGTTAGCCTGGTAACACTGTGAGACCCTGCCTCAAAAAAAAAAAAAAAAAAAAAAATTTTTTTTAAAGGGCTGGGAATGTAGCTCAGTGGTAGAGCAGCCCTGCAATCAATCTCTAGCACCATAAATTTTTTTAAAAAGAGCTTAAGTGACTCATACCATCTTTGCAGGAAAAAAAAACTATTTCAAACGTGTCAAATTCTAAAGATGAGGAAAAATACTCATGTTATAGGACTCTTACCTGTTTTAACACATCTAATATAAGCTCATTAAACACTTCATTAATTGCCATAGATATTGTCTGTCGATCCATGCCTTTACTAAACTGTCCATTTCCAATAAGCTCAATAAGTTCCCACGCAGAAAGGCCATCTTTATTGTCATCAAAGTTGATTTTATAATGTTCAAATTGTTCTTGTTGCCAGCCTCCTCCCATAGCTTCTGTAAGTTTCTTAAGCAGGTATTCAATCTGTATAAAGAAAAAATTTTTTAATTATTTCCTACTTTAAAAGAAACCTTTTAACACAGATATACATTTATGTTATTTACAATGATGGTCAACTTAGGAAATATCTTTAGAGTTCTGAAAGTGTATTTCTTTAAACAAACTATTGACAGGGAAAGGGATATGGATAAAATGTCAATGGTTCTCTATTAGCCTAGAGTAAGAAATCAAAAGTCAATAACACTCTAATGTGTTAACACTCTAATGGTATATTTGTATACAGAACTAAAGTAAACTATAAAGACACAACTATACACAAACTTATTATTGTGATCTAATGACTCTCTGTTGGCTATTTCAATGTCAGAACATTAATCTTACTGGACTAACATACAAGTGCTAAATTAAATAAACATCTCAAAGTAGAATAAACAAGTTATTACCCAATTTACAAATTTTCTATGTAAACCAATTATTTGATTCATGCCTCCTCCTTCCATTAGAATACTAGGAATGTTGTAAATAATGGCTGAATTACCAGCCTGAGCCCAAGAAGCTTACTAAATCCTGAATCATACCTATAAAAATTACTGCTACTGAAATAATAACAGCTAAACGAAATGATGAGGCAGTAATATTGAATCAGACTTTGGTATCTCTTATCTACTGGAAGCCTGGAAATCCTATAGAGCTCTCAAACTCAGCATGTTCAAAAGGAATAAATCATCTCTTTTCAAATGGTTTCCCCTTTATTCTTTTTTTTTTTTTACAGACTGCATTTTGATTCATTGTACACTTTAAATTGTTAGCAACAACATTCACATGTTCAACCATGCTTGTTGTTCCTCATCCTTTACATCAAATCAGTGACAAAATCCTGCAGATATTACTTCCCTAGATCAATGTTTTTCAAACTGTGGGTTATGGTCCACTATGAAATCAATTCAGTCAGTGGGCAGTAACCTGTATTTTTTGGAATAAAATGAAAAAATATGCAAGTACAACTACAATAAAGAAAAATACTGTTTGGTAATAAGTTTCACGTTGTGTGTATACATGTTCTATGTATGCTGGTCATAAAATAAATAAAATGTTTATCTTCTTACGGGTTGCAATCAAAAGAAAATGAAAAACTGTCACAAACATTTCTTAAACCTGACCTTTTACCATTTGCTTTGGTTTGGGCCTCCTATTCGGCTTCCCTGCCTCCAAATGGCTCCCCTTTCGTCTATATTCTGCCAAGGGAATTTTTCTAAACCAAAAACCTAATAAGCCTGTCACTCTCCTCTCTAAATCCTTCCCTAGCTCCCTATCATCTCAAAGATAAAGGTCATGCTCTCTGCATCCCTGGGTAATCATACTCCAGCCTAATAGCTCTAGCATGTCTTCCCTTAAATCCCAATTCACCACCAGTATCACAGGCCAGGAGTTACAAACTTTAAAGGGCTGAGTGATAAAAATTTCTTCATCTCTATCACATGTTCTTATCTATTTTCTTTTTAACCCTTTAGAAATACAAAATCTAAATGCATGGACCTTACAAAACAGGCTAGGAGGATGAATTTGGCTAGCAAGCAGTAATTTGTCAATACCAGCCATGGATTTTAAGTTGGGTACCCACTTAACATGCTGTTCCTATGCTTCTATGCCTTGTCTCCTGTCTAGGATACATTTTCCATTTCTCAACCTAATTAAAATTTTATTAGAGTTCTACATCCACCTCCAGGATATTCCTACTCAAAGTGAGGTGTTGCATTGGCATCACTCAGAAGCCTGTTCAAAATGAACATTCTCAGGTTCCACTAAAGAACCCAAATCAGAATCTGCATTTTAACAAGAAACCCAGGTATCCACACATGCATGCCCAAGTTTGAGAAGTGCTGCCCTAACAAACCTGCTCTGACCAACCCTAATCCAGGTCTAGCAATCCTCTTCTAGTTCACTGCACTTAACATACTGTACTGAAATTATCTTTTTACTCATTTGCTTTTCTATCATGTTTTGAATTCCTTGTAGAAGAAAAGATGTCCCACTCATCTTTGCAATCCCAGTTTTCAGCATAGTACCTAGAACATAGCACAGTTCAACTAATAACTGCTAAACCAAAATAAACTAAGTCTCAATTTTTTCATCCATGAAATGGGTATAACAATACTCATATAGAACTACTATGGGAATAAAAGGAGAAAAATTCAGAGCAATTTTCACAACTCCTGGCATATGGTAGGTATTCCAATGTTGTTTTCCCTCTTCACTGAGTGGCATATTTGTCAAACGGAGAAAGTAAATTTTATTTGTTACAAATAGGATTGTGATTTAATTTTTCCTTATCCTTTGCACTCCAATTATTTGGTTACAATGTTCATCATTTTAACAGAGAAAGAATGGAAATACATCTGTGCAGAGAAATATATGTTCACAAAATATCACAAGTTCAAAAAATATCAAGAGTTCTGACTGAATTCAATGAGATATAATCTCCTTTAGGAAAGATTATCTTATACCTTAAAACAGCACATAGGAGGTATTCAACAACTGTTTACTTGTTACATGCTTTGGTCTTTCCCTTCTTTTGCTGCAGATACATTGCCTACTGTTCAGCCTATGCGATATTAAGTAGTTTTGTGGCACTTAAATAGAAATAACAGGAATAGACAGTACTAGAGAGAAAAGGGAAATGATTAATAAGGGGGGTGGGAAGCTGAGGATACCACTCAGTGGCAGACAGTTTGCTCAGCATGTGTGAGGCCTGGGTTCAATCCCCAGCACAGAGAAGGAGGAAAAGAAAGGGACAGAAAAGATAAAGGAAACAAAAAAGATAATAGTCAAGAAGAGATTGACAGAGTCAAAATAGAAAATAAGAATTAAAAGACACTAATATACACGACTGCTCAAAGTAAAGTAACTTAGCGGCCTTAACATGTATAAAAATTCAAACTTCCTAAGGGCAGCAAAAAGGGCCCAGGCTGCCAGCTTACCACTCAAGGGTTCAGGGAGTACAGGCTCAATATAAGTTTTGGCAGTACGGTCAAAGGGCGCACAAGTGCATGCCGTGTGTGTGCACAGAACAATGGATGAGTGGGTGTGACAAGATGGTGCAGCCCACTGACCATGTACGAGTCAGGAAACTGCCTCACCTACCACTGTAAGTGAGCACAAGCCTCTCAAATTCCAAGCTTCAGTTTCCTCTGCAATATCAGGTGATCTTTTAAAATGTCTGCAACTCAAAAATTGCCTGTTAACAGCCAATCAGCTCTAGAGGCATCTTCCCAGGTTCATCCTGAACCTCTCTAAAGGTGCTCTCCCCAAACCCTCTGAGGCTACCAGCACCCAGAATCTACCTGCTCAGCAACCCCAGTGATTGCCAGACAACTAATCTAGATGCACTCCTGTTGACTTTCAATACAATCATATACTTAACCATAACCAAGTAACTTGAGGAACTTTTGATTCATTATAGTACACCAAGGAAAGACAAACATTTCCATTCCGAACTATTTAATTATACTAAATAATAAATCACATGCTGCCGTGCTAGTCTCCAGTGGCCTGCACCAATTCTGAGAGCTCATTCAATTTCAGGAAGCAGCTTACTTCCTCCTTCCAAGCAAGTTTCACCAAAAATAACAAAGAATAAATAAACTTTCAATCTGCATGTGATTTTCTAGGCCTTCAGCTCAAAATTTTATTCTGTTACAAAGTTCTTTCCCTGTCACCATTAAAAGGAGTACTTATGGGCTTAAAACAACTCAAATTTTATTTTACTTAGAGTCTACTATTTCAGGTTTGACTTTTCATTGCATCAAGGCAATTCTTCCAAATAAGTCTAAAAGAGACACATCCTGTTTTGTTCTTAGTTCTGTGGGAAATGAATGCTAAGTAAAAACTATACTTACAGACACACACTTCCAGGAATATCATCTGAGGAAAATTACTGAAGCAACTCAAAAGGGGACACACTACTTCTTGACATCTGTGTGATAGAAACATCTTAACTAGGCTGTAAGTCATTTAAATATTGATTTAACATTCTTGACACTACTGTCAGTTTTCCATCATCTGAATCAAATGCAAATTTACTATCTCTTTACATTATTCATACAAATGCCACTATAGTATTAACTGAGGTAGAGGAAAAAAACTCTTTTCTTAAAACCACTCGCACTGAGCCAGGCATGGTAGTGCACAGCTGTAATCCCAGCAGTTCCAGAGGCTGTGGCAGGAAGATTGAGAGTTCAAAGCCAGCCTCAGCAACTTAGCAAGGGACTTTACAACTGAGCAAGACCTTGTCTCTAAATAAAATATAAAAAAGGGCTAGGGATGTGGCTAAGTGACCCTGGGTTCAATCCCTATACCAAAAATAAATAAATAAATAAATAAATAAAAAATATTTGCACTAGGGGCATAGCTCAGTGTTAGAGTGCTTGCTTAGCATGTATAAGGCCCTGGGTTCAATACCCAGTACTGGGGAGAAAAAAAAATAGATGTAAAATATAAATGCCTATTATGGTAGGTAGGTTACTGGAAACAGATTACTTTAAAAGGCCTAAAAACTGTTGACAAGATTACAAGTTAAATCAGATGTACACTCATGACAAATTAAAATGTATTCTGAAATTTATTTTTAAATACGTTTTCACATTTTATTCAATCTGAAGTCTAAAACTAGTTCAAATACAGTTTTTAAAATGCTATTACATTATTTAGAAAGGAAGCTAAACCTAACATGATGTGTTTTCTATGATATAGTATGACCTTTAGTTTGCTATGCCTGGTCAAAGGTGCTACACTAAGAGCTCAATAAGTACAAGTCCAATCATCAAACCTCAGAAGGCTGGTTCAGCAGCCAAAGCAGTTCCCTGTTAATCTGTTCTAATGAACCTTCTTTACCGGAATAAGCATGCCTGTCCACAGAGGAATAATCTACACACTAACTCTAATTCTACTTCTGAGGAGAAGGAATGTTGAGGCAGTTAAAGGCCAAAAAAGTACAAACAAAAACATGACAAAGTATACTGCCTGGCTATTTAATGAATAAGAGAGAGGCTGTTCTCTTTTCAAATGACAGAACTTTTTTTCAGAGAGATACCAAGACATTCATGTCAGCCTGCAATGAAGGTAAGTCCTCTGAAGAGTCTGGGCTGGGCTCTGGGCTGCAGAAAGGATAGTCATGACACAATTGAGGCCCATGTGGGTCCTGTTCTTCAGGCCCCTTGCAGCACAAGCTTAAGTTTCTTAGAGTAGTCAGGAGGCTGACGCTGACTGGTTCCCTTCACAGATATGGCTCAGTGATAATTTAAAACCCATGACAAGTCTCCCACATCAAGGAAGTGCTGTTATATCAAGGAACAAAATTAGTCTCCTTACTCACTAATTTCTTTTTTTTTTCTCTTTCCATATTTTTATTAGTGCATTATAGTTATACATAACGAGGGGATTCACTGCTATATACTCATACATGTACACAATATAAAAATATAATTTAGGCAATATCACTCCCAAGTACTTCCTTCGTTACTAATTTCTAATTCTGAAATCAGGACAAAGTCACCTTCAAGTTCATAAATATTTTAGTGATGGAAAAAAAAACAAAACATCAATGGTAAAAAACCAACTCCATTTCCAGTTCCAAAAAAAACACATATATATCTGGAATACTGAGTGTAATTACAAAATATCTTTAAAGACAATACTGGAACTCCTATTTGAATAATTTTTCCAAGGAACAATCAATTGTATACCTTTTTCTACATTTATCATCATTACATTTCCCTTTATATGCCTCTGTACTAAGCTAGACAATTTCCTTGGACAAATATTCCATAGCATGTTATCTTTTTTATTTCTCCTTTAACCTACATATATAATAGATCATTACTGTTATTTAACACTAAGAAACATTCCTTCTCCTACACTGAAACTGCCTTTTCCTTAAGTACCAATAACCACCAAATGTTAAATCCAAGAGCAACTTCTTATCACTCACTTTTCTGTAGCATCTAATGCCAGTATCACCTTTCTGCTTCTTAGAACTTTTTGTTTCTTTGGCAACACTCTCCCAATTCTCCTTCTATCTCACAGCATGTTCAATTCAGCTTCCTTTACCAAATCTACTTCCTCTCCCTGCTACAGAAAGTCCCAAGGTTCTGCCCTTGGCTCTCAAAACTCCCACTGCCCTCCATTCCTCCATGATTTAATTTACTTCCATGGTTTCCCTACCTGTCTCCAAGCTCTGGCCTCTAACAAGCTCTAAATTGTTGCCTTTCAATTGATTATAGGACAGTTCTACAAAGACAACCCACCTAAAATGCCAAATGTAGCACATCCATCATGTCCTCAATTTGTTGATCATCCTGTCACTTATTCTCTGTATTCTGTCACTCTCCTCCCCTCCACCTGCATGTATGTGCACTTGCTCTCTCTCTCTCTCTCTCTCTCACACACACACATACACACACACCCCTATACACCTTTTCATGGGTCCAGGCACCATGATAAATGCTTCACACATATCAACTTTTTCAGCCCTCACAGAGTATGCTGAAGAAAGTAGGCATCCCCATTTTAAGATGAAGAAACTCAGAGATTGAGTCATGTGTCACATAGCTAATAAGTGTAAAGTTGGGTTTCAAACCAATCAGTCTGATTTCAAAGCCCATGCTTTAAATGAAAACACTATATTACCTCTAATTGCCCAGGCCTGCTACCTCCCTCTATAGTCAAGCACGATGCACTTGGTCCTGTGACCTCTAGGATTTTTCCATTTGGTCTTCTTTTCCATTCTCACTGATACTACAACATAGTCCTCAGTGCCACTTACCTTTTCTTAGCTTCCCATCTCTGCATATTTTATTATTCACCTGCTACTCTCTTGCTCAGAAAGCACGAGCGGCTCACAACACCCCACTGCCTATAGGAAAAAGTCAAAACTCTCCAGGCTAATCCTCCATCACTCCTCTTCAATGTCATCATGTTCCAGTTAGATAGGACATGTGGCATTCTTTTGTGACTGCCCAGCATCTAACTCCCTTCTTAAGCCTGGGGAATTCCCTACCTCACAATGTAGAAACTTAAAATACAAATGCACCCTTTCCAAGCCTTCTTTTTTGCAGCTAGCACCAGTGCTTAACCTAGGTCATGCAAATTACATGTATCATGCCTGACTGTGAATCAAGACAGAATACTATGAAGAACTCTTCCTGGTAGCAGGAGCTATTTGAGTTCCTGAGTAGCACCTAATGTCCAGGCCAGAGGTATTCTATGGTTCAAGTGCAATACCTGCCCTCTGGTTCCTGCTGTCATTTTCCTGTGGCTCTTCACTGGAGTAACTGCTATAGACTAGGCTACACAACCTCTGCACCCAATTTTTCAGTCATCATGATGGTTCTATGAGCTATCCACAGTATCTTTTTTAATTTCTTTAGTTGCTAGTGAACCTTTATTTATTTATATGCAGTGCTGAGAATCAAACCCAGTGCCTCACACATGTTAGGCAAGCGCTCTACACTCAGCTACAACTCCAGCCCCCACAGCATTCTTTTTTAAAAAAAATTTTTTTAATTATACTACACATAAGTTGTTCTTTGATACCCACATACCAAATTACAGGTATTCAAAATTTTATACACATTGATTATTGTTGGTTGGGTTCCTTGAGAAGCAGACTATGACACAGACTTTGGGATAACAAGTTGTTTATTGAAAGGGATCAGCATCCTTTTTAAAAAATTTATTTTTGGCTTACATCAGTCAAGTTGGCTGTTTCCAAGTAAGCATACTGACTGGCAATTCAGTCATACCAGGTATCTCGCTCATTTCAAACACACCCTTTGCTTTTCTACCTCATATAACTACAACTATTTCTTCCATCCAGAATTATTCTTCTCTACCTTCTCCATTAACTGAAATCCTCCCCATCCTTTAATGACCAGTATAAGTTCTACTTTCCCCATAAATGTAATAGCTAACGCTTGGTGATGGCGTTCCTCAGTCCCGGCATTCTCTCATTCAATTTTCTTAGAAAGACTAGGAAGAAGACAGTGGCATTATCCCTATTTTAAAGTTGAGGAAATTGCAGCAAAAACAAAATAAGTAAATTGCCCAAGGTCACACAGTTAGTGAACAGACATGGAGCCAGAATACAAATCCAGGAAATTTAACACTTCAACATGTTAGGAAATTAGGATATAACAAATCACAGTCCACCAGCCAATTCTGACTCATCATCTGTTTTCATATACCTGTGATCTAAGAATAGTTTTTACATTTTAAATGGTTGGGGAGAAAATCAAAATAGTATTTCATGATCTATGAAAAATACACGAAATTCCAATTTTAACTCTATAAATGACAGTTTAGTTTAGTTTTGTTTTGGTTTGGTTTGGTTTGGTTTGGTTTGGTTTGGTTTTGGTACCAGTGACTGAACTCTGGGGCACTTGACCACTGAGCCACATCCCCAGCCCTATTTTGTATTTTACTTAGAGACAGGGTCTCACTGAGTTGCTTAGAGCCTCACCATTGCTGAGGCTGGTTTTTGAACTCGAGATCCTCCTGCCTCAGCCTCCGAAGCCAGTGGGATTACAGGCATGAGGCACTGTACCCTGCTATAAATGACAGTTTTATCAAGACACAGCCATGCGCTGACTGTGATACTTTCATGTTACAACAGTACAGGTGAGTATGTCTGACAGTGCTGGTATGGGCTTGAAAGACCACAAAGCCTCATATACTTACTGTCTGGCCCATGACTAAAAGAGTTTAAGACACTGTTTTTAACCACTACATTATATTGCCTCTTTTTTAAAAAGACTTCCCTGATCCCTTAAATCCCCCAAGATGGAAAGAAGTTTCCCTTCAATACATTTGCACCACATTTGCTTCTCTAAAGGGCAGTCTGTTTTGCTTTACATTACATTTGACTTATTTTTCTCCTCAGTAGATTGTAAATTCCTTGAAGATAGGCAGTAATCATTTCTACTTTGTATTCTTGTTGGTGCCTCACTTATTGTTGGCAGTCAGAAAAGGCTTACTGATTTTAAATAAAATATCACAGTGCAAACTTTTAAGATTTCCATTATTTTCCTAACATGAACATGAATCATAAAAGTGAAAGATTAGGACTACGAATGCAGCTCAGTGGTAAAGCGATAGCCTAGCATTCATGAGGTCCTGGGTTCAATCCCCAACACCACAAAAAAAGAAAAAAAAAAAAAAAAAAGGTCAGAGACTAGCCTCTTTTTTTGGCAGAATGGGTAAAAATAGGCATCCTCAACCACTTCTGTGAGATGTATGTATAAATTCAATTTATGTATAAATTGGTATATATTGTCTTTCTAAAGGGCAATCTTCCCTTGTTTATCTAATGCCTTAAAAATGTTCATAGGATTCAGAATGCCTCTGCTAGAAATTTATCTTAAGGAAATAAGCGGGCTAGTATGAAAAAATGTATGCAATAATAGTACTCAGAGGAGTCAACACACTTAATGAGTGCACATTACATGCTGGGCACTGAGCTAATCCCTTAAATGCAGAACCTCACAACCCTTAGCATAAAACTGTGATTAGCCTTATTTCATGGATGAGAAAATTAAGACACAAGCCACAGGAGGTTAAGTAATTTTTCCAGGTTCAAGGGATTACGGATGACTTTTAAAGTGAGAAGACTAGCTGATTTTAATTTTTGCCCATTATTAGTCCTCCCCAAATTTACTACCACAATGAGTATGAATTACATGTATAAATTTTAGGGTGGTAAGGTAGCACAGAAACAATACTTCTATTTTTCAAGAAGTTGAAGAAAAATAACCCAGAACAAAACAAGCAAATGTCCTTTTTCATTTACTTTGAAAAGTACTGTAAAAAATCATTCTCGGGCTGGGGTTATAGTTCAGTTGGTACAGTGCTTGCCTTGAAACCACAAGGCACTGGGTTCAATCCCTAGCACCACAAAAAAAAATATATATATATCATTTTCTTAGACTTTAAAACAAGAATAGTATTTATTCACATAAAACACCCTTGAGAACAACATTCTGGATCCTCTTACCCACATAGCATCACTCTGCCAGTTGTTATAGTTTTGCCAATATGCAGACAGAAAATTACGTTGTGACTTGTACTGAACAACTCTCTTTGGACATGAGGATGGATTCATCTATAATCATAGTAATTTATAGAGGAACCCTCTCTGCAAATCTCCAGGGGTATTGCATACCCCCAAATCACTAAGTTTGAGGCTTTTCTGGAGTCAAGCTGTTTTTTTGCCTCTACTCCAAATAAACTAGTCAAGGTTCTCCCTCTATACGTACACTAAATCAACAAAAATACTTCCAAGTCAGATCTAATCAAATTTAAGATGACCATGTAAAAACTCCCAAAAGTCAGAGCTTACCTCCTCTGGAACAATAATTAATGGATACTTGTCTTCAGATAAAAAGTTGAAAATAACCCATACTTTAAATGCATCTTCTTCGTTAATGAGCAAGGGACTCTTTGTGAGGTTTTTTTTTACACAGAGGGTCCAACACATCCTATTGAATTCAATCTTGTCAAAGTTATCTTGGACCTAAAAAGGAACGAGAAAAAACTTCAATGACGCAGTTCAAAATAAGGGTCATATAAGCCAAGTAAAAGAGAAGGAAAAGCTTTCTTCAGGCTTCTATGTTAATCAATTCAAATAACCAAAAGCCATATTCCACCTATTTGCTCTAGGTACCACACTTTCAAAGGTTCAACTACGAACATTATGTTTATCCTGACACTGAAGCAATATCTGTCCATATCACTAACTGGGCACAGTTACTGATTGTCAAATAGTTTTGCTTTTTGTTTTTTCAAGAATACATATTTGCTTTCTACAAAGTAGGAGCTGAAAATATCATTATTCTTGTCAAAGAAGAGACCCATCTTTTAGAAATTCTAAAAAGACAGCCTTGCCATTCTTCACTCATTCATTCAAGCAATCAATATTCCCTCAGCATTTACTATGAGCCAAATATTATATCAAAAATTAAGGATACAAAGGATAAGAACTTGATCTGCACTCTTAGAATGTACATAATTTATTAAGGAAAACATATAAGGGGCTGGGGAGATAGCTCAGCTGGTAGAGTGCTTGTCTCACAAGCACAAGGCCCTGAGTTCAATCCCCAGTACCGCAAAAAAAAAAAAGGAAAACATATGAAGCTGGGTGTGGTGGCACACACCTGTAATCCCAGCAGCTCGGGAGGCTGAGGCAAGAGGATCACCAGTTCAAAGCCAACCTCGGCAACTTAGCTAGGCCCAAAGCAACTTAGAAAGACCCTGTCTTCTCAAAATAAATAATAAAAAGGGCTGGGGATGTGACTCAGTGATGGATGGATGGATGGATGGATGGAAGGGAGGGAGAAAGAGAGAAAGAGAGGAAGGAAGGAAGGAAGGAAGGAAGGAAGGAAGGAAGGAAGGAAGGAAGGGAAAGAACATATGTAAAAGACAAAGTATAATGTAATAGTGTATAATTCAAAAGAATTTTTCACTATTCAACAAGTAAAATTCAGAAAGCAATTATTATTTGCGAGGGAAAGTGCAAAGACATCCAACATAATACTAGCCCATGTCTCTGAGAAACATAAAGACAAGTACTATGATAAACAGAATTCCATGGGAACACTGAGAAACTAATTCAATCTTAAGATTCAAGGGAAGGGGCTGGGGCGATAGCTCAGTCGGTAGAGTGCTTGCCTTGTAAGCACAAGGCCCTGGATTCGATCCCCAGCACCCCAAAAAAAGAAGAAAAAAAAAAAAGATTCAAGGGAAGATTTGCAGAATGAGTGCTATGACAATAAACCTGAGTCCCAAAGGACCTTCAAAAGTCTGACAAATCAAGAATGGGATATAGGGTATTCAGGAAGAACAGAATGTGAAAAAGTCCAGAGGTAAAGACAACTATGGTTAGTTCAGAAGAACTGTAAGAGGTTTAATGTGAAGTGGGCACTTGGTGCTGAAGGGGATATCAGACAAGGCTCCTTATAAGTACAGGGAACAGAAACCATCTAGAGTTCCTAATAAACAGAAAAGAAATTTATTAGAAAAACAATGGGTAACCTCCCAGATCCATGAGAGCTGAAAAATGAGGTTGCTGAAATCAGGTTAGTACCACAGCAGGATAGGGAGCCAGAACTGTAGCCAAAACCATTCACAGGAAGATTCTGGTAGAGATATGAGGACATCACCACTGTCCACAGGAGTGTCACCCCCTTCTTGATTCTCTTGCCACTCTCTGCAGTGGATCTCCACTGAGCCTGGATCATATTCCTATGCTCTAGCTGGCAAGGAGCAGGAAAAATGATTCCTCAATGTGAGACAGGTCCTGTTCCCCACCAAGGCCCTATGGAATTTCCCAAATAAGAAAAACTTTCAAATGCTAGACAGACCCAAAATGGCTAATGTCTACTACATAGAACATAATGAAATGTGAAGCTAGAGAGGTAAATGAAGACTGGGTCATAAAGGGCCCGATCATTTATCTTGCAAAGTCAGGACTTTCTACTGATGGAGCTGGATGCAATCACAATTATCATTTTCAAAGCCATATTTGGGGACAATATAAAAGATGTCCTGAAAGAGGTAAGAATGGCCAGGAGGACATGAACAAAAGCATTTGTAGAGATATGAACAAAAAGTACTGTGCACCCTGTAAGGAAGAAATAACTATCTGGCTGCAGGGAGAAGTTTCTCTTGATCTCTAACTAGAATTTCTGGTTGGCAAACCAGTCCCCCAGGAATAGGAAGATCTCCTTTTGTTCTGCCTTCAGAACCTCATCTCTGTCTGGCACTACTTTCCATGCTTCTATTAAATACAAGTGATTTCATGGAGGGAAAGCAGCCAGGACAGCAGTAAATGCTGTTGCTCAGGGCAAATATCATCCCTATTTTACAAATCAGGAAACAGAAATTCAGAAAAACTGAGTACTTTTATCAAGTTCACATGGCTAGTAAATGTCAAAACCAGAGTTTCAACTAAAACTCAAAGGCCAGCTTTTTCAAACTGCTGGCTAAACTCATCTAAACTGCTAGCTAAACAGTAGATGGAGACCATCTATGTCATAGAGGACATCTATGCAGAATTAGTTTCAAAGGCCACTGCCACCAGCTCTACCCACACCCTGAAAAAAACACTAAGTGGAAGATATGCCACACAGAGGAAATGACATGTGCATGAAAGCGTATCTCCTTGCTCTGAGGAACAAGAAGTGATTCTATGTGGATTATGTGGTGAATGATAGAATTCCTGAGGGGGAGTAGCTAGAAAAGTGGCTGCAAAGCAAAGACCAAATCACAAAGGGATTAATAATTCTAAGAAAAAGTCTGTACAAAAACACCAATGGAAGGGTTTTAAAACAGAAAACAAGCAGGTTATATGCAGCCCAGGTCAGTACTTTGTAGAAAAGATGGTATTTGAGGTGGACTTTAAGATACAGCGATCACTCCAAAGGGCAGAATAAGAATAGTCATGAGTCAAGGCACAACAGCAGCAGGTGCCAACCATGTATGGGGAGTGGAGAGTAGCCAGGTTGAGTTGACATAGGTGTGGGAAAGGCTAAAGTCAGATTTATGTGATGCTTTGGAATTGACTTTATTATAAATACAGGAAGAAATAACCAAAGGTTTGTGAGTAAAGAGCAACAATTGGTTCTGTGTTTTAGGAAAATTTTACAGACCAAATTGTACTAGGTGGATTTCAGTGGGTAGAAGGATACAGAGAGAGAAAAAAAGATAAGAAATTACTCCAAAAATTCCAGGCAAAAGGCATTAAAGGGCCCAACTAGGGTAAGATCTTGGTAAAAATGGACAGAAGGGATGAATATAAAATAGATGAGACTTCAGGAACTGGATCAGCGTCTTGACAAAACAAGAAGGGGGCTAGGGATATAACTCAATGGTAGAGCACTTGCCTGGTATGTGCAAGGTCCTGGGCTCAATCTCCAGCACTGCAAACAAGAAGGGGAGAGGGAAAGGGAAAGTCTTCAGTTATGGGCATCTTCAACTTGAAGTTCTGCCAAGACATTTAGACGAAGGTATCCAAAGACAACCAAAGAAGTGACATGTAACCTACAAGAGAGGCAGATTTATGAATCAAATGCAAAATGAAAATGACTGAAGTCATGATTGCCAATGATATCAGTGAAAGAGAACATAAGGCAAGAAAAGAAATGGGGTCAAAAATCGAACTTCAAGGTACACCTGCATTTACAAAGTGAGAGGAGAAAGAGTAATTATGATGTAAGAGCCAAAATGGTAGAAAAACCACAAACAATGAAAACTGTGAGGAAACAGTTAAGAAAAAATTTTGATTAATAGTGTCCAATGCTACAGAGAGATCATAGAAAAAGGAGTTTTAAAAAAGAACACTGGTTCTGCAATTCAGAGATCACTAGTTACCTCCAAGATAGCCAAGTTTGGATAAAAGTCAGATTGCAATGGGGTCAGAAACCAAGCGTATACTCCATATATTAGTTTGCCTAGGAAAGAATAGTAGCTTTCTGAACCAAGTTCACTATATCTTACTTATTTTTAATAAGTTGTCTGGCTCATTTCTTCTCTAAAGCTTAATCGATTCCTTCTCTTTGGTTTATTCTTGTTCAAAGGTATATTAAATGTTAGGATTTACATTCTTTAAAAAGCACAATAATGCCAGGCACAGTGACACATACCTGTGATCCCAGCAACTTGGGAGGCTGAGGCAAAAGGATAATCTCAGCAATGTAACAAGACCCTGTCTCAAAATAAAAAATAAAAAGAGTAGGGTGCAGTTCAGTGGTAAAGTGACCCCGGGTTTAATCCCTAGTACCATAATAATGTACAATATCAATTCATATATGAGAAGTCCACAGCTATCTTCATGCCTAATGGTGAAAAAACAAAAAGCCTTTCCTTTAAGATCCTCGAGGAATAAGGCAGGGATGCCCACTCTTGCCACTTCTCAACATAGTACTGAAAGTTCTAGCCAGAGCAATTACACACAAAAAGAAATAAGAAGGATACAAACTGGAAAGAAAGAAGTAAAATTACCTGTTTGTAGATGACAAGATCTTAGATGTAGTAACCCCTAAAGATTCCATACAAATAACAGAATACATGAATTCAGCAAAGTTGCAGAACACAAAATCAAAGTCCAAAATTCCACTGCATTTCTATACACTAACAATGAACAAAGCCAAAACAAAATTAAGAAAGTATCAGGCACTTCACAAGAAGTAATTCAAATTAGAGAAATGTAAATTAAAACTACACTGAGACTTCATCTCACTCTAGTTAGAATGGCAATTATCAAGAATACAAGTTAACAGAATGAATCAAACAACATTACCCTATGTAAATTTATGATTACACAAATGGTATGCCTTTACGCCATGTACAAACAGAGAAACAACATGTATCCCATTTGTTTACAATTAAAAAAAAAAAAGAATACAAGTGACAATAAATGTTGGAGAGGATGTGAGGAAAAAGGTACACTCATATGTCGCTGGCAGGAATGCACAATGGTGCAACCATTATGGAAAGCAGTATGGAGATTCCTCAGAAAACTTGAAATGGAACGACCATTTGACCCAGTTATTCCACTCCCTGGCATATACCCAAAGGACTTAACATCAGCAGATTATAGTGATGTCACCACATCAATGTTTATAGCAGATCAATTCAGAATAGCTAAACTATGGGACCAGCCTAGGTGCCCTTCAACAGATGAAAGGATGAAGAAAATGTAGTATATATACACAATGGAATATTACTCAGCTATAAAGAAGAATGAAATTATGGCATTTGCCAGTAAATGGATGGAAATGGAGACTATCATGCTAAGTGAAATAAGCCAATCCCAAAAAACCAAAGGCCAATGTTATCTCTCATATGTGGATGCTAACACACAATGGGGGGAGGGGGGTAGAAATTCACTGGATTAGACAAAGGGGAATGAAAGGAAGGGAAAGGGGGGTGGGAATAGGAAAGACAGTAGAATGAATAAGACATAACTTTCCTATGTTCACGTATGAATATACAACCAGTATAACTTCATATCATGAATAACCACAAGAATGGGAAGTTACTACCCTATGTATGTAAAAATACAAAATACACTCGACTATCATGTATATCCAAAAAGAACAAATTTTTAAAAAGAAAATATCACTTACAATAGCATCAAAAAGAATAAAATGCTCAGGAATTAATCAAGAAGGGGAAAAGATCTATAAAATGAGAACTACAAAATGCTGCTGAAAGAAAGTTTAGGAAATACAAATAAATGTAAAGACAACCAATGTTCACTGACTGGAATCTACAGATTCAATGCAATGCCTATCAAACCCCAATGGCACTGTTTGCAGAAATAGAAAAACATGTGAAATTCACATGAAATCTTAAGGGACCCCAAAATAGCAAAAAAAAAAAAAAAAAAAAAAATCAAAACTGGAGACCTCATATACCTCCTGACTTCAAAACATATTACAAAGCTACAGTAATCAAAATAGCATAGTACTGACATAAAGACACATATATAAGACCAATGGAACAGAATAGAGAAGCCAGAAATAAACCCTCAAGCATATGATCAAATGATCTTCAACAAGATTGCCAAGAATATACAACAGGGAAAAGATAGAGTCTTCAACACATAGTACTAGAGAAACTGTATATTCATATTGACAATAAATGAAGACAGACCCTTACTTAACATCACATACAAAAATTAACTCAGAAATGACCTAAGACTAAGACCTAAAACTCCTAGGAGAAAACACAGGGTGACTGCTTGATGATACTACAATGGCAATGACATTCTTCAATATGATACCAAAAACACAAGCAACAAAACCAAAAACAGAAACAGAACTACAAGCTTAAAAACTTCTGTACCACAAAGGAAATAATCAACAGAGTGAAAAGGCAACCTACAGAATGGGAGAAAATAATTTTACAAGCCATGTACTGGATAAAAGATTAATATCTAAGCTGGACACAGTGGTAAACAACCTGTAATCCCAGCAACTCAGGAGGCAGAGGCAGGAAGATCACAAGTTCAAAGACAGCCTCAGCAACTCTGTGAGACTTTCAGGCACTTAGCAAGACCCTGTCTCGAATAAAAATAAAAAGGACCGGGGATGTAGCTTGTGGTACAGTACCCCTGTATTCAATCCCCAGTACCCCAAAACAACAACAATGACAAAAGAGATTAACTTCCTGAATACCCAAAGAACTCCTACAACTCAACACAAGCAATAAAACCAACTTAAAAATTAACAAAGAAAAATTAAAATGAACAAAGGATCTGAAGACATGTCTCCAAAGAAAATATACAAATTTTCAACAAACAGATGAAAAGATGCTCAATGTCATTTATCATCAGAAAATGCAAATTAAAGTACAATGAGATATCATCTCACACCTGTTAGGATGGTCACTATCAAAAAAATAAAAATTACAAATATACAGAAAAACTAGAACACTGGTGCTCTGTTGATAGAATTATAAAATGGTGAAGTTGCTATGGAAAACAGTATGATGGATCCTCAAAAAGTAAAAAATAATGAGAATAAGAGAAAAAGAAAAAAAAAAAAAAAACTGTCTAAGAGTGATCTGCTGCACACTAGCCTCCCAGAAAAGCAGCTGTCCTCGTATAAACTCCATGGGAGTTGGCTGTGCCTAGGTTCCTAGGATGAATCAATCCATATGAATCAAATGCAATCCATAATCACACCAGGGAAAGGACTGATATGTCCCTGACCAGAAACCCTGATGTTGCAACTCCAACTGCTGGTTTGACATGTAGTGAAAACAGGAGGTATAGACTCCAGTGCCCTAGGCACACGCTGTCATTTCCCACCTCCAACGGATACGAAATTGGCAGGGTAGAATCAGAGCCAAAATTCTGCCATACCACAGCAAGAATCATGCCAGGAGGGGCCAGTGCTTCTCTAATTCTGCAGCTTTAAACTTCACAACTCAAGGTTTAGGATCCTCTGAATCTTATGCCTTAATGCACTTTTTATTAATGCATTATATGTAAGAATGGGGTTTATTTTGAAATAATCATACCTACGTGGAATATAATTTACTCCATTTCAGTCCTCAGTGCTTTATCTTTCTCTTGCCTCCTCCCTCCCGCTATTCCACTTTCTCTACTCTACTGGTTTTTCTTCTATTTATTTATAGTTTTTTTTTTTATTTGGTACTCTATATTCATATATTTCTCATTGACATCTGGCCTGGATTCTTTAAGAGATTCCTGGAATATAATAGATGAGTTAACCAACACAGACTAATCAGACTCCAGTAGATGGACAGTTTAAGGAGTTTTCTTTTTTAATCAAATAGGTCTTCTGCTGCCTCTCTCCCTGTCTTTTGGAATATCTCATTCCTCTGCCAAAGCAGCTTAACACTCCCTGTGTGAAGACCGCAGGCAAGGATGACAGTCTTTTTTTCCCAAATGCCATCTGCTCCAAGGAAGACTGCTATGATTAATCACCAACATTTGTTAAAGGTATGGGGACAAAAGGTAGTGTGACATGTGCCATATGTTTGTCATTATTTTCTAGCTTTTCAGTAAATTATTCTCCCCACTTCAAAACGGTCTTTTTTTGGACATCTGCTTTTCTCCTTAAACACCACAAGCTAGACGATAAAATATTATTCAGCACTACAAAGAAATGAACCCTTAAAACCACGGAAAGACATGAAGATTTGAAACTTAAATATTTACAACTTCATTAAAGGAGTCAATCGGAAAAGGCTCCATCGTCTATGATTCCAACTGTATAAAATTATGGGGAATGGAAAACTCTGGAGACAGAAAAAGATGAGTGGCTGCCAGGGGCTGGAGGGAAGAATGGATAACTAGGTGGAGCACAGGGCTCCTTCTGCACAGTGAATCTACTCCAGGTAGAACTGTCATGGAGGACATGTGTCACTGTGCAATTTGTCCACACCCATAGAATGCAACATACCAACAGCAATCCCAATGCAAATCTCAGACTTTGGGTGGTAAAGTGTGAATGTTGGTTCTTCATTTGCAACAAATGCGTCACTCCGGTGAGGGATGCTGAAAATGGAAAAGTCTATGCACATGTGGAGACTGCAGGTGTATCAGGCACCTTGGTACCCTCCACTCAGTTTCATTTCAATGTTAAATTGCCCTAACATATATGTCTTAAAAAATAGCCCAAAAGCTACTGACCTCTGCTATGATCTTTCCAAGAGCTATGGCTTCATATGTAATATAAGTCAAATAAAAATTAGCTTAATGGAGTCTCTCTCTACCTTGGAAAATTTTCTAGTAAGGTCAAATATGGTTATGTCTAAAGTTTGAAGTACATCAATAGTATAAATTCCCTGGGGAAATATCTCCCTCTCTCTTCTAGACGGACAAAGCACAGGGTGTTTGAAATGTGTGTTTTTTGGTAAAAGTGATGGCAACACCTATTCTCTTTTGCCTTTGAAAACACCAACTCATTTCTTTATAATGTGGATTCTAAAGCCATTTTCTGTGGGTTAAATTTAAACAACTACCAAAATAAAAACCAACCTTGCCAAAAAAAAAAAAAAAGTGAAAAATAAAACTACTATATGATCAAGCAATCCCACTTCCAAGTACATATTCAAAAGAACTGAAAATAAGACCTTGAAGAGATATTAGCACACCCATGTTCACTGCAGCACTATTCATATTAGCCAACATATAGAAGCACCTACATGTCCATCAAAAAATGAACAGAGAAAATGCAAAATATATATGTAGATAGATATACAGCTATCTAACAATATTATGTGACCTTAAAAAAGAAGGTAATTCTGTCATTTGCTACTACATAGATGAACCTTAAGAATATTAGGCTAAGTGAAACAAGCCAATCACAAAAAGTTAAGGAGGTATGATTTCACTTATGAGATATCTAATAAAGTAACTTGAATTCACTAAACAGAGTAGAATGGTGGTTGCCAGGGGCTGGGGGAAGAAGGAAAAGGGGCTGTTGTCTAATAGAGTTTCAGGCCTTCAAGAAGAAAAAGTTCTAGAAATCCCTGTACAGCAATATGCATTTAATTTAAAATACCATATATGTCCTTAAAACTGTTAAAAAGAGTAAATTTAGGTTATGCATTTTTAACACAATTCTTTCCATATTTTTATTGGTGCCTTATAATTATACATAATGGTGGGATTCAACATGCACACAATATAACAACATAATTAGGCCAATACCATTCTTCAGTATGTCCCATTTCCCTCCCTTCCTTCCTCCCCAGGTCCCTTTCACATTTTTTTTTTTAAGTACAAAATTCATCACTTTTCAACATTAAATAGTAGATAAAGAATTAGCATTCAAGTGCTTTCATGAGGGATTACACCAAACAAAACAAGTAAATTCAATTTGGGGTCTCTAAGATTTCATACACCATATACTAAAACAAATGGTGCTCAATGTTCTAAGAATAAAGGAACATATATGATGAGCTAATTTTTTTAATACTATGAAGTATTGGATTATTATTAAATTCTATGATGTTCTGGAGGGAAAAGATAAAACAGAAAAAAGCAATATGCAGATCAGAGGGCATATAGAAGGCAACTATGTGTATAGGAAGGGAAAAAGAATAAATCATCTTTGCAGTTTGTATAAAGTGTAGTCAAGTCTGTATCAATGTCTGTCTTTGGGTTGAAAGGCAGCTCAAGAGCCATATATATATATATATATATATTTTTTTTTTTTTTTTTTTTTTTGTGGTGCTGAGGGTCAAACCCAGGGCCCTGTGCTTGCAAGGCAAGCACTCTACCAACTGAGCTATCTTCCCAGCCCCAAGATCCTTATTTTAGGTCCTCTCTTTTACTGTATATCTGATAATATGCAAATATTTACTACCTGTCTACTACAGGTCAGTCAATATATATAATATGGGAGTCCCACATCAAATAAGAGTCCCACTTTACAGAGCTTCTAGTCACTAGGAATCTGATGCAATGAGGAATACGGTTATTTGCAAATGCTACAATAAAGATGAGTACAGGGTGCTCTGGAATACAATTCAGATGGTGGGGATGGAGGCTGGATACAAATCATGCTTAATTTGAAGTGCGCATAAGGATTATTCAGGTGAAAACAGAGCAGAGTCACAAGCCAGTATTTTTCTCTATTGGTGCTCTGCACTCAGTTATTGAATGGAAATGTCAAAGGGCTGGATGATTAGGGAGACTGTTTCAGGAAGGTGGAAAACAAAATGCAAGGGACTGTTTATATAAGTCCATCACTTATTCTTTGCCAATTTTTAAAAGGCTTAAGAATAGTAAGTTTTCCCATCCACTAGGATAGCAACAGTTAAAAAAAAATGAGGAAGAAAGAAAAACAAGAAAGAATATGTGTATAAACAATGAATGGGTGAAAAAAATGTGGCATGTCAATACAATGGAATGTTATTTAGCCATAAAAATGAAGTAATGCTACAACATGGATGAACCTTGAAATTATTATGTTATATGAAAGAAGTCAGACACAAAAGGCCACATATTATATGACTGATTAACATGAAATATTCTGAACAGGCAAACCCAGGGAGTCAGAAAGTAGATTAGTAGTTGCTAGGGGGTTGGGGAAAGGTAGACTGGAGATTGACTACTTACAGGATTTCTTTTTTTTTTTTTTGGTGCTGGGGATCGAACTCAGGAACTTGTGCTTGCATCACTCTACCGACTGAGCTATCTCCCCAGCTACTTACAGGATTTCTTTTGGGGATTATGGAATTAGATAGAGATGCTGACTATATAACATAGTAAATGTACTAACTACTGAATTATATACCTCAAAATGGTAGGTTTTTGGGGGGAAATGGTAGGTTTGAGCTGAGGATATAACTCAGAGGTAAAGCACTTGCCTAGGATGCACAAGGCCCTGGGTTGGACCCCAGCACTGCAAAAAACAAACTTTTATATTATGTGAATTATAGCTCAATAGAAAAATATTAAGTTTCACAAACCCACTTAAACCAGAGCAAAAGTACAAAACCCAAGAAAATGGAGAAGGCAAAAGGGGAAGGCTCTTATAGCCACACATATAATTCTAACCTACAACTCTTTTCTGAGTCCAAGTTCTGTATTCACTGTAGTTCACACAAAATCATGAATTCTTTAAAATAGAAGGCCATATTTTATTCACATTGCATCTTCTCTGCATTGTATGCAGGGTTCATTTGATTATTCATTCAGAGAGTTGTGAGGGTTCACCAAGTGCCAGTCCTTGTGCCAAGACTGGACAACAGTGAATCAGCCCTCACCATCACAGAACTTATACTCCATAAGTAGAATACAACCCCAAACATTACAGCAACAGCCCAGCACCTATACACTGAAAACTCTAAGTTCTCAGAAGGAAAAGGACAGGATGCTGTGAGAACACATCATGAGATGTTATCATCTCTGGAAAGGGTGGGTTGCCAACTGAGGAAACCTTCCTGCAGAAGAAACAACGACCAGAGGATGAACAAGAAGTGGCTATATCTTATGCGGAAGAGACAACGACCAGAGGATGGACAAGAAGTGGCTGTACCTTATGGGTGGAAGAAGTCTTACAGCAGAGGAAGCAGCATATCTGAAGGCTCTGAGGCAGAAAGAGCCTTGGTAATATGAGGAACAGAGAAAGGCCAATGCTGTTGCACTGAAGTAAACAACTCAAATGTCCAACCACTGATGAGTGTGTAAACAAAATGTGGTGTATCCATAATAGAATATTATTTGGCTAAAAAGGAATGAAGCACTATTACATATTACAACATGGACGAACTCTGAAAACATACTAAGTGAAAGAAGCTAGAAACAAAAGGTTGCATATTATATGACTCCATTAACACTAAATGTCCAAAACAGGCAAATCCACAGTTAGAAAATAGACTGGTGCTTGTCCAGGGTTGTGAGGAGGGCAACATGACTACTAATGGGTATGGAATCTGGGGGGGAAGAGAGTAGTGAAAATATTCCAAAATAGAGTGTGGTAATAGGTCACACAAAATAATAACTATACTAAAACCACTAAATTGGTAGGCAACTATGTGTATAGGAAGGGAAAAAGAATAAATCATCCTTGCTGTCAAATAGGTAAATTATACAATACGTGAATTATATGTCAATAAAGCTGTTATTTTTTAAAACAATATTTCTTTATATCACTGACATTTATATTGTTGATGAAAGTGTTCACAGCAGCATAGTAATACATAGGTCTCAGCAAGAAACCCCTTTATTTGCTCAGAAGTATATAGTTCTCTGTTGATTCACAAATATGATGAAAATGTCAAGTACAACTATGTCAATGTGCCAAATTAAAACCATACAACTTTCAGCATGTCTGTAATCCAACTACTCAGGAGGCTGAGGCAGGAGCATCATGAGTTCAAGGTCAGCATGAGCAACTTATCAAGACCCAGTTTCAAAAAGAGAAAACAAACCAAAAGACTATACAACTTTTAAACAATAATGAAAGAAAAAAATAATACAGACTACAAGGCAGAAAGAACATGCAAAAGCATGGGTTTGCATGGTTAGAGTAGTACCACTTCATATTCAGTGATGGCTCTTAGGCACACAGTGGAAGTACTCTTGAGAACTGAAGGCACAGTCATTCAACCAACGAAGAAACCTGAACCCACAAGTTATGCAAGAAATGTAACTGCCACATAAGCGCCAAGCAAGGTAAGAAAGTTCACACACCAAAGGGGGAAAGAGCATAAACATCAGACTAGAAAAACAGAATGCAGAGGCTTCTAGTCTCTAAAGGAGATGATATTAAGCCAAAATGTTCTGTGTTTTTCTCCTGTGTGTATGTATGCTTTCAAAAAACAAAACTATAAAAAAAAATTCTGTTGGAAACAATCAGTCTCCAAGTTGAAGTTGGTATGTTGCCAATGAATTACTAGTTTTAATCACATAGCAAAGACCAAGACTTATTCTGTAGAGCTAGGGAAAAGAACTAACAATGATTTGGACCAGCAAGCCTAATCAGCCATTAAATCTCATGAAAGAATTAGACTGCCTCTTAAACATGCTGAAGCAGAACTAGTTTTTTAAGTAGTTCCTTGGGACTAAATAGGAAAGAAGTATGAATATACCAATTGCTTCAATTATTCACCATCTGAAAATCCAGGTATGGTGTCACTTTGGGGAAAAAAAAAAAAAGAAAAACTCACTAAAGTTTCTTCCTATATATTTGTGGAATTCCAGTCTTTTGCTGAAGAAGGAATTTAGCAAAGTTAGAATGCAGGGAAGGCAAAATATTTGGTAAAAGAACAACAAACAAGTTAATCATTTTAGTCTCAGAAAAACTAAAAATAAATTCTATCACTGTAAAGAACAACAGGAATGATTATCAGGAAGTAAATACAGAAGCCAAATATGAAAATTACCTTTTAGAAACTGAGTTTCAACAAAATTTATCTTAGTCCCAACCTCTTCAGAATAATATTTTCAGGCAAAGGCAAAAGACCTCTCAAACAATCTGCATACAAACTAACCAAACAGACACTAAAGAACACCACACACTAAAAGAAAAGAATCATCCTAAAATACTTAAAAGAATCTAAGAGAACTGGATGGATGCTACAATAGTTTGAGATTATCAGAATTTTTTTCCCCAGAAGTATAAAGGGTTTAAGAGATTGAAGTACAACCCGGCATGCAGCGGGCCACCTTTAAGAGAGAAAACAGCCAGTCATCAGACTTTTTTTTAAGTAACTCCCACCACTGCCTTCAACTAGTATTTACCCTGTGTAACCAAATAACTAGGGAAAAAACATAATTCTGAAAGGGAGCAATTGATCCCTCAAGAATACAGTTAAAGGGATGTTGGTGGAAAAGCTAAATGGTTTAGGTCCAAAACTTATTAACTAAGCCATCTTAGGCTCTATTTCCTCCTGCATTAAATGGGCATAATTCCAGTTCTACGTCACAGGATTAACATGAGGATCAAATGAGGCAGTACATATGAATAGCACACCTTGCAAATGTTTAATCAATACTTTATATTTTCTTTGCATTAATAGAAATCTCTGAGCTTTGTGTTAACATTCTTCAGGCACTATTGGCATTTTTTTCTTTCCAACCAAATTTCAAAACAAGGCACTACTCTTTGCACAATTTAAACCCACACCATGGAAACCTTGGCTGCCTTACTTGGATTGCAAGGCTGGCGAAACTCCACTCCAGGTGGCTAAGCAGTAATAAACAAGGACTCACTGTTTCATCACATCCTCACTAGATCCGTGAATACTTTTTTCTCCAAATTTTGTGGCTCATTTTGGATTTTTTTCTCTTCCAGTTAAAAACTTTAAAATATGCAAATACTCAAACAAAGAACATTTTAAAACTTAAAATTAAAGAGGTTTAAAAAATATTGCATCAGGAGAACAAAACGCAGTACTAAGGTACAGCACTTCAAGATATTAAGCCAGGGGCTGGGGTTGTGGCTCAGTGGTAGAGCACTTGCCTAGCATGTGTGGGGTGCTGGGTTTAATTCTCAGCACCACATATAAATAAATGAATAAAATAAAGGTCCATCAATAAGTAAAAAACATGTACTATATGAAAAAAATATATATTAAAAGATATTAAGCCAGTGGATATCCTCTCTGATGAGCCATTTATACAAATTCTAGCACTAAAAAACAATTTTCAGATTTCTGAGAATTTCCTAGTATGTCCTAAGTATTTTAATAAGACACAATTATACTGCCTATAATTTTTAAGATTAAACACATGCACATAGCAGGATGTCAAATATTTGCTAAAGACATAGTTACTTTTAACTATAGAACAACTAATCAATGAACAAAATAGCAGCAGCAAAACAAGCAAAAACAAAACAAAAAACTCCAGAAAATAGTATAGCATCTTAACTGTGAAGATGTTTCAGATGTACAGAAACCAACAATTTGATTAAATCTTTAAATACTTAAAAAGCGTTCAGAAAACTCACCCTTTTAAAGTACACAATTTCACTATATATCCACAAAGTTTTACAACCATTATCACCATCTAGAACATTTTCACCATTCCCCCAAAGAAACTCCAAACCCATTAGTAGTCACTCACCATTTTTACCTCCCCACAGTCCCTTATCTCTAGATATTTGCCTATTTGGGACTTTATATATAAACGGAATCATAAAATATGTGATTTTTCTAGGTTTGAATATATCTTCCATTTCATTATCATGTGGTTTTCTTCCTAATTAAACATGACTGAACAACATGGTGACTATAGTTAATAACAATGTACTACATGCTTAAAAATAGCTCAGAGTAGATTCTAAGTATTCTGACTACAAATAAATGGTAAGTATGTGAGGTAATACACACTGCTTTGACTTCACCATTCTACAACATATACTATTTCAAAATGTTATACACTATAATTATATATAATTTTTATTTATTGAATTTTAAAAAAACACAAAGCAAGGAGAAAAGCAATTCAAGACAATGCTATCACCTCTACCAGAGAAGATACTTTAAAAAACATACACAACATTTAAAACACGCACACATACACAGATATCTATGTATACATACACATATATATACACACATATACACATATACACATAAAGAAAATATCAGAAAATTGTACTGTGGGACTGATGGGTAATAACAGATACAGATACAAAAAAGTACCATACAAATGAACACACTGTAATTTTGATGATTACTTTGTTCTGAAAAACATGATGCAGTCTCTTGTGATTTTTAAAAAGAATCCTGGAGCTGGATTTGTAGCTGAGTGGTAGAGGGCTTGCCTAGCACGTGTGAGGCACTGGGTTCTAACCTCAGCACCATATAAAAATTAATTAATTAATTAAAGATATGGTGTCCATCTGCAATTAAAAATAAATATAAAAAAGAATCCTGACCAACATTTTGACCTTTTCCATACTACTAACTTATTATGATAAATGGTGTACTTTGCTATAGTAAAAGGACACTAAATTACTTTTAAATTTATGTATAAATAGCAATAAAAATCTGAAGTCATAAAAAATATATAAATAGTTGTAGTACTTAGGTAACAGGAAAATGGACTCTAAAATACATTTTATTTCTAATTTTAAAATGCTATTGTCACTCTTTGAAAGGCATTTCTGACATATACCAAAAAATTTCATACTTAGCATTATAAGCAGGTGAGAGCAGGAGTTCCCTAACTTTTGATATGAATTTTACTGTCATAGTTAAACTAAATGTACACAATATGGAGATATAACACTAATGTATTGTTCAGTAAAAAAGATTTATTGCAGAACCGCACATATGACTCAAATAGAAAACAAAACTCCACATTTAGCTAGGCATGGTACACACCTATAATCCTAGCAACTGGGGAGGCTAAGGAAGGAGAATCACAAGTTGAAGGCCAGCCTCTACAACTTAAGTCAGAAGCTCAGCAACTTGGCAAGACCATCTCAAAATTAAAAGAAAAAAAAAAAAAAAAAAAAACCAGTAGGGAGTGTGCATAAATGTGTGCATGTTTGTGTGCCTTTGCATGTTTTTTGTTTTCAATACTGGAGATATAGCCTAAGAGCACTTTACCCCTGAGCTACATCCCCAGTCCTTTTTTGGTTTTGCTTTTTTAAAAAATTTTGTTTTGTTTTGTTTTTGAGACAGTCTTGCTAAATTGCCAAGGGAGCAATAAGAGGCTGAGGCAGGAGGATGGCCAAGTTCAAAGCCAGCCTCAGCAATTTAGCAAGGCCCTGAACAACTTAGAAAGACCCTGTCTCAAAATTTAAAAAAAAAAAAAAAAAAAACGGGCTGGGAATGTGGTTCAGTGGCTAAGTGACCCTGGGTTCAACTCCAATACCAAAAATAAATAAATAACCAAGGCTGGCCTGAACTTGTGATCCTTCTGCCTCGGCCTACCCAGTTGCTAGATTAGAGGCAATGCACCACCATACACAGTTTGCTTGCTTGATTTACTTATCTATCTATTGGTCTGAAGACTGAACCCAGGAGAGCTCTACCACTGAGCTACATATATCTTCAGCCCTTTTTTTTTTTTTTTTTTTTTTTGGTACCAGGAATTGAACCCAGGGGCATTTAATTATCGAGCCATAACCCCAGCTCTTTTTATTTTGAGACAGGGTATGGCTAAGTCTCTTAGGGCCTCACTAGGCTGATGAGGCTGGCCTTGAATCCTGCCTCAGCCTACCGAGCCACTGGGATTACACGCACGTGCTTCCACGCCCAGCTTGCATGTAATTTTAAAAAGCTCAACAAAGTCACCAAACTGTTATTAGGAATGGTTATTCCTGGAGAATGACTGGAAAAATTTTTTAAAATTCACTTTTTATTCCATATATTTCTGTATTATGTATTTAATAGTAAGTATGTACTTTTTTTTTTTTTTATTTTGTTTTAGATGTAGGTGTGCACAATACCTTTATTTTTTCTGTGGTGCTGAGGATCGAACACAGGGCCTCACATGTTAGGCAAGCACCCTACCACTGAGCCACAACCCTAGCCCCTAGCAACTTTTCAATCACCAATTTTTTGAAGTATTTAAACGTACCATCAGTTTACATTATTTTACTCTTTTCATGCATTAAATTCAACACTTGGGAGAGAGGCATGGGGAAAAGTTATCAACAGGTACTAAGTTATAGTTAGGAATAAGAAATTCTGGTGCCCTATTACACAGTAGGGTGACTAGAGATAATGATAAAGCACTGTATATTTCTATAAGCTGTAAGAAAGCTTTTAGAAAAATGTTTTCACTGTAAGGAAATGATAAATAAGGGAAAGATGATTTAACCCAAACTTAAACATTATATAATGTACACACATAAGGAAACATCACATGATATCCCAGAAATACATACAATTTTTGTTTTCATGTATCAGTTAAAAAATAAATTTCATTTATTTCACCAGGTATCAGAATAAAAGCACTTTCTAAGAAGAGAGTAAGGAGAAAGAACTCAGAGCTGAAAACTAAGTTTTGGGAAATGTCTAAATTAAGAGGGAGAGAGGGGAAGGATGTGATCCTATAAAAACATCTCTGAAGAACTTAGAACATGGTGGGATCAAAAATGAGAGCCAGACACGGTGGCACACATCTGTAATCCCAGTGATTCAGGAGGCTGAGGCAGGAGGATCACAGGTTCAATGACAGCTCAGCAACTTAGCAAGGCCCAAAGCAATTCAGCAATTGCTTTGTCTGATATTTTTTAACCCTGTCTTGATATTTCAAAAAGGCTGGGAATGTGGCTCAGTGGTTAAGTACCTGTGGGTTCAACTCCAGTATCAAAAAAACATTTTTTCAACACTTTTATGCATAGATTATTAATGATCCAATCCAAGGAAAAAACTGAACATGGCAGCAAATATCAATGGAGTTTATGTGGTTTCCAAACACATGGTAGATTTTTATAGCATCCTACTCAGAATATAAACCAGAGGATGCATTCAAGTGGTACCTTGAAATATTTGTGATGAAAAGGGCCCACTCGGTAAATCAAACACAGTTGAAAGCAAGAAAAGGTTAAGAATCTTACCTTTTCCAAAATGAACTTGTTTAAATATGGCATGTAGCCCTGGTTGGAGACAGGTCCTTCATCATCATCCCTGAAGTGCTCCTCAAGGGCAACAGGGTCATGTGGAACGTTCAGAACTGTACATAGGTTATGGGAGAGGACCTAAGGGGAAAAAAGAGTAACTTAAAGACACCTACTAAATCACCATGTGACACCTCCATTGTATGAACACAACACACAATTCCCTGCCACAGGCAGAGAAAGACGGGAGAATAAACCAGCATGCCTGGCGTGATGGCACATGCCTGTAATCCCAGCAACTCAGGAGGCTGAGGTAGGAGAACTGCAACTAAAGGCCAGCCTATCAGCAATTTAGCAAGGCCTTAAGCAGCCAAAATAGAACAGTTTAAAAAAGGGTTGGAGATGTGGCTCAGTGTCCCCTGGTACCAAAAAGAGAGAAAATAAATCAGCAAGTTTGGAAGTCTGCTCAGTTGCCAGCCCCCCTACTTATTACACATAAATCTCTCTCATTCCTCCCCAGTTTTGTTTTACTTCAAGCAAGTCTATTTTACATTCCTACATGAGCCAGGCTCCATGCAAGGTCTATGAACACAATTTTCTCCTTACTGTCTTTTATAGCTGATCCACATTAGAAAGAAAGAGAGGAGGTAAAAGGTGCTCAAAATTAAAATTTTCCCCAAGTAGATCAGCATCAGCCAGATAGAGTTTATTTAGAGAAAGAACTGTGTACTGGGCAGCTGTAGCCAGGTGTTCTGAACAAGGTGGCTAAGCTGGACAAATCACAACTTCTCTGGGCTTCAGTTTGTTCATATATTCAGTAGAAAGAACAGATTAATATATAAAAACACCAAATACTAACTTGTAATCTGTTAAGTGTCCAAACATCTCTAAAATTCTATGACTTTAGGCCAAGTTTCTGCATAAGTACAAAAGAACACGAATATAAAAACAGAAAGATATCAAGAGCATGGTTTAGAAATAGAAGAAAAATAAAAATATCTCAGGTATGGTGATTACTAGAGATAGGGCAGGGGAAAAGGGTGGAACAAAGGCAGCTGGATTTGATCAGTGCGTGCTGTATGCATGTATGGAAATATCACACCAAACCCCACTAATAAATACAATTAGTAGGTTTTAATAAAAATCTCAGGAGCCACTAAACTGGTTGAAAACACTTTGTAGAACATTTGCATTCCATAGCATAAATACATAAAGGAATACTACTGGTCTTACATTAACCTAAGTGTACACTTCAACATTCAAGTAAAAGGACTAGCAGTTTGGGCTATCTCATGAAATTCTAATTCTATCTAGTGAAACTTTAAAAACAAAACTCATAAGTCCCTTCCATTTTATTTGTACATCATCCCAAACAGGTCAAATTACACAGATAAGGCTGGATGTCAAATCCCAGGTTAAAATATACCCTATTTTCCTCAGTATTAAATATTTAAGAAGCCACATTCATCTCAGTAAACACTTTTGCTTCCATTTAGCAAGTCGCTCTTTTCTGCATATACATATTTCAATTATAATTTTTTAAGATTAAAAATTTTTAATCTATAAAAAGAACATTTGAATATCTTTTTTTCTAAATTGGTTTTGTTTCTCAAAGCTTCATTAATGTGCACATCCCTTTCTACATGCTCTACTGGTTTTAAGGAAGTAAGTAAAGTAAAGGAAGTAAACTTACCACTGATTATAAATGTAGTAATGAAGACTTTTCTGAGCCCCTACAAAGCAGGCTGTATTTCTCAAGAAAACCCTGTTTGCCAGTGGAACACATGGCAAGAGCACAGTGAGGATTTTATTGAAGAATCCACAGGGGTTGTGGCTAGTGGTAAGAGCACTTGCCTGGCATGTGTGAGGCACTGGGTTTGATCCTCAGGACCACATAAAAATAATAAGTAAATTACATAAAGGTATTTTTTTTTTAAATCTTGCACCACAATCAACAAAATCCTAAACAGATACATATTTGTTCTCTATATTTACCTAGTAAAATCTCTCTGGTAATTATCTGTCTCAAAGAGGTTTTGTGGAGATGCATTTCAAGAATGTAAAGTGCTGAAAAACTATAAAGTAACTATGGAAATATAAGTTTTAAAGAAATGAAAAACATATATCTTAGATGAGGATAAAAATTCATTCAAATTATAAAAATCATTCAAATTATAAAATCATATGGGACCACTGGCTTTGAATTCATGATCCTCCTGCCTCATAAGCCAACCACTGGTTAATTTATGGTACTTTCATGAAACATTAAAAACCATAAGGAAACGTGCTATGTACTGATATGAAAAGATCCCCAAGATAAATTACATGAGAATGTATAGTATGTCATCTTTTGTATAAAGGAAAAAGTAAATTCTAGAGGGATTCATTAAAAAACTGAACTGCAAGGAGGACTCAGTTGATGGGAAACCAGGGGGTAAAGACAACTTTTCACTGCCACTGCATCTCCCCATCTTATTAAGTTAAAAACAAAAAAACAAAAAAAAACTACCTATTCAAAATGCTCTACCTAGGCTGGAGATGTAGTTCAGTGGTACTGCACTTCCCTAGCATGAACAAGGTCCTGGCCTAATCTCCAGCATAGCCAAAAACTAGCCAGGTACAGAGGTGCACACCTGTAATCCCGGAAGCTCAGGAGACTGAAGCAGTAGGATCTCAAGTTCAAAGCCAGCCTCAGCAACTTAGCGAAGCCCTAAGCAACTAACTTAGTGAGACCCTGTCTCAAAATTAAAAATAAAAAGGGCTGGGGATGAAGTTCAGTGGTTAAACGTCCCTGGGATCAATCTCTAGTACCAAAAAAAAAAAAAAAAAGAATTCAAAGCCAGCCTCAGCAATTTAGCAAGGCCCTAAGTAACTCAGTCAGATCCTCTCAAACTAAAACAATTTGGGCTGAGGATTTGACTTAGTGGTTAAGTGCTTCTGGGTTCATTCCCCAGTATCAAAAATAAACATTTTTTTAAAAAACTGAACATATATATTTTTAATCAGTCTGCCAAGGATCAAATAGCCAAATCTACCTATCTTCACAATCTATTCTTCTACATTAACTTATTCCCTAGAGACAAAGTATAAAAGGAAGACATAATCCACGACAATGTGCCATAATTAATGGATAAGTGGGATCTAAGGGCAATACATGAGTTTAGAAAAGGAAAACAAAAGAATAGAAATGTAATCTAGGGCTGTAAGGATAGCTTTTGGATAGGAATAGAAGCGACTGACCAGAAAGGGGAATAAAATAAGAAAAGTAGTTGGTTAAGACAAAGCTCTCAGGAAACAAAAAGAAAACAATTTCTTCCATGGTGACCCTGTCCTCTGCCTTTGGGTTTCACAGATTCTCCAACTAAAGTCCTGGCAGGGGTTTTGGATGCCATATTGTCATATTTCTCATCTTATAAATAGTTGAGTACTAGCTCAAAGAGTTAAATGTATTCTTGACTAAGGTTACTAAGCAGAGTTGAGATCAGAACTCAGGTTTTACAATCCCAATCCACACTCTCTAGTAATAAGGAATATAATGCTTTCATTCTCCAAAGTCAATTGCTCTCTGTAGGTGGAGGTGCTTAGTTTGATTCAATGATCCCACTAAAGAAGATTCAGATTTGAACTCTAGACTTCAGCACTGGACAACTAAACAGCACACTTGCTAAAAACAAGGATGGCTGAATTCAGTGTTAATTTTCTTAATCACTTTTACTTGCAATCTGTAAGGGAGGCAACACATATAGTAATAAGCACCCTGGAGAAAGAGAACTGAGCTGTCCTGGCACCACTATGGACCTGCTTGGTCTTCGTACACTCACTGTAAAATGAGGAGGGGCTTGTGTCCAAAATTTGGAGGGAAAAAAAGCTCAACCCTTAACTGTCAATCCAAACACATTTCACGAGAAATGAAGAGAACTATAATTTGGATGAGTAGTCCAGCTTTGTTATAGCTTTTGTCAGTAGGCCTAGAAAAAGGAAGTAGTCTTCAAACAAAATAACAAACCAAATGAGATAAAAAGTGTTACTAAAAGAGAGACAAAAATTGTGTTATCTTTAAAACTTTTTTAAACTTTTAATCAGATATTTTAAAAATCTAGACAGTATCTCAGGTTTTTTAAATTAAAAAAAAAAAAAAGTAAGTACAAAGAAACCAAATTTTGATGGCCAGAATTTAAATAAGTAAAGTTCTATAAGCTTATACCAGCAACCTGAACTTTTTATGGTAGACTCACACCATCACAGTGTTTATGAGTTGTGAAATAGGATTAGAATGCAAGTTCCTCAGTCTGGTATCCTTTCCATGCTGTGCCACCTCACCTATCTGGAAAAACAGCCCCAACTCACACAAACATGACTCTGGATAGGCAAGCACATTGTATCTAAACTGTGGGGGAGGGGCTGGGGCTACCCAGGACACAACAAGATGACTGACACTCTTCAGCAGAGCCATGTTAAACCCTGTGGTAAAGAACTGCACCCGCATAAAAATCTAGACTACTGTACCATTTTTTCTTTGGGAGCCCTCACTCCCAACACCAGCCTCTGGCAATACCCCTTTCTCCAGATGAGGAAGTCAGAAACAGATTAAGACAAAAACAAAGAAAGAGGACTATGAGTTCTTAATTTGTAAAAAGACTGCCACTGAATCACTGTAATCAGGGCGTTTGTAAGTTTCTTTAAAAGGCTGAACTTATCCCACTTTAAATGCCTGCTCGTCCAAAGGCCATTCTTCTAGCACCCACATGATTTCTAAGCAACTTTGCTCATTCCCCTAAGTTGAAGAATAAACTACTGTTACACAATAAAGATCCAAATCCATGCCAGAAACTCATCTCTCCCATTCCTTCGTGGCAGCCTAGTATTGCCCCTGCAGGGCCTCAGCTGACAAGAGATGACTGGCTGCATGAGCCCAGCTCCTGCAGTCTGCTGCTGTGCAGTGGTTTGCCATTCACCCTTTTTAAGCACTTTGCCCCAGCTATCATGAGAATGAAATCGAGGATGGTGAATGACTGAAGAGTGTTTTAACACATGAGTGCTTAATGTTCATCCTCCTCCCTCTCAAAGATGTAGAGATTTTAAAAGGTCCTTTGAAATGTGTCCCCCAGTCACATCATTTCCCTTTACAGGATGTGCGTAATGGGCAAAATTCAGCACTGAAAAAAAGGGGGGTGGGGATCTCTATTCCAACAGACTTATCTGAACCAACACAATTACAGAATTATAATTCATAATGGGTGATCTTTTTTTTAAACATGAAAAGTTCTCTCTGATTTACAAAATTTGAAGCTGATGGCAAATTACCAGAAAATTATTCCTAACAATGAACCAGAATGACCAATTTCCTACCATTGCTATGCCCAGCCTTAGGAGCATTGTGTACTAGAAGTCCTACCCCTTTCCAAATGGAGTCATTTTTCCCTTCCTGACGACATCCTTTCGTCCTGCTTGTCACTGCTTACATTTTGCTTGCTTTCTCTTAAATTATCTTTACTCATCCTCAAAAATCTCAACATCACTGTTGACACTGCCCTGTCTCAATCCTGGAGTGTTAATCAATTATCAAATAAATACTTACCAAATAAATCTTCAAGTGCTGCTTACGTTATCCCCTTGCCTAAAAGTCATCAAAAGCCTACAGAAGTAGAAGCCAAGGAAGTATCTGAGCTCCATGTTTAAATCAATCCAAAAGCCAGCTCACTTTACCCTCATATCCTTATTTTTTCCTTCCCCTCTGCACCAACAGTACAAATCTAGTCAAACAAGCTTCCTCATTAAACTCCAAGCAAACCCCATACCACTCCACTTCCTCCACTGGGTCCTTGAACAAGGCTGCCATTTCTACCTCACATAAATGCTTTCTCATTCTGAATCCTTCACCACTCAAAACCAAAAAGTTCTCTCCCTACTCCCAAGCCATCTGTACCTCTTGTGTTATATTTCCACATATGAGAGTCAATCCCTAAGACTTTTTATTTCAGAGAGCAAGACCCAAGTCTTACCCATCGTTGCATGCCCATGGCACCTAGCATCCTGCACAGTATCCTGAAGGTTTTCAATAATTGCTAAATCAGTTCTTTCTAAAAAATTTGTTCAATAGTAAAACCATGAGTCTTTAATGAGAACCATCTTAGAAAGTATCCTACTCCTATCTCCTTACCTCACAAATAAAAAAGACTAAGGCCTGGGACTTGGCCTAAATCACACAGAAGTTAGTAACAAAGCAGGGCCTAGAACCTGAGTTTCCTGTCTGTTCCACAGTGATGCCCTTCTGCCTAGTCACATCCTTCAGGACTAGGTCATTCTTCATAACCTCCAGGAAAACTTCACTGACCCACCTTGCCCAATGAACACTCAGCATTTAATTCTGTTTCAAATACCTAATTACAGTTTGGTGAGGAAAGAAACTCTGCCTACTATTTTTCTTCTGTATCCTTCACAACAGATAGCATGGGGTTAGGGAGGACTCAGTAGGAGCACGACGCTTACAGACAGATTAAGGCAGGGTATCTCAACCAAAACCATCTGTTGTGATGTTGTACACGGAATATATGCAAGATACAAGTCCCAGCATGGTGGTGCATGCCTGTAATCTCAGTGATTTGGGAAGCTGAGGCAGGAGGACCGCAAGTTTGAGACCAACCTCAGCAATTTAGAAAGGCCCTAGGCAACTTAGTGAAACCCTGTCTCAAAATAAAAAATAAAAGGCTTCTGGGGGTGTGGCTCAATGGTTAAGCGTCCCTGGGTTCAATCCCCAGTACCCCCACCCAAAAAAGACATATAAACAAACAAAAAAGGGCTTCAGTACTCAAATCACTCTTAGAAACAGGGGAGGGGAGGGACACGCGCGGGAGGACATGAACTGAAATCAATTTCCATGCATGTATGAGTTGATCGGGATGAACCCAACTACTATGTATAACCATAAAGCTCTAATAAAAGAGAGAAAGAGAAAGAGAGAGAGAGGGAATTCCCACATATTAAAAAAAAAAAATTTGACTCATTGTACTAGCCACATTTCAAGTACTCAACATTCACATGCAGCTCTCCTTTTGGGCAGAGAAGATAGAGAACATTTCCATCTATGGGACAGTAACCCTAAAACAGTTATTAACATATTTTCTGTGAGGAAATAATTTTATTTCTGGCCTTCCCCCACAACTGAGCACCACTGCTTCCATCATAAGTAGCAATCACTGCTCTAAGATGATTCATCTCCCGTACATTCTTCCTCTAATTTAAGCACTGTAACAAAATTAGGGAAATACCTTACTCATATCTAAATATATAACTAAATGAAAATAAACTTTTAGAAAAGAAGCTGAAAATGACCCATTTGCCTAAGATAAGTTATAAAACTGAGACTGCAAATTTATTTTGTTTAACAAGTAGTTTGTTTTTGTTGTTGCTATTTTTAATTGAATTTGTGTCAAACATTAACAAATAGATTTTCTTTTTAAAAAAAGAAAAGAAAGAAAAGAAAAGGAACTGCGGCCCAGCTGAAAGGACAGTGGACAGATGACAGCCTTGAGCTACCTTCAGGGTCCACACAGCCAATGGCTGAGCATCACTTATGCCCAACATGGTGCTCCCCAAACAGGCAGTCTGCACCAAAGCTCTTGGTATTGCCAAGAGCTGTACTATGGTTTGACAGCTACTTTTCCCAATCCTGGTTATTCTCCCATATCCACAGGAGTTTCTTCCCAATGACCCTTTTTTAGTCCTAACACTGTCTCAGTATCCATTTCCTAGAGAAGCCAAGCTGGGACAGCACCTTCTAATCAAGTCACTTTCCCAGTTTTTCAGCACTTGGTCCTCTGGATCACCCAGTCCTCTTACACTTTTTTTAAGTACCAGGGATTGAAAATCAAAGGTACTTAACTACTGAGTCATATCCCCAGCCTTTTTTATTTTGAGACAAGGTCTCACTAAATTGCTGAGGGTGGCTGGCTTTGAACTTACAATCTCTTTTTTTTTTTCCCCCCAGTGCTGGGGATTGAACCCAGGGCCTTGTGCACGGTACCAACTGAGTTATATCTTACTGCCTCATCCTCCCAATCTCCTGGAGTGCCGCCACGTCCAGTCTCTTAAGATACTTTTGGCCCATAATGTACCATGTCCTAAGTTCTTCAAAGATGCCTTTATTGGATCACATCCTACTCCTTTCCCCTTCCCAATCTGAACATTTCCCAAAGCTTACTTTTCAGCTCTGAGTTCTTTCTCTCTTCTTAGAAAGTGCTTTTATTCTTACAACTTTAAGTCACCTCTATACTAATGACTATACTAATGACTCTCCTATTTCTTTCAGATCTTGAACTCTGAAACAAGCACTGGTTTAACCAGTACTAGAGATTTCCACTCTAAATTTGCCTCATACGAAACACACAAAGGAGAACTCATCACTTTTTTCTCCAAAACAGGTGTGCCTCCTTGATTCTGACTTTAGTATCACCATTCCCTTAACAACAAAACTATGAACTCTTAGTCTTGTACCTCTTTTTTTTTTTTTTTAAGTCTTCCCTCTTTCTGGATCTAATACAGTCCCAGTCAAAGTCAATCTCTCTACTGATGGAGTTACTCTGTAAAATACAATGCTGCATATTTTTTCCTCCCCAGAGTAATGAACAGAGTGACACCTTCAAATTCATACATCATTTCATGGATCAATTTTCTTCAACATCAATTTTGGTAAGAAGTAAATAGAATTTTTGTTGTCACACATAAAAGTTACAAATTCTATCTATTCAAGCTTGCATGCTCTTATACAGTATGCCCTCCACCTTATCCACAAGGGATATGTTCCAAGACTTCCCCAAGAGAATGCCCAAAACTGCAGATGGCACCAAACCCTGTATGTGTTTTTTCCTATAAAAATATACCTATTATAAAATTTACAATAAATTAGGAAGCATAAAAGATTAACAGAATAAAAAAGAACAACATACTATAATAAAAGTTATTGAAAACTTATGGCTGGGTGTCATGGCACATGCCTGTAATCTCAGAGTCTGGTGAGGCTGAGGTAGAAGAATTACAAGTTCAAAGCCAATCCCAGCAATTTAATGAGAACTTAAGCAATTCAGGAAGACCCTGTCTTAAAATAAAAAAAAAAAAAAAAATTTAAAGGATGGAGATGTGGCTCAGTGGTTAAGTACCCCTTGGTTCAATCCCTGGTACAAAAATAAATAAATAAAAATAAAATAAAGCTTATGAATCATTTCTGGAATCTTCCATTTGATATTTTTGGACCACAGTTCACCACAGGTACCTGAAACCACAGAAAGCAAAGCCAAGAATAAGAGGGACACTTCTGTATGTCTTAACATTCCAATTTAATAGATAAGCTTTTTTGGTGGTGGTACTGGAGACTCAACAATTAAACCCAGAGATATTCTACCACTGAGCTACATCCCCATCCCTTCTTTATTTTTTTTTTTCAATTTTTGAGCCAGGGTCTCACTAAACTGACCAGGTTGGCCTTGAATTTGCACTCCTCCTGCCTCAGCCTTCCTAGCAAGGTAGGATTACAGGTGTGCAACAGAGCACCTGGCTAATAATCTTAAAATAGAAGAAAGAAGAAAGAAAGTTTCCCAAAGTCACCCAGGTAAAGGACCTCAGAATTACAATCTAATCTAATCTATTAACAGCCTGTTGTCTTGTAAACAGCATTTTTCAGGTCACCAATGAGACCTGAGTCAGCTGCCTACCAATTCCTGCTCTCAACTCCAGTGTTAACAGCTATCTGCTGAGAATCCATCATCCTATCAACAGATAGAACTGATTGAAGGCAGACAGTGTCCCCTTCTCCAGAGTTGCCTTTTCAGTGATGTGTAATCACACTCAACATTGTTCCTATGCCCAGAACAATTTTTTATAACAACTAGTGTCACACTTCTGGTTGGTATACCATGCCCATATATACCACTCTTCTGGTTCAAATTAAATGCTGTAAAACTAACTTTTCTTAAAGAATCAAAGAATACATAAGGCATAGAAGAGTCCTAAGGTGAAAAAATTAGCTTTTTCAATACTACAGAAAATCTCCCTAATCACAAGATCCCCTTAAATGAAATTCAAGTAAATGCAGATTTCCTCTGAAACACTTTCCCTCAATTGCTGAGAGCTGCAGTTTCAAGAAGACAAAATTAAAAGTAAAAAGAGGAATGCAAAAGCAGTGGCACACGCCTATAATCCTAGCTGCTCAGAAGACTGAGGCATGAGGCAGGAGGACGGCTTGAGCCCAGGAGTTCAAGGTCTGCCTGGGCAACATAACAAGCCCCTCCCTGTCTCCAAAGAAAAAAAAAAAAAAGGAACATAGATGTGAGATGAGAAGAAAATAGGCTCCAGGTAAAGAAGAAAGGTCCTTTACCTTATGAAATGCAGCCTTGGGGGAGATAACAGAAGCTGAGGCAAAGGGCCACCCTATGCTCATGTTGTGGGAAAGGAACAGGGACATGCAAAAGAGGATGTGATAAAACAAATCAAAGTACTCTGCTGAGTTTTGATCTGCTAATTATCACAGATGGGAGAAAGGTCCTATAAATCCTTAACGCTGGGAGGGAATGAGAAATACATAATTAGTGAAGACATACGTAGCAAGTGGGAAAAGGTCACCCAAAGACTCCCATCTCTAGGTCTGTTACCATGTACATCTGGGATTGTGGTCAAACTCATTTCCCAAAGGAAATACAAAGTGAGGGATCAGGGAAGTTAAAAGATCTGAGTCATAAAATCAGAAATGCACTGGCTAGCCCGGCACAGTGGCACATGCACATGCCTTCCAGAGGCTCAGGGGAGGTTGAGGAAGAAGAATAGCAAATTCAAGACCAGCCTCAGCAATTCAGCAAGGCCCTAAGCAATTTAGCAAGACCCTGTCTCAAAATAAAAAATTAAAAAGGGCTTGGGGTGTGGCTCATTTGTTATGTGCCCCTGGGTTTTTTTGTTTTTTGTTTTTTTGGGTGCTGGGGATCGAACCCAGGGCCTTTTGCTTACAAGGCAAGCACTCTACCAACTGAGCTATCTCCCCAGCCCCGCCCCTGGGTTTAATCCCTAGTTGAAAAAAAGAAAAGAAATGCACCAGCTATTAAGATGAAGGGCCAACACCAAAAAAAAAGTGCCTCGTGGTCTGCATGTTATCATTTTTTAAATATTTTTTAGATGTTGATAGACCTTTATTTATTTATTTATGTATATGTGGTGCTAAGAATCAAACTCAGTGACTCACACATGCTAGGCAAGGGCTCTACCACCGAGCTACAACCCCAGCCCTGCATGTTTCTTTAATAAGGCAAAAGTTTACATGTATTTCAAAAAAAATTTTTTTTCAAGTTATCTTACTGAAAAGTTTCTAGCTAGCAAGAAATGGAAAACAGAAATAACCCAGGATTCATTATCGCCATTTTTAAGATTTTTAAATGTCTAATGGGCCACATAATTTTGGTGAAATATGAAAAATATTTACAAAGATTTTATTAGTTTACTCATGACTCTGATCCCCTGTTTTTTTGTTTTTTGTTTTTTGTTTTTTGTTTTTTTTTTTTAGTGCTGGAGGTTGAACCCAGGGGCATTTTACCACTATAACCCAGTCTCCTAACCCTTTTTATTTTTTATTTTGAGACATGGTCTTGTTAAATTTGCCCAGGTTGGCCTTCACCTTGGGATTCTCCTGCCTCAGTCTCCCTAGCTGCTGGAATTACAGTCATGTGCCACCACACCTGGCTACCTCATTTTTAAAACAAGATTTTCTTATTCCTCAGCAGAAACAACTTTTACCACAGGGGTTAACAGAAACATAACACAAAAGATTAGAGAGAAAAAGCTATACATGCCAAATTCAAAAGAATTAACCACATCTTTGTACATTGTGTTCCACACAATAAAAGCCCTTTCTGCAATTAACTTCCTTTATATTTTTAGCCGACTACTGGCCTCACTCAATTACTTTTGTAACTAACAAGGTTAAAACTTTTGAAGCAAAATGCCTACTTGGGAACAGAATACAAGATATTATGCACAAGATATGCAAACCAATTATGAGATAATAAATAAAAACGATTTAATTGAAAAATCTATCACTGATAAAATAATAAAGCCTCAAACTACCCACATTGTTCCTCTAAAAATTGTTTTCATTTAGATCCTCACTAGTTGTAAGCCCTTTAACACAAGAAAAGTACAATTTAAAAAAAACTGTTTCTAAAAACAGGATAAAAATGAAGAGCCAATAAGCTTATTTCAAGACATTTCCAGCCCTGACATGTAATTTACATTCCAACCACAACTGCAAAGTAGTTATAATAGAGGTTGCAAAAATATCACTAGAGTTTGCTATATTTAAGATGAAAAAACTAACTATAAGTGTATTTACCTTTAGGTACATTGTGATCTCAGGAGGGAATATAAAAAAAAATTGAAAATAATGGTTACCCCGCTAGGGCAGGGAATAGTGTGGGCTAAGGGTTGGGAAAAACTTACTTTCCACTTTTGTAGATGCCCTTTTGAATGTTATGAATTTTATACCATGTATATGTGAACTATTCAAAAGTTCCTTTTAAATATATACTTGTTTAATAAACCTTCATTATTGTATCTTCATGGAACTGAATGTATATCTAAGTAACACTGGAGACTTACTATCTCTTGGCAAGACCACTGAAGTACTAAATAATAGGAAGATAATTTTTAAATAGAAGAAAAGATAATTACTGCCTCTATTTGAAATAATGTAACCTCTACCTATTTACATTATGCTGCTTCAGACTTATATCATAACCTAAAAGGAATAATGTCTGTTTCCGGTGGCATATTAATAATAAGGTCTCTGAGAGTATGAAATCGATACACAAATGACCCTCCATAAAAAGAATAATAATATATAAGTGGGTGCAGTGGTACACAACCTGCAATCCCATCTATTCAGGAGCCTGAGACAGGAGGATCTCAAGTTCGCGGTCAGCCAGGACTACTCAGCCAGACCCTAACTCAAAATAAAAATATTTTTTAAAAAAGTCTGGGGGACTGGGTATGTAGCTCAGTGCTCACCTAGCATGTGCCAAGACCCCAGGTTCAATATCCAGAAAAATAACAATAATAAGGAGAATACAGGGAAAAGAAGAGCACAAACACCAAAACCAAGGGGGGAAAGTGGCAAAAAAGTTTTAACATTCAGTTCATCAATATACACTCAGCTACCTGTACATACCTAGTACTTTCCTATTAAGAAAAGTTGCAATCTCAGTAGTTTTCAGTCTCCTTTCAGTTATCAGAGAGAACAGGGTTGCATTCAAAATGAAAAATACAAACAATAGTTTGTTCTAGAAAGAAACATTCACAAATACAAATTTAAATGCAAATACAGAATGTGTTTCTACTGACATCTACTTCAAAATCTCTATACAAATGGAAAAAAACTTAATCACTTAGTTCAGTGGCTCTCTGTATTCCAAGTCTGCAAAACAGAATAACACCAAATCAACATGACAATAAAATGAGCTGGCATGTAATAATCATATTAGGCTAATAATGCCCATACCTCATGATATTAATCCAGAGCTATTCTGAGGCGGTAACCCTAGCTATGCAGGAGGTTAAGGACGGAGGACTGTATGTTCAAGGACAGCCTAGGCAATTTAGAGAGGTCCTGTCTCAAAATAAAAAATGGAAAAACAAAGTGCTGGGGATGTAGTCCAGTGTACCCCTGGGTTCAATCTCCAGTACCACAAAAAAAAGTGGGGAGGAACTAACAGAGCTGATGACTTCTATGTGGTACACAGGTCTGTGCAGCTGTAACTCAGGGGAGGAACCAAAAATCCCACAAATGGAGCCAAAGAGATAGAGGTTCATATATCTGGACAGGGTAGATGTCTGAGTAATATAATCTATAAAGAATGCATACTTCAATAGTTTAGTCTTTTAAGTTGCTTACCACAATTTAAACTCTTTAAAGGCAAAGATCTGTATTTCTTATTCTTCCATGTTTTACTACCATATCATCCTTAGCATCAGGCTCAGTGTCCAACATTTTTAGTATCCAATATATATTTATTGTATATATTCATTCTCTATATCAAAAGTTGTGAAGGTAATTCAAAAAGACAAGCCAAAAATACTTTAGAAGCCAGGCATGATGGGATATGCCTGTAATCCCAGCAATCTAGGAGGCGGAGACAGGAGGATCACAGTCAAGGTCAGTTTGGGCAATTTAGTGAGGTCTTGTTTCAAAATAAAAAAGAAAAAGGGCTGGAGATATAGCTCAGTGGTAGAGTAACCCCCTTGATTCAATCCCAGGCAACACACACACACACACACACATGCTTACACAGACACAAAGATTATTGTATGAATGAATCAACAAATCAAGACAAAAACTCCACTCCTAGCTAATGAAACATCAAGTTCAGAGTTAAACACCAAAAAGAATACAGAGAAGGTTGAGGGAAGGAGACTGAAAATTCAAGGTCAGCCTGAGTAACTTAGCAAGACCCTGTCTCAAAAAAAATGTTAAAGGACAGGGGATATAGTTCAATAGTAGAGCACCTCTGGGTTTAATTCCCAGTACCAAAAATAAAAAATAAAATTAAATTAAAAAAAAAAAAACACCAAAAAGAAGAAACTTAAATACAAATTTTAAAATATTTTCAATTCCACAAACATTGGCAAGATGAATGTAAATGAATTAATCATTAATCTCGAATCTCTTATGTGGACAAAGGAGAGAGAAAATATAACTGAAGATGTGTTAATATCTTGTGATTGAAAGCTATGAACTATGATTCTATACTTCCTGCCAAGCCTGCTATCAAGAAATCCCTGGGGGAAGGGGTGAAAACAAAAAATCCCCTGGGGAAAGGTGTGGAGGTGCTTGCTAACTGGGGAGACTGAGGCAGGAGGATTGCAAGTTCAAAGCCAGCCTCAGCAATCTAGCAAGGCTCTAAGCAATTTGAGACACTATCTCAAAATTGAATATTTTTAAAAAGGGCTGGAGATGTAGCTCAGAGGTTAAGCACCCATGGATTCAATTCTCGGTATTAAAAAAGGAAAGAAAAAAAATCATTCCCTAGGCATTGTTTCTATAAGCAGCAACAAAGGCGATTTTAAATGGAATACAACAAAAATAACAGAAGAACATTTATGTCATCAATTGGAAAAGAAAAAGGGGAAAAAATGAACAAAACACTGGCTCAAAGTAAAAATCTTGGCTCTACACTTAACCACTACTTACAACTGTGACTTTGGACAAATCACTAAGCATCTCAGAAGCTTCATCTACCATATCTACAAAACTGCAGGGTGATTTGGGGGAAAAAAAATTAACTATTCTCCCCTTAAGATCTTCAAAACAGAAATACTGGTTGAAAGCAAAATATTTAACATTGATGGTTTTCAATGTATATAAATTAATAAACATGACAATTGTAACAAAGGAAGGGTAAAGCAAACTATAAGGTGATATGGCTTATGCATTCCTCTTAAAAGTGGTAAAATATGAATTCTGAATAGATTATGAAACTTTGGGTAAGTATATTATAACTTCTACTGCAACTACTAAAAAACTACACAAAGATTAGTTTAAAAACTCAGCCTTAAAACGGAATAATAGGGGCTGGAGTTGAAGCTCAGTGGTAGAGGGCTTGCCTAGCATGTGTGAGGCACTGGGTTCGATCCTTAGCACCACATAAAAATAAATAAAAGTATTGTGTCCATCTACAACTAAAAAAAAATAAAATATATTCAAATAATTTAGGGTAGAAACAAAAAACAGAAACCAAATAATAAAATGGTAGCCCTACACCAATAATCCCATTAAGTGTAAATAATCTAAATACACCAATTCAAAGACAGTTGTCAGAACGGATGAAAAACAAGACACAGCAAAATACTATCTACCAAAATACTATCAAAATATAGTATCAAAATACTATCAGAAACCAAATAATAAAATGGTAGCCCTACACCAATAATCACATTAAGTGTAAATAATCTAAATACACCAATTCAAAGACAGTTGTCAGAACGAATGAAAAACAAGACACAGCAAAATACTATCTAAAAGAAATCCACTTTAAATATAGTGTAGTAAAAGTAAAAACAGTAAAAAGTAAAAGGCAACTCTATTCATAATCACCAAAAACTGCAAATAACATAAATCTTGAAAGGTGAACAGATAAACAGTGGTACATCCATACAATGGAATATTACTTAGCGATAACAAGGTAAAACATACTGAGTAACAGAAGCCCATTTCAAAAGTTACATACTGTAGGACCCATTTTATATGACACTACAGAAAAGACAAAACTATAGGAATTAGAACAGATCAGTGGTTACCAGGTGTTGGGGTGGGGGTGGGGCAATATGAGAACCAACTATGGAACTATGAAATCCTGGTTGTAATAGTAGTTATATGACTCTCTTTACACGTGTTAAAATACGCAACTGTACACCAAAAAAAGCAATTTTACTGTATACTCATTTTTTTTTTTAAATAAAAAACATGTGGATGAGTTCCAAACCATGATTCCATGAATAAGTAAAAGAGCGGCTGGCAAATGGAAGACAAGAGAGAATGCTAAATCCTACTGGCATAAAAAGCCACTACTCAAAAGAACTTCCTGATCACTGCACAAAATATACAAAGCAAACCCAATCTTCAGAAATTTATTCCCAGAAGAGGCTAAGAAAACAGTCATTCAGATCCAAAATGTGTATATTTGAAAATGCCTGTGAATAGCTCTTCTTGTCTGTTTCCATATTTTATACTTTCAAGACGCTGCCAATCTCTCCTGGCTGAGTGCCACTTTCCTTGCTTGGGGTTACTCAATTTACAAGTATCCCTTTATGTATACCTTACACTCTGATTTAGTACCAGGGTCTTGGCAGCCACAGAAACGACAGAAAGATCAGTGTTCCCCACCCGGGGCAAAGGCCCCTGCGGGTCACAGCACACCCTCTGGACCAGTTCCAGGTCTGAGGACACTGGGTGAGGAGGTCTTCACAAGTTAAAAAGCCTGCCTCCCGCCCGAGTCTCCCAAAGACGACCACTGCAGCCGGCTCAGGGCGTTTTGCCCTTTCCTGAGCCGCCCAGGCTCCTCGGGGGCACCCGGCGTCTTGAGGACTGCCCCGGTGTGGAGCTGTGGGTTGCAGAGCGCTCTGCCCAGTGACCCGGGCAAGTCCCTTCCTTCTGCTGAGTAAGGTGGAGACTCTGGGAAGGTCTTCTAGAGGAAGCTATCCACCATCCACCACCATCTCAGAGTCGGTAACTTTCCGGGCCCAGCGCGCCAACAGGGACTCGTCCCGCACGGACCCCACCCCAGCCTTTCGCCGCTCACTCGGAGCCCGAGGGGACGAACACGCCGGCCCGACGGCTCCGCCCGAAGGCGAAAAGGAAGCAGAAAACGCCAAATCCCGGTCTCTGCCCACCCCGCCGCGCGGAGGCCTCCCGCTCCCACTACCGCCCGCCCCTGCCCGCCGCGGCCGCCCGCCGGGTCCCGCTTCCAGCCCGGAGGTGACGAGCGCCGGGTGAGGCGCGGGGGCGAGGGCGCCCACCTTGAGTTGGGATTTGGAGACTTTGCCGCTGTGGTCCAGGTCCAGCGCGGTGAAGGCATGCCAGATGGCCTTGAGCAGCTCGTCCTTCAAGCCCCCCATGGCCGCTGCCCTGCTGCCCCAACTCCCCCGGACTGCCCCGCCTGCGCCGCCAACCCTCGGCGCCTCTGCGGCCCCTCCGCCGCAGCCGCCCGACCGCGGGTCACCTGACCGCAGCAGGCCCCGCCCCGCCCTGCCGGCCCCGCCCACTCAGCCTCGCGCCCGGGGCTGGCCCACGGGGTGGGTGAGTCCCGCTGGCCCGCACCTGTGGGAATGGGACAGTAAACACCACCCCCAAGTCCCTGTAGTTTGTTCCCAGAACAACTCAGGCCATTTTCAGTGCTCTCTTACCCCCCAAAAAAATGCCCCCACCACGAAGAAAAATGTGAGAGCCGGGTGAGCAGCCTGTCCAGCACCGACTGGTGTCCCGCACTGAAAAGGGGAACCCCGGTCCTGCCCGGGATGGAGTCGCAGTCTCAGAAGACCAAACAAGGCCCCAAAAGGCCTTGGGCAGAGCCTCAAATGCTAGCTCCGCCCCAAATTAGGACGGATGCAGAAGAGGAGAGGAAGCAGGGAAGGGCCTCTATTGGAAGTTGGTTCATTCTTATCTTATTTTGCAATTGCATATTGATGCCTACTCTGTGGTGGACTCTGGGTGCCATAGAGACAAGTTTTAAGTTGCTTCAGAAATCAAGGGTGACTGCGCCTACTAGAAGAAAAAGTAGGCCCAAATCTCCATCGACTGAGGAATCCAATTCCTCGACAAGACTCCTAAAGGCAAGAAGTAAAATCAAGAATCAATAAATAGGATGGCATCTAACTGAAAAACTTCTTCACATCAAAGGAAACAATGACGAACATGAAGAGAGAGGTTACAGAATGGCAGAATGTCCCGACCCGCGGAACGGCAAACCTAAGAGAGAAGGAATGAAGGGATAAGAGACGCAGGGAGAGGCAGCAAGACAGGAATTCTGATCAAGCTGCAAATTTTTATTGTTCACACAGGGGTATTTATATGCTCAGGGAATGAGGGGTATGACGAGGTGCAGACTGGTTGGCTGTGTTCTTCTATTGGGCTCCTGATAGGCTGCAAGTTCGGGCCGCGGGAAGGTGAAGTCCCGGAAGAGAAGCAGGGACGGCACCATAGGCGCCATACTGTCAGAATTATCAGCCAGGAGGGGGGAGGGGCGCTGCTGCTTATTGTAAAAGTCAGAATGTTCTCAGAATGAGAACTTCTTGGTCCCTGACAGCAGAAAATCTTTGCCACCTGCACCTCAGAGTGAGAATTAATCTCCAAGATATATAAAGGACTCAAAAAACCTAATACCAAAAAAACAAATAACCCAATAATGGGCAAAAGAACCGAACAGACACCACAGAAGAAGAAATACGAATGGTCATTGAATATATGAAAAAATGTTCAACATCATTAGCAATTAGAGAAATGCACATTCTCTAATTTTATCTCACTCCAATCAGAATACAAGTAACAAGTAACTATCAAGAATACAAGTAACAATAAATGTTGGAGAGGATGTGAGAAAAAAGGTATGCTCATACAGTGCTGGTGGGACGGCAGATTGATACAACCACTATGGAAAGCAGTATGGAAATTTCTCAGAAAACCTGGAATGAAATACCATTTGACCCAGTTATTCTACTCCTTGGTATATACCCAAAGGACTTAACATCAGCATACTACAGTAAGGAGGCCACATCAATGTTTATTGCAACTCAATTCACAATAACTAAACTATGGAACCAACCTAGGTGCCCTTCAACAGATGACTGGATAAAGAAAATGTGGTACATATATACAATGGAATAGTACACAGCCATGAAGAAGAATGGGATTAGGGCATTAACAAGTAAATGGATGGAACTGGAGGCTGTCATGCTAAATGAAATAAGCCAACCCAAAAAAACCTAAGGCCAAATTTTCTCTTTGATATGAGGATACTGAATCACAATGCCAGGATGGAAGTGGAGGTTCACCAGATTGGACAGGGGAATGGGGGCAAGGAAGAGGGGATGAGAAAAAGACAGTAGAATAGATTGTACATAACTTTCCCATGTTCATATATGAATACACAACCAGCGTAACTCCACATCATGTACAACCACAAGAATGGGAAGCTACACTCCATGTATGTATAATATGTCAAAATACACTTTACTGTCAAGTATATCTAAAAAGAACAAAAAAAAAAAAAAAAAAAGGAAGAATAATTCAACAGGTCAGGCAACCTTTCCTTGCTAACCCCTAACTGTTGTTGGTCAATTCACGTCTTAGGAAGGGTTTTCCCGGTGTAAAGCTGTTTCTGGTGTTTCTGTGTTTGGTGGTAGGAAATCTGGGGGGTTCCATAACAAATCACTCCACCCATTTTTACTAATTTGAATGGGAGAACCACTTAAAAGAACATTCAAATCTAGGAGAGTGTCCTTCTGAATGTAACCATTCAATTCATACCTGTTAACAATAGTCACTTGGGCTCTTTAAGCTTCAGACTGTACACCTATAAAATAAGCAGATGTTTGAAAATGTTACTCCCCATGCTAGTATCCTAGGATAATTATTGCCCGTAACGCCAATCTGGTTTAATTACACTGCCTCCTCTCCAGTAAACAAAATTGAGCAATATGGAGGGAAGAATAAATGCCAGGAGTTTTCAAAAGGAGATGATTCTCAGATAAAGTGTGGTTTTCTCTTTTCAAAGTTCCTTAATGCTGCCAGTTTCAGTGGCATACATCCATAATCCCAGAGATTTGGGAGGCTGAGGCAGGAAATGGCAAGATTTAGCAAAATCCTGTCTCAGGATAAAGAATGAAAAGGACTGGGGTTGTAGCTCAGTGCTAAAGCACCCCTGGGTTCAATCCCCAGTACCTAAAATAAAAAATAAAAAAACAAAGTTCCTTAATGCACACATGTATACTATATTTAAAAAAGAAAAGATCATTATAAGAAAGGGGAATTTGGAAAGAGCAGAAAAAGAAGGAGCTGTGTCAGTGAGTTTAAGATCAAAGGGAGCAGAGAAAAGGATGGCCCAGTTGGAGGGAAGGGGCAGAAGCAAAGGGACAGTCAGCCCATCACTGTGACAGCCCTGGAAGTATCACCCACTTGGTCAGGTCAGGACATTTCTTGCCCTCCCAGATCCGGTGTCTCTTTTCTTCCCCAACTCCAGCACAAGCAAAAACACCTATTGTAACTTCTCATTTCTTCATGCTAACTCAACTTACCCTAGGTAGTAACAAAAAAGACATCCATCCTCCTTCGTCTCAAAGTTCAGCTTAACCACTAGATGACACTCCTCCTTCTCTCTGTGTCAGGAAGCACTAAATGTATTTCAAACGCTTTTTTAATCACAGGGCTAGGACATTCTGCACTTACAAATTCCTACTTTTTCCAAAATCCCTGTATTTAACAATCCAAACAAATTTTAAAGCAGCATGATGTCATGGAAAGAGCAGAGCTTTTGAATTAAGAGGTTATATTCATTTTCTTTTGCCTCATAACCAATTAATCTAAAACACGCATCTTAAAAAATAATAAACATTATCTCATATTTTCTGTGCTCATCATGTGGTATGCTGGTGCTTTCAAGAGAGTTTTTTCCTGCCACAGTGGCACACACCTGTAATCCCAAAGATTCAGGAGGTTCTGGGCAGAAGGATGGCAAGGTCAAAGTCAAACTCAGAAATTTAGGGAGGGCTTAAGAAACTTAGCAAGACCCTGTCTCAAAATAAAAAACAAAAAGGACTGGGGATGTGACCCAGCGGTTAAGTGCCCCTGGGATCAATCCCTTGTAAAAAACAAAACAAAACAAAACAAAAACCCGGGTATGGTGGCACACACCTATAATCCCAGCGACTTGGGAGGCTGAAGCAGGAGGATCATGAGTTCAGAGCCAGCCTCAACAAAAGCAAGGCACTAAACAACTCAGTGAGACCCTGTCTCTAAATAAAATACAAAATAGGGCTGGGGATGTGGCTTATGTTATGGGGCACAACTTAAGAACAGACTGATCACCACTGAGAAGTCCAAATTTGAGTCTTTTATTAAGCCGGCCAGCTGACTGTCTCACACAATGCCCCAAAAAATGGCTATTGGGAGAACAGCCCCGACCATAGGGCTGTATGGGTTCTTATACCAAAAATCACGTCAATCATAAGTGTCTGTCGCTATGATTCAAAATTAAAGACTAACATCATGAGATATCAACAGAGGGGGAAGTGGGTCAAAACGACCCTTACCTGGGTACAGACTAAAGAATGGTTACTAACATCCACACAATCACCGTTCACATGGTACATTGTTTAGGAGCAATAGGAATCAAAAGAGAGCAATTTTTCATTACATAAGAATTGTCATTTTGTATTACTAAACGTGTCACACTAAGTAACTGATGATGGGTACAGGGGCGGGGTGTTCATGGGAGGAGCTAAGCAATTGTTGATGGGTACAGAGGCGGGGTGTTCCCATGGGAGAAGCTAAGCAATTGTTGATGGGTACAGAGGTGGGGCGTTCCCATGGGAGAAGCTTATTTCCTACATAACATGGAGTCTCAGAGCAAAATGGAGTCTGTTTAGTCATTTCCCTTAGAAATGGGCTTTAACATTCTCATGGCACCAGATCTGTCAGCCCATCACAGCTTAGAGGTTGAGTGCCTCTGAGTTCAAGCCTTGATACCCCCAGCCAAAATTAAAAAAAAAAAAAAAAAAAAAATTAAAAAGAAAGTTTATTCCCCTGTACTGATTGCTCTCTGAAGACCTCAGTCATTCCCCATGTGGACCAGCCCATAGGCAGCTTGAATATCTTTACAACATGGCAGCTAGCTTTCCCCAGAGCAAATAATCCAAGAAAGAGAAAGGTGAGACCTGCAATAACTTTTTGATCCAACTTCAAAAGTTATTAACCATCAGTTCTGCAATGATCTAGTGATTACTCAGGTCAAACCTATTTCATGTGAGAGGGGAACCAAAACAGTCTGAATACCAGTAGGCAAAGGTCATTTGCAGCCATCTTGGAAGCTGGCTACTGCACTGATGTGGGACAGAATCCTGGCTTCCCCATTTTCTCACTTATGTCAACTATGAGACTTCATTTCCTTTTATCTAAAATAAGGAGACTAACATTTATCTTGTGGGGTTGATGAGAGACAAATGAAAGGCTAGCATATTTGAGACACAGAATCATGGAATCTGACAACTGTTGATGCTGGGCTTGTGTTACAATTTTGAACTGTGTCAACGTAGCTAAGCTGAAGTTTAGTTCCCAGATGTCCTTTACCAACATGGTTTTAGGATAGGATTGGCTGCAAGAGAAATTTGTGTAAGATTTGGGAGGAGCAAGTGAAGCAGCAGCCCCATGCTCTGATGGTTGAGGTAGGGAGCCAGATGCCCCTGCAGATCGGATACTTGTTACTGAACTGTTCACACATTTCGTTGGTGCAGAGCATCAGCCAGCCCGAAGCTCTCTCCAGCTCCCACTAGTTTTCCTGTCAGCTCCTCCAAGCCCCAGGACAAGGACTGTAGGTTGACAGTGAAGGCAACAGCTTATTCTACAGATCACATGCTCATTGGGGACAGAGATAACTGCGAGATCCATTTTGTCCTCGTGGATTCCAGTTTATTCTGTGGATTCTAATTTGTCCTCACTCTCCCCCAGTTTGATTCAGCTGCTAGCAACTTCGGGCCTGTTACTGAATACAGAGGAAAGAGCCTTCCATTGACTTCTCCAGAAGCTTTCCTTTGTTGTCCCTAGTTGATGACTTTTCTCTGTGTAGACATTTCCTTCCATACTTGAACTTCCCCAGCTTCTCTTGCAATTTCGTTGTACTTAAGTCCTATAATAAATCCTGTATTCCATAGTTGAGCTGTTTTCTGGATCAGCTCCTGATACTGACATTGATGAAGTTGGAATCTGCTATAACTAAAACCAGGTGACATAGATTTTGGAGGTGGGAGGGTAGAAGCTAAGAGGGCCTCAAAGCAAAACCTTGAAGGGCAGTGAGGGAGTTGTTATTAAATATTGATTTTATGAGTTAAATTGTGTCACCCCCCCAAAAAAAATTTGTATATTTAAGTCCTAACCCCCAGTACCTCAGAATGTGATCTTATTTGGAAACAGGGTCTTTATAGAAGTGATCCAGTTAAAATGAGGTCATGAGGATGGGCTCCAGCTCAGGAAGCTGTAATCCCAGCAACTCAGGAGGATTACAAATCCAAAATCAACCTCAGCAATGTATCAGGCCCTAAGCAACTCAGTGAAACTGTCTCAAAATAAAATATAAAAAGGATGGGAGGGCCCTGGGTTCAATCCCCAGCACCAGAAGAAAATAGAAAGGGGTTGGAGTTATAGCACATGCAAGTCGTAGGTTCAGTTCCCAATCTCTCTCTCTCTCTCTCTCTCTCTCTCTCTCTCTCTCTCTCTCTCTCACACACACACACACACACACATACACACAAGCACTCACGAAGAAGAAGAAGAAGAAGAAGAAGAAGAAGAAGAAGAAGAAGAAGAAGAAGAAGATTATTCCCAGACTTAAGATGTATACAAGAAAAAGATATACCAAGTCTCAAAAGAGAAGCATCCAGGTACCCTTGGAATTCAGGAAATGCCCATGAACTTTTGAAATGCAAAATAAGCAATTAGAGAGCAACTCAAGCCACAGGGTAACCCCATCCTTAGGCTTCATCCTTGACTTGAGTTCTCAACTGCAAAGAGTAACGTGATGGGAGGGCAATACACAAGTGCAAGCACGTGATAAGCTAGCTGTCCCCTAATTGTGTAACTCTGCCTCAACTCCACCTCTAGTTCAGCCCCTAGCTACTGTCCCTCTATAAATATTAACATCCCACAGCAAGAGATTGCTGTGTCTCCCTCTGGAGATGGCCTGCATTCTCCCTTGAGTGTGTGTTTCTTGCTTTACCCCCCAAAACATCTTTCTCTTGAAATACCCCACATTCTCGCTGGAATGTGTATCTTTCATAAATCAATCTGGCTGTTTCTCCCACTGGTGGGTGCTGAAATTCTTTCTCTAGCTTTGTTCGCCAAAGACCCAACTTGTCCTGAGTTGACATCCCCAGGTCTGGGAACTCCTCTGGTGATAGACCTATGGGTACAACTGTGCTTTGTTGCCTAGAGCCCAAAAGAACTAGCTGAATCCTTAAACTCTTCAATCTCTGTAAAGATTATGCCCACCAATATTTTGTCAAAAAGTCAATTAAACAAGAAAAGTAAGAAACTCAGGCCCAAAGCACCAAAAATTCAGCATCTCGTTACTGCACATGTCCAACAACGCAAATGCTGACATACTGCTCTGAAGAAACTGCATACTAAGAAGAATAAAGATGAGGCTGCAGGAAATGCAAAACTTTTGGCCAAGAGAATGAAGAAAGCCAAAGAAAAACACCAGGAACAGATTGCTGAGATGCAGACTGTCCTCTCTGGAAGCTTCAAGTACAAACTCTCAGAAAGAAAGCTTCAAAAATAAGAAACAAAGTAACAAATGGTAATCCCTACAAAGTAACAAATGGTAATCCCCGCAACTCAGGAGGCTGAGACAGGAAGATCCCAAGTGTGAGGCCAGCCTCATACATCTGGAAGGCCCTAAACACCTTGGCAAGACCCTGTCTCAGAACAAAAAAATAAAACCACAGGGATGTAGCTCAGTGGTAAAGTCCCTAGGGTCCAATCCCCAGTACCAAAAAAAAAAAAAAAAAAAAAAAAGTAGGTAACAAATAAATAAAATCAGATATTTAAAAAAGAAGAAAACAGGCATGTTGGTGCACATCTGTTATCAAAGCGATTTGGAAGGTTGAAGCAGGAGGTTCAAGGCTAGTTTCAGCAATTTAGCTAGGCCCTAAGCAACTTAACAAGACCCTGACTCAAAATTTTTAAAAAAAGGACTAGGGATAGTGTTAGCACAAAAAGACTGGGTTGGACACAAACTTCACGGATCATCTCAAAGCCTTTATTCAGCAACAGAATCATGCCCTTGATGGATCTACTTTCCTGGTGGAAAATGAACCACTGGACAAAGGAGGGGACCGGGCTTATACAGGTTACACTGAGAGGTTTGGAATTTGGGGTCTATTTTACTGAGCAAAATAGGAGGGGGTCTGGGATCAGCAGTTATCTGGTTTTTATCTTACTGAACCAGATGGAGGACCTGGGGTCAGTGGTAAGGATCTGAGATTTATCTTTTATTGGATCAGACAGAAGGCCTGGGGTCAGTGGTTAGTATTTGGGAAAGGATTTGTTTAGGGAAGGATCAATGATTTGGCCTCTTCCCAGACTTGATGGATAACTCTGCCCCTGGGCCTGTATGGTCACTGGGAAAAAATGTATTGAGAAAGAATCAATATATTACCTTTTCTCTCATTCCCTCTCCCTGGGTCACACTATTTTGGGGTTTGTCATTTTACAAATCCAACAGATAGAGCTCAGTGGTAAAGCATTCCTGGGCTTAATCCTGGGTACCACAAAACAAAACAAAAATACAGAAGAAAGAAGGAGAAATCAGGGATAGTGGTGCACGCCGGTAATCTCAGCTACTTGGGAGGCTAAAGATGATTTCAAGTTCAAGACTGTCCTCAACAACTTAGGGAAAACCTGTCTCAAAATAAAAGATAAAAAGGGAAAGGGAAGGCTGCGGACATGGCTCAATGGTAGCACGCTTGCCTAGCATGCATGAGACCCCAGGTTCAATCACCAGCACCACAAAAAAAAAAAAAAGGAAAAGAAAAGAAAGGACTGGGAATGTAATTCAGTGGCAGAGCACCCCTGGATTCAGTCCTAGTACTACAAAAAGGAGGGGAGGAGGAAGAGAAAGAATTGTTTAATTTTCAAACAAAATTTAGAGGAAGTGTAAATAAGCCAAGATTGAAATAAGTTGATTCCAATCCCTGATCTCTCTCAGCAAAAGACTCTCACAGCAGGAAATGACTTAATAGTAAAGACTAAATCCAGCACATTTCAAGTAAAGTATGATCTCTGGGTAGAAATAATCTATGTTCTCTCAACTCAGGGAATAGCTGTAAAATTGAAAAATATTCTTTATAGATACTCCCAACTTGACAATAAGACTCCAATAATTTTAAAAGCATTATCTCAGAGGACCTTGATTTCAAGTCCAAGAAAGAAAGGGGATTGTCTTTGAGACTTTAAAGCGTGACTTTTGTCTAGATGAGTGACCCTTGATACTATGAATAGAAAACCCACAGGCTGGGGAGATAGCTCAGTTGGTAGAGTTCTCGCCTCACAAGCACTAAGGCCCTGAGTTTAATCCCCAGCACTGCAAAAAAAAAACCCACAACATTAAGAACTTGTATTGGTAGAAGCACCAGCTACTGAATTGAACAGGAAAGAGATAGTTCAAGGTGAAAAGCAGCCTCAGAATAGCAACTCTACAAGAGAAAGAAGCAGGCTGAGATATTCATTTGCAAACACAGGCTTGCCTTTTTTTTTTTTTTTTTTTTTTTTTTTTTTTTTTCTGGTACCAGAAATTGAATGCAGGGGTTCTTAACCACTGAGCCACATTCCCTGCCCATTCTATTTATTTTGAGATGGGCTCACTAAGTTGCTTAGGACCTCACTAAGTTGCTGAGGCTATCCTTGAATTTGTGATTCTCCTGGCTCAGCCTCTGAGCTGCTGGGATCAGGTTTGTGCCACCAGTACACAGGCTATTTCTAATGAAATAAGAAAAATAACAAAATGCTGAGCCAAGAGCCTAAAACAAGAGCCAAGAATCATAGAACCATTCCCATAGAGCAAGACCAGGCTTTAGAAACATGTGTCTGGATGGAGTTCAGAATTTCTATGGACCAGTGACTGCTATATGTTTCACATTCTTCCTCCCTCCATCTTTTTGAATGGGAATGTTTATTCTAGTTTTACTGTCCTTATATCATCCTTACCATTGGCTAGTGTACAAAAAAGAGTTAATAGGTCAGACTGCTTATCCTTAGAAAGATCTGTTTATACATCTGGCCTTTGGGTGGTAACTGGGAACTTAGTTTCAGGGAAGGTTCCTACTAGTAACTAAATAGAAGCAGCTCTCTATGCCTAAATTGTTTGTATGAACAATAAGATTTCTACTGAACCTTCGGATTTCCTTGAACCTTCCTTCTTTCAGGATGATTACAATGTGGGTACATGTCAGAAAGAAGCTACTTACATGATGAGCCCTCAATAAAAAGGAACAAAAAAAAAAAAACAAAAAAAAAAAAAACAAAAAAACCAAAACCCTGAACACTGAATCTCTAATGAGTTTTCCTGGTTGGCCACATTTCACATGTATTTTCCCAACTCATTGCTGGGGGAATTAAGCATATCTTGTGTGACTTCACTGGGAGAAGATTTTGGAAACACGTGCATGGTTTTCTCTGGATATTGCCTCCATGAGGCTTTTCCCTTTGCTGATTTTGCTCTTTATTCTTTTGTTGTTAATAAATCTTAGCCATGAGTATAAGCATGTGCTGAGTTCCATGAATCTTACTAGTGAATCACTGAACCTGGGGTGCTCTTGGGGACACCAACACAGGCAAAAATGGAACAAATAACTTATCTCTTTAATTTACAGTCCTCCAGACTAAGGCACCTCATCCACACCTGACACTAATTTATATGAGATCCTGTACTTCAAGCCAGTTCTATGAAAACAACATGAATTATGGTGACTAGGATGGGGTGGGGTCTGTAGTAGATAATCCATAAAGTGGCTATTGTTCCATCCTTCCTTATAGGCACATACTGCTCCTCATATCAAAAGGCAAAGTCCAATTCCTCTTCCCTTGGATTTGGGCTGGACTTGGTTATTCGTCTGTCCAATGGAATGTGGCAGAAGTGATAGCCTGAGACTTGTGAGGCCAGGTCATAAAACACCTTACAACTTTCACCCAACTTTCTTGGAATTCTCACTTTTGGGCTACTCCGTCTTGGAAACTTGCTCCTTTGCTGTGAGAAGGCCAAGTCACATCGAAAGACTACACAGATAGAGAAAACAATGCTGACCAACCCCCAGCTATTTCAACTTTATCAGCCCAGACATCAGGTATATGAATCAAGGCACCATCTTAGACACTCTAGTCCTAGCAGATACTACCTGGAGAAGAACCAAAGCCCCAGACCTATTGAAGCCAGAATTAAGGACAGGTAGTTAGTGTAGAAATAGAAAATCGGGTCAATTCGAGGAAATGAAGCCATGAAGCCATCTGCCTTTGGAAGTTGGAGACTGCCCCTGGAAGAATGGAATATCAAAGATCTCCGGAGCCCATTGATTACCAAATTTACCTGCCTTTATCAAGGACTGCAAACAAGGAGCTGCTAATTAATGCCCCCTGGCCCTTACCCGCCTGAATCACCTTGGCCCTCCCCCTGCCCTTGGCTTCTCACTTATGCAAAACCGGGCCTAGTCATGAAGGCAGGAAGGAGAGATAAGGGGGGAAAGAACTGGAGAACAAAAGACTTTAACCTATAAAAGATGCAGGGTGTGCTCACTTCTTGGGACTTTTAGAACATCAGCCATGGCCCCCTTCTTCCTGCCGGGAGAAGTCTGTATTATTCCCTTTAAATAAACCTGCTTAATATGCTTGCCTTGGCGTGCTTCTCTAGTGCTTAATCTTCAACATTAGAAGAAGCAGAACTCGTCACCGGTAAACAGCGGTATCACTATGACCCCAGTCAATCAGTGTCCACCACCTCAAACCCTTTGAGCCAATCCCTCAGTCACTGGAAAGCGAAGACAAAGCATCCCCACTGTAATGTATAAAGCTGCTCCCCCGACCATCAGGTGCAGCCATTTTCCCCGCCTCCCAACCACTTGTCAATCTGTGAATATCCTAGCTAGCTATTGGTTCATCAGCCAGCTTGCAAGTATCCTTCTCCAATATTGGTCCCCTGTTAGCCCAGCAGAATTCAACGGTTTACTATAGCTTCCCCACCATCTTTTCCCATTCTTCTGTCTGTCCTACTCACTTTCTCTATCCTCCTGGCTTTCACACTCTCTCTAGTGCACGCCCTTTCTCTTTCCTTTCTCTTTCCCTCTCATTTTCTCTCTTTCCCTGCAGGGAGACACTCTGTTTGCTTAATAAACTCCCTTATGTGATTTCCCATGTCCGGCATGGTTCCATGGGATTTCCTTACACCCACTGTGCCCTGCTCAAACCTCTGACCCACTAGATCATAAGCACAATAAAATGGTAGTTGTTTAATGCTACTAAGTTTGGGGATGGACGGTTACCTAGCATTAGATGACCCAGCAGCAGTGAAAAGATAACGTTTCTGCCTCCTTCCTGTCAGAGAAGATTCTGTCTTGGCCTGCTCAGAGTCTTCCCCTTCCTTGCCTTTGAAGGAGGGTCCTGCAATTAGGCATTTGAATTGTTTTTTATTATGAAAAATTAGGAAGAAAAGAAAAGGGAGAGAGGACCACAATGCAGAGTTTTGAGGAAAGAGCAGTTGTTGATAAAAAGAGAAAAAGCAGCTGTAGCATGTGAAGGCAGCAGCTAGGAAAGGGGTAAAGAGATTCCAAGAGGTCTCATGGGGGACTACATCTCTATAGTGTTCAAAGGGCACAGATAAAGGGCTTAAAAACTGTCTTGGGGGACTGGGGATATAGCTCAGTTGGTAGAGTGCTTGTCTTGCAAGCATAAGGCCCTGGTTTCGATCCCTAGCACAGAATAAAAAAAAAAAAAAAAAAAAAAAAAAAAAAACCTGTCTTGGGTTTGATTTTTTTTTTTTTTTTTTTTTTTTTTGAGAGACAGGATTTTACTAGGTCACCCAGGCTAACCCTAAACCTCTGGGTTCAAATGATTCTCTTCCCTCAGTCACCTGAGTAAACTGAACCCAGCTTTAAAATATTTTTAAGGGTTAGGGCTGTAGCTCAGCGGCAGAGCACATGTGTGAGTACTGGTTTCGATCCTTAGGACCACATGAAAATAAAAAAATAAAATAACGGCATTCTGTCCACCTACAACCACACAAAAAAATTCTTTTAATATTTTTAAACTAGTTTCGACGGCATGGACTGTGTTCTTTGAGACTATCTTTTATTCAGGACTAGTTGATGACGATGACTTTCTGTGTCACAAATGAAGGGTATTCCTTCCACTTGTACTGCACCCCAGACCATCCAGTTCTTTCCTACTAAGTCCTACAAAGTAGGGATTAAAAGAGTGTATATATAGATGAACATGCTGATCTGTTGAGAACAGGTAAGATTTCAAAGAAGGAATACAGCCAGACTAGTGCAGATCTGTAATCCCATCAATTTGGGAGCCTGAGGCTGAAGGATCATAAGTTCAAGGCCAGCCTCAGCAGTTCAGCAAGGCCCTCGGCAATTTAGCAAGACCTCTCTCAAAAAAAAAATTAAAGGCCTAGGGATATGACTCAGTGGTAAAGCACCCCTAGGTTAAATCCCCAGTACTAGAGAAGGAGAAGGAGGAAGAGGAGGAGGAGGAGAAATTGACAAGGAATCTGAATCGCAAAGGATGAGTTGCAGTTATCTGGGCAAAAAATGGGAAATGAGCCTTCCAGATAGAAAAAACAACCTGAAAGGGGAATGGTTTAGTCAAGAAACCAAGTGAAGACCAGTGGCAAGTGCAATATGGCAAGTGCTGGGGAGAACACTGAGATAAGAAGAGAATCTGGAGAGATTAGTAACCAAATTCAATAAGCCAGGAGTACCAACTCTGTCAGTTAGCTCGGTGGAGCTCTTATCTGCCCCCAAAGGCCTGAAGTACTACTGTAATCAGTGGGAACAATCAGCAGCAGGAAACAGAAATGCTGAATATCTATGACTGTAGTTGGCAGATGTGGGAGTGGTATCCGGCTCCTGGCCACTGGGCTCAGCAGTAGCTGATAGCATCTTCATTACTACCATTAACACTGGGGAGTGAAGGGAATTTCTGGCTCCATGGGAAGGTTCATAAGCCAGTCTAGGGATTTAAGCAGAGGCTTGGGGACTCAAGCCTGCCTCATGTCCTCAGAGCCAGGTGAGATTGTAGCTGCTCACCTGGCCAAAACAACATCCCTCTCTGCCTGGGGTGGGGGTGTGGGGGTTATTATGAGGAATGAGTAAGGTAATAACAGCTGTGAAAGCAGGTCATAATCACTAGAGACCATCCAAGTGGGAGGGGTGACAGTGACAAACAAGAAAAGGAGAGAATAATAATAATAATAGAGTTCTGAAGCCAACAAGGACAAAGGCCTCTCTAGTTTGCTCAAGTGCAAAAGCAGCAAAATCTGATCTTATAATGACAAGAACTGTGTGGCAGTGCTAACTCTGAAAGAACTCTCATTAGTTGAGTTCAGGCTGAGTTCTGCCTTCTACACAAAATCCCAATTTAACAATTCTCCACTGGGACCAATGCCAGATCTACTGCCACACTGAATGCATGAAAATCCATGTCAGCCTAACGCACTAAGGATAGGAGTAGAGTCAGTCAGACACAGTGGAGCACACCTGTCATTCCAGCAACTCAGGAGGCTGAGGCAGGAGAAGCACAGGTTTAATGTCAGCCTCAGCAGTGGAGCAAGACCATGTCTCAAAAGCACAAAAAGACTGGAGATGTAACTCAGTGGTAGAGCACCCCTGGGTCCTTCTCCCATAGCACAAAAGAAAGAAAGAAACAGAGAGAGACAGAGAGAGAGAGACTGGAGTCAGCAGAAGCTTATCAGAGATGAAGGTTGAGTTTTGAGAATTAGTGAAAATTCACAGATAGTTCTAGAGGGGAAGGAAGGACATTTCACAAAGAAGGAGCTGCATGTGCAGAAGTGTGGAAGCAAAAAAAAAAAAAAAAAAAAAAAAAAAAAGTGAAAGGTGAAGGAGAAATGTAGGAGAGTTTTGTAGTTTTGACCAAGATTCTTTAGTCTTTGCAATGAGAAAGATCCAAGAGAGAATCATTTTTAGGACACAATGAATCTAAAAACCAGGTAAACCCACAATGAACATCGCACTTAATAGTATAAAACTGAAAACTTTTCCTCTAAGGTCAGGAACAAGGTATGTATGTACACTCTTGCTGCTTGTACATAATGTAGTACTGGAATTCCTAGCCAGAGCAATCAGACAAGAAAAAATAAAAAATATAAGGCATCCAAATAGGAAAGGAAGAAGTAAAATTACCTCCATTCACACATTATATGCTCTTTCATGTAGAAAATCCTAAAGACATGTGCGCGCGCGCGCGCACACACACACACACACACACACACACACACACACACAAATACCGTTGGAGCTAATAAAGAATTTAGCAAAGTTGTAAAATACAAAGTCAAATACGAAAACGGTTGCATTTCTATGCACTCCAAAATAATTCCAAAAGGAAATTATGAAAACAATTCCATTCACAATAGCATTTAAAAAGAATAAAACACTTGGGAATTAAATTAACTTATCCAAGAAGGTGAAATGTTTCTACAGTGAAAACTACACAACACTGCTCAAAGAAATTAAAGAAGACATAAATAAATGTAAAGTCATGTGTTCATGGGTTGGAAAACAATATTGTTGAGATGTGCATACTACCCAAGCAATCCATAGTTTCAATGCCATTCCCACCAAATTCATAATGGCATCGTTTGCAGAGATGGAAAAATCTATCCTACAATATATGGAACCTCAAAAGACCCTGAGTAGCCAGAATATCTCAAAAAAAGAAGAGTAAAGCTGGACACTTCACACTTCCTAATTTCAAAATAACTATAGATCTAACATAATATATATACATATTTCTGAAAATTCAGAAACAAACCTTCATATATGTAGTCAAATGATTTTTGACATGGGTGTCGAGACTATTCAATGGAGGAAATCTTTTTAACAAATGGTGAGGAGAAACTGGATATACACAGGCAAAAGAAAGAAGTTGGAATCTTATTTAACATCATACATAAACATTAACTCAA